>NC_090438.1:378274065-378946922 GCF_031143425.1 Pleurodeles waltl
CCTGCGAACAGGCATTTGAGGAAAAACTGGAGCTATATCATGAGCGGGCTGAGGTGCAGCCTGTAGTGCTTTTCTCCCTTTTGCAACAGATAGTAAATACTGTCTTTGGATTGCCAAGAAGAGACTGTGTGGTTATTTGAGTTGGGTACATTTTCCCTACCCCATAAGAATAGTAAGCTCTGAAATCTGGTGCCTGCAACCCTTCACAGTCCCAGGGCAATCTCAGGACTTACAAACTCATCCTGGCCCTTACATTTCACTGGCAACGCAATCGCTGGATTACTCCAAGGTCAATAGAACATTATCCGTGTATGGTGAGATGACCTCCTGCTTGTACCCAGCAAGATCCCAGAGTCTGTCGTATAATCTGTGCCAGCGGCTCTATGACCAACACAAATATCGGGAGACACCCGTCAAGTATCTCTTTATATCAGCCAGGCTCCGGAAAGCCTGTGGACGAGTTTACTCCTGCTTTACTATTGGTTATTAGTAGCTTCTCAGGTAGTCTGCCCGCAGGTCATAATCGTCTCAGTGTTCGGTCCATGAATACCCAATCAACCATATCAAATGGCTTATGGACAGAGCACAAGGTCCCTCTTCCGTCACAGCTTGTTCTGTAAGAAAAAATGCTTTTCTTATATTAGTGGATGTGTTACGGCTTCCAACAAAAGCCCACCTGATCGGTATGTACGATCCCCTCTGCTGCCTTTGTCAGTCTCCAGGCCGGTATCTTCCCCAATATTTTTGCATCCACTTTGATCATTGATAGTGGGTGACATGATTTGCTGTCCCTCCCCGGTTTAGGCAGAGACACTGTTTGTGCTTCCCTTAGTGATTCAGGCAGCACCCCTATTACAAATGCTTCCCGATACATGGTTAACAGTGGTGAACACAGCAAGTCTACATAAGTTTGATAAAATTCCACTGTCAGTCCATCATTGCCCGGTTCCCTCCGTCTGTTCTGTTTAATATCCCATCTGATGTCTGTTTCATCTGTTGGAACACTCAATAGGGACCTCGTGTCCTCATCTACTTGAGGTAATTGTGCCTGATCAAGAAGTGCCTCCATGCCGTTTTCATCTCTCCGTGTCCTTTAACGGGCGAGCGCAAAGCGCTCCGTCCCATTCTGTAATCTCTCTTTGGGCTTCCAACCACGCCCATGTCACGTCAGTCGCTTACATTGGTTTGTGGGCTTGCCGTTTAAAATCCGCATATTTTCATTTGTGAAAGGCATGCGTACGTCATGCCTTTTCTGGTGTTTAGCCCACCTACACAGCACCGGTAAACTACTAAAAACATACCAGGCTTGATGTTTTCAGCATGGTGTCCAGACTACTTTATCTGTTTATTTTCCACGCAGCTCGATCGCGCTGCATTTTACATAGTGCGATTACGCTGTGTTTTTTTTTTTTACAACGCTAATAGCTCTAACTCGAGCAAATACGAGACCCGTTGCATTGAAAATGCTTGTATATAGTGCTGAGTAGAACTCAGCAAAACGATCCAAGACAGCATCCTGTCAGTATACCACCATTTGCATCCCTTAGGGCTACCACTGCATTACTCCCTCTCTCCCTGTTTACCAGCCATGCCAGTGGCTCACCAGCAGTATCACCCTGCTTGTGTTGTGTTTCCAGGTATGTATGGTAATCTTGCTTCCCTAGTGTGTCTCATGCATCATAAAGTTCACCCCTTACCTTGTGTCTTGCTTCTGAGACCCCTTCTATGTATGGAGCCTGCCTATTCGTTGACTATCTGTTGTTCCAATCATGTGATCATATCACATAATGATCAGCATACTCCATATGTTGCAGCTCTACATTTCCCCCTAATAGTCACCTTGAAGGCCTCCCACACTATTACTGCAGATTGTGCCGTTCGCATATTAAGAGCAGAATATTCCCTGATTGCCTCCTGAATATCCTCCTGAAATGCCTGATCGTGTTCGGCCTGGGACTGGAAGTGCCCCTGCAGCTCCGCCACCAATGGGGAATGATCTGATAATGTGATCCTGGTGTTGCATGTCCCCGAATTGTCACCTGTTCTGGATGTATGACCATGTAGTCTATCTAGGAGAACATCCCATGTGGTGGTGAATTAAATGAGTAACTAGTGTCTGCCCGTGTCATGTCCACCACAATTCCACTAAGTTTAGTGTATCCATATCCTCCAATAATGCGCTGAAGGACCTACCCAATGGTCTTGCTGCAGGCCTCAAGCTTCCTAAGTACCTGGCTTGCACACAGGTAAAGAATCCATCCAGATAATTTTCTAATGTGCATATGGTGTCATTAGGTGCACTATTCCTTCCTTCTAAAAAATCTGGTGTGCCAATTTCTTATGGAACCAACTACCTGTGGATTCCTCACCTTATGATTTCTCCCAGTGCGCCAGCATTCAACTGAATTTTTTTCTTCCCAGCTCTCTACATCGACGAGGACGTCACAATTGCCCGACTCCTACGCAACTCCGTCTGACGTCATTGTGGCAATAAGAGGTCCTCGTCAGCGTACTGACGTCCGTTCCTTTTTTTCCGTGCCGTCGAAGAATAACAGTTTTTTCCTAGCTCTTGGGAGTTACTGTTACCGAAGGTGTTAATTGTAGGTTACAATGTCTCCTCGTAAATCCAGATTCAAGACTTGTCGGAGTGCGGGCGGCGCATGCCAATGACGGACCCGCACAATGACTGCCTGTGGTGCTTGAGTTCTGAGCACAATGTAGAGGAGTGTGGTTCATGCCAGGGGATGAACCCAAAGGCTAAAGGAATGGGAAGCCAAACTCGTTTTGGCCAAGGTGAAGAAGGAGAAGCATAGGAGTCAGTGCAGGTCTTCTTCTGGAAAATCCTCGAGGTCGCACAAGAAACGGCATCCGCATGATTCCCGGCGTCATTCGGATAGAGGTCGGTTCCGATCAAGGTCTCAATCAAGTCGGCGTCATGCGACCTGGGGGGAAGGTTTTCTCTGTGGGTGGGAGTTAATCACATCGGACTCCTGGTTCCTCAGTATTGTGGGGAAAAGTTATGCCCTTCCTTTATGGGCGTTTCCCCCTCCCACGCCTCCTCGCCCATCCTTTTGCACAGAAGATCATCTCCTGTTGTTACAGCAGGAAGTTCTAGTCGTTTTATCAAAACGTGCAGTGGAGTTGGTTCCAGAGCAGGAAAGGGGTCAGGGTTGTAATTCAAGATATTTCCTGATTCCCAAGAAGGATGGTATTTTGCGGCCTATCCTGGACCTGAGGGTTTTAAATTGATTCCTCAAACAGGAGAAATTCTAAATGCTGACCCTAGCGCAGGTGCTTCAGGTGTTGAACAAAGAGGATTGGATGGTGTTGGTCGACTTGCAGGATGCTTACTTTCATATACCTATTCTCAAGTCGCACAGGAAGTATCTCCGGTTTGTGGCGGGGTCGCAACACTACCAGTTTGCGGTCCTTCCATTTGGTCTTACTTCCGCACCTTGAGTCTTCACGAAGGTAATGGCGGTGGTTGCAGCAAGTCTCAGGAGGAAGGGAATAGCAGTATTCCCTTACCTGGACGATTGGTTGATCAAAGCCAAGTCTCCAGAGCTCGTGTTGCATCACCTGCGGATGAAAACCCAGTTGTTGTTCGATCTGGGCTTTTCGATAAACAAGCCCAAATCTCACCTGGAGCCCTCTCAGCGCCTCTTGTTCATAGGGGCAGTACTAGACCCAACGTTAGATCGGGCCTTTCCTCATCCTCAGCACATTGAGGACATTAAGGCGTTGATTCCAATGTTTCCAAATGGAGCGGTTGTTCCAGTCCTCAATGTCCTACGTCCGCGCGGTCTGTTTGCTTCTTGCATTCTGTTGGTCACTCCTGCACGCTGGCATATGAGGGCTCTTCAGTAGTGCCTCCGCAGGCAGTAGTTTCAGCACAAAGGGGATCTCGAGCAGTCAGTAGCTATCTCCAGAGACACTGCAGCGGACCTGCAACGGTGGGCTGTGGACGGCAACCTTTCCAGAGGAAGGCCGTTTTCACTACCGCCTCCAGTGGCCACGGTTATAATGGATGCCTCCACTCGGGGGGGGATGGGCAGGGAGGAAGCTCATATGGGGGACCTGGAGATCAAAGGTCGTTGGTCTCCAGTGGAACAGATGGTTCATATCAATCTGTTGGAATTGCGGGCGATACGTCTGGCTCTTAAGGCCTTCCTCCCTTCTCTTCGCGGTCAGTCGGTCCAGGTCCTTACCGACAACACTACCGTGATGTGGTATATTAACAAGCAGGGAGGAGTAGGGTCATACCTTCTCTGCAGAGAGGCTCTGCGGCTCTGTTCCTGGGCTCAGGACCATCTGATTTGCTTGGTAGCAAACCATCTGGCCGGAGTTCTAAATGTGCATGCGGACCGTTTCAGTCGGCGTTTCTCGGCCGATCACGAGTGGTAGCTCCATCCAGACCTGATCTGTTACATCTTCCAGATGTTGGGGTTTCCTCAGGTAGACCTGTTTGCCACTCGGGAAAACGCGCACTGCCCGTCATTCTGCAGCCTCCAGTATCCGGTGCAAGGAGTGTTGGGGGACGCGTTTCAGACGTACGTGTTTCCCACCATACCCTTGATTCCTCGGGTTCTGAGGAAGATTCGCCAAGATCGGGCCCAAGTCATCTTAATAGCTCTGGATTGGCCAAGAAGGGTGTGGTACTCAGATCTTGTCCAGCTTTCACTGTGCCCTCCGCTCCATCTCCCTCACAGGGCAAACCTCCTCTTGCAGGGGCAGGGTCTACGCCCCCACCTCCAGAGCCTGCACCTTCATTCCTGGAGATTGAACGGGGCAATCTGAGTTCCTTTTCTCTCCCACCAGAAGTGGTGGACGTTATTTTATCAGCCCGGCAACACTCCACCAAGTCTATCTATGCTGGCAGATGGACAACATTTTTTGATTGGTGTGGAGAGAAACCAATTGATCCCTTACGAGCCCATTTGTCAAATGTCTTATTTGTATTGTCCTTGGCGCAGAAGGGTTGGGCAGTTGCGACTGTCAACGGCAATTTATCGGCACTGTCGGCCTTTCTGTGCCTTCCTAACCAACCTTCCTTATTTAAGTTCCCTATGGTTGTAAGGTTCTTAAAAGGACTAACTAATAGGTTTCCTCCCACTCCTTTTGTTATGCCTCAGTGAGATTTGAATTTGGTTCTCACTTTTCTGATGGATTCACTGTTTGAACCTTTGCATTCTTGCCCGTTAAGATTTTTGGTTTTAAAGACAGTGTTCCTCACAGCCATCACATCTGCTAGGCGTGTGAGTGAGCTTCAGGCTCTTAGTGTAGAACCCCCTTTCACATCTTTTCATGCAGACAAGGTGGTGCTGAGAACCAGGGCGGCTTTCCTACCAAAGGGAATGACTCCCTTTCATATGGTGCAATCCATCTCACACTCGTCCTTTTACCCTCCTCCTCATCCATCGAAAGAGGAGGAGAGACTACATTGGCTTGACCCAAGGAGGGCTTTAAGCTTTTATATTGAAAGGACCAGAGAATTTTGAGTGGACAATCAACTCTTTATTGGCTATGTGGGTAAGAGGAAAGTCAATGCCGTCCATAAGAGAACGCTGTCCAGGTGGGTCATTCTTTGTATTAGAATATGTTATTCTTTTACAAAGAAGGATCCTCTTGTTGGAATCAGGGCCCATTCCACCAGAGCTAAGTCTGCCACTTCAGCCTTGGCTAGGGGTGTTCCAGTGGCTGACATTTGTAAGGCCGCAACTTTGGCTTCCCTCCACACTTTCGCTAAGCATTATTGCTTGGACGCAGAGGTTAGGAGGGATGGCCATTTTGCACGGTTGGTGCTGCAGGATTTCTTGGTGTGACCACTCAGGCACCCACCTCCGAGTGCGGTACTGCTTTGGGACTCTGTTCATAAGGTGAGGAATCCACAGGTAGTTGTATCCATCAGAAGAACAAGTTACTTACCTACGGTAATGCTTTTTCTGGTGGATACACTAGCTACCTGTGGATTCCTTACGGTCCCACCCGCCTCCCCATTGCCTGTCTGGTCATGCCAAGTTTTTCTTTGGGTGAATATGTATATATATTTTATATATATGTATATATTTGTTTTTGCTGTTTATATTTGAATAAATATTATGTATTGTATTTGATTGATGTATTTATGTTGAGTATGTGATGTCGGTAATCACCTGTTCGCCTCAAAGGCACGTAAAAAATGGTGAAAACTGACGTCAGTACGCCGACGAGGACCTCTTATTGCCACAATGACATCAGACGGAGTCGCGTGGGAGTCGGGCAGTTGTGACGTCCTCGTCGATGTAGAGAGCTGGAAAAAAAAATTCCCGTTGAATGCTGGTGCATTGGGAGAATTTATAAGGTGAGGAATACAGAGGTAGCTAGTGTATCCACCAGAAAAAGCGTTAACGAAGGTAAGTAACTTGTTTGTTTGGTGCATAAGTATTCAACAGTACTGTGTGTTTACCTCCCTTGTCCCCCACCACTCTTATGTAACTGCCATCGGCTGCCTTTAAAACTCTCTGCCTTGAGATGTATTCTAGCATCCCCCTCATAATAGGACCCCCTGCACCAAGAGGGGTAAAGCTGACATACTATAGCTGGCCTCCCCACTTAGTGCGAATCTTCTCATACTTGTGTGATAGGAGATGCGTCTCCTGTAACATTACTATTCTCACATGCTGTTTGCGTACGTATTTCCATATTCTCTGTTGCTTAATTGGATTCTGTATCCCTTTAACATTCCATGAGATTACTTTCACTCCCGTATGGGTAATGTATATTCCATGTTTGTCCAGTGCCCCTTCTCTATTGTGAAATAGCTGCTTCTCTTAGGACATGAGCTCCCTCCATCAACACCAAAAAACTTTATTTTCCCCATCATGATCCTCGTGATGAGATCTGGAAAGTGGCGTCGCGGTGTCAGTTCCGGAGGTCGGTGCGGGGCTCGTCGCGCCCTTGAAGTCACACGTGTTGCAGATTGAACTCCGGGTTTATGAAGTCAGGAGTGCTGGTGTCAGGGCTATGGTACGAAGCGGGACAATGCGACGTGCGGTGCCCACAGGTCACGGTGCAGGCAGTGGTTTAGTGGCGATGTCAGTGAGACAAGGGCTGCAGTGTGAAGCAGAGCGGTACGACGTGCAGTTTCACCAGGTCATGGCTCAGCCAGTGGTGGCGTCGTCGTTGCCAAAGCACTGTTGTCGGTAGTCCCAAGTCTGCGGTGCGGCATAGGACGGGCTCCGTGCAGCTTACATGGGTCACGACGCAGGTAGGGATACCTGGTGATGACACTAGAGTTGATGGTGCTGGCATCAGTGGACCGGGGCTGCGGTGTGGGATGGGATGATACTTCATGTACCTCGCGAGCTGTGTCCACAGGCCACAGTGCAGGCAGTGAACACTGGGCTTGTCAGCAGGAGGGGTGGCGACGGGGATGTCCAAGCTGTGGTGTGAGCAAGGCAATGTCGGAGGGTGGGGCCCACAGGTCATGGTGCAAGCAGCAGTTTGGTGGCGGCATCAGTGAGACCAGGGTTGTATTGCTAAGCGGGTCAGTGTGGCTCCGAGTGGCGTCAGTAGGTCATGGTGCAGGCCAGCGGCGTCGATTGCATCGCAGTGGTTTTTTCTTCTTGAACAGCACAAAACACACAGTTCCCAGTGCTGTAGGCAGATGAAACTGATGTCTTTGTCCCTGGACTCCAAGCCCTTGGAGAACTCTCTCAAGCAGGATACACAACACAGTTCGCTCTTCTCTCTCTTTTAAAGCAGAAGCAGCAACTGCAGGCCAGCCCAGCAAAGCAACACAGCAAAGAGACAGTACTCCTCCTCCAGCTCTTCAGCTCTTCGCCTTGGCAGAGGTTCCTCTTGATCCAGAAAGATTGTAAAAGTCTGGGATTTTGGTCCACTATTTCTGCCTTTGAAGTAGGCCTACTTCTAAGGAAAGTCTCTGTTGTTAACAAGATCCTGCCGTGCCCAGGCCAGCCCCAGACACACTCCAGGGGGCTGGAGACGGAATTATGTGAGGGCAGGCACAGTCCTTTCAGGTGTAAGTGACCATTGCTCCCTCCACTCTAACTCAGATGGCTCATCAGTATATGCTGGTTACACCCTAGCTCCCTTTGTGTCACTGTCTAGAGGAGAGGAGCAAACAGCCCAAGTGTCAAACTGACCCATACATTGAATCCACAAACAGGCAGAGTCACAGAATGGTTTAAGCAAGAAAATGCCCACTTTCTAAAAGTGGCATTTTCAAACTGACAGTCTAAAAAACAACTTCACTAAAATATGTATTTTTAAATTGTGAGTTCAGAGACCCCAAACTCCAGATTTCTATTTGCTCTCGAAGTTTGGGCCTGGCAAATGAGTACACTGCCAGGTTGAACTGGCAGTGCATGACTGCACACACAGACACTGCAGTGGCAGGTCTGAGACATTTTTACAGGGCTTCTTATGTGGGTGGCACAATAAGTGCTGCAGGCCCACTATTAGCATTTGATTTACAGGCCCTGGACACTTCTAGTGAACTTTACTAAGGGTTTACCAGTAACTCAAATATGCCAATCATGTATAAACCAATCAACAGTACAATTGATATAGAGCACTTGCACTTTAGCACTGATTAGCAGTGGTAAAGTGTGCAGAGACAATAAACCAGCAAAAACAGAGTCCAGTATACCATAAAAACAGGAGGTCAGAAGGCAAAAAGACAGGGGAACCACGCCAAAAAGATGCCAGGTCTAACAGCACCCAGATATATTTTTGAACTGTTTGTCTGGTGTCAGAGGAGAAGCTATGTTAGCCCAGTATGAAGTGTTATGTACGTGTATCAAAAACAGCATGTTATGGGTCCCCAGGCGATCCAGAAATAGTTTGAAAGCAAGTGTTTCTTAGTGAGTCATCAGCTGATGAAGACCTTAAATGCCAAAACAAGAGACCCATTGGTGGTTCGTGCAGTACATTAAAGTTAAGAAGGGAGAATTTGCTTAAGAGAGCTTGGGAACTCCTTGAATATGCAGCGGTCACTGAGAACGGTGTTCAGGCACACAGTCCAAAGATTTAGGCAGTGGGACTCTCCAACTAATCATTCCTTGAGCTGCAGTGTACCAGGTTCGGAATGGTCGTATGTGTCAAACCTCTGTCTGTGGATGAAGGTAGCCAATAGAGATTCTTTTGGATAAATTTAGCAATGCTCTAAATTTGTCTGCCACCTCATCTGAAGTGGTGGAGACCATTAGGCTAAGTCCCGGGGCTAAATCCCCAGGGACATATGGGGTCCCTAAGGACCTCATTAAATGTAACATCAGTTTATGGGGCCCTTTACTTATGAATGCATTTAATAACTTGCTGTGCAAATGAATCCCACGCTCGTGAGGTCTTTCTATCATAGCCATCAAAAATTGCTAAAAAAGGGGACTTCATGTTACCTAAATGTTACTGTCCTAAATCCCTTAGTGGCAGTACAGTTTAGATCTTGGGAAGAGTGATTTTTAAACTTTAGTGGCTTTTGGAGAGCTAAAATAACGTCCTGTGCCCCTAATAATATGGGTTTTGACTAGGGCTTGATACAGTTGAACAATGCCTGATGTTACATTTGATCATTGACAAGTATATGGTTTCCAGGCGGTGTCCACTGAACCCTGCCACTAAGCTTTGGTTGAAGTTGTTGCAACTGGGGGTGTTGAAAGGGCTGGTAAACTTCTTCTACATCTTGATGAAGAACCTAGCCACTAAAGTATAATTCGGCCGATTTGGAGCAATGTTAGACATCTTCATGTTAGCTAGAGGAATGCGCCAAGGTTGTATTTTAGCTCCACTTTTATTTATTATTTATTTGAATGATTTGAGCTCCTCCTTGGTTAGTGCCACAAGTGGTGTCCCAAAGATAGGAAACACCACTGGTCTCAGGGTTAATTTATGCAGACGAAGCGGAACTTATGTCACGAACACAGAGAGCATTTTGCATATTGGTGGATTCCTTTGTGACCTCTACGAGGAAAATAGATCTAGTCATCAGTTTTGGAAAGCCTCACATTGTGGCATGTTGGCCAGGTAGGAGAAACATTCCTGACTTTTCGGTTGGCAGTCAATCCTTGTGCTGTCAGTAGTTTCTATTGCCTGGAAGTAGCTTTTAGTTCCTTGGGTGCCAGACACTTGCAGATTAATAATTCCTGTTTGAAATTTAGTAGGCCAGCACGAGAACACATAATCTCCTAGAGACTTTAGATAAAGTGACCATCTCTCCCCAGCAAAACATATATAAACTTCAATGTATTTCTGCAGCTCAGAATGAAGGAGGGGTCTGGGGATATTTCAACTATCTCCCTCTACAGATTGAAGAAAACTACATATCTAGACAGCTCCAATGTCTTCACCCTACTTGTTCCCACTTTATTATCCACTCTAAGCTAAGTTTACAGTATTTCTCAGAGCTAGTAAAATTGACCTCTCTTTTTCTGTGGGTTATTATCCAGGCCAATAAGGAGACGAGTCTGAACAGGGAGGTTACACGCAACTGCCTTAGGCTTAAGAAGGTATTGTCGATCCACTAGTTGGGCTGTGTGCAAACCACCCAGAAAGACTTCGGTTTGTCCGATAAATTCAAATTACCGTCCTCCCTGACCAAAGATAAAGCAAGTGTTTAAACTCTGATTTCAGGAACTTAGTCAAGCACAGAGACTACTTACAGAATCTAATAAACACTCTTATGGATTTAATTATACTCTCATTACCAGATGAGCCCATGCTGTATTTAACCTTAGATCTGACACACTGGGAAAGACAACTTCTCTTTAGTTTTAAAACAGGTATGGTATGGTGGTTTTTGTGAGGATCGGAGTGCCTTTGGAAGCACTGCATTGGCTAGCCTATGTGATGGACTGTCTTTGATGTACTTTATGTCCATCTATAAACGTTTCAAACCTATCTTATATCTTTTTAAACCTATATTAAAGTGTTACAAGTTTCGAAAGTGTAGGGATATGTTACTCTGTTTGCAGTTTTTAGGCAACCCTGATGTTTGTTTTCGAGGGTGTTCCTTTTCCAAAGCTGAAAACAATGGCTGGTTGACTTTCTAGCCTCAATTATCGTTTATGGTACTTTAGGCTACTAGTATTATGTTTGAAGGTGCAGTGTTAATTGCAGAGCGCCCTTGACTTTTAACATAAATAATCATAGCAGACCTTTGGATATTTTTTATTTCTGCATAGCTGTAAATCTGTAGGATATCCAACACTTGCACCACCCTGAAATTAATGTTTTAGAACCCAACTAACGCACCATTATGACTTGGAATGTTATTTAAGTTACTCAAATGTTTATCGTTTTGACTGTATGCACTTTGTCTCAATTGTCTGTTCCTGTGTTGTCTTGAACACTGAGTCGTAAGCACTGCTGTACTGTTGGTTGTTTAAATTGTACATACTTTAATCTGCTCTCGTGTTGATACAGCTAACCTTTTGTGATGTATCAGTTGTTTCTGATGTTGAGTTTGGGCTTAACTGTGCAGTAGTATGCAGTTAGATGATAGGCATTAAAAAAGGGCTTCTGAAACTTGCAAGAGCCAAGGGGAATGAGATAACGAGGTCCGGTAAACTGAAGAGCTCATTAAGGGTTGATACTTTATTTCATTTGTGCCACATTGGTCTTATAAATAACTATAATAAATAATGATCCATTACATTTGCCAATAAGACTAGTGTTAAAGAAAACCAATATTCGGGAAAGCTCATCAAACTCAAACACACTTTTAATGTAAAAAATGTAGCTTGCAGCAAAACTATTCTAAATGTGATTTATAATGTCAGTGGATGAATGGTTCCCTGTCTGAACTACTGGAGCATATTTTGACTCTACACTTCTATGTTTTCTTCCGGCAGTAAGGAGATGAAAGAGCATTAAATCAAAACTCACTAACGATTAGGTGGGGAGAATGCAAGAAGACCGTGGGAAGAGGATTCTTTGGGGTATGGAACATGTAAGAAATTGGGTCGTTGGTTGACTGGGGTGTGAGCCCTTGTCAAGCAGCAACCAGAATTATTGTCCGGGTAAGCCACAAGCAAACCCCAGATTAACCTGTGCTCACCCTCTGCTAGCTTGGCACAGAGCAGTCAGGCTTAACTTGAAGGCAATATGTAAAGTAATTGTGCAACGTTTCAAACAGTAAAACAGTGAACACACCACACAAAAATGAACCCACACCAGGTTTAAAAAAATAGAACTTAATGTAATATATGGCACAAGACCACAACAACAAAAATCCAATAAGTAGAACTTGATTTATGAATTTTTAAAGAATAAACTGTAGAACAGCACTTAGAAGTATGACACGCCAACCAGGAATATCTGACTGGGCCAGTTCCAAGATGCGCTGAGGCTGCGATGCATGATTCTGATGCGTCGACGTTGAGGATCCTATCAACCGGGCTTGCAATGTGAAGACTGGTGTTGAGGATGTGTGGCACATTCGAGATGATTCATTGTTTCTGATCCAAGTAGCAGTGGCAATGCGGAGTGTTGGACCTGGCTTTTTGACAGGGACATCCCCAAACGTTTTGCCTCCTTCCTCCTATTTTTTCTGACCTGTTGTTGTTGGCTTTTTACCTCTGGGCACTTTACCACTGCTAACCAGTGCTAAAGTGCATATGCTCTCTGTGTAAATTGTACTACTGATTGGTTTACCCATGATTGACTATTTAATTTACTTGTAAGTCCCTGGTAGAGTGCACTACATGTGCCTAGGGCAGGCAGATTAAATGCTACTAGTGGGCCTGCAGCATTGGTTGTGCCACCCACCTCAGTAGCCCCTTAACCTTGTCTCAGGCCTGCCATTGCAAGGCCTGTGTGTGCAGTTTCACTGCCACTTCGACTTGGCATTTAAAGGTATTTGCCAAGCCTAGAACTCCCCTTTTTCTATACATAAGTCACCCCTAATGTGTGCCCTAGGTAACCCCTAGAGCAGGGTGCGGTGTGGTTAAAAGGCAGGACATGTACTTGTGTGGTTATATGTCCTGGTAGTGTAAAACTCCTAAATTCATTTTTACACTACTGTGAGGCCTGCTCCCTTCATAGGCTAACATTGGGGCTGCTCTCATATATTGTTGAAGTGGCAGCTGCTGATCTGAAAGGAGCAGGAAGGTCATATTTAGTATGGCCAGAATGGTAATATAAAATCCTGCTGACTGGTGAAGTCGGATTTAATATTACTATTCTAGAAATGCCACTTTTAGAAAGTGAGCATTTCTTTGCACTAAAATCTTGTTGTGCCCTTCAATCCATGTCTGGCTAGGTTTAGTTGACAGCTCCTTGTGCATTCACTCAGACACACCCCAAACACAGGGTACTCAGCCTCACTTGCATACATCTGCATTTTGAATGGGTCTTCCTGAGCTGGGAGGGTGGAGGGCCTGCCCTCACACAAAGGACTGCCACACCCCCTACTGGGACTCTGGCAGACAGGATTGAGCTGAAAGGGGGCTTGGTGCATTTCTTAGAGACTCTTTGAAGTCACCCCCACTTCAAAGGCACAACTTAGGATAAAACAGGGCCTCTGCCCTACCTCATCAGACACTTGCTGGAGAAGAAACCTGAACCAGAAACTACATCCCGCCAAGAAGAACTGCCTGGCTGCTCAAAGGACTCACCTGTCTGCTTTTCTACAAAGGACTGCTGCCTTGCTGTTGGCCTGCTGCCTTGCTGAACTCTTGTCTGGCTGTAAAAGTGCTCTCCAAGGGCTTGGATAGAGCTTGCCTCCTGTTCCCTGAAGTCTCAGGACCAAAAAGACTTCTCTCTTCCTCTTGGACGCTCCGTGCGCCAAACTTTTCGACGCACAGCTTGTTCCGCGGCAAGAAAAACGCCGCACACCGACGCTGATCGACGCGACGTCTTCGGGACGACCGAAACTTTGATGCACGGCCTCCCAAGGACAACGCCGCCCGACTTCCCGGGAGAAATCGACGCGACGCCTGCCGTGAGATCAAAACTTTGACGCACGGCCTCGCAAGGACAACGCCGCCCGACTCCGCCGGAGAAATCGGCGCGACGCCTGCCGTGAGATCGAAACTTTGACGCACGGCCTCGCAAGGACAACGCCGCCCGACTTCCCAGGAGAAATCGACGCGACGCCTGCTGTGAGATCAAAACTTTGACGCACGGCCTCGCAAGGACAACGCCGCCCGACTCCGCAGGAGAAATCGACGCAGCGCCTGCCGTGAGATCGAAACTTCGACGCGCAGCCCCGCAGAACGACGCGCAGCCGGAAAACAAGCAGGAAAATCCACGCACAGACCCGGGACATCTGGTACTCCCCGCAAACCACAGTAAGAGACTGTCCGCGCGCCGGAAAACGACGCCCGACTCTCCGCGTGGAAAATAACGACGCAAGTCCGTGTGTGCTGAGGAGAAATCGACGCACACACCAGTTTTCCACGCACCTCTTCTCCTGTGGCCCTCTGAGGAGATTTTCCACCAGAAACCAGGTACTTTGTGTTTGAAAGAGACTTTGTTTCCTTTCTAAAGACTTAAGACACTTTATATCACTTTTCAGTGATATCTTTACAAATTCGTATTGCAACTTTGATCGTTTTGACCTGAAGATACCCAGATAAATATTATATATTTTTCTAAACACTGTGTGGTGTATTTTTGTGGTGTTATGCTATGGTGTTGTATGATTTATTGCACAAATGCTTTACACATTGCCTTCTAAGTTAAGCCTGACTGCTCGTGCCAAGCTACCGGAGGGTGAGCACAGGCTGATTTTGGATTGTGTGTGACTTACCCTGACTAGAGTGAGGGTTCTTGCTTGGACAGAGGGCAACCTGACTGCCAACCAAAAACCCCATTTCTAACACGGAGGTTCGTCTTCAAGGCTGCCGTCAACGAGGGATGCGAGGAGCTTGCACCAGTGAAAGCGATGAGCAGTGGTGGTTCTGAAAGCAATGCGCTCGTTCCAAGATGAGCCGATGCGAGTCTCTTGCGTCGGTTGCAACCCACACAGTAGTAGTGATGCATGGATTTTTCTCCACGCAACAGCGCTGATGCTTTAATTCTGCTCCCAGAGGGTGCATCGGTTCCACTGGAGCAAGCATCTTAGGCCCACTTCCAGGGGTCCAAGACTGAGGCCGCACCACTTGGCAGGGTAGACTCCCAGATGGCAGAGTGGGTGTAAGTCATTTTTGCTTCTGAAACTTCATATCAGGAGGCCAGCCAACTAGCTCTTAGAGCCACTGTAGGTTCCTGGGTGGAGACATGCAGGTCAAGGCTTTATCACTCTCATGCAAGAGGGCAGCAGGCACAGATCACCACAGCAAAGCAGGAGTCAAGCCAAACAGCACTCCAGCAGAATGGCAGGTCTTCAGCTGCACAGCAGTCCTTCCTGGCAGAGTATCCAAAGGTCCAAAAGTGTATTGAAGTAGGTGGTGTCAGGGGTCCAGTACTTGTACCAAGTTGGGCCTTTGAAGTGGGGGAGACTTCAAAGACAGGTCTTTGAAGTGCACAGAGTCCCTGCCCTGGCTCCAGACTCACTACAGGGAGTTATGCAGCCCTTTGTGTATGGACAGGAAAAAGCCTGTTCAGGTGTGAGGCTGTGCCCTGCTCCTCCATCCCATCCTGCCCAGGGTGACCTATCAAGGCCCATCAGGCCACACCTGAGCTTCCATTGTGTGTGGCTGTCTAGAAGGAAAGCAGAGCTGCCATCTCACCTCAGACATGTGAGCAGAGACAGGCAGCAGGCACCAAATGGCTAAAGTAAGAAAATGACACATTTCTAAAAGTGGCATTTCCAGAATATCAATTTAAAATCCAACTTCACCATTTGTTATGGTTTTAAATTGTCATTCCAGAGACACCAACCTTGGAAAATCTTTCTTCACAATTGAAAGTTATAATTATAAAAGGTTATAAGGCAATTCCAATGCTATCCTATGGGAAAGATAGGCCTTGCAGAAGTGAAAAATGAATTAATGAGTTTTCGCTCCCAGGACATATAAAACGAAAACATACATGTCCAGCTTTTAAAATAGATTGCACCCTGCCCTCTGGCCTATCCAGGGCCTACTCTAGGGGTGACTTTTATGTATTAAAAAGGAAGGTTTGGGCCTGACAAAAGGTTTATTTTGCCAAGTCAACATCACAGTTCAAACTGCGCACACAAGCTCTGCAGTGGCAGGCCTGCGACATGTTTAAAGGGCTACTTAAGTGGGTGGCACAATCAGTGCTGAAGACTCACTAGCATCATTTAATTTACAGGCCCTAGGCACATGTAGTACACTTTACTAGGGCCTTATAACTAAATTTAAAATGCCGATTTGCTATATGCCAATGTTGCCATGTTCTAAGGAGAGAGCACACACACTTTAGCACTCGTTAGCAGTGTTAAAGTTTCCAGGGACTTAGGCCCCAAAAATGAATTCCTCAATACAAAAAGGTGAAAAGGAAGGCAAAATGTCTGATGGCCCTGCAGAAATGGCCATTTCCAACAGCACAAATCTGAGTTCATGTTTGTCTATACCACCTTTAACATGAGGCTACACCTGCTTCAACAACAAGGTTAAATTTGCACTGAAATCCAAAATGGCTGTACATTTAAAATGTGTGCTAATGTGCAATAATGTTGTGTATTTGTAAAGCACACTTTCACCCGCAAGGGTATCTTGGTGCTCAGCAGGTGTGTCTGCCTAGCTCTGCATATGATAGGTTGGTTAATTAAAAACCCAGGTATTCAACTTCTTGTGGAATTCAAGAAGACAGGAGGAGACTTTCATGTGGAATTGAAGCTCGTTCCATGCTTTAGAAGTGATGTAAAAGAATGCCCCTCCTCTTTATCTGGTTCTGTATGTGTGTGCGATGTGTGCGAATAGGAGTCCTGCATAGCGGAGGTGTCTAGTTGGTGGTGGAAGGCGATGCAACTGTTTGGGTATGTGGGGCCTTATTTGCGTGTAGTACCTTTAATGTGTGTGTTCAAATTGAGATTGTTTGTGTATCGCAATTCAGTGTAGTTCCCTGAGGTGTTTTGTGATATATTTTCTGAGTGGGAGGTTTAGTAGGAGTCTAGCTGCTGATTTCTGGATGGTTTGTGGTCTAGTGAGTTGCTTAGTGATCCCAGTGTAGACAGTGTTCCCATAGTCCAACCTGCTGGTGACTAGGGGATGAGTGACAGTTTTCGTAATATTGCTGGGGTGCTATTTGACGATCTTTCTCTGCATCTTCAGGGTGTGGAAGCAGGGTGCAGTAACTGCATTGGCTTGTGCAGTCATGTCCGGTTTGCTGTTGATGAGTATTATGAGGTTTGTGTCGTGGGTTTTGGGTGTGGGTGCGAGTGTGTGTCTGAGTTTAGCTGGTCACCAGTTGAAGTCCCATGGTTAACTGTTCTTGCCAAAGATCACTGCTTTTGTCTTGTTATTGTTGAACATGGGACAGTTTGCCTTCATCCAGTTAGTGACTTTGGTTATGCAGGTGGTGAACTTTCTCCTTGTGTAGGGGGTCTTGTCTGTGAGTGAGACGTATGAGTTGCATGTTGTCTGCATAGAAGAGAATGTTGATGTTGTGTGCACAGATGATGTTGGCATGAGGAATCATGTATGTGTTGAAGAGGGTGGCGCTGAGCGATGATCCTTGAGGTACTCCACAGATGAGTTTGTGGGTTTCCAAGGAGTTAGATGCCAGGCTTGTGTGCTGTCTGTTAAGTAGGGGCAGATACAGTGGAGAATGGGTCCTTGGATTCCAGTCCAATACAGCAGCCTGATGAGGATGGTGTGTGAGACCATGTCAAATGCTGCAGAGAGTTCCAGGAGAATGAGGGCTGCCATGTCTTCTCCATCAGGGATCATGAACAGGTCGTCTGTGGCAGCAAAGATAGATATTTCTGTACTGTGATTGGGCCTGAATCTGGACTGCATGGTGTAGAGGATCTGATAGTTGCTGAGGGGGTTGATGAGAGGTCTGTTGATTAGTTTCTTTAAGACCTTTACGAGGATATGGTAAAAGGGAGATGGGTTGGTAGTTGGAAAGCAAGGCTGGATCAGCGGATGGTTTCTTGAGTAGGATTATGATGGTGGCATGTTTCAAAGGGTCTGGGAATGTGGTTGAGTTGATGGAGGCAATGATTGAAGTCCTTTAGTGAAGGCAGGGTGGGGGCAAGGATGAGATGGAGTCCCCCAATGGATGGTCTTCATGGTAGCTATGATTTCAACTGTGGTGATTGCAGACCGCAAGGTAGGGGTTCCTTCATCAGCTATGGTGGCAAGTTGAGTTGCAACAGTGAGTGCATCCAGTTTATTGCAAAGGCTTTGGTAGAACTTTAAGCAGATATAAAAACAATGTCACGTTAATACAAGCAAATATAAAATGCTTTCTCAGACTTTTTTCACTGCATGGTGAAATCTCACAATTCAATGGAGTTTCAATTTGAAAGTCCATCATTAAATTATTCTTTTACTTCATAACTGATAACATTATCAGAAACATCAAGCAGATAAGAATTTGCAACACCTTTTATTTATGCTAGCACGTTGGTTGATGCATAGGCTTTGTTTAATAAAGTCAATTTGACAAGACAAAAACCTTCATTCCTCGTTTCTCAAGTAATCCAGATATCCAAGACCAGGTGCTTATTTCTAAGGCTTTTAAAGTTTGTGTAGTTCCTTAATTTTATTCTTGATCTATCATTTCATGGATGATGAAAGAAGATTTAGGTATGAGTGCACAACATTCTAAACGTGCTATAGCACAAACCACTGTTTTGGCTGCAAGAACAAAGTCCAGGGCCATTTTATTCTAAAAGAGCATGGTCTTCTGAGCATCTTAACAGATCAGTAATAAGGCCTAAAGAGATAGCTGTGGCATTTTCAATGCCCTCTATTACCTAGGTATGTCTTCTTGTTTCACAGATCTCTTGTCCTACACTATAATAAGAAAACATAAGAGACTAATCTGTTTGTCACAGACACTTTACAATATCTTCAAGGTTGCTGAAGAGGTTGTTTGGCAGTGTCTCAGACAGCGAGGACTACATGCCCCGCATAACAAACCACAGTCCATTCTTGGGGCAAGCACGGGTAAGCTTTCTTGCCACTGATTAAATGAGCGTATTCTTGTCAAACAATGCTTATGCTGGTGGGAAAGAAATGTTCAAAGGAGGTTCCATAATTGAGTATAGCCTCAAGAACAGTGTCACACTCACTTTTGTCCACAAAGATACTCCACATACTGGGACCTCTGTGCCCACAAAACAGTGCACATTCTGAGTAAGCAGGATCAAACATGTCTGACGAAAGTAGCTTTTTAGGTAGTAGAATTCATCAATGCCTCAAGTGTCTTGTGATGTGGTGCCTCAGGTACCCTCAGTCCCTGATAGTACAGGTCAATGTAAGTCTTATTTTTGCTGAGGGGCCCTCTGATCAAAGGTACACACCCAAAGACGTCAGCATGAATGTGAGTCCAATCCACCAGGAAGAAAAATGTATTGTTTGGCAGTATTTATCTAGCCACAGAAAGGAGGAGGAGTTCTTTACTCAGATCAACGGTTCTGTTAAAGGACAGGTGTGGTGCAGTTTTAACATTGTGATAATGCCCCATTCTGAAGCCATGAGATATTCCAAAAGAAGCCACAAAGCAGCAGCACAGCAAAGAGTGGTCCAGGCCCATATAGGGACCATTATCTGAAAGACCACTTTACTGAGGTGGTAATGAGAGTGCAGCTGTAATGGGGCAGGACAGCAGGCTAACTCCCCTCATGAATTGATGGGGCTGGCTGGCTGGCTGGCCTCAGTCGTTCTCGTTTCAGGAAAGGAGGCAGAAGCACAAGCAGTTCCAGCAGATGGCCCTGGCCTGCAGGTGTCTTGCAGAGTCAACATGCTTGCACCAGGAGGAGTGGACCCACATTGGCAAGCTGCAGCACTTCACAGATGTTTGAAATGAACAGCATAAGGGTTTGGTCCTTTCCACCTGGGCTGCAGAGTGGACGTTCTCTAGTTCACCTTCATGTACACCCAGTAATCTATATGAAATGGCAAATTTTGAAGGAGCAGTCAGTTAAGTGAGTTTTAACCTCGGAGTGAATACTGTGGAGATAGCAAATATGTTTTCGGTAGTACTGGAGAGCTGCATCATTTAGTTAAAAGTCCAGTTTAGCAGCAGGAACAGGCGACTTTGACAGCAAAGTCATAGGGTTCCATAGATCCCAAAAATATTTTGTAGGATGTCAGTTTAGTTATATGTGCTGGAATGGCCCTGATTGACCGCAAAGTTAAAAGCAAGACACTAGGCCATTTTAGTTGGGTCTCAGCACAGTTTTTTGCTGTTATTTTATTTTTTAAAGAATCTTTTAATTGCTTTAATCAAAACAACTTGTAACAACTGTTACAATAGATATGGAGCGATGATGGAGGAGCAGCCGGATAACTTGCCACAGCTTTCTATGTTAGATATGGATACGCCCCACACCCCATGTAGCAGTTGACAGTAGGACTTCAAAGTGTAATGTTCAGGCTGTTACCTCATGGAGATCTCTTGACCCTGCCAAGCTGCCTACACCAATCTCCCCTGCTTACCCTCCAGAGGCAGCCTGTCAACAGCTGCCAGGGCCTCCTTCTTGTTAATTAGCTCAGTCTGAAGGGCCTTGCGCACCCCGCATGAAAGGCACATGAACCGACCCCCCCAGTACTGCCTTCATCGCCTCCCACTCCATAGCATCCAGCCAATTATCTGTAAAATAAGCTTTCAGTGTTTCCGCCACTGTTTCCTGTCCATGTACCTCTTGCAATATGTCAGTAGGGAATCACCATGTGCTGGGGGACCAAGGGGCAGTTCCCCATTCAAATGTACATGCCACAGATGCATGATCAGATAAATAACAAGAGTAATGTACTACCTCATGGGTACCAGTGACCAGGTGTGTGGATGTCAATATACGATCTAACCTACTAAATGTGCTATGTGTACTCCCACTTTGTGGGATGCTTCTCCCTCCATACATCTCTTAATCCCAACCTCATGATAACCTCCCGTAATTACGTTGTCATCCTTGGCTTAGTGTTCTTTGGTGATCTAGTTCCCCATCAACTATGCAGTAGAAGTCTCCCTCCCAAAACAGATTGATATTTGCTGGTGGGGACACCATGTCTCTTATAGTGCCATAGAACAATCCATTGTCAACATTTGGTCTCTAGGAGTTAACAAACGTCACATATAGCCTGTCCAGTCTACCCTGCAGGAACAGGTATCTGCCCTCCACATCAGCCTCCATTTATGTCAGTGCAAATGGTACCCCCGGAGCAAATAACATCAGTATCCCACAAGAGTAGAACAAAAAGTTGGCACAGTATACTTGTCCACTCCATTTTTGGCTAGTTTATTTGCTTCCTCATCGGTGAGATGTCTCCTGTAAGCATGTAATACCTATCCCGTTTTGCTTAAGCAGGGACAGTGCTCTGTATTGTTATTGGTATGATCCCTTCCCTCGCTCGTTCCAGAAGAGGAGTTTCAACTAACTCTGCATTGTCATTGTTGTTTAGTAGCAATTGGTCTTTGCAAATACAACCCATCAAGTCAATATGGCAGTGACCCCAATACAATAACCAGATAAACCACCCAACATGAACTCTTCCCCCTACCCCCCGACTTAGGACAAGAGGCCACTAACAAATACTGCATACATGTCACAGTACATGATGTGTCAGGACTTGCTAAATCCCCCTCTTTCGATCACATGTAGGCTTGCTTTCCCATGCATCCTTTTGAGAAATTCCACTCCCACCAAACTGTCAATGTGTCAAATGATTCAACAGTAAGAGCTGGTTCAGTGTGGCGGTGTACATGGCTTTTGTGTCACATCTTAAATTGCTTCTCTTTCCAGCAGTACACTTCAATCCGACAGTACTCAGCTCTCAAGTCATCTTCTACATGCTGTCAACAGTCGCACGTCTCTTATACCTAACTCAGTGGGTCCCCACCCAACAGAGAGATGGTGCACAGTGGCACGTCCTGCTCAGTGATCAGATTCCCATCAGGCCTAGACATCCCATTTGCAGCGGATACATCATTACCGCACATCCGATTCTCAGTATGCCTCACACATCCCTCTCAGATAGCCAGACACATATTCTCCCCCCCCCACCCACTGCCATGAAACCCACCACCTCTCTCAACTTCAACATCATCAACCTGGTAGCATGCTAACCTTAATGGTCTATAACACATCAGACTCTGAGTTTGAGGCAGTGCGTTCACCTTGTCCTTCCATGGTGAGCGTTATAGTTCACTCGCGGCTCAGGCTTCTGTTTCTAGGATAACATCCTCCTGGTATGGAGGTGAAGCAAAATCTCAGAGCTCACCAGGGGAGTTGTCCCCCTTGATCTCCAAAGCCTCTCAACATTCCATGTTTATGGTGGCCAATGTGCCATCCTCTCAGATCACCACACTGCCAGAGCCCCCTTTTGTAGGATGCAACTTTTTAGCAGGGCATCTTTGCTGGGACTCCTGCTGCTCACCACCTGTTCCGGGTGCATCCACCTCCGGCAGAGGATGTCTTTGGCGGGATCAGCAAGGTTCACACCTTGTCTAGTCCCTCAAAGTAGAGAGATTTGCCGGTGTATATGACTTACAGCTTAGTCAGATAGAAGAGCATATAACAGATGTTCGTAGCTCTGAGACTTTTTTTTTTTTTACCTCAACAAAGGTTTTGCAATATTCCTGTACTTTGTGTATATAGTCTGGGTAAATTGCAATATTCCGTCCCTCAGATTGTGGAGTAGGAGTTTCTCTGGCTGCCCTAGCGATGGCATCCCTGTCCATGTAATTCAGAAGTCTGGCTACATGAGCCCGTTTGGCGGAGGTGGCCTCAGGGCCAATGCCCTATGTGCTTGTTCTATCAAGAACTGTTCTGACAGCTCTGTTGGTTTCAGCCCTGTATTCACCCATTTCAAAAGGAACTGTTCTGTGAGCTGTCCGAAAACCTAGGAGGCAGATATTTTTCCTTCTCAAGCATCCCTCTGTATCGTCGGCTCTGTCCTCTAATGCAGAGGTGACCGTAATCATGTGTGCCACTTGTTGTTTAAGTTGGTGCACCTCGGTCTTCAGGATTGTAATGTTTGATAACGCTTCATACACCTTGCGCATGTCTGCCCTGTGAAGATTACCCTCCGAAGAGACTCTAGCAATCTGCCCCTGCAAAGCCGCTTTTGAGGCCTGAATAGCCTCTCATTATGGCTGTGTGAGAGGACTCCTCTCGTCGCTGCTGCGACTATTCCGGTGTTTCTTGAACTTGCCTAGTGAGCCTCTGCGTAGTCTGATGTGGGGGTAGTGTACTGGGTGATGGTATTACTTTGTGCCTGGCTTTGCGAGCGATCTTTCCTCATAGTGCTGTCCGTACCATGTGTGATGTTGTAGCCAGACTATGCAGAAGTTAGAGGCCACCAGTAATATATAGTTCTGTAGTGCAGTGAGACTAAGGGAGAGCAACTGTTGTCCACGGATTAGTGTCCTGCCAGCTATAATCCCTGCCAGCCTTCCCTCTGCCATTTGTGTAAATGTTTATTGGATCCCCTGACTACAGAGCCACATAGGATAACCGTCTGTCGATAGCCGGGGGTCCCAGACGATCACATCTGCACTAGATCCCCTTAATTGCCAGGTAGGCAGGACCTAGAGAGGGTTTCTCATGCCGCTCCGTTGAATGTCCCCAGTTTTCAGTGTCTAGCACCTTCCCAGTCTGAGCAACTTTGAATTCCCCCGGGCGATATGCCTCTCATTTGGGAGTTGGGCCCTGCGCACCACAAAACCCTTGGAGAAGTTGCTGTACATACCACAATATCCCTTTGTCCTCACTGTCCTCAGGTACCCCCTTCAGTTATTGTGCCATTGTATACAGCGTAATGAGGGCCCATTTCAAGTTGCCCTTTGTATCTCTCCCTCGCTGTTATCCATGGGGGGGTGGGGCCCTGCGCAATCAAGACCTCCAGTGGCACGGATGTAGCCATGGGACACCTCCCAATCTCCTGAGGTTACCACTGCATGCCCCGTATCAGGGTAGGACCCACAACCTAGGCTGATAGCTCTGCCCTCTTTGCTGCATGTGGTGTCAGGCAGCAGCTGTCACTCCCCGTCTCACACGTTGTCAGGTGAATCCCTCTGTCGCCAGATCAGGGACTCTGCACAGCCATCCAATCTTGGGCCCCACAGCATGCCACCCTGTAGCCCCTCAGGGAGCCTGCACCATTCTGGATCTCCACCCTGCTGCTCAGGATTCCACATGGCCCGCTCCTCGTGGTATCGCTCATGCACCTCTGTGCTAGGCCGTCACAGACTCAGTAGTTTTGCTGCCTCTCCTCGACAAGAATATGCACTTGGTTTGCCCTACACTCCCACAAGGGCTGGCATGGTGTATTATAGTCATGTTTGGGGTGTTTAGGATGCTTGGAAATGCAGGATGTTGTAGTATTTGGCAGTCGGTGGACAAAGCTCCCCAAGAGTACATCCTGTCAGCCATCTTGCTGGCCACCTTGCTTTGGTATTGTTAAGCATGCTGTTATTACCCTTCAACTTTCCTTCCCGGAATGGGGTGATAGACACTGAAAGTGTTATTTAATCCCTAAACTTTGCAAATCTCCTGTACTATTGCTGAAATGAAACGTGTTCTTTGGTCGCTCGAGGCAAATTTGGATCCTGGAATGTGGTACAAAGTCTCTGAGCCAATGCTTAGCTACAGTTAAGGCATCTGCTATTGTACATGAATAGGCTTCCACCCACCCACAAAAGATACACGCATTTAAGATTTGGAGGCACATTTTGGCATCTGTATAAGGTCTAGGAAGATGTGGAGTGAACACAGGTTCTTAAGGTGGTGGGTGACTAGCAAGGGTGGTCTTGATTCCAATATAATGTGGCTCAGATATCACAGGAGTGATAATTCTGGACAGTAGAAAGAAAGGAGGGTGCATGCTAGTGGGTTGCTGTAGCACAAATTATTCTTTTTCTTACCATACCTTCTGACATGGGGAGCTGCTTGATGCAACCACACAAATTTGGGTAGTAGAAACAGCATTCCCTTGTGAAACTTTATCATGAAAATTCTGATGGGCAGCACAATTAATGACTACAGTTCAGAGCAGCAAAAGTTAAGCGTTCAGCAGGTTTTGCACAATTTAAACATTTTTAATTGGTGTCCAGACAGAAGATGGAAAACCTCCCTGCATCCACAGAAGCCAGAAGTGATTCACTGCTCCAAACTTGCACTTTGAGTCTGTAAATAATGTTAGTCTTATTCTCAGCAAGGATGCAAGCTCTGGTAAGGACAACAAGCTCATCAAACCGAGCAGATCTCATACTTGACAATATATGAGTTGTCATGGGCTCAACAACCTGCATATAGCATATCCAGCAACAAGAGGACTGTCATCATTTTTAAGACATGATCCATCTACAAAATAGATACTTCACAGTTCGTTGTAGAGGCATCTGTAACATGTTTGCAGGGCTTTGTGATATGCTCAGTCACCACAAGACAGCAGTTGGGTTCTCCTGCGTTGCCAGTGGCATAAAAAATGTTGGGTTCAGAGTGATATATCAGACTACAGGTATAAGGGAGGCAGGCAGTAGCATCATGTATTGGGACAGCCTGGCAGTGTAACGGTGTTGGGTTTTGGTAGTGAGATGGTGAAGTGAGAAGGGGAGCAACAACAGGAACTGCCACAATCAAGGTAGAACTCAATACATTG
This sequence comes from Pleurodeles waltl, assembly GCF_031143425.1. Classification (NCBI taxonomy): domain Eukaryota; kingdom Metazoa; phylum Chordata; class Amphibia; order Caudata; family Salamandridae; genus Pleurodeles; species Pleurodeles waltl. The sequence continues at coordinate 378,299,748 of NC_090438.1, forward strand.
CTTTCTTGGGCGTCAACATGGTGGGCAGCAGTGGCTACAGAACAGAGATTTAGAAGGAGGCCTGCAGCTCTGGGGTGTAAAAGAGAGAAATAGCATGCCATAGACTTTTTCGGGGCACCATGATCCTGCACCATTACTCCAAAGACAAATTGATCTTGTTCAGTACAACGGGTTTGAAAGATCAGGCAGTCCCCACGTGTGCACACAGGTGACACCTTTTTTAATTTATACAAGTGTGTCTTCAGCTACTTTAACCACTGTAAAGGTTCTGGAGTTAACTTTTTAATATGTGTAGAGAGATTTTGCCATTGCAGCTTACCCACGAATCCACTGGGCACTGTCTACAATACACAGCCATACCCAAGAAAGCTCATACCTGCACAATGGTCACCAGATGTTGTAACCTATGGCTTGTTTCAATCGGGTATGTTGAGTGGCACTCTCCTGCAGAGGTTTTGTGTCCCGATTAACACTGGGTAGAAAAAAAATGAGTTTCTCTTTTGAAGCTTTATGCCTTATTTTGGTCAAATCAGTGAGGAGCTAGATGGAGTCATTTTTGCATTGGTTCAGAGTAACAGATACAATCAGAAGGTTTCAAAGTAGAGTCCCACGGAAAGTCCAAGGTGTCCAAACCTTTCTTTAAGGGCTTGGGAAAACATTGGAGAAGACTCCATAAACCCTTAAGCAGGTCCAGCAATCGAGAATGTAAAGAGAAAATGGTTATTCATGGATGGATATGGAAAAGAAGACGGAGCACAAATCTACCACTGTGGACTATTTGGCATTTGTAGGGCTAGATTAAAGGATGGTAGCAGGGCTGGGAACCACAGGGACATTAAGAATAACCATATTATTTATGGCTTTCAAATCATGGACTAATTGGTACACATTGATCTGTCCAACTTTTTTGATAAGAAGCATAGGAATATCACACCTGCTAACAATCATTTCCAAACCCCTTGTTTGTTAAGATCCAAAATGACTGATTGAATTCCTGTTTCTGCTTCAGGATTTAGAGAAGACTGTCGAATACAAGGCACCTTTTTCATAGAATTGATCTTTATCTTTACTATGCAATCAACATTCTTGCCTTGTGCACTGTAAAGCAGAGGGCACCTATGCAAGCAATTCTGCTGTCTTTGTAGACACTTGAGGTTTATCAGCAACAGGTTGGCAATTTATTTTCACATAACAAGGCAAGGATCTCGTTGTCCTTGGTGTGTGACACAGTGTAGTAAGCTCTGTCAGGTTACAGAAAACAGTCCAATTCAACTTAACCAAAATATCCCACCCCAATAGGGTAGCCTGTGAAGTTGAGCTTAAAAGGAAAGCATGCTTTTCTGTGCCAGGACTAAGAGTTATAGAGAAGGGATTAGAAATCCTGGATGTAATCAGTGTTGCCTCTTATGATGTGATCCATGATGTTGTGTGTGATGACTTTCACAATGCAAGGAGGAAGTTCACTTGTGATGACATACTTTCACAAATCAGCAATTGGTTAGCTGAATTACAAAAGTTTTACCTTTCTTTTAGTAAACTTCAACCATAATTTAACTGTATGTGCTAGTTGGAAAAGGAAATAGCATGTTAACACAATATCATTATTTTGCTTTGACTTAGTATCTCATTGAGTGGCCATCTTTTGTTATCTTGGATCTTTGTTGAACTCACCGAGCCTTACTCACCATCAGTCTTCAGATCACAGTACTTGCTCCTGAATAAGTATCTTAGTGGAGTGGTGCTGTTTGTGTTCTTGGTTCTTTGATAGGCAACCAATAGGTGATAGTGCCATTCCTTCTTCAGAGTAATAATTTTCCAGACAGTAGTCATAAGTCTGACTGGGCACAATCGTTGGTGTTCCAGGACATGTGTTGGAAACACACTGTTCTCAGTGTTTCTTTGCCTCCTTCGTTGTGATTAGTTCAATACCTCATTGTAGTTCTGTGTCCTTTTGCGGCTATTTGAGCGCTCCCCCAAGTATCTGATGTTGGCCCTTAGCGCTCATTTGGGTGGTAGGGTATGCGTAAATCTGTGCTTGCGTTGGGTACCCTCTGCCTCACTGTACTTTTGCCTCCGTTAAAGCGCTTATTTAAATCCCTGATTGTGGCCCTGAGCACTTCCAGGCAAACACAGTGCTTAAAATAATTCAAAAAGTGATTGACTGTGAATTTTAACATCCCATATACAGAAGGATTAACCCTTTAAATATAGCCCAACACCATTGTTTTAAGCCAAATTAAAAAAGGCACGTTTTCTGCGTAAAGTTCTACGTTCATGTCACATTTGGAACGATTTGGAACGAACGTTATTGGTCTCGACAAAATTTGCTCTGGGAGCTAAAATGGGAAATGACTCACTTTTTCACCTCCTCCCCATTTTTTTTTTTTTTTCCTGTGAAGGGATCTTCATGGGACTTGCCATGCGAAATTTAGCTGGCAGACTGATAAGGTTTGTGCAGATCTGTCCTCTGGTCAAATGTTATAAGTAAATCATAAAAGTTGTGACTGAGGCTTTACACACATTAGTAACCGCGACTGTTATGTCCTGTTAAGCAATCCGAATCACTCAAATGATAAAGATACCCTAATTATTTTTCAGGACTGGGCTGCTAAAGCAATGTATGATTTAGTACCACAAGTCTTAGCAAAGATGTTATCTATTTGATTAACTCAAATACACCAGTAAGAAGAAGAATCGAGGATGGAGTTAATATTTTAAATGGACAGAAACTGTCAGGTACTAAGTACCCGCACTTCCTTCATTTGAAAGGGAGAATACGGCGCTTCTCAATAGCAAACGTACTCTCAGGTAGTGAGTTTTATATTGCAGTTTCAAATACTGTATAAAGTTGAGAGAGATGTACCAAAATAAATTAACCCAGTATGAGAGACACACTACAGCTGCAGTTTACCGCTACAACTAACTCCTAGAATTAGACAAGAGTCTCAGTAAATGCGTACACATAGAAAGCAGTAAATGTCTGAAACAAATTTGCTCCATATTTGTGAGATACAAATAACTGACAAGTGTTTAAACTGATCGAGACTAGGTGCATGCACAACAGGGCAGACACTATATCGATAGTACTGAAAAGCATGACATCGCCACCCTGTGTAGGCAGCAAAATGGCCTTTATGAGCCTTGTAGACCTCAACTGTCTTTAAGTTATTTTTCTTTCTAAATGTCACTGGACCGCTCTTTGAGCAAAATCTTCTTTGATTCCAGAGATCTGAAGAAGACAACAGGGGACTGGTTCTATGATCAGAAGATAAATCGTTTTGCAAACCGACTAGGGAGTGATTTGGTGAGGATGTCCCTCAGACGAAAGCCTCTGCGTATGTATTCCATGATAATTTCAGAATATTGTAGATGTGGTGTTACATTTTGAGATAATTCCATCTTTAAAATGAAATATAGGGCCAATTCACACTTTTTGTTAATCCAGATTGGAGGAAAAACCTAATTTGCACATGTCAAAGTCCAAAGAATGATGTGAGGACTTATGAAATTGAATTGCACTCATGAGATTTGGCCATGTGAGAAATTGCTTTTAGTGGTGTGTGGTGGGCGCACCAGATTCGGATCTGTTTCCTAGCTTCCTCTTCTCTTGAGAGAATCCTAACATAAAGCAGGAGCTCTTTCAGGGGAGTGGGCCATTGAGGCGAGTAAATACATCCCTTGCCTTCATCCTAGCTCCCTCTTAAATCATTCATACAACATGCACAGTTTTGTGTGCAGGAGTTCATTTTTACCCCAAAATTAGGGGTAGAAATGAAACCCCTCACTTTTCCCAAGTTTGGGTCTCGTTAGGATTTCAATGGTAAGATTTGAGCAAAATGGTGTGACCATGCGTCCAATTCTTTTTCGAATTGACTAGCAAACATTGATTATTTATATTATCCTATTGGTCATTAAATGTTCTTCTGATGAGAAAACATTTAATTTCTAATAACATTAGTCCTTCCTTCCTCAGATGATATAATTTACTGCTTTTCAGTCGTATGAATTTCTCCTACTGCCTCTAGCTTTCTCTTTCTCAAAAAAGTTCTTGCATTGTTCTGAAACTACAAATGTTATTTAATTCCCAGCAAATAAAAGAGAGACAATGGGACACACACTTCTTCAGCAAGGGCAACTTAACACAGCTGGAAAAGGTCAGCGAAGCCCCCAAGAGCAAGTGAAGCATTCCAAGTAAGTATTGGGTAAACTGATAGTGGGGAGAAAAGGGCAGATTCCGGTGGGGCAACTGTTGACACTTATTCACGCTCTGCAGTTTGCATGGCAGCTTTCATCTTGCTATCCTTGACTTCTGCAGTGTGTCTTCATCATACGTACTGTGCTGTTTATGGAAAGGTGTATTGGGGTGCAGACGGTATAGCTATGTTGTGTCTCCTCTGCTTCGTATCACTTATTGATGGCTTCTTTGGTTAATTTATGCAAAGATCTGCAGTTTGATACTTCTTGCATAAAGTAAACTCTACTAGTTTTCGCTCTGTTGAAGCAAGACATTGTGGAAGGGATTCTGAGTTCAGCAGGGAAGTCCTTTGTTAAGGACAGTTGCTCCTTGTTTCATTTTAGGATCCACATTAACAGAAACCACATTTGCTAAAAAGATGAGCCCGACAAAACAGCTTTTCTACGCTCTAGGCCTCTGACTAAGCAAGCAATGCAAATTGCAATTGATAGGTTCTGCACTTCTATGACATGATGTAGGCATAACAAGCGAGCCAAGCTTTCAAAGGCAAACATTGGGCATACATAATGTTCTAATATTTAAATCAAATATGCTTTGCGCAAATAGATGCGTTCTTTAAGCATATCTTAACATAGTAAATTAGTGAAAGTGATTGTAAACCACCGCCTGAGCAGCAATTGCGATCACCTGAATGAGTATTAATCCTTTTTATGACTAATGCAATATCGTCAATCATGAAATAGCAGAAACTACCTTCAAAGCCTCTCGAAATCGCAAAGAAACATATTCAAGATCAGTATGAAATGAAGCCAGTGCTGGCATGGAATGTCACTAACCTTCCCCTACTGACACTTTTTTTTTCAAATTACCCAAGCAGGACCCTGCAGTAGTCTGTGAAGCAGGCCCTGTCCCAACAGAAGTTGAGGTGGGACCTTGGGAGTACATAGGCCTAATCTAAGGTGTGTGCTCAACCCAAACTCAAGAACCTGCAAAACATGGTCACACGCTGAACTTCAGCTGAGTTAAGCCTTCTCAGCCAGACTCATACCATAGACATATGCTTGGATCTGATCCGCGTCCTACCGAACATCTGTTCTTAACTTGGTCACATTCATCCTTACCTACCTACTTCATTCATGCACATTTATTTGATATGCCTAGAACCCTTACACTTTTTACAGCCGAGCAACTGTTACCCAATTGTTTCATTCCTTCACAGCCTGCCCTCCTTTTTACCTCAATGATGAATGTGTGAAAGTGTCACAAACCAAAGTATTTGGCGGAAACAAACTACGGAAATGATCAAGGTCATCTTGAATTCTCTTGCAAAAGTAGCCTGAAATATCATTAAGGTGCCCGGTTTTCCGTTTTTGCTGTTTCTTACAGATAAATACAGAAAGAAAACAATACGGTTTCTGTCTGTATTTATTTTTAAAAGCCGAAAAATACAAAAATCTGTAATTCTTGTGAGTAACTTTCTATGCCCTCCTTCATGAATTCCAGAGCGAGAGCTGAGCAGATACAAGCATGAGGAGTTGAAAAACAGGATGGGATTTCCCTAAATAAATGCACGTTTGCACATATTTGTAGGTAATGCTCAGAAGTTTCTGTGGGTGGAGTGTTTTGTTATATGTGGCTGCTTAGTTTGCAAAGACACGACAGGCATCAAACTAGGTGTGAATGCTTGTCAGTTAAATAAATGTGGAAATATACAATGTTACTACTCCTTTTATTCCCAAAACACAAAATGAATATGGATAAATACAGATAGGTTGAGCAAAAAATAAATATGGATACAGACGGAAATGTTAAAAAAATAAATACCACAACACCAGGAGCCCTAAATATAATCCAAAATAAGCTATCTGATAGAGACTTCTAGTTACAGTTCCTTACCTTTGAATTCCCTGGCATCAGCTTCAAATCCGTAATTTTTTTGTTGAACCTTACCATTCGCGTGGATTCGGGTGGCGTCGTTCAGATCTGCGTGCGTCGTTAGGCTACGCATGCCTTCATCAGCATCGTTGGAGACGTCCGTGACGTCCCAGTCGCCTATAAAGGCACCACCCTGGCACGCGTACGTCAGTTCTTATCCTTCCGCACCGGTCAACCGCAGGTCCGGGATCGAGCTACCCTTTGCTTTTTTTGGCAAGCCTTTTTTCAACCTTTTGTCAAATAATTTTTTCCAACTGTGCGAGGAAGATGTCATCTAGGAGGACGGGGTTCAATCTGTGTGGTGACTGTCATCGTGCATTGACAGTGACGGACCCCCACCAGGTATGTCTCTGGTGCCTCGACATAGACCACAACTTGAAGTTGTGCTCCGACTGCCGGGCCATGGCCCAAAGGCTGTGAGAGAGCAGTCTCTAACGCTCATGGTGGCCTGCAGTCGACTTGGGTCGGCGCAACTCCTCGGAGGTCACGGTCCCGCTCAAGGAGGAGATCGGGGGACCGCTCCAGGAGCCCCAAGACCTCTTCTTCCCACTCGAGGTCCTCGGGCGCTTGGGGAAGTGGCACATGAAGTGGACTTCAACTTTGCCACACCCTTCGGTCGATGAGGCTTCTCGGGAACGTCGATTTTCAGAGTACAGTTCTGCAGAGCCGTTGCCAGGGCCGACTTTGTGCCTCCCCACCTTATCCAGGAGTAAGAGGAACCCTTGCTTAAATAAAAGACTTTTACAAAGCCATGTGCCTTGTTTTTGAGTGGGCTGCCCCTGTGGGTGCATCTTTGAACCTCCCGGGGTCAGCAGGGGCCCCTTCGAGTTCGACGCTAGTGGCTTTGGACTCAGCGCCGTCCCGATATTGGATCCAGACTGGTGCGGTTCCTCACAGTTGGCCTCCTCCGGTGTCGGGCCCAACGTCAATGCTCCCTCCACCACCGGCGCCCACTTTGGTGGAAGTCTCATCCTCATTCCTGATGAGACAGAGTGACGTGCATGACGCAAATTTCCACTTCGACGGCGCTGACTCGGCCCAGATCAGTGCCTGAGGCTTATTTTGATCATCCTGCCACCAGTGAGGATTAAGAGGGGTCTGAGGACCCTTTGGAATATGGATTAGAGGAGCAGGACTGGTATGAGGATCTAGGGAGAGCCAGCGGACAGGACACTTCTCTAGATTCTGGTATGCTCTCACTTCCTTCTATGGCTATGGAGGAGGGAGCATTATATGCCATGGTGGTGCGTAGAACAGCTTGGACCTGGAGTGGCCTACGGTGCAGGTCAGGCCTAACATCTTGACAGAGATGCTTTTTTGTGGGTTGCTACATCGGAGCCTATGTTACCCTTTAACAAGCCCTTACTGGTGTCCTGCTGGGACGTGATCCAAACCCAGCACAGGGGCTCCTGTGAATAGGACAATTGGCTGCCACCATTGACCAGCTCCTACCAACCCTATTTTCCTCACCCAACACCCCACACCGGAGAGCTTAGTGGTCCAAGCCTCCACATCTCGTGGTGCCTTCCCTTCCGCTCCCCTAGATAGGGAATCCAAGAGGTGTGACTTATTCGGGAAGATTATGTTTTCTTCCTCCAGCCTGGCATTGAGGTCCGTAAATACCTCATGCCTATTGGGGCGTTTTCCCCATTCTTTATGGGATACGGTGGCACAGATGCTGCCCTAGGTCCTGGAGGTCGTACAGGACACTCACCCAAGCTGTCCAGGATGAAAGAAATGCAGCCAAGTTTACCATTTAGTGTGGCTTGTACACGACCACCTTGCTGGGCATGGCGATTTCTTCAACAGTGGCCCTCTGTCACCACACCTGGCTGTGTACCACTGGCTTTTCGGGGGATATCTAGGCAAATTTGATGGACATGCCCTTTGATGTCTCATGCCTTTTTGGGGAGAAAGCAGACTCTGCGCTTGAGTGTTTTAAGGACTCTCGAGCCATGGCTAAATCCTTGGGCCTCTCAGCGCCTGCTCGCCAGCAGTCTGCCTATCGCCCCTTTCCAGGCTTCAGGAGGGGCGGGGTACCACGCCAACCACAGCTTAGCCACCACCGTCCTTCAGCTTCACAGTATCCAGTGCGAGGACGAGGTACCTTCAGACCCAGAGGGTCTAGCCAGAGGTTGGCCTCCACCTAGCCCCCTCTTCGGCAACGCCCAAGCCCTCCTAGTATGGTTCTGCAAGACCATGTTCGTCCAGTTGGAGGGAGGATTCAATTTCATCTCCCTGACTGGTGGTCCATAACATCGGACAAATGGGTCTTGCAGATCATATAGAAGTACTATTTTCTCCCCTCTCAGTCCTTCCCTCCATCTATCGCTCCATTAAAATCGGCTGATGGAGGATCATTTCATCTTGAACCGCGAGGATGTTGCGTCTCTCTTGGCCAAAGGAGCCATAGAAAGGTTCCCGTTGTCAGCAGTAGACAGTGGTTGTTATTCCCGCTACTTTCTGATTCCAAAGAAGAACAAGGGTCTTCGCCCTATTTTGGATTTGAGGGACGTCTATCTCTTCCTCAAAAAGAAGAAATTCAAGATGCTCACTCTAGCTCAGGTTTTGTTTGCCCTAGACAAAGGAGGCTGGATGGTAGCGTTGGACTTTCAGGATGCGTATTTTCGCATCCCTATCCTGCCCAGCCACAGGCGTTACTTGCAGTTCAAGGTGGGCTATGAGCACGCTCAGTTTACCGTGCTCCCTTTTGGTCTCACCAGTGTCCCTCGGGTGTTCACAGGTTGGGAATTTCAGTCTTCCCCTACCTTGACAACTGGCTCTTGAAGGCTCCTATGCCCCAGACACTCGTCACCCACCTTCAGACTACGGAAGACCTCCTGCATTCACTGGGGTTCACTATAAATGTGCTGAAGTCACACCTGACTCTCTCAGAAGCTCCCCTTCTTTGGAGCTGTTCTGCATACAGTGCAGTTTCGGGTTTATCCTCCCGAGCAGCGAACCCAGGATATTCAGGTTATGATTCCAATGTTTCGGCCTCTATCCTTGGTTTCGGTGACAGACTGCGAGGCTTTTGGGACCCATGGCTTCCAGCAATCCTGCTAGTAAAAAATGCCAGATGGCATATGAGGGCTTTGCAGTGGGACCTGAAGTTTCAGTGGGCACAGCATCAGGGAAATCTTACCGACACAGTTCAGATTTTGTTGGGAACAGCAAAAGACCTGCATTGGTGGTTAGTGAACTGCGATTGGGTCAAAGGCAGACTCCTCTCCCTTCCCCTACCAAATCTCACAATAGTGACAGATGCATCACTTCTGCTATGGGGCAGCTATCTGGGAGAGGCAAAGATCAGGAGCCTCTGGTCTCTGGCAGAATCCGGACTCCATATCAACTTGTTTGAGCTCCGGGCGATCCGACTGGCATTGAAACCACTGCAATGTGGTACTGCAACAAGTAGGAAAGTGTGGGGGGTCGTGGACCCTATGTCAAGAGGTTCTGCATTTCTGGACATGGCTGGAACAGCAGGGCATAACCCTGGTGTTTCAACACCTGGTGGGTTCTCTGAATGACAGGGCGGATGAACTCATCCATTGATGTCTAGCGGATCACAAGTGGTATCTCCATCCAGAGGTTGTGCAAGGACTCTTTCAGCAGTGGAAATAGTTTTGGTTAGATCTGTTCGCCTCCGCAGAGAACACGCAATGGCAGCCGTATTGTGCATTGAAGTTTCCAAAGAAGCAATCGCTCAGTGACGCTTTTCGTCACAAGTGGAGTCCAGGTCTCCTGTGCGCTTATCCGCCCATACCACTCCTGCCCAGAGTCCTCAAGAAGATCAAGAACAACTGGGCCCAAGTCATCCTAGTGGCTTCGGATTGGACATGGAGAGTCTGGTATCCCGAGCTTCTCTAAATGAGCATCAATCCTCTGATCAGGCTGCCCTATCGGGAGGATCTTCTGTCGCAACAGCATGGGAGGGTTCTCCACCCGAACCACTCTGTGCCTTCATGCGTGGAGACTGAGAAGCGGCAGTTGATGGCTTTTGACCTTCCTCCCAAAGTCTGTAAAGTTATTTTGGCAGCCAGGCATCCCTCCACTAAAACGGTATATGACTGCCGTTGGAAACAATTTGTATATTATTGTACAGAGAGGTCTACGGATCCTCTTTATGATATTCTTCTTTTCATTCTTTCTCTTGCCCAGCAGGGTTCTGCCTTGGGGACTCTCAAGGGCTATCTTTCTGCCTTATCTGCATGTCTTCGGCTGCGTGATCAGCCTTCTCTGTTTCCATCCCCCATTGTACATAGATTCCTCAAAGGGCTTGTACATATGTTTCCCTCTACACCCTTTGTTATGCCCCAATGGGACCTAAATCATATTTCCGATGTGTGCTCCCTTCGAGCCTTTGCACAACTGTCTTCTCCAGCTACTCACCATCAAGACAGCCGTCTTAGTGGCAATAACATCTGCCAGGAGGGTGAGTGAGATGCAGGCTCTTTCATCTAAGCTATGTTATCTCACTATCTATCCAGACAAGGTGGTACTCAGAACTCATGCCTCTTACCTCCCCAAGGCAGTGACCCCATTTCATCTGGGTCAGAACATCATCCTGCCTACCTTCTTTGCTTCACCACATCCCTCTAAAGAAGAGGAGCGACTCCATCAACTGGACCTCAAAGGCAGAGCAAACTGGTCTGCTAAATTCCATATGCACTGATTCAGGTTACAAGGGTACAGATCCCTAAAGAAGATGAAAATTCCTGCCTTTGTTATGTTAAATCATTCTTACAGGCTTACCCGTTTAAGGTTTAAACCTAGAAACACTAATAAAATCTCACCAAAAGAGAAACAACAGTTATCAGCGTAGCGTAAACAAATATACACATTTTGCTGCACTCACACAAACTAAGCTGCCATCCGGGGAATTGAGGAAGAACGCACAATTTGTTATTTTTCACTTAGGGGTGGGGCGGGGTGGGAGACAACACAATGTGGCTTTGGTCAGTTGCTGCAAGGTCACAAAAGGACATATTAAACTCAAAACAGGAACATTTGTAGCCAATTGCAGGAGAGAAGATGAAACTCAGTCGTCTTTATTTCCAGCTGGATGGACTTATATGTTTTGTAACATGGACAAAGAAGGATCACCGCACAATCATCTTTCAGAATTTTTAGACCACTATGAAAAAACGATATGAGGACCTCACAATCAAACTTGTGCACCAGTGTATTTCTCAGGAACAGAGAGCTTTTCTTTCAAGCAGCATGCTGCACCATGCAGGGGGCTTCAATTAAGGTATTTGTCCAGTTATAATGGAAAGCTGAGGAACTGCAGTCATACATGGCACCTAAGTTTCAACCAGAGCTGTAAGCATTGCTAAATAATGTGAGAATGAAATGAATACAATTATCGCCCATAGCCACTAAAAGAAATGAGCCACTCATAGCCAAAGGAAAGCGGAGTATTGGTGCAAGTGATTGCCTTCGTTTCGTTTTTGTTTTACAGGGAGGTCCTTTCAGGACAAACATTTGTCCTGAGGCTAAAAAAAGTCAGAGAATTCCTACATTCATCAAGTATGTCCCTGAAAGCGTATTTCTTGTAGTTACCACCTCAGAGTAGGCACGCTATTGCACAAAGTGGCATTATTACTCTACAATATATTAAAACCACATTTGGTAGAAACAAATACATTTATACTGAAACTAGCTTCATGCTTCTCTGCAAAGCTGCTGAAGCATTTACCAAGGGCGCACTCTGCTGGTCTGACAGGACTTTGTGGGCTCGGCATATCTGTACAATCTGTTTGAAACATAAAATTTCAGGCAGGTAAAACTGCCCCACAGATTCTTCAGTAAAACGTACTGATGACAACAGAGGAGGGAAGCATATTCCAAAACGGTTCTACAGCCACCACAATTCTGGCTTCCTCCAAAAGCTAAGCCTAATTTTTTATCCAGACTTTCTATGCCGCAACCCCAGGTGTGCAGAAGATAACGCCCTGTATGGCATCCTTCCACCTATATCCATCTCATTGTCTTGTAAAATTCAGAAGCTACCAAATGTAAAAGTGACCAGTCACCTCCACTTGCCCGATCCCGTGTTCCACCCCAAACATGCCTAATATACAGGGAGTGCAGAATTATTAGGCAAATGAGTATTTTGACCACATCATCCTCTTTATGCATGTTGTCTTACTCCAAGCTGTATAGGCTCGAAAGCCTACTACCAATTAAGCATATTAGGTGATGTGCATCTCTGTAATGAGAAGGGGTGTGGTCTAATGACATCAACACCCTATATCAGGTGTGCATAATTATTAGGCAACTTCCTTTCCTTTGGCAAAATGGGTCAAAAGAAGGACTTGACAGGCTCAGAAAAGTCAAAAATAGTGAGATATCTTGCAGAGGGATGCAGCACTCTTAAAATTGCAAAGCTTCTGAAGCGTGATCATCGAACAATCAAGCGTTTCATTCAAAATAGTCAACAGGGTCGCAAGAAGCGTGTGGAAAAACCAAGGCGCAAAATAACTGCCCATGAACTGAGAAAAGTCAAGCGTGCAGCTGCCACGATGCCACTTGCCACCAGTTTGGCCATATTTCAGAGCTGCAACATCACTGGAGTGCCCAAAAGCACAAGGTGTGCAATACTCAGAGACATGGCCAAGGTAAGAAAGGCTGAAAGACGACCACCACTGAACAAGACACACAAGCTGAAACGTCAAGACTGGGCCAAGAAATATCTCAAGACTGATTTTTCTAAGGTTTTATGGACTGATGAAATGAGAGTGAGTCTTGATGGGCCAGATGGATGGGCCCGTGGCTGGATTGGTAAAGGGCAGAGAGCTCCAGTCCGACTCAGACGCCAGCAAGGTGGAGGTGGAGTACTGGTATCATCAAAGATGAGCTTGTGGGGCCTTTTCGGGTTGAGGATGGAGTCAAGCTCAACTCCCAGTCCTACTGCCAGTTCCTGGAAGACACCTTCTTCAAGCAGTGGTACAGGAAGAAGTCTGCATCCTTCAAGAAAAACATGATTTTCATGCAGGACAATGCTCCATCACACGCGTCCAAGTACTCCACAGCGTGGCTGGCAAGAAAGGGTATAAAAGAAGGAAATCTAATGACATGGCCTCCTTGTTCACCTGATCTGAACCCCATTGAGAACCTGTGGTCCATCATCAAATGTGAGATTTACAAGGAGGGAAAACAGTACACCTCTCTGAACAGAGTCTGGGAGGCTGTGGTTGCTGCTGCACGCAATGTTGATGGTGAACAGATCAAAACACTGACAGAATCCATGGATGGCAGGCTTTTGAGTGTCCTTGCAAAGAAAGGTGGCTATATTGGTCACTGATTTGTTTTTGTTTTGTTTTTGAATGTCAGAAATGTATATTTGTGAATGTTGAGATGTTATATTGGTTTCACTGGTAATAATAAATAATTGAAATGGGTATATATTTTTTTTTGTTAAGTTGCCTAATAATTATGCACAGTAATAGTCACCTGCACACACAGATATCCCCCTAACATAGCTAAAACTAAAAACAAACTAAAAACTACTTCCAAAAATATTCAGCTTTGATATTAATGAGTTTTTTGGGTTCATTGAGAACATGGTTGTTGTTCAATAATAAAATTAATCCTCAAAAATACAACTTGCCTAATAATTCTGCACTCCCTGTACAAAGCGGCTGTGCTCGTATAGATAACAAGCAAGGCTGTCGGTAAGGACGAAAGCGCCACTTCCGCATGCTGCTTTCAATGGACTTCCCTCACGCTGTTGTGATTATGTGAGAGAGATTATGTGAGAGACTTGCATAAAAGTACAGGGCCCATTGATTGCGTACTTGGAGCACATTATGCTCACCTTACTGAAGCACTTTTATTAAGAATTAGAAATCTGCCCACAGCATAAATACATCTGTATTTCATTATTATTTTAAGGGTAATTTCATGCAGATTCTGGAAGGAAATAAAGAACAAGTTATTTACCGTCGGTAACTCATTATCTGGTAGAGACCCTCTAGCTGCAGATTCCTTTCCTTTGAATTCCCAGGCCTCAGCTTCGAATCCAGAATCTTTTTGCCGAGCAATACATTATGCGCACCGTAAGATGGTGTCGTTTGGATCCGTGTGCGTCGTCTGGCTCCGCATGGCTTCATCAGCATCGCTGGAGCCGCCTTTGATGTCACAGTCTCCTATAAAGGCACCACCCTGGCGTGCATACGTCAGTTCTTTTATCCTCAAAACATCCACGCCTTAAGCACAGAGTCCTGGATAGAACCAACAATTTGTCTGTCCAAAACTAGGGCCCTGAAAGGGATATACCCCAAACCCTACTAGATAAATCCGCAGAGCGGGGAGGCATGGGTGGGTGTAAGGAATCTGCAGCTAGATAGTCTCTACCAGATAATGCGTTACTGAAGGTAAGAAACTTGTTCATCTGATAAAGACTTCTAGCTGCATATTCCTTACCTTTGAATGGATACTCAAGCCATAACCTCCTGGCGATGGGCTGCGAATACTACTCCTTACACTAAGAAGTCATGTAGGACTGAACGGGCAAAGTGATCATTTCTTCATACCCGACTGTCCAGATAGTAATGTTCTGCAGACGTGTGCAAAAATGCCTATGTTTCTGCCTGACAGAGCTGCAGGACTGATATGCCTCAAGCTAGTGTAGGTAGCAGCTTTGCCCCTGGCAGAATGAGCTTGCAAGCCCTCAGGAGGCTGCTTCCTTGGCCAATGTGTAGCAGATTTTGATGCAGATAATGACCCAGCGTGAATGGTTCGCTTCTGCATTGCCCGGCCCTTCTTTGCCCTAACGTACCCCACAAAGACTTGGTCATCCACCCAGATCTCCTTTGTGCAGTCAAGATAGAACTACAACGCCCTTTTGGGGTCCATACATCATGATACTTGAGAGAGAGAGAGCAGACTGTTCTCTCATACATAAGTTACCAAAAATTGTAGTAATATTGCTATAAATTTATATATAATTGTGTATGTTAATCTTGTTATAATTTGTAAATATTGAGTTTTTGATAAATAATTAATTTGTTTGGTGGGATTTAGCTGTTTTTTGGACTTTTCTGTTTTGTCTTGAGATTCGTTATTTGACATTGTGTCCATTTGTGTAGTAAATGTTGTCTCTGTTCATGGTGTGTTCTCCTTTGTGTCTGGATTCTATGTTGGCGATTTTAATGTTCAAAGGGGGTGTCTGTACATAGTAATGATCGCTATTTTTGATAAAAAGGATGATGTTATTGTGTTTATTATAAATAAATATTACTAATGTTTAATAGTATTATCGCTTATGATTTTCAATTCTTGTTCTTTGTGTATGACATTATGCAAGAGAGAGATGTTGTTATACCTTAGGTAGATTACCCTTGATCTCTCTCTTTATTGATTTAGGGGCCCTGTTTTCTACTTGGTCTATTAAAATATCGCACCAAAAATACATGCCTGTCTAGTAAACAACCCACAAAACAAACAGAAAAAAATCCTACAGAAAACAAATAAATAAATTAGAGAACTAACGAAAAAAGAAAACAACAACACTAGGGAAGGGAGGGATGGATGACTGCTCAAACGACGTCCTGAGTACCTGGGTGTGACAGCGGCCAAAGAGGCCGCCCACACCCTGCCCACCTCTCATAAACCCACTTACTAACCCCACCGCCATAGACCACCCACCAATCCAAACCCTTTGCGTGGTGGACTGCACCACTGACGCCCGATAAGCCTGGGGGGAGACTGGGCAAGCCCTAGCTAAACCCAAGCACCTATCGGGTGAAAACAGCACGCAAAACTCCATGCTCACCAGAGATGAGGGGTAAAAGGCCTCTTTAATAGAGCAGGTCTGGCAACTATAAACAACCTTGACATTAAGCCTTACAAAACTAAATAAGGTCCTTACTAATACAATAACAGCCATCTAGCCCCGCCCTTTAAAAAGATTCAATGTCCCTTCCCACCCTTGCAATCATAAATCCAGTACCCCTCTGCCTTGGTCTCTGCCTTCTGCTGTCCCTCTCACTATCCCTGGCCTCTCATTGTTCTGGTTCCCAACCAAGGTATTTCTTTAAAATCTGCCACCCAGGAAAACCCCATAGGTGTTTTCCTGCCCCACCCCCAAGCCTAACTTCCCTTGCTAAATATATGCTTAAGTTTATCAAAGACAGTCACCCAAAAGCTCAGCAATCCTCAATCTTAACTCTAGTAAGTAGAACTCATTACCAAAAAAACAACTGTACCCCATCCTGCCTATAAAGTGATACATCATCATGAACAATTTCTAAATGCTGCAGAACTGATTTATTCTGCTTCCTACCAAAACCTCTTATTTCTCTGTTTACCTTTTTACGTTGCTTTGTAATCCCTGAAAAACTCCTCGCACCCTTCCAGTATCTTTTGGGTACCAATTCTCTCCATAGGATGTGTGTTCCAGACCATCATTCCCGCAATACATATATAAATCTAATTTCATGGCTCTGAATAGACCAATACGAGGCAAGGACACTAAATCATTCTCCCCCAAATGCAACACTAATAAATCAGGACAGAAGCCCTTTGGCAATTTCTTAGAAAGCACACACAATAATTCCCCCATCTCAGTCCACTTCCCCCCCCCCCACCAAATTTTCACTGTGGCATCATCAGGACCCAACTGACGACCGAAGCCCAGGGGTGATCCTTTTTTGCCACCCAACGAACAAAGGAGTCCCCCACAATCCAAAACGATGAGCCAGAAGTGTCAGGATCTGCAACGCAACCTAGAAAGAACAACAAAAATTACCTCCAAGAAAACCACACATAAACAGTAATACAACTATGTTAAATCAGAAAAAGAGTCGATCTAATATATCGCTTAAAACATTGTGACCGCCAACGCCCCATGTTCATAGTCACTTTATCATCCTTACCTTCCCCTCTGGCATCTGTGGCAGTCCCGTTACGAAACAAATGATTCCCATATTCTTTAGTAGCAATACCCAACTTACAGAGTGCTACCCTTAGAACAGCAAGCAGTTGGAAGGATGTTGGACAAGAACCATTCTCATGCGTAAAAACATACACCCAACTTGAGAAAATAAGTAAGTGGTAAAGGAAAGCCAACAAGGTAATGGGCAATCTGGATGAAAAGTCGCCCCCAGAAGACCTTCCTGGCCCCTACCCAATTGATCAGTTTTAGATGTGGCCAACCATAGCTTAACTGCATCTTCCAGTATACTTAAGTGAGAATGCCACAGTCCGCCTTTCACTTTCCCCCAACAGCTCCTACACTCTGAAAGCACCATGATACAACCATGACATGCACAATGATATTAGAGCAACTTCCCAAGGGGAAAAACAAACTCTGTAAAATCCCCAAAATGTCCCTTAACAAATGAATAGTAGTGCAACATCGTCTGTCAGCCCATGCTCCTCCCAGCCCAATCTGCCACAATTTGTCTACAGATTTCACCCTCCATTGGATCATACCCCCAGTAAAACTTACCATAAAAATAAATATCCGACATCTTACCAGATATTGTAACTGCAGCCAAACCTAGGTCAATCTGTTCCAGAATAAATCGCACAGCAGTGTCACACCTGTGTAATAGCACATATGTACCATGCACCCTCCTAACTGCACCTGACTTAAAGAACTTGAACCAGGCCTTATCATAGCTCTTCCGAGTAGACGGAGCTGTGGACTGCCTAATCAATTGTAACATCCTCAGATTCCCAGCTCCCAAAGTTCCTGCGGCAGAGACAGCTTCTGTGCATCCGCTCCAGGCGTCAGCACACGGAATCTCAGCCACTGTGAACGAGTGCGTCAGCGATATAATTATTCGCACTTGGAACATACCTGGCCTTAAATAAAATGTTAAACTTCAAGCAGCTTAGCAAAAATAGCCTCAATAACTTCAAAACCTTTTAATCTTGTTCTATTTGATAGTTCACCAAATTAACCACAGTTTGATTGTCAACATTGAACAGCACACGCCTATCGGCTAACTTGTCACCCCATAAAACCAAAGTGACCAGCAAAAGAAAAAAACTCCAAAAAGGTGATACTGTTGTGCTGATTTCCATTCCACTGGCCAAGTTTCAGCATCCCAGTGACCGTCCCTAAAAACATCAAAGCCATGTGCGCCAGAAGCATCTGAAAGAATCTGCGCTTGCCACAACCAATCCTCGTCGTCAGTAAACATAGTCAGTCCATGACTCCTCTTAGGAAGGAAATCCACACCTGAAGATCAGCCTTAATGCTAGCTTTAAGCCATGTCTGATAGTGTGGCAAAATTGCACCTTTCACTGGAAAGCCAAGCCATCTGCAAAAGGTTCGCCCCACTGTAACCACCCTGCAGGCAGAATTCAAATGACCCGATAATGCTTGAACCTGCCTTAATTCCAGCTTGGGTTTACTCACTGCTTCTTCCAAAAGGAAAATCAACTTTTCAACTTTATAATTCGGCAACCTTACTTCCACCCTAATTGAGTCCAATTCAGTCATCAAAAAACGAATACAAGTAGAAGGGCCTTCAGTTTTGTCAGGTGCTAAGGGTACTCCCAACTGTTCCATGGTTATCTAAAAGCTCTCAAAGCCTCCCTGACATTCATCTGTTCCACCCTGCCCCACAAGAAAAAAGTAATCTAAGTAATGTGTAACATGAGAAAGCCTGCTCCGATATTAAAAACACAATTGCAAGAAAAAAAAACTAAATGTTTTAAAAAGGGAACATGGAACTAAACACCCCATGGGCAACATCCTGTGTATACAAATGACATCATCATATTGTAGCCCAAAAGCCAGAAATCATCTGGATGCACTGGTAGTAGCTAAAATGCAGATTGGATGTCCGATTTAGCCATTTCAGCACCTAGTCCACAGGCCCTCACCAAAGCAGTAGCTTAATCCACTGATCAACGCTCCGCCGCTGTAGCCTAAGCTCCCTCTTCAACAAATAACGGTCTTGTCTTTTCTTGCAGCCACCAGAAACTGTTTGGTACATGTGTGCTGGTGTGGTGATTCTTTCATCCGCAGCGCGAGCAATCAATTCTGCGGAACCGGGATAGAGAGGGCCCAGTTGGTTACAAAGGTTAAGCACCACTGGCTGAGGTTTAGGTTTTTGATTGGAAGAGTTTGTGGATCACTTCTTTTCAACACTTGACACAGGGGGCATTCCCATGCTAGACATTCTAGTGGTGCATGTGGGTGATAATCACATGGTCCCCCTGCAGAGATGCAGGGTACACAAGGTGCTATTCTCCAACATACTGTGGTCAGGGATGACTCCCCAGGCAGTGTGCGAATGAACGACTCAGTCAAGAAGTTGAACCACTCAGTGAAAAAGATCTTAGTGGGCTTTTCTATGGGCTTGATCCGGCATAATCTGCTTCAGCTGGCCATGTTTGAGCTGTTCCTCATGGATGGGGCACATCTGTCACCCAGGGATCGGAAGCTGTTCCTGCGCACAGTCTTAGGGTCACAGATGAGGTGATTTGGAGGTTGTTAGGGGGAAGGCGAATTTGTAATTAACCTCCTCGCCCTGTGGGGGAAATACAACCTGCAGAGAAAAGAGGGAGACACCAAGGACTGGACTGTTACATGGATTGACCCTTTGATAGGGTGTTTTTTTGAGGGGGGCACAGGGCTGGCAGGAGGGGGAACTGACCTGCTGGTGGTCCTGGACCTTTCTGCCCCAACCCTGGGATGCCATGATGAGGATGTTTAAGGGTGCTTTGCCTGGTGTCTGGTCTTCCAGCAGGAACAATGCGCTGTGATGTGCCGTGCTGCTATGTATTTGCAGCAAACTGCGGGTCTTGCTCATTCCTCTGTGCATTAGAAATTGTGTCTCTAAGTGCATGGCTTTGATGTTTTGACCATTCAGTCATATTACTGATGCCCGTGGACAGAGGTGAGGTATATGATGTTTCCTGTTCTGCATGCGATTGGGGTCTTCTGGCACAGTGCTGCTGTCAGTGCTTTCTGTAAAGGTGACTCTGCTCTATCTAAATCTGTAAGTCAAAGATAGTGTGCTTTTCTTCTGCCCAGTCATTATTTGAATACTTAAATATGTGTGAACAACTCCAAGGAAAGCAAGCAATTCCGTGGATGTGGGATGGGAGACAGCCTAGCCGACTACAGGAGTTGAGCACCACTGGCTGGATTTTGAGGGCCTCAGATTGGAGGAGCTCACAGATTACTTCTTTTCGGCACTCGACGCAGGGAGCATTCCCATGCCGGACATCCTAGTGGTGCATGTGGGTGGTAACGACATGGCCCCCCTGGAAAGACACTGGGTATGCGAGGTGCTATTTTCCACACTGTCTAAGATGAAAAAGAGGCTGCCACCACTCAAATCATGGCCCTGGTGCCTGCAAGGTAACTGCACTTATGACTGCTTGTTCAGTAGTAACATACAGCTAAAATCGGTATTCAGTGGGTTTCCTGGAGCTTTGAGCCCCTGTACCACTGCACCGGCTGCACCATGCAATACGGTCATCCAGGGGGCTGCCTTGGTGACTGTTCATGGAGATGAAGCCGAAATTAAACCACTTGCAATGATCAGTGCCCCACTGCACAGCTCCCAGGTCCCCCCTCCTCTGGTGGGCAGAGCTTCCTCTAAGGAAAACGAGATACCACCAGCAGCAATGAACTGAGGGGGGAGGGGGGGTAGAGCCACGTTGAGCGGGGATTGTGAGGAGCTGCGTTGGAGTGGCCCAGCCCTGATTGCTAATGGAAGGAGGGCGGCATTGAGAGTTTTCTGCAGTGCGGCTGCTGAGCTTTTAATATTTATTTATGTATATATTTATTTAACAATTCTCTGTGCCACTTGAGCAAACACTAATGTGTAACAGAGCTTTAGAATGCAGCAAAAGATACAATAGGGTTAATCTGTAATAACATAAGCGGATGCGAAGGGGGCAGTTAGAACATGAGCCGTAGACTGAAAGGGGGCCGCATTTAGGGTGGTTTGCAAGGAGTGGTGGCAAAGTGACCCAGCCGCGATTGCTAATCAAGAGTACCGAAAATAGAAGAGAAGGGGTAGAGCGGAGGATGTGGTGTAATGGCCAAAACCGCCGACCTTGGAGCTGAGGAGCCGGGTTTGGGTTTTGGTATGGTGAAGGGATGGTCTTTTGGAACAAAATGCAGTGCAAGAATGTTCGTCAAACAAAGTTCATAACACTACTACTAAACAGCATAGCCATTTTTGGATGCCAAATAAAACAACAAACAAAAGCAGTGCAGATCTGTTTGTTAGGTGGAGTTCCAAACACAACAGGTTAAGAAGCAGAGAAGTAACCAACTAAATAATAGTGCACAAAAACAACAGATAAGAACAGCAGCAGAACAATACAAGTAGTTAGTCTCAGCTCCCAGAAGGAAACAAATAAGCAGAAAGTGGGACTGAAAAGAGAAATTACCCAATAGCAAAAAAGCCTTTTCCAAGGAAACACCAAATAACCAATAAAAAGCTACTGGGTGGGATGAAAGCCCATGAACTGATTACAGCACCTCTTGAGCAGACAGCACATGCACTGCCTGGGTTCAACCTAAAAAAAGAGACTGGGCACAAACATGATTATGGAAGACTTATTTTATAACTTTTAGATAATGCCAGAGCCCACCCATACCAGGAAGGGGTAGGCACCTACACTCCAAGCTTACGTTCTTTTGTGTATCTGTTAACGTGTTTGTTACCTATTCACTGAGAAGGACGCAACTGTATCACGTAGTTATAGGTTATAACAAGGACAGAAAAGTGGCACCTTGTTACAGACTAGCAAGTAAAAAAGAAAAAAATTGAAATGATCGACTAAATCCACCTACTGAAAAGAAATGTTGATACTTCACAGTCCATTACTCACACAACAGCCATGCAAACTATAACTTACACAACAAATGCAATGCTTAGGACCTCACAAAAATAAGACCAATATTTAACAGCACATGAAATCACAACAATACATAACAATGTACACTTAAAAAATTATTAATGCCATATTAATTGCTGTCTCATAAATAGTGTAAATGCTAATATGAGGTGAAAACTGATGTATAGCATACCTTTTGCAGTTGCATTAGTTACATTTAGGATGAGGTCATGTGCATTTTGACGTGCAAGTTAGGGATTGTGATCTGGATTTTCAGTTTTAATTAATAACTGTCCTTCAAGTGTGATTTTTAGGTGAATTTCAGTAGTTCTTTTTTAACATATTTTAAGGTGATATGAGAAAGTGTCATTTCCAGAAGCAGTCCATATTTCAGTTCAGCCCTGCTTGCCCTCAATGCTGAGGAATGTCTGGTGACTCAATTTACAGGATGCCTAATTTCATCTGCCAGTCCCCATGCCCACAGTCAGTGGGGTTCCTAACACATTTGGTTCATGGTCCTGTTTTTCAGACTGACAATCACACCACTTGTTGTTACGAAAGTGCTGCCATTTGTGGCGTCTCTACTGCAAGGGTGAGGAGTTGATGTATTTCTATACCTGGATGACTTGACAGTTTAAGGTGTATTCCAGTGGCGTAACAACGGCCCACACAGCCCCCACAGTGCGGGGGGTGCTGAGTTCCAGGGTGCCGCCACATCATAGAACACTGCACACAGGTGGCTGAGTCCAAGGGGGAGGGGGCCACTCCAGGTACTTTGCGGGGAGCCCCCTCACGTTTCACTACCCCACTGGTGTAGTCCTTAGCAATGATCAGACAAGATGGTCAGCACAGTCACCGTTCACCCGGACTAGACTGTCAAAGCTCCAAAGTTTCACCTCACTAACACAGTTCATTTTCGTACGAGTGGTGCTTGAGATGACCCTTGTGAAGGCTTTTGCTCCTTCTCAGAGAAATGGGGATATCTGGCGGATGATTCAAATCTTTCCTACACAGATTATGGTTTTGCACATCTTACATCTCCCTGGTGTCATGACCTTAAAGATCTTGTTGGTGCATCATATTAAGGTGACTGATGAGAGTGCTACAGTGGTGCCTGAGAATACAGTAGCTGCAAAATCAAGGCAACCTCTTGGCTCAGGTATAGATCTTCCACGGGGTTCATCTGGATTTCAACTGATGGATGGGCCACAGCAGTTTTTGTTGGGTCACACCACAGGCCCTGATTACTGTGGTCATAGATGCCTTCTCAATTGGGGAGAGTGCCCATCTGGACGGCATGACGACCAAGGCTTTTGTGTCCCTGTCAGAGCAACGTCTGCATAAAAACATGCTGCAACTGCAGCCGGTCCATCATGCCATGAAGGCATTTATCCCTTCCATATGGGGAAGCACTTCAGATTCTGTCCGATACCATCACCACCTTCTATTAGAACAACAGACAAGGAGGTGTGGTGTCATGGTCCCTGTCATTGGAGGTGATTCACCTGTGGCAGTGGAGTAATAAGGGTGAATTGTCCCAATAATTGCTCACCTTACAGGTTCCATCATTATGAGAGTGGATGATCATTGCAGGACCACAAATGGGAGCTAAACCCCAGCGTGACGGAGGTGATTTTCTCCAGAGTGGGGTGTCTGTATGTGGAGCACTGCCCAGAACGGAAATGGCAATGGTTTTGTGCCGGACTGTTACCTCTGAATGGTTCTCTGAGAGATGCGTTCAGGTTAATTTTGTATGCATTCCAACAATTTTGCTTCTGTTGAATGTCCTGCACAAGGTGTATCACTCCATTCTGAACAAGGAAGATCTGCCTCTTGATGACACTGAACATCCTTTTCCTTGCATGCACACAGTGACCCTACTGTCATAGCTGGATAGTCAGGTCCTCAGTCCTGATCCCATAATGCTGTGCCAGCACTTGTGAAGATTGAACAGCATCTTCTAAAGTCCTTTTTTCTCCCTGTTGATATTGAGAATGTTACCTTGGCTGCAAGAAAACACAAAAAATCCACTTAGGAGAATCGGTCAAACACATTTTTTTAGTGGGACAAGCAGAAAGGCCTTAATGACTTTGAGTATCGCCTTTCTGATAACCTATGATGCACTCGTGTCCGGCAGGTCTGGCAATGGTTAAAAGCTATTAGGCTGCTATGTCTGTTCTATTAATTGCCCCCCCCCCCAAGCGATTTGATTCTTATTTTGACTTTTATTTGGCCTACCCCATTCAAACAATGCACAGTGGCAAGGTTCAAATTCTTACTCTGACAACTGTATTGTAGTGGCAGTAACCTCCCCCCGTACGGTCATAACTTCAGGCCCAATCAAATTGTCTACTGTCACAGCCTTCTATCTGTTTAATGTTTTTTTTTTTTTAACCTAAGCGGGTAACTGCCTTTCACATGGCCAGTCCTATACAATTTATCTTTCTCCTCTCCTTCTCATCGTACTATTAAGGAGGGGCAGCTGTGTAGATTTTAACCTTGATGTGCTGTATCTTCTGACATCTATCACACTCAGCTGGACTGAGAATGTGATTAGCTTTTCACTGAATCTAAAAAGGGCAAGGCAGTGACCGGAGCACAGACTCACAATTGGTCATCCTTGGTATCAAGATCTGCTACGCCTTGACCAAGGAAGACCCTCCTGAGTGCATTCATGCCCATTCTGCTGGGGCTATGGCTGCATCTACTCACTCACCACAGGTGTCTCAGTTGATTACCCAGAGGCCACTTGGTCATCCTTTTTCTGATCACTTTTGCTGATCACTACTGCCTCATGGCCAAAGCACACAGTGATGGGTACTTTGCTTGAGGTGTGTTGCAGGACTGTCTTGGATAGTCAGCATGACTCAGTCCCACCTCCTGGAAGGTATAACTTTGGAACTCCATAAAGTAAGGAACCTGCAGAAAGATGTATTCATGAGAAGAAAGTTACCTTTACTAATGATATTTCTCCTGGATACATATTCTTACCACTGATTCCTCACCAGCCTCCCTCTACACCTGTGAGATAGTGCCGTGATTAATAGGATCCCAGGGTCTAGCAGCATATTATGTGCTGTTTGTTGTTTTTATTGTTTTACTTGTGGTTCTTTTCTGCACGCCTCAATGGGTTGCTGAAAAAGTTTCGGAAATTGACACCAGTGGATGCCAGATATACCCTGGAGTCATCAAGGCCACATGTGGAGTCACAGCTGACGCTTTGTTACCAATTGGCAGCACTGGATAGAGAATATAGGGCACATTTTTCTAGAGCAGTCTGAAACCTGCAAAGGGTACTTCATGAGGTGAGGAATCCGCAGGAAGATTATGCATTTACCAGAAATATCGAAGCTGATGATATGTAACTTTGTCTAATGGGTTATAATAAGTTTCCAGGTGATTTGTGGTTTCAGCAGTTGTGAAGTTTTTCTTAGTTTGTTGAGGCCTAGTTCCTGGCATTTTATTTTAAATTATTATTTTGTAATTAGATTCACTGTTGGGCAGGGCAGACCCACAGGACTCTTTGTGGGTTTTTCTGCCCCCAAACATATCAAAGCAACTGCCCACTTGCCTACAAAGCCAGTCTAAAATACACGTTGTGTTATCTTTGTTGTGTACTAAACAGAGAGTCTGTTTTCTCAAATTACAAAGGTGCATTCCGTTAGCTAATGTGATAGGTTGGGTGCAGCTAGTTGGTGGCATTGGTGAGCCGGTGGCCTGATGAAGAAGGTGTGAGCCTGTTTAAAGCCCTTTGTGAGACGTTCCTCCCCCCCCCCCCCCCTCCCCCCATGGCATGTAATTAAGAAATAATTAGAATATAATTAGAATAACTTTTCTGTTAGAGGAGCATTAACATTAGGGACAAAAAATAACCTTCACATATTAGTTGGTTACCCTAAATTTGATGTAGTGACCAGCAAATTTTCATGGCTCAGTTTTTGCAATAGTCTGAGCTTGGCGGATAGGCTCTTACGGACGTTCAGGTTGTTTGCCATGATTCCAGTGGATTTCTGTTGTATGATAACTAGAATGTGCTGCAGTGTTTACATTGTCTGTCAGGAACTGAGGATTTGGGAAGAGCTATACCTTGGTATGAGTTAAACCCCAATATACATTGTGGATTTATGGGAAGGACATTAAGAAAGCAAATTCATAGGAGTATTTGAGACACTTCATTTGAACAACTCATAATCAGTAGGTACATATTCAAGGCCAAGTGAGCTGAATTTTTGTGGGAAGACATTGAATCTGTCGATTGATGCTTAGAGAACAAAGACAATGGCAGCTTTGCTTCATGGAGCACCATCTTAGTTTCTGGATGCTTATCAGAGGGTAGACAAGCTGGAAAGTAAAAAGTGGCTGAGCACCTTGTGTAAGGCAGTAGCAATTCTGCTAACATTCACTTGTTCAGGCTTCAGTGAGCTTTAGAAGCAAGTGTGTCCAAGAAATAAGTGGCTTCAGTGATCAGAAATGCAGAAATGGTGGTAAAAGGCCTAAGGAGTCAGAGTATGTCCTTCATCTTAGAAGATCATGCTCTTCCCAAAGTGTTGGGGATATTAGTTCCAGACTAAGGCAGTTGATATTGAAAAACCTTTGACTTCAAATCTCGACCATTTGAAACTGAGAATTTGAACACTGTGCACACAAGAACATAATGAACTAATAGATATACATCACTTGAATCAACTTGTTACAGAAGAATTAGGTTCAAAATACAGAGGTTTGTGAATGAGGCAAAAAGATTTAACTTGATTCATTGATTTACCAGCAGCCAATGTAAAGATTTCAAAGGCAGTGTTATGCACTGCGCTTGCTGAAGGCTCTGGATTATCATATTTAGGATACTAAAGAGGGTAGTGTTGCAGTAGTCCAGTCTGGCAGTATAGATTATAAACATGTAAGGAAAACTGAACTACTGTAGCACCTTCTTCGACAACATAGGTGTAAAAACAGGTGCTTACTATTCAGCTTATTTGATAATTCAACACAGAAATCAGTATCTTATACCTCATCGATGATACCCTCTCAACCACAGATGGAAATAACCCCTGCCTTCTCATATTGCTGGTTCCCTCAGCTGCCTTTAACACTTGACTAGCCCACTCTCGTACGCACCCTGAAGTCTCAAATTGGATTCACCAGCAAGGTCCTTCACTGGTTTCCAACCGTCACCAGGTTGTGCACATCCAGGTCACAAAAGATCCCTATCATCTGTGAAGTCCTCTAAGGCTCCATACTGTCTCATGTCATCTTCAACCTATAAATGGAACTGATTGGTGCCGTATTCCGCAATAGCATCAAGATTCACCAATATGCTGATGATTCACAACTCTATTTGAAATCCTCCTCTGCTTCAGACAGCCAACATTTCAAACACTACTTGCACATCATCAAAACCTGGAAATCCTGCACCTACCTGATGTTCAACCCAGTCAAGACAGAATTCCGATTTGCCTAGAACTATAAATACAATACAGTACAAACCTGGTTCAGTGATATGAGCCTTCACAGCTTCAAAACCCAACTTTCACGAAAGCCAAGTCACTTAGATTCACCTTAGACAACACCCTCAACCTCAAGGAACACATTGCCAAAAAAAAACTCAAACACTGCCTGGTACCATCTTTGTTCTTTAAAGAAAGTCAAACTTTTTTTCCAAAACGAGTCTTAAGAACTGTTGGTAAAAAAAAAAAAAAAAAAAAAAACAACTAGACTGTAGCCTGAGTACAACACCAAACGTGGCAGCTGCAGGAGGTTTAGACTGACTCGAGAAGGGGAGCAGTTAAATACTGCAAACAAGAGAAAGGGGGTGTTGGAGAGCAAAGTGGAACTAAGGTTAAAGTGCAGATGTAAGTGCAGCAGTAAAGAGACATCTGTTGCTCATACTCATAGAAATTCTATAAAAACATACAAGATAAAGGTAAGCAGTTCATCAGAATCATGCATCCATTTATAATTGACAATTAAAATGCAGAGGCTCGAAAGCCTCCTTTTCCTGGTTGCAAGAAAGCACTAGAAGTAAACTTTTTAACCAGATTTGGGGAGAATCAGGAAAACAGTAATAAGACCGCACCTTTTAGCAGTGGCATTTTATAGTTCCGAAAGAATTAAAGATCAAAATTATTGATGCCTTCGTCTGAGCAAGCATTGGTAAAGCCAGCATGTCTGCCTGTGGAAACCAGTGTGGAGTTACCTAGGGGATTGTTTTCAGTGTACAGGGACTGTGTGAACACAGCCAGCGGGGCTGCGGTCTTCTGATGTGAAGTCCA
This sequence comes from Pleurodeles waltl, assembly GCF_031143425.1. NCBI lineage: Eukaryota > Metazoa > Chordata > Amphibia > Caudata > Salamandridae > Pleurodeles > Pleurodeles waltl. The sequence goes on from NC_090438.1 coordinate 378,327,972, forward strand.
TTTCATGATGAAAGAAGCTACAAATGCTGCTAACAGATCTCTGTATGTGCAGTAATTTAGTACTTTGCTTCATCAGCAGGCAAAGCCATAATCTAAAGTCAGTGGCACAGTGTACTTAGCTAGTAAATACAGAGGCCCTGTGTTAATCACAATAGTGTCCTCACAACAGACTGCTAAACCTGTCTGTTGCCATGTGCTAAAAAGAGTGAAAGAAACAGAAGAGGACAACCACATATATTTAAGCTTTCTTCATAATTATGTTTCAAGTACATAGTTATACTTTAGATAAACTTGACAGAAGATGTTCAACTAGAGGTTCAAAATGCCTTTTTAAGTAAAACAATCGCTCAGTCGGTACAGTTCCTCTTTACTTGACTTGAGGTATGGGTTACTGCCAATGGAATCCCATTGTGAATATAAATTGGCACTAAAGGCCACTAACAACCACTGTTAAGTAGTGAAGCATGCTTGGATACCTCCAGAGTGTTTAGCCCCGTAATAGATCAGCCACACATTGAGAAGGCATTGCAATTGATTATCCGATACATTAGAAATAGTGGAAGAGAAGCAGATTATAGTAGATTTCTGAAACAGAAATCAATGTCAGTCTACTAAGTTGTGTAACCCTTTGATAAGCGGTTAAGAACGTTTTTCGATTGCACTTCTATTTTAAATGCTGTGTGCGACTGGATGTTGTACATGCATTTCATTTTACTGGTGTCATTGCGCATTTGTCATGTAGTTCAGGGTAGTTTATTGAACATTATCATATTTGGTGAGGCAGCGAGTAGTGCGGTTTGATCAACCTCTGTTTTTTTTTTCCAGTTTACAAGTGGGATCCGCAGAGCCCAAGGATCAAAGAAGTGACACTGAATCCATGGAGCGAATGAGTCTTGGCAGCTACAAATCCGACTCAAGGAGGAGCTCCCCAGTTTCTTCCAGGTTGACCAACCCTTTAGATCTTTTGGTTTATGAATCTGTCTTTACGTTCTAGTTACTTGCTGAAAGAGAAAATGCATTTTAAAAAAACATAGTTGTCCACCTGCTGTACTTAAAGCAGCACACACTTTTGTATTCTGACTTAATTATTTATGTAGTCAGTTCTAGTTTTAATCTTTGGTCATTTTCATCAGATCTGTTCATTTAAAATTTTCAAGTATAGCTACTCTGACTTTATTCCTAGAGATGCTTACGTTTGCAGTGTGCATAATTCTGTATTCAGTACTTTCCTACTTAAGCATTTTAGACAAACAGCAGATGTTAACGATTTCCTTTACCTAACCCATCATTGTCCTACAAACTACTTTATTTTGTGGACTGAGTCATGCGACTGCCCTGCCAGTCTGGGCTGAAGCATCTGCAACACTGGGGTCGCCTGATATAATTTTATAAAATCCTACTGGTTAACCTTTCTGTCAGCTCACTGAGCAGCTGCTATAGTTGTTGTCTGTCGGGATATTTTTCTTGACTTTAATCATCTCCTTGCCAGGTTATTTTTAGAATTGTTTTAAGATTGCAAAACAGAGAGTTCTTTTTTACAGTCTGTGTGTTAAACTAGCCATCTAAACCTGAAATGGCTTTCTACATACACACCCATCTACTTCTCATTGTTATGTTAAGGCAACATAGCACTACCCAGTTGCATGACCATGAGCCATTTTTAAGCTGTTAAAGCCAAAGCCAGTCCTCATGTCCTGACTCATTCCTTTACGCGAGTTGTGCATACATTACAGCATGACTGGACTGGTGCTGCTTCCATAACTGTTAAAACAGAGCTTTGGACTTCTGTGCCACACTGCTGACTCCCCTCACCAAGCAGTAAAGAAGCATTCTTCTCTCGCATGAGCTAGGAACCGAAGTCTGTTGACCCCATTGACTCCTGAGAGTTCTATTTAGGAGTAAAGTCTAGCTTCCTGTGTAAGTTCTCTCTGTCAGTCTGAAAAAACTTATCCATACCCTGACTGCTCTACTGCTCCTGTGCTGACTCATGTTCCAACTATTCACAATAAGTTGTTTTGAGGGAGAGGCCACTGAGTCAGTAAGCATCAAGGCTCATGATTAAAATAGCGATGGTACTGAAATGTGATTGCCCTTATCAAATCCTTCCCATCATGCAGATGTCACTGGCACTTTTATTGGTCTCCAGCATGAGGTGCTCCAGACCCGTAGCATGTGACCGTTCCATTGCTCATGCTGCTTCATGTCTCCGGGTACAGTGCCTCTGGCCACACTTTCCAGCACAGCTCCAGAGTCAGGGTCCCTTCATAACTCCGCTTCTACTAAACCCCGAGCACACAACTGCTTCTGAATTCTCTGCTTACCATTCCTCCCTGAGGGTGGCTTCTATAGCAGACAAGTCAGACTTGTCTGATCAGGCTTTACCAGGAGAAGCAAAGCCTCTGCCATCCCAGCCCTGCCTGAATTCAAGTTCTACTTTGCCTCCAAGTTGCCTTCACCCTTAGCTTATATTATTTCCAGCAAGAGTAGAGTTCCATGAATACTACTGCCCTATTTCCCCTTTAGTCTGTTACCAACGGAGCAAGTCACAGTGACTCAAGTGAAGCTAGCTTGTCCTGGGGACCTGTCTTCCTACCTTGCCTATCACTGCTTGTTTGGTCCTGACTGCTACCTCCAGCACCACATCCAGAAGCTGCAGCAAGGCTGCTGTGAATGGGTGAGGCCATGATTAATCTTTTTCCAAGTCATTTTCCCTGCATGTTGCCTCACTTTGAGAACTTTATACTAATCCAGATGCTGATCCTGATGATATAACCTGCGGAGAACATGAAGATCTTCATCTCAGTGCTAAAACACAGTACTTCTCCATGCTAAGGATCCCCTGTCTATTGTAACATTGATGCCCTCAGTGGAAAGTTAGGGCATTCTAACTCTGGTTACAGCTTTTACTTGCCTAGGCCATTAAGGAAGCTCAGGAGGGTGCCACATTACTTACTAAGTATCTCAAACAATTTGTACAATTACTTAAGGTTCTGAAAAGACAGTCTTTATCTCTTTGAACACCTGCTCAGTCTGTTTTGATGTTTGAAACTCTCACGGACAATCCTTCATCCTCTTACATGGACAAAAAGGTGAAATATCTTGAATCCTACAGGAAGAAAAGCAGAGCTGTCTGGTCTCAGAGCAGTGCCGATCCAGTTGTGGCTATATTTCTCTCTCTCATTTCATCAGTACAACTCCTTAATCCAAGACCATGCATAGACAGAACAGAGGTATATGTTTAGCCTGGACAATGGGATAGCTGAGATATAAATGCTTATGCTCCCTGACCTCATTGTGGATGCTTCAAGGAACATGACAATAGGTCTATCTATGCATCAGTGGCATGTTTCTGGTATTCTGATCTTTAAATTGGACAAGAAGAAGAAATTAATTAATCTCCGTGTTAATGTGAAGAACAGGTTTAATGCATCTATCTGCACTTGCATGGCCACATTACAGAGTTCCATTTAAGTAGTACTGGCATATCTACAAATCTTCTAGACAGCTAAGGTGTTCCGTTCTTTCAAGATCAGAGATTCATTTAACTTTAATTATCAGCAACTACCATTGTCTTGAGTGTCTTGTTCCGAAGTCCAAGAAACACTTGCAGGTCAAGTGCTTCTGCAGAAGAACAAGCTTGTCCCCATCTTCTACAGAGATAAAGAAGTCTCAGTGGCTTCACCTCAGTTCCACTGCCATCTGACAGTGCACTATCATACTGATTGCTTCACATTGACTCACCAAGCTTGGTGATTGAGTCCTGTCTCCTGCTTTAGAAGAAGCACATACACCACCTTCCAAAAAGGGTTGTTGTTTCTGTGAAGGGATGCAAGATGCTTAACAACTTTCTGTTATTTTTCACCTTGAGTACCAGGATTCTGACGATAGCATTGGCACACCTTGGTCTCAGAAAAAACACTAAATGTCCTGACATCTGGCAGGAAGACCTCCTCTGAGGTTAATACTGGATCAGGCGTCTAAGATTATTTTATTTGCTTTGCCAAATATGATCAATATACTCACTATTTGTAGTTGATGTCATGATTTTGTTTTTAACTATATCTTGCTAAATTAAGTTAGTGTGTTGCACCTGCAAGACCACCCTCGTATCAAATGTGACCTGTTGACAAATACCTGCGAAATCTTCCAGCACCAGCAAGATTATTAAACAAAGAACATGGATTTGAAACACCCATTTCCTCTGGCGAGATGCACCATGTTCCATGTAAGACCATACCCTCACTCACTGCACCTGCCTGCAAGAGGATCTCTGTACTTATTTGAAAAGCATTCAGTGTTGCAATCTACAAATTTAAAGGGACCTGCTCCTTCAAACAGCCAGCCTGCCTTTCACTAATGCGCTGCTTCTATGGCAGGTGTAAGAGCACGGCTGCCTGGGGGCAACGTATTAACTGTAACAGTGCTCATTGGCCCAGTCTAAGCCCAGCGTACCCAGTTCAGCACTGGAGTGCACATCTTACTTTATACAGCCCTAGGTGTGCACCTGCCATAGAGATATACAGAGCAGGTACATGGTATACAAGAAATGCACTCTATGGAAATTATGTCCTTTAAGCTTCCTTCCAAAGTAAATCACAGTTTGGCCAGGAAGCTGTTCGTTCGTAGCCTGATTGTTTTACATAAGCTGTATGATGTTGCCTGCTGCTCTTCACTTTTCTGTTCAGTGATGCGGAATATACTCATGTATTGATAATAACAAAAGAGCCCGGATGTAGGAGTAGGATATAGTTGCCTTTATGGTGACTCCGTTACTCCTACTCTATAGCATTGGCCCAATCGTCCATGCCTCAATGCCCTGCTGCAAACCTCTCAGTCATTGGCCAACACACACCTTGAGTGGCTTTTTTTTTTTTTTTTTTTTTTTTTTTTTTTTTTTTACAAGAATGAATCTGATAAAGTCAGATATGCATGCATTAATTGGGGTGTCAGTTTTTGGCATACATGGTTGCATTGTACTAGACATCATTTGTTTTTTTTACGGATATGCAAGCAATTTTTGGGCATACCACTCAGTGGAACCCTGTACAAATGTTAATAGTGGGAACGTCCATGGACCATGAATAATGGAATTACAGTAAAGGATACTATATGCTTGTAGCTTATTTCTGTAAATCTGTATTCTGACATAAAACCATTCTAGGAGAAGGGGAATACCTGCCTGCTGCAAGATAACCTCATAATCCTTAGTATAACGTTCGATTTCTGTTCCTAGCCTGCCTTCAGTCTCTATGGCCATGTCTTGTTCAAGATTTGAGAGGAGCCTGTTTGCTGCTCTGCTGAACAAGGATGTGTTTGCATGTCTCTGCTGACAAACTGCTTGCTTGATGGCACTTACTACATTCACATGTCCAGTCAAAAGCTTCCCTGGGGAAGGTGCTTACCATGAGAACAATAAGCTAAGTTGACTGGATGCTGAAAACCCAATTCTGATCATACTAACTTGGGCCTGAAGGATCCTGTGAAGCCACAAGGAGCTCTTGTGATTGGTGAGGTATTGGAAAGGATATAGAAGGCCAGTGTGATTGTGGATTGCCCTTAACTCCAAGAGGGCTATGCGCTGTGGATATTGCCTGGAAGTCTCTGAAGATTGCTGTAACTTTGAAAACATTTTGCAACTTTTATTTTGTCCTCCTGTGTGAAACAATATGCATCAACTCAAAGCAGCTGACTGCTCATGACTCGTCTGCCATGTGTGAAGGATAATTGTTGCTGGTTGGTTCTCCGTCACAAACAATCTGTTTGCTGCTGCCCACAGGTGGATATTCTAGATAAATGGGCTATGTTTTTGGTTGCCTAATCTTTCCTCATTTCTGATTTTGTATGTTTTTAACATATTTGGTATCGCTATATCTTCTTTGTCTTTCATTTTTTTCCCATTTTTTATTATTTCTCTTAGTAAAGTGTACCTTTTTTAACTAAACTTGGGTTACACCCTTAAGTTATTTATTTATTATCTGCAATTTTCTTTGGTGTTAATGTTACACTAAATATCTCCTGCTTTTTCTCTGAATATTGCTTGATGATGACGGGTGTGAAACATAAGCAAAGGGACTACCAGGAGTTTGTTTGCCTCTATGGGCTGGACTGTGAGGTCCAGGACAATTTACCACTTCTCTGGTAGATGTTGAGTTTGCAGTCACAGTAGAACAACTAGTCACACTAGTACAACTTCGTTTTATATGTTAAGATTGATACGTGGGTAAATCGCATTGCCACAGGACAAATACCGTGTGAAACTGGGATATGGTGAACCAGTTGCCAAGCAGAAGCTCATTTAAACATCAGCAATTATTTGATGTGATACAAAGCACATCATCTTAGGTATACATGTGATGTCCCGTTTCTCCTGCATGCCTCTGTCTTACCTCAGTCAGTATGTGATGAACAAGCAGTTATACCTCCCACTAAAGCAAAGAGATTGTGGTTTTGTGCTTTTGCTGATGAACCCTGTTCATCAGCATTGAATGTAGAGCAGACCACATTGTTCAAACTCTAAAATAATGTATACTGAGTTATACTAACGGCATATATGTCTTCAGCTTGTCAAGTGAAGAATATGCATTTTACAAAATACTGGAAGTTTATTTTTAATGATAACGGTTTCTAATGACTACACTCACATCTCACCCACACTTTCAGCCCTCCGATGAGGACTGTAACGCTGAACTAGTTCAGGACTTAGCTAGATTATGCTTGGTGATGGCCAGGAGGGGAAGGGGTTGTGGCATCTGGTTGGTTGTTATTAGCAAGGTCATTTTGTGGTTCTGTGTGGTTATTTGTACACAAAGCAAATATAATTCATCTTGGACTAATATTTGCTGGCAAACCAGAATAGTTACTTTCAGGTGGGTGGTAGGTATGCAATGCAGCGATAGAAACCTTATGTTGTGTAAGTGGCAAATATATATGGTTGTGTTATGTTTCCTTGGAGCCCAGGGTTGATACCTGCAACCAAAAGACAGGCAACCTAAATTGACATTTCGCTTCCAATTGCTTTCCAGAATACACTGCACATGGTTTATCACATGTAAATACCCTAAATCCATAGAAAATATAGATATACCTGGTACCCCAGTGCTCACATGACCCAGAGGAGCAAAGTTGGGGTTCACACCCTTGCCATCATTTATTCCTGTTGAGGTACAGTGGAGGAAATTACAATTTTTGGGGGGAAATGGGTAAATATCTGACAAACCTCATGTAAAGCTTGTTATTTTGGTCAGCCAGTCAGGGCAAGTGAGGGCTAGCTTTCTTGAATAGATTCCTTAGGTCATGCAGAATTAGAAAATATTTATTTTGCGTACTTTTCTTATAGTTTGGAGTTTGATATGTTCTCAAATGAGCAGTACACCACAGTGATTCTGTTACACTTTAGTGATCTCCCCTAATATTACATGTGTACAGACTGTATTTCCCTACATATACTTGGAATTGCCAGCTCCAGGCATCGAGAGAAACATTTATTTGCTTTGTGTTTGAGGATTTATGTTTTTCTAGTTGAGAAATAGAACCTAACAAATGGGCAAATGTGTTGAAAAAAATGAACATATTTCCGCATTTTCCAATATTGATGCAGGACCCATAAACACTCCTGAATTTGTCAAACATAAAGGTTGTATGAGTGTACAAGGAGGCCAAAGAGGAACATGTGTTTAAACAACCCAGTGAATATATATATATATATATATATATATATATATTTTTTTTTTTTAAACATTGACACTGAAGTGCACAAACATATCAGCAGTGAGAACATTAAGGATTGAATGGGTCTAGGACAAAAATGTCGGAATTGCAACCCTTACTGGATTTGCCGTGGATTAGGCAACTATAGGTTGATGAAACAAAAATTAACATGGACATTAGGGATACATCAGCTAGTGCTTAATTTCTTGTTCATACTCATTGAGGAAAGTAATAGCTATATCTGCATGAAGAGGTAATATTCTCAAATTAAACAGTCTTATATGTCACTGCTGGGATGCTTTCATTTTACATTGATTAGTACTTCAGTTGGTCAAGTCTTAGATATTCATTTTTTGATACTCATTAAAGCCAATGAACCACAAGTCACTGAAATTATAAATGTGCAAGTTATTCAATCACAATAAGGACCCTTTGTTAATTCAGTATTGTTGTTAGCAGGTCACGAATAAAGAAAGACAGGATTCAGTTTGGCAAGTAATATGAGCATTTATGAATAACGGCCGGGAGGACAGCACAGCTCTAAGTCTGAAACTGCCCTCAAAATCATCAACTCAAGCAGCCCTTTTTATATACTTTTGCTACCTTGAATGCATCTTATCACTTGTCATGCATTTTGATTTAAGCGCTCACGTGGTACATTGTGTCACTGCTTTCGTCAGCATAAAGCCGCATTTCTCATGAGAAAGTGTCTAATTACACATTTGCAGAAAAGCGAAGGTTACATATCTATCACGTGCACATTTACTAATAAACAGCAATACCTTTTATCTCACGTTCTAAAGGCTGTCTGTAGCTCCTCCTTTCCTAACTCCAGGCTTGGAACTCTCCCCGACTGTCTGACCTCCCTCACACAGCTGCTGACCTTCTAGCATCAAAGCTTTTACATTCCTGTCCAGAAACTCCCTTTCCTCATTAACGTGGATTTGAAATGCGTGCCTTTCCTGTAACTATATTATTGCAAGCTTCTAGGCCTTTCTACGTGTAGCTGCTTTGTGGATAACTATGCCTTTGTCTCTCTTCTCGGTCTCCTGCACTGGCCTTTTACTTGGATGCCATGAGCACTCAGGGCCTGTATTCCTCTCTGAGCATATATGATTCTGCCCGTTTTCCTCCCAACTCTTGCTTTAACAAAAATGGGCCTTCTCTTTCCAAGTTTTCAGTAACATTCCCCCCTTTAGTTGAACTTTCAACTACTATTCCACCCTCTCTACTACATTCATTCATTTGGATATATATGTGATCCTCATCCTCCTTTATGTCCCTGGCTGCCCTACTAGTGAACATCCCACCTAACTTCTGGCTAACCTTCTTGCAGCATCCTACCACTAACTGGAAAATACAGAACATTAATAACATCACCACAAGTATCGGGAATAACCCCTTAATCAGTCCTGATAACCAGGATGGTATCCATGCAAACCATCCTGAAAACCATCCATCGGGGGCACCACCCTCGTCTGCCATCTTCTTCCGCAAGTTATGTAGAGTCTGTATGGTCTCTGTGATTGTTCCATTGTCTGCATCGTTGGCATGTAAAACAGGCAGTTCCGATCTTGCCACAGACCCCACCCTCCATGGCCGTCATCAAGTCTAGCACATACCTATGTTGCATAAGCATCACTCTCACAGCCTGCATCTCTTCCTTGACTGCATTGAATCCTTCTTCGGTTGCATTAATTGTCTTCATCAGTTCCCATCGTGTTATCTGCAGCCAGCGGGCCGTGGCCTTTGTTTGAACAAAGGGAAAGATGCTCCCAAAGAACAATTGGGCATCATTAAACAACCTGTGCTCTTGTGGAACGTCTTCCCAGGTTGTAGTACCTATATACTCTGCATACCTCTTTTTCCGATGACACAATAAATTTGTTGGACGGCTCATGGGGTGATCATATAACTTTGAGATGTCCACCCCTGGAATCACCAGGGAGGGGGTGTGCACAGTTACTAAGGAACAGAGACCTTTCCATCCGGAAGGAAGTCGCGAATACAGCCATTCTCCGCATTACCAATAATAGTCCATCAGACTGGAGGTGCCCCATTGCATATCAGCATTGTACTCTGTGGTGATGCAACTGATGTTCCTTCCCATGGGGACTGTTCCATTCCCTCTGAAACATAAAAAGAAAACAATTGGTGTTCTGCCTGTTTGGAGAGTTGTTGGTGTTTCCACCCAAGTTAATCTAGATACATTTTCATCCCATATAGCCTGGCACTTCTTCTGGGTGCTATTATCAGTCTGGTTTCCCTTCCAGAGAGAGAGAGCTCTACATCCAAATGTTGCACCGTGGTACCACTGACCATGAACATACACTGATCCATTTACTCGAAAATATGGTCTTTCCTGACAATCTTGGGACATGGGTGAAACTGAGTAATTCTTACAGAAAAGTGTAGATCTTGATATTCCCAGGAATCCCTGTTCTATTATTTTATTCTTCAAATTCCTACTTTTATATTTCATTATTCCCGTCTCAGCCATCCTCCCTAATTTCACCACTAATTCCTTGCGATCTGTCAAGATATTTGTTATATCGGCTAATTCCTCCTCATATTGTGTGGTGTTTACTAGAAATGCTCCCTGTCTTATCTGCAAGGGCTGCATTCGTGCTCTCATCCTGCAAAGGTACAAGTGCAATAAACATCGAGTAATATTTGGAAATACTTCTTTTGATGAATGTAGCCTATCTGTGTCACTAGCATGTGGAATCAAAGAACAAACAAAACATGATTCATTAGTAGTCTGCATGCCTATCTCTGTCATGTGCTGATACCATACATTGTCTAATAAGCTAGTATGAATATTGTGAGATATATTTTAATATTTATATACTTCTCTCTGTAAGCGCTTAGTATACTGACACATTGCCATGCGTGGACTAAGATACCATTGAGAGGTAATTGCTAACATAACAAAGCATGAACAGAAAAACAAAATCGAAATACATAACTGTCCACTAGTAGTGTCGAGTAGAAGTTCTGCTGGCCTCTTTAGGAAGGACGCTGTCCTTCGTCTTTGTCTTGCTGTAAATGTTCCTGTGAAGATGGTGATGTATGACATGAAGCCGGGGACAATCGAACGTCTGATAGGTGTATCCATGGCTTCCTGCCCTCCACCTTCACCGCTGTGGGGGTGCTCTGGGTCACTAAGTAAGGGCCCTCGAACTTGCTGTCTTTCCATCGTCACACAAAATTGCGGATGTACACTTGCTGGCCCACGGATATTGGACTGGTCTGCTGGGCTGCGTTGGTGCACTTCTCTTGTCGTGCCACCTGTTTAGAGAAGAACTTGACAGACTTCAATAACTGAGATAGATAGCTATTCATTTCCTGTCCTAGGACCTCAGCTGTCTTTTGAGCATCTGTTCGGTGTCGAGCTATTGTTAAGGGAGTTGGCATATGCCGTCCTGTTCATAATAATTTCAGATAACTGCGTAATGAACCAGTCTGTCTGTAATGTGGCAAGAAGGTATTCTTTGGCAGTGTGTGCAGGGAGGTGTAGTTGTTCAAGGGCAATATACAGCAGGGCTTGAGGCATCACTGGCTTGCCTGTACTTTCTTGCCTATAGATAAAATCTGTTGGTGACTGTATACACCTTCGCTGCTCCCACAGCTCCCTTTCATAAGGTAGTGCTTGTTCTTGCAATTCGCGTAAATGCAATCGTGCCCCATAAAGGTTTTTTGTAATCAGGTGTGGCTAACACTGGATCATTTGTAATTACTTTTTTTAGCTCCAGGAAGGCTGTTTCCCTGTCATCGGTCCAGTCTACTTTATTTGCGTTTGCGGGGGACACTTTTAAGGCAGTGAGAAGTGGTGCAATTAGGGTGGCATAATCAAATATCAACTGTCTCACATAATTGCAGAGTCCTAAAAACTTCTGCATCTGTTTAGTGGTTGTGGGCTTAGACATATTCCTAATACTCTGTACTCTGTCTGGTGTCATCCTCCTCCCTGTCCTTTCTTTATGTCACTTACTGGTTATCCCCCTGGTGTCTGCACCTGTACTGGCATAGTGACGGACATTGGTGGTACAGTCACGAGTGCCCCTTCTGTACTTGGCTTCTTAAGCTTCTGTTGCACCAACTTCGCTGCGGCCCTTTCTGCTTGCTCTTTTTCTTGTTTTCGCTTAAAATAATGTATTATGTGGGCCTGTATTTCAGGCCACGGCTTAGCTTCTATTCCCACCACTCCATCTAAATTTGCTTGAATGTCAGTGGGAAGGCCTCGCTTTAATACATTATAAAACAAAATTGCATTTCCTCCCGTATTTTCCCAGTTACATCCTACTTCCTTAATCCATCGCTCTTTTTTCCCTGTCTGTTATCTTGTGAGTATTTTAACTATGCCACTAACTTATAACAGTATTGTGTAAGGTCAGTCCTACTCAGTATTACCAGACTTCACATATATTGTTGTAAGACCGTATCTATGGACATCAGCCATGCTTATCGCTAGTCTGTGTAACACTTCTTCTATGGTGATGTCTGGGGTAGGTGAATTTATGGGTGGTCTAAGTGGATTAGTAGCTGAAGCAATGCGTGTTATCACGTTGTCATGTATGTAGATGAGTATTTGTGGTGCTCGGGGTGCGTTGAGCCATTCATTATTTAAAGTAGTGAAGGCACGAATATCTGTGAGGAATGCATCAAGAAGAGCCTCTAATACAAGGGGTGATTGAGTTATTATTTGAAACCTCGGGGTGTTACATGGGCATGGGGGTTGACCGTGAGCCCACTTAAATACTAATTTTAGCTCAAGTGTATCTGTTTCTTGCCACAGAGAATTATTAGCCTCACTCATAGGGATTTATTATCAACTTTTACTTGCTTTGGTGTTATTTATTCGGGCCTCCTGCGTTTTTATTTTCACTAATTACTGCCCCTTCACAGAACTCTTTAAGGGTGTCTATTGGGATGTCAAAAATATGGCAGAGATCTCGCACCCTCTCTTCTTCACTTATATCTGACTGCGTGACAACTGGAGGGGACACCTGCCACTTCTCTATAACCTGACCTTTATAATTGTAAAACACAGTATTATTTTTATCCTCCTTTTTTACTCATTACTCATAAAACGCATTCACTGGTCCCTATTGCGCTTTGCAGGTTTGCAACCAGGGGTCTGACTGTACTCAGACTCTCACTAATATTTCAGCCCTGGTCGCTTCCCCTCAAAGACGCCTTCCAGAGGTTAGTAAATCTGGGAATCTGGTGAACCGGGCGTGTGACTCAATCAGAGCAAAATGTGCACACTTGTTACTCGGTCCACTTCACTATTTCCTACTCTAACCCCTCTGTTCTAACTGGAATATCTGTTAGGCATTCCCAAATGAATGTCTCTTCCAGGGGCTGTCCCCTAGGTAATGCACTACTTTCGTCCAGGGCTGCCCCCTGGGTAATACACTGTTGTCATCCAGGGGCTACCCCCCTAGGTAATACACTACTGTCTTCCAGGGGCTACCCCCCCCCGGGTAATACTCTAAAAGTCTTCCAGGGGCTACTCCCCTGGGTAATACTCTAAAAGTCTTCCAGGGGCTACCCCCCGGGGTAATACTCTAAATGTCTTCCAGGGGCTACCCCCCTGGGTAATACTCTAAAGTCTTCCAGGGGCTACCCCCCTGGGTAATACTCTAAATGTCTTCCAGGGGCTACCCCCCTGGGTAATACTCTAAGTCTTCCAGGGGCTACCCCCCTGGGTAATACTCTAAAAGTCTTCCAGGGGCTACCCCCCTGGGTAATACTCTAAAAGTCTTCCAGGGGCTACCCCCCTGGGTAATACTCTAAAAGTCTTCCAGGGGCTACTCCCCTGGGTAATACTCTAAATGTCTTCCAGGGGCTACCCCCCTGGGTAATGCAGTACTATCTATTACACCAGCTAGTCTTCTGGTCTGACCAGGGAATCACAGTGTAGTAATAACATACCATCAAAACATTGCTTTAACCCCCTAGCTAGTCTTCCGGTCTAACCGGGAAATCACAATTTATTTTTTAGCACACAGCATAATATTGCATTAAAACATTTAAGCCCCACATAAATCATGCATGCATTTTGTCATATTATAGTTGCCAAAAAGAATCATGCAATTAAAAATAATAAGGTACAAGCCCGACCTCTCTTTTCCCCTTTAGGACTGCAACATCTGGAATCCCAGACTGCCTGGTTGAATAGGCAGGTGTAATCTCACCTGTTTATGTTGCACGCAGTGTTCTATTCAAGCAGTACAGACAGATTTTCCTTCAGCTGCGTCCGGAGAAGAGAAGGAGGGCTCCTGGCTCGGCTGCGCCAAATGTTGTTAGCAGGTCACGAATAAAGAAAGACAGGATTCAGTTTGGCAAGTAATATGAGCATTTATGAATAACGGCCGGGAAGACAGCACAGCTCTAAGTCTGAAACTGCCCTCAAAATCATCAACTCAAGCAGCCCTTTTTATATACTTTTGCTACCTTGAATGCATCTTATCACTTGTCATGCATTTTGATTTAAGCGCTCACGTGGTACATTGTGTCACTGCTTTCGTCAGTATAAAGCCGCATTTCTCATGAGAAAGTGTCTAATTACACATTTGCAGAAAAGCGAAGGTTACATATCCATCACGTGCACATTTACTAATAAACAGCAATACCTTTTATCTCACGTTCTAAAGGCTGTCTGTAGCTCCTCCTTTCCTAACTCCAGGCTTGGAACTCTCCCCGACTGTCTGACCTCCCTCACACAGCTGCTGACCAACTAGCATCAAAGCTTTTACATTCCTGTCCAGAAACTCCCTTTCCTCATTAACGTGGATTTGAAATGCGTGCCTTTCCTGTAACTATATTATTGCAAGCTTCTAGGCCTTTCTACGTGTAGCTGCTTTGTGGATAACTATGCCTTTGTCTCTCTTCTCTGTCTCCTGCACTGGCCTTTTACTTGGATGCCATGAGCACTCAGGGCCTGTATTCCTCTCTGAGCATATATGATTCTGCACGTTTTCCTCCCAACTCTTGCTTTAACAAAAATGGGCCTTCTCTTTCCAAGTTTTCAGTAACAGTATGTATAGTGGTATATTTTGCAACCATCATCTTGTACCAGACAATTAAATACATTCTTGGCTAGATGCTCTGTAATCCAACCAGAGAATCATGTATATCTTGTATGCACACATTTATATTTAGCCTGTCTATTGTACAAGTGATCCGTGACAGTTGTCAAAAAAATATGTTCAGGTGTGGCTGTAGATGTGGATGCTATGCATACTCCTACCATCTAGCGTTGGGTCCCGAGGGTGCAAGTTATCTTTTTTCGAGGAAGTACTTTGAGTTATGAGATCGAGTGACTCCTCCTCTCGATGATATTTTGCATAGGCATTGACTCCTTTGTTAGATTGTTTTCTCTCTGCTGTCGGGTTTGGACATGTGTGCCTCTACTCTGTCTTTGACTCCCTCCGGTTCAGTAGTTTTCTCTTTCTTACTGTTCCGCTGCTATTGTTTCAGTTGCACGTCTATTCCTGCGCTCCCTACGAATTTCGTCGGTTCAGGTCTCAACCAACCGCCCTTTGGAGCATTACTGCCTGCCTCAGGCCAACTTTCTGCATGGCTCTGGCTCGTGATCGTTCCCCTAAATAGAATGTACACCTTTTCGTTTATGTCCCAAGTGCCACGCCAAATACCCGTACTCCAAACAACCTTTGCCTCTCTTCAGATCATTGTGAGGTCGACTACAACGCTTGTTAGACGTTCAGGTCCTAAAAGCCTCTTCAGGACCAGAGGGCTCTATGACTTGAAATGGAGCCAAAAGTGTCCAACGGCACCCCTGATCTCTTTAGGGAAGAACATGCTAGGGGGGGTCGCCAACTGTCCAGGCGGTGGAAACCTTCTCCATTGAGGACAGCTCCGACTTGGATATAGAGCTCGGTATCGAGAGCCAAGACTTACCTTCTGCCTAGCGCTTGAGTACTGTGGCCCCTGCTCTCCCATTGAAATCCTCAAAAAAGTGCTCATTGTCTATTTTAGAGTTCACCAGTCCACTACTGTGTTGCGGCCATGTTCGGTACCGAAACACTGTTTCAGCCACTCCACCTTCTTGCCAGGCTCTGAAGATTGCTGCAAAGGCTAAAACTTTGGCTTTGACCTCAGACTCTTCAGACCGAAAAATCATTTAGGTGTCGATCCGAACCTTGGGACTGACCCAGCAGCCGACTCCTTCAACGCCGATGAAGAGCCACAAGCACAAGCCTTCGGTACTGAAAACCTCAGAGTGAAAAGACTTTGGCCGGACTTCCACTGCTCCTTCACCTGTTGAGCTGATCCTCCCAAAAATGGACACTAAACAGTACCAATTTCACATCCAAGAAGGAACTGGCCCACGTATTGCAACTCCTTCCTATCCTGTACTTCCAAAGAGAATATTTGAGAAGGCTTTGGACATACCTATCCCTCCAAGGAAGAAGACAAAGGATAAAGCCACCAACCTGGTCTGCTATCCTCCTTCTCAATCTCCTCCTACTCCATCTCCTCCTCCACCCCCATCATCATCACTTCTACCTCCTTCCCCTCCCCACTCTCCACTGCCATTCTCAATACAGGGTACATTGGACGACACACCTCAAGGGTCACCAGTGCCTTACACTGGGCGGCTAGGTGGTCCCCCTGATAATGCTGATCCATGGGATGCTTATGATCCAGATCCCATCACTTCTAGTGACCCAGATCTCTATCCTGCTTGTCCCTCCCCTCCAGAGTAGACCACCTCATACCAGAAGGTGATATCCAGGGCGACAGCCTTCCATAATGTCCAGCTCTGCAAAAAACATACAGAGCAGGATTTTTTGTTCAATACTCTCCTCAATGCACAGGGACACTCAATACCTCCCCATGCTCCCTGGTATACTCAGTGGTGCAGAGGACATATTTAAGGAACCACTCTAGAGTTACCCCCCTAGGGTGGATAAAAAGTATACAGTTGCCCCTTGAGGTCCCATTTACGTTGGAGCACAAGTACCACCTTATTTTATAGTTGCCATCACTTCCCATAAGCAGGCTAACAGTCGAGTAACGGGGAACTCTCCTCCCCCAGGAAAAGAGAGCATATGTATTGACACTGCAGGAAAGAGGGTAGCAGCACAAGCTGCAAATTACTGGCACATTGCCAATTCTCAGGCCCTTTTGACCCGATATGATCGGGCACGTTGGGATGAGATGACGGAATTGCTGCAATACCGCCCTCAGGATCACCGTAAATGAGAATAACAAATAGTCTCTAAGGGCCAAATCTTACTAACAGTTTTATACCTGTTCCCTTGATGCAGCGGTCACAGCAGCCAGGGAAATGAACACCAATAGCCTCTTGACAAGACATGCTCGACTTCAGTGTTCTGGTTTCACACCAGAGGTCCAATAGGCAGTCTTAAACGTGCCTTTTGATAAGGAAGACCTGTTTGGACCACAAGTGGATACAACACTTAACAGAATTAAAAAGGACACCAACACAGCCAAGGCCATGGTCCCCTTCTGAACTCCCACCCAGAGGCTCCTTTCGACACCCAGGATATGGAGGAACATACAAATCCTCCATCACAGAAGCTTCCACATCCCAACACAAGTAGCCTCAGTCCTCTTAAAGTAGAGATTACTTCAGAGGTTCATACAGGGGGACGAACAACCAAGGACGAGGGAAGAGTTGCTGCTAAATACGGATCCACTTCCAATGTAAAACACTAACTACTTACACCTTCCCCTGAACATCTAACACCCGTCCGGGGAAGACTCCGACATCTTCATCTTCAGGCTAGTGGGTTCTTGCCATTATCCAACATGGCTATTGTCTGAAGCTCATTGCCACACCCCAACATTCCCCCTCGCACCCACAGTTTATCACAGGAACACCTATCACATCTTAAGCAAGAAGTCCAAGCCCTTCTCCTGAAAGGAGCCATTAAACCATTCCCCCACAGTATCAAGGTTCAGTAATATACTCCCTACAATTCTTGATTGCCAAAAAAGGACGGGTCTCTCAGGCCAATTCTGGCGGCCCTTTCTAGACCCTGTTCCTCACATCACAGTAACTACAGATGCGTCATGGATGGATTAGGATGCTCACATCCAAGACTTGACTTTTCAAGGTCTTTGGGATACCTGACACCAGTCTCTACACATCAACTATGTGGAACTTCAGGCAGTAGTCCTGGTACTGAAAGCTTTCCTCCCTCACCTGTCTCACAAGGGAGTCCTAGTCTGGACAGTCAATATGACAGACCTGTATTACTTACAAAAACAGGGGGGGAGGGACCACGGTCTTCTCAACTATCACACCTGTCTCAGACGATATGGAAGTCTGCACTTCACAATGACATTCACCTGTTAGTGGAATATCTCCTCAGAACGGATGACTTTGCAGACCGGCTCCTCCCACAAGTCCTCCAGTCATTCTTCAGAAAGTGGGGGGGGGGTCCTCAAATAGGCCTTTTTGCCACAGCAGAAAAAACACAAGTTGGTCAGGGATATTTTCCTATGCTTTTCCACCTCTCCCTCTCATTCCATTTCTGGTTCGGAAGCTCAGGCAAACATCTCTCACCATGATCCCTGTGACTCCCACCTGGGGAGGCGAGCCTTTTTTTACCACACTCGGATCTTTCAGTAGTCTCACACGAGAAGCTGTCCAACAGGCTGGACCTTCTCACTCAGAATCAAGGACAAATCAGACATCGAGACCTCAAGTCACTCAACCTTGAAATATGGCTCCTTAGTTCATAGAGTTTGGCTACCTTGGTTTCCCTGCAGAATGTATGGACATTCTCAAAGAAGCATGCAGACCAACCACAAGAGCTTGTTATGCGACAAAATGGGAATGTTTTGTTTGCTACTGCCAACCCAAACAAATTGAGCCTATGAAAGCCACAGTACAAGAAATGGTTTGCTATTTGCTTTATTTGCATAAAGCAAATCTTGCTTACACTTCTGTATGCTTGCTTTTTGAAGAAATAGCTGCATATCTCCAAAATAGACAACATATCTCCTTATTCAGAATTCCAGTAATCAAAGCTTTCATTGAAGGACTTAAGCAAGTCATTCCCCCTCATGGAACCTTAACATTGTACTCACTAGACTTTTGGGTCCCCCATTTGAGACGATTCACTCATGCTCACTCACTCAGTTTCTCTCATGGAAGGTCACTTTCTTAGTCACTATTACTTCACTCAGACCTGTTAGTACCTTTCTTCCAGATTCATAGAGACAAAGTTGTTCTAAGAATTAATCCTAAATTTCTACCTAAGGTTGTTTCCCAATTTCACCTCATCAGTCTATTGAGTTTCCATTTTTTTCCCATAACCAGATTCTATTTCGGAAAGAGCTTGTCACCCCCCTGGTTTCAAAAGAGTACTCATACTACATATCACAGAACTAAACTTTTTAGGAAAACTAAACAACTCTGTGTAGCCTTTTCTCCACCTCACAAAGGCAAACCAGTATCCAAAACACGTATAGCCAGATGGATAGTCTAATGTATTCATACTTGCTACATTGGGGCCAAAAGACATTTACCTGTTTCTCCCAGAGCACACTCAACTTATAAAAAGAGAGCTACTATGGTCTTTCTTGGAAACATTCCCATAGCTGTCATTTGTAAGGCAGCTACATGGTTTACATCACACACCTTCACTAAACAATACTGTGTGGTTAGTTTAGCACACCATAAGCCTGTGTAAGTCAGGCAGTGCTTCCTACCCTTTTTCAGACTATTGCATCTCCCACAGATTAGCCACCGCTTTTAAGAAGGAACTGCTGTACTTGTGTATCGACAGCCACACATGCCATCAAATGGATTGTTACTTACCTTGTAAGCATCTGATCGTGGCATGTAGTGCTGTAGATTCACATGCACCCACCTTCCTGCCCAGATGCCTAAGGCTGTTGCAGTTACATATATATATATATATATATATATATATATATATATATATATATATATATATATATATATACAGGGAGTGCAGAATTATTAGGCAAATGAGTATTTTGACCACATCATCCTCTTTATGCATGTTGTCTTACTCCAAGCTGTATAGGCTCGAAAGCCTACTACCAATTAAGCATATTAGGTGATGTGCATCTCTGTAATGAGAAGGGGTGTGGTCTAATGACATCAAGACCCTATATCAGGTGTGCATAATTATTAGGCAACTTCCTTTCCTTTGGCAAAATGGGTCAAAAGAAGGACTTGACAGGCTCAGAAAAGTCAAAAATAGTGAGATATCTTGCAGAGGGATGCAGCACTCTTAAAATTGCAAAGCTTCTGAAGCGTGATCATCGAACAATCAAGCGTTTCATTCAAAATAGTCAACAGGGTCGCAAGAAGCGTGTGGAAAAACCAAGGCGCAAAATAACTGCCCATGAACTGAGAAAAGTCCAGCGTGCAGCTGCCACGATGCCACTTGCCACCAGTTTGGCCATATTTCAGAGCTGCAACATCACTGGAGTGCCCAAAAGCACAAGGTGTGCAATACTCAGAGACATGGCCAAGGTAAGAAAGGCTGAAAGACGACCACCACTGAACAAGACACACAAGCTGAAACGTCAAGACTGGGCCAAGAAATATCTCAAGACTGATTTTTCTAAGGTTTTATGGACTGATGAAATGAGAGTGAGTCTTGATGGGCCCGTGGCTGGATTGGTAAAGGGCAGAGAGCTCCAGTCCGACTCAGACGCCAGCAAGGTGGAGGTGGAGTACTGGTTTGGGCTGGTATCATCAAAGATGAGCGTGTGGGGCCTTTTCGGGTTGAGGATGGAGTCAAGCTCAACTCCCAGTCCTACTGCCAGTTCCTGGAAGACATCTTCTTCAAGCAGTGGTACAGGAAGAAGTCTGCATCCTTCAAGAAAAACATGATTTTCATGCAGGACAATGCTCCATCACACGCGTCCAAGTACTCCACAGCGTGGCTGGCAAGAAAGGGTATAAAAGAAGGAAATCTAATGACATGGCCTCCTTGTTCACCTGATCTGAACCCCATTGAGAACCTGTGGTCCATCATCAAATGTGAGATTTACAAGGAGGGAAAACAGTACACCTCTCTGAACAGTGTCTGGGAGGCTGTGGTTGCTGCTGCACGCAATGTTGATGGTGAACAGATCAAAACACTGACAGAATCCATGGATGGCAGGCTTTTGAGTGTCCTTGCAAAGAAAGGTGGCTATATTGGTCACTGATTTGTTTTTGTTTTGTTTTTGAATGTCAGAAATGTATATTTGTGAATGTTGAGATGTTATATTGGTTTCACTGGTAATAATAAATAATTGAAATGGGTATATATTTTTTTTTTGTTAAGTTGCCTAATAATTATGCACAGTAATAGTCACCTGCACACACAGATATCCCCCTAACATAGCTAAAACTAAAAACAAACTAAAAACTACTTCCAAAAATATTCAGCTTTGATATTGATGAGTTTTTTGGGTTCATTGAGAACATGGTTGTTGTTCAATAATAAAATTAATCCTCAAAAATACAACTTGCCTAATAATTCTGCACTCCCTGTGTGTGTGTGTATATATATATATATATATATGTATGTATATATATATATATATATATATGTATATATATATATATATATATATATATATATATATATATATATATATATATATATATATACACACACACACAGTGTGTGTATATATATCACCTTTAGTATGGACAGCTCCCTGCACTCCCTGTGTGTGTATATATATATATATATATATATATATATATATATACAGGGAGTGCAGAATTATTAGGCAAGTTGTATTTTTGAGGATTAATTTTATTATTGAACAACAACCATGTTCTCAATGAACCCAAAAAACTCATTAATATCAAAGCTGAATATTTTTGGAAGTAGTTTTTAGTTTGTTTTTAGTTTTAGCTATGTTAGGGGGATATCTGTGTGTGCAGGTGACTATTACTGGGCATAATTATTAGGCAACTTAACAAAAAAAATATATATACCCAATTCAATTATTTATTATTACCAGTGAAACCAATATAACATCTCAACATTCACAAATATACATTTCTGACATTCAAAAAAAAAAAAAAAAAAAATCAGTGACCAATATAGCCACCTTTCTTTGCAAGAACACTCAAAAGCCTGCCATCCATGGATTCTGTCAGTGTTTTGATCTGTTCACCATCAACATTGCGTGCAGCAGCAACCACAGCCTCCAAGACACTGTTCAGAGAGGTGTACTGTTTTCCCTCCTTGTAAATCTCACATTTGATGATGGACCACAGGTTCTCAATGGGGTTCAGATCAGGTGAACAAGGAGGCCATGTCATTAGATTTCCTTCTTTTATACCCTTTCTTGCCAGCCACGCTGTGGAGTACTTGGACGCGTGTGATGGAGCATTGTCCTGCATGAAAACCATGTTTTTCTTGAAGGATGCAGACTTCTTCCTGTACCACTGCTTGAAGAAGGTGTCTTCCAGGAACTGGCAGTAGGACTGGGAGTTGAGCTTGACTCCATCCTCAACCCGAAAAGGCCCCACAAGCTCATCTTTGATGATACCAGCCCAAACCAGTACTCCACCTCCACCTTGCTGGCGTCTGAGTCGGACTGGAGCTCTCCGCCCTTTACCAATCCAGCCACGGGCCCATCCATCTGGCCCATCAAGACTCACTCTCATTTCATCAGTCCATAAAACCATAGAAAAATCAGTCTTGAGATATTTATTGGCCCAGTCTTGACGTTTCAGCTTGTGTGTCTTGTTCAGTGGTGGTCGTCTTTCAGCCTTTCTTACCTTGGCCATGTCTCGGAGTATAGCACACCTTGTGCTTTTGGGCACTCCAGTGATGTTGCAGCTCTGAAATATGGCCAAACTGGTGGCAAGTGGCATCGTGGCAGCTGCACGCTTGACTTTTCTCAGTTCATGGGCAGTTATTTTGCGCCTTGGTTTTTCCACACGCTTCTTGCGACCCTGTTGACTATTTTGAATGAAACGCTTGATTGTTCGATGATCACGCTTTAGAAGCTTTGCAATTTTAAGAGTGCTGCATCCCTCTGCAAGATATCTCACTATTTTTGACTTTTCGGAGCCTGTCAAGTCCTTCTTTTGATCCATTTTGCCAAAGGAAAGGAAGTTGCCTAATAATTATGCACACCTGATATAGGGTGTTGATGTCATTAGACCACACCCCTTCTCATTACAGAGATGCACATCACCTAATATGCTTAATTGGTAGTAGGCTTTCGAGCCTATACAGCTTGGAGTAAGACAACATGCATAAAGAGGATGATGTGGTCAAAATACTCATTTGCCTAATAATTCTGCACTCCCTGTATATATATATATATATATATATATATATATATATATATATACACACACACAGGGAGTGCAGGGAGCTGTCCATACTAAAGGTGAATACATATATACACACAGATGTATATATATATATATACACACACACACACATACATATATATATATACACACACATATACATGTGTATGTATATGTGTGTGTATATATATATATGTATGTGTGTGTGTGTGTATATATATATATATACATCTGTGTGTATATATGTATTCACCTTTAGTATGGACAGCTCTTGTCCTACACATACCTTCTACTCCTTTCTCACCCAGCTGCAGGAAAACAATATAACAAAGAAGTTGATGCCCATGTGGAATATCACCAAGAGGAGGAGTCATTTGATCTTGTAACTTGAAATACTTTTTCGAAGAAAAACAACTTGCACCACTTCAGACCCAACACTAGATGGCGTGTGCAGAGCATGTGAGTCTACAGCACTAAATGCCACGAACAGATGCTAACAGGTAAGTAACATAATCCTTTTCACTTATAATAGACAATGCCACTGATTTATAATGATTTAACCTAACAAACTAAAAAAAAAAGTCTTAATCTAAGACTCAATGTACAGAGATTTTTTTTATGCTGCTTTATTTAGACACGCCAACATGAGGCTTTTAGCTAGTGATATGCCATTTGGAGATTGAATCAGTCATACAGACTGTGTGCGCAAACGCATATCGAGATTGCATGACTGAGAATATGGACTCCAGCTTGTATCAATGAGTCAGCCATATACACTCCAATCATGTGATAATGTTTTTTAGTGGAGCTAAATGAAGAAATACCTTCCGTAGCCCTGCCAAGTCCAGTCCATCTCACCTTAGTATAACACATGCTGTAATTTTTTGCGCATCACCGGAAGTCCCTGGAATTGTCACACAAGGTGTCCGCGTTGCCTCAGTTAAAGATTGCACTTTACACCCAGGCATGTACAAATTCTCACCGGCAAGCCAACTTATTGGGGCATTTAGCAGTTACCTCTTGGATCATTTACAGGTGGAGGCGCTCCTCACTCTGGGCGGTGTTGTGTCTCTTGGATCCTCCCCCGGGAGTCTCCTTCAACAGTGATTGGTCAGAGATGGGTTTCTACACACGTGCACCCAATGCAGGTTGCTGGTGCACCTCAACTAAGAAGCTGGTGCAAGAGTCGGAGCACTCCCTGCTCCCCCTTCAATTCCTCAATCACAGTGGCCACCGTGAGCCTCATAGACAAGTCACAGGTGAGAACCCAGGCCAGAGTGGCCTTGGCTGAGGCATTCTGATAGTAAACCAGATGTCACACATACCAGAACTGCTGCTAATGACAGCCTGATCATTGCAAGTACTCTCTCAGCTTGCTGAGTGAGGGGACTGCAGCCGTATGATAGGCCGAGCACACAGAACACAGTAGACCCCCCTCCCCCTCCCACCCCTTGCTGAAACCTTATCACTGTGGTGGTTAAATAAACAAATTGCATGTTATTTTTACTGGGATTTGGCCCCTCTAAATATTACAGAGAGATC
Source organism: Pleurodeles waltl (assembly GCF_031143425.1). Lineage (NCBI taxonomy): Eukaryota > Metazoa > Chordata > Amphibia > Caudata > Salamandridae > Pleurodeles > Pleurodeles waltl. Next base: position 378,352,537 of record NC_090438.1, read on the forward strand.
ACTGAAAGGGCTTTAAGAAAGCATTATTTTTCTCATTCTACGTTGTCCTTTGCTGTTTGCAAAATTAACCCCATGTGTGCTGAGCACCCCATGTGTGCTGAGGCTCCATCCTCACACTTGACGCAGGAAACGCCTGTGGTCAAGGCACCTGAGGGATTTCCTTTTACTAAAATCAGCCTCATGAGCTTGGGAAGAGCTTTCCAGCACCCTAGGCCGTTTTAATTTACCCAGAATCCCTTACTAATGCCGACATTGCCACTCTGGTGGCTTCTACCCCTTTTCAATGGGCAAAAAAAATAGATCACATATCTGGGGACTACTTCCTCCTCCCCTTATACTTGCATCCATTTTAATCCTGCCTTCCCACCGGCGGCATCACCAGGACCCTTCGACACTTGAAGTCTGTCTGATACTTTCGCACTTATTCCATGGGACATTCTGACATTTGAAAAATGTAAACGCAACTTTCACTTAACAGACGCAGAACATAATCACTATAACCAACTAAAACATTGGGCTAAACACCCAGTGAATAGAGAGGGACCATACGCCCGTTGAACAGTTTGCCAAGAAGTCCAGGGCTTCTGGGGGGGACTATATCCTTCCTATATTCTATGTTACTGCGTACTCTTCAAACACAACAACCTCATCACGTCTCGTTTTGGGAGCACACATTAGAGAAAACCACAGCGGAAAAATCATGGGAAACATTATGGAAGGACATAAGGAAATATAATCGCTCCATACACATGAGAGAGGTTTGCTACAAAGTGATGTATGATTGGTATTTATACCCCTCTAAATTGAAGGCGATCTTCCTGGAAATGTCCGATCTCTGTTGAAAGAGGATGTGGCCTGCTATGTGATTTCCACCACAATCCTAGTCAGGCTAAGTCAACACAATCCAAATTATTGTGCCCAACTTCTGGTAGCTTGGCACTGAACAGTTAGGCTTAATTTAGAAGGCAATGTGTAAAGTATTTTTGCAATAAACCATGCAATACCACAATAAAAACAACACAAACGTACACCACACAGGTTTAGAAAAATATAAGTTATTTATCTGATTAAATTAAGGTAAAAAAAGATCAAGATTTGATAAACACAAGTTGAAATATCACTTTTGCAATGTTAAGAAGAGTCTTAAGTATTTAAAAATCAGCAATTGTCTCTTGTATGCACAAAGTAACTGGGTTACACGCCCAAAGACCACAGAGGAGGAGATGTGTGCTAAATGGAAGGTGTGCGTTAGATTTCCTGACACGGCACAGACGATGCGTTGTTCCTTCCCACGCTGCAAGGGCTTTGTGTCGATTTCTGGTGCTCAGTCCTGGATCCTCACTGCGATGCAGGGCCTTTTGACGCCTAGGGACGATGAGTGGAAATCCTGGGCATGCGGAACGAAGTCACAGTTGCTGCGTCCATCTGGTGGGCAATGCGTCAGAGTTTCTGTCACACGGCAGGCGCTGCGTTGATTCTTTACTCAGGAAGTTGGGCTGCATTGTTCCGGCTTGACGATGCGTCAATTTTCTCATCGCTGGCAGGCTGTGCCTCATTTCCGGCAGGCTGTGCGTCCGTTTTCATTGCACAAGGAGTTTCCTTGAATAGAAAAAGTTTGTTTGGCCCTGAGACTTCAGGAACAGGGCGGAAGCTCAATCCAAGCCCTTGGAGAGCACTTCTCAGCAGAGTCAGAGGCAAGCAAGGCAGCAGTCTTTCACATCAAAGCAGTCCAGGTGAGTCCTTTGGGCAGCTAGGTAGCTCCTCTTGACAGGTTGCAGGATCTGGTTCATAGTGTCTGTCCCAGGAAGTGACTGATTTGGTGGGGTCAGGGACCCAGTTTATATACTGAAAAATGCCTTTGAAGTGGGGAAGACTTCAAAGAGTGGTTTTGAAGTGCACAAGGTCCCCTTTCAGTACAGATCTGTCTGTCTGGGGGGTCCCACAAGAGGGTTTGGCAGTCCATTGTGTGAGGGCAGGCCACTAACCTTTGAAATGTAAGTGTCAAGCCCCTCCACCCTTCCAGCCAGGACGACCCATTCAGTATGCCAATGAATGCAGGTGTGACTGAGTATCCTGTGTTTGTGGTTGTCTGGGTGAAATGCACAAGGGAGCTGTCAACCAGCCTAAAAGTGGCATTTCTGAAATAGTAATAGAAAATCCAACCTCAACGATATGCAGGATTGTCTATTACCATTCCGGCAATACTAAACATGACCTGTTTACCACGCTTGATCAGAATCTACCTCTCAAACAGGATATTAGGGTAGCCCTAATGCTATCCTATGAAAGGGGCAGGCCTCACAGCAGTGAAAACAAATTTAGGATTTTTCCACTACCAGGACATATAAAACACACAAGTATCTGTCATGCCTTTTATTTACATAGCAACCTGCCCTATGTGTTACCTAGGGCCTACCTTAGGGGTGACTTATATGTAGAAAAAGGGGAGTTCAAGTCTTGTCTAGTACTTTTAAATGCCAAGTCGAAGTGGCAGTGTAACTGCACACACAGGCCTATCAGTGGCAGGCCTGAGACATGGTTAAGGGGCTACTTATGTGGGTGGCACAATCAGTGCTGCAGGCCCACTAGTAGTATTTAATTTACTGGCCCTGGGCACATGTAGTTCATTTTACTAGGGACTTACAAGTAAATTAAATATGCCAATTGGGTATGAGCCAATGTTACCATGTTTAAGGAAGAGATCATATGCACTTTAGCAATGATTAGCAGTGGTAAAGCATGCAAAGTCCCAAGGCCAGCAATAATGAGTTCAGAAAAAGAGAAGGAGGAAGGCAAAATATTTGGGGATGACCCTGCAGAGAGGCCATTTCGAACATACATCTTTCAAGAGTAACATTGGTTGTGGCAATTATAATCTGCTCATACCGCTTCAAGCAACTGTTTGTGAGATGTTGGGTTTTGGTGCGGGTCAAAAATATCTCCAGAGTCGGAGACAAAAACATTCAAAGGATGACCCATAACAATGCTTTTGCACTGTTCGATGCTGACACCTGTGGCGGCTACTGCTTTAAGACAGCCAGGCAATGCAGCAGCCACTGTGTCAAGTGTAGGTGAAAAACAGGCAACAGGTCTGTTAGCATTCCCGTGCATCTGAACTGCATCACTGCAAATCAAAGTAAAGCATTGGTTGTAATCAGATGTTCCCAGAGCAGGGGCATAACAGATATTTTCCCTCAGTTCTGAGAAGGCATGCTTGCAAATGTCACCCCAAGGTGTCAGCCTCTGTAAAGGCTGGGCCACTATGGAAAAGTTGGGGATCCACTGTTGACAGTAGCCCACCATTCCCAAGACATCCTAACTTCCTTCTGAGTTGTTGGTGGATTTATTTGCAAGAATTGACGAGATTATTTCTGGGGGGCTTTCCTTGTTCCTTTCTCAATGTGATGTTCGAGGTAAAGAACCTCTTTCTTACAGTACTGCAATTTGGTTGGGAAGACTTTGTCCACTCTTAGCTAAGTGGTTCAAAAGGGCACTGGTATCATGTTTGTAAGCTTCTCGAGTAGTTGAAACCACCAGCAGTTTGTCGATATACTGGAAAAAGGCAATTCCAAGGATTCCAGATTCTTTTTGAGGATATGGTTAAAAATAGAAGGACTCTCCATTTACACTTGCGGGACTCTACACCATCCCAAAACATGACTGCCGAACCGAAATGCGAAGATGAAATGGCTATCATCATGCAACAATATAGAAAAGAAGGCTTGGCACAGATTAATCACATTGAACCACTCGGCCTCGCATGAAATCTGAAATAAAATCTCAGCTGGATTCTATACCATGGGACAACAAGGAAATACAATGGCATTAATCTTTTTCAAGTTTTTCTTGATGTTGTACTTGCCACTGGGCTTCTGCTGGCTCATAATTAGTCAGCTACATGGATTCCTCATCATCTCTTTCTTGTTGAATCATTGAATCAATCACAGGAGTAATCCCAGCAATGGTTTCAGGGGTCAGATTATATTGTGAGATACTCAGATATTCCACATTAGGTTTTAAGGTTATGTGGATAGGTTCAACACATTTAATGGGACCTAGGTCTTTTCCTGAAATGTCCAAGACTTCAGGTAGTACTGGTTCTCAGGTCTTGGGGCAAATCATCGCTTGTCAACATAGGGTACAGTCTACTATCTGAGTTCTGACTTATAAGTTTGAAGGCAAAGTTCTGATCATGAGTCTGAAATTTGATACCCTTTGCAGTAAATGGAACATTAGGTTTACACAAAAGGCCACATCCAAGAGTTGAATCTCACACCACAAATCTGTTATTGTCTTCAAATGGCCCTATTTTAACAGGCACAACTTCTGTAACAGGGTTAGTTAAATGTTTACTGGTAACTCCTACAACTTGGATTGTTTTCCCGAGTGGCGTGGGTTAGGAACCTCTGCTGTTCTCATAGTAGAGCTGGTAGCACCAGTGTCAGTCAAGAAAGATATGAGTTGGCCATTCACGTCAGCATCCACATGAACCACTCCGCTCCACCTCTAAGGTTGTGCCATGTACGCAGTCCTCCTCTCCTTCCCAGGCCTTGTCATTTTGACAGGTCTGAGTTGTAATCCTCATCTGCATGTATCATAGGGTATTATCTAAATGTACCCTGGTTCACAAAAGGGTTATTGTTTGCATTGCAGATCTGATTCAGTTTATATCTGGGAGCATTTGCATTCTGTTGTGGCATTGAGGCTTTTGGAACCTTGATTTCGTGTGTCCGAGGGGGGTATTACAATTTTGAGTTCTCAGTCTCTGTATATGCTGTGTCTGAACCGGATTATTATTCTGAGTCTGTACAAATCCACCATTTTAAACCTGGTTCCCATTCACCATCCTATTAACATTGAAACAACACTCCTGATTCCAATGACCCATTCTACCGCAAACCCGGCAAGAATTTGTTTTTTTCAAAGTAGCCACATCCATTCCTGTACTTGGATCAGTAGTGCATCATGAGCTTTTCTTGAAATCCATTACCACCTTGCATCACCTGGGCTCCCTTCTGATATACTTCCTGCATAGGACCAACATTTCCTACAAACTGTTGATTTTGACTCCGTAGTGCAGCCTGCATTTGCGCTGCTATTAGCTTTTCTTTAAATTTGTTTTGCTTTTATCTCCAATTCATGACTGAAATATTTGACATACCTCAAGATCTCATCAATTGACTTAATCTACCAGCAAATTAAATGCTGCTGAATCATCAAACTAACCTCCGGTTTCAATCCATATACAAACCTGAACACAAAATGTCCCATATCTTTGGCCTCAGTAGTCTCTGTCCCACTATACTGTTTGAACGCCTGGAACAATCTCTCATAATATGACTGTTTTGACTCTTTAAACTATTGGGGGGGATCTGTCAGTCTTAATCCAATCATTGTCTTTAGGAGACACCTTTGATTTATTTTAAAAAAAACTAAAAAAAACTGATCACCGGCTGATACGTTTCATCACTATTGGAGCTTGACCCTTTGTTTCTGGGTGTCTCATATGTTCTTTCTCAGACCAATCCACAAATATCTTGCATTCAACCCTTAAATCACTCTCAACCACAATCTCAAACAAGGTATTCAAACCTATCCACAAGACTTTTGATATCTACACAAACCTGTCAACTTGTCTGTAGCATTCCTCTGGCATTTTCCTCAATTTTGGAAAATAATGTGTAAGTGATGCAAGACCACCCATACCCCAGGGCACATGAACATAGCATTCACCAGGAACTTACCTCATTGGGAGCTTTTGTTTAGCCTCTTCCTCCTCTGCTCCAACTGAAAGCAGTTCTATTCTTACTTTCTTTGGTTCCTCCTTCTTTACCCATATGCATTCTCATCTATTCAATTCACTCAATTTTTAATGTAGCCAATTAATTCCCTGATCTGTAATTTCATTCCTGATTGTCTCATGTTAGAGATCTCGATCGTTGAGGCTAAAACACTAACTTTTCTGTCATACTTTGGATTTATTCAAATCAACGTCCTGTTTCTGAGCTAAGTCACCCAATTGCCCATAAGCCTGACCTTCTGGTGATATCCTTACACATGAACAAGAAATGTGTTCTCTTGTCAGGTATCTAATTTAGGCATGTCAAGAGTTCCAAGTATCATTTAATTTAGTTCCAATTTTAATTTAGCCACATATAATGTCTTTTCTCTCTCTGGAGCATGAGCTGTCTTTCAGCTTGTTCCTGAACCTTCACCTCCATCTGGAATGTCTATGCCTTTGAGCCAGTCATCTAATTCTTGGGCATTAAGACCTGGTTGCTATGCTGGGGTATTAACTATTATTTCTCCTCTACAGGTACTTGAATTTGGATTACCCAGTGAATTCCAAATTGACATATCAGAATTTGGCGAACCTAAAGGTATTCCTGTCCTAGGGGTACTGCAGTTGACATTGGGAAGTACATTAATTTTAGGCAAGAAAAAGGGTGGTGATCTTTGAGGAAGCCTTTCATGCGGGAAGAATCCTTTCTGACTCATTGTTGGAGATGCACTTGCATTACCTGGAGCATTTCCTCATGTCAGGACTGAAGGGGTTCTTCTCATTTTTAGCCCTCAAGATTATCACCTGATGTACCCATGCCAGTAGGAACAGCTAAAGTATGAGTAGTGCTTACAGCTACTCCAGGATTTTACAAAGGAGCTACAGGACCTAGTATGTCAGGAACTGTCAATGCATCAAGATTAGTCAATGCAGTTAAAATGTTGAAGGGCTGTTGTCCCTGAACCCTCTCCCATCAAATTAGAACTCCCCTCCAAATTCAGTAGGCCCATCCAAATTCCTATGGATGTTTGCATTATTCACTTCACCCTCTTGAGTTATATAATGGGGGAAGATGATTCAAGAATAACTGATTTATGAAATCCCCATCAGAATCGTTGTCCCCTCTTCTATTCTGTGTCTTCTACCTCTTCTTTCTCTTTTTATTTTTTCCCTCTTCCTCACTCGTCAATGCAGGATATAGTCTAGTTTTCTTTGTCATATCAGTTCTCCATATCTTTTGTTCTTCATCCCATCTAGGATTCGCCCAAGTACATATTGCTTTCTTAACCCTTCCTTGATATTGCTCCATTGTTTTTGATGAGGTATGTGTTTCCAAGCATAAAGTGCTTCATATTGTGCAGGTCTAGGATGCGTTTTCATGTCATAACATTCCTCCTCAAATGTTCAATGATTCTCAAATTATGTGTAACGTAGCATGGAAATGTCAATGCGCCCTCCTTCTCAGTGATCTTATGCCATAGTTCAAGCCAAATAAATGTGCAAAGACCCACACCTATTGCCATATAATGACCTGGCAGGCCTTTGGGAGGCGCCTCTTGTCCTGTTCTATCAGGCTTATTCAGCCTCCCTTTATCAGACTTCAAAGTGTTTAAAGAATTTCATTTTTCAGGCAAACTATGCAAAATTTCACATTAACTTTTTGTTCAAACCAGGAAATTATTCTTCTGCCACAATTCTCTGTTTGGCCTCCACAACAAATACCAGTGAAACTCTGATGTATCCCACCAATACCAGCGCAGCTTCACACCAGCCGACCTTTACCATGCGACAATCCTTGACCTCAGCTTCACTCCTTGCAGCAGCTGACCCTCCTTTACAATTTTTCACAAACACTCTCTCATTCGATAATCTAAGTGCAAAGACTAATGTAAGCAACTTCAATAACTTACTTTTTCTGCGTCTCTAAAGTAAGTAAAGTTTTTCAATCACTTCAAGAAACCGTTCCGACCTACCCTGACTCACACTCAAATGAAATCTAAACAAGCGGTGTCTCAGTCGAGTTGATACAGTTCCTCCCTGTGCACTGAGATTAACTATACCAAACACTTCACAAGCATGCAAAGATAAGGTCCCTATCCATTAGTGCTGTCGATTACGTCTCATGACTAACACCCAACACATCAGACAATTACAACAAAGTGTATTCTACACTTCTCCCATATATCATGTCTATCCTCGGATCTTAGGTCACAACAGACCCACTAACCACTGCAACGTCTTTGCATTAGCACTAAATTCACACACAACTTAAATTATCTGCGCAGAACACCACATAATCACTGAAAACACCAATTGCTAAGCAATCACAACATGCCTCCCTATTGATACTCACACCTCCACTGCTACAACTTGTTCCCAAACCACTGGAACTCCATCATTCTTTGAACGAACCATGGACATTTTCACTGGGTTGGGGCAAAATCCCTCACTGCGGTCACTAAACCATCCAACAGTGCTACCAGTTGATGGAATGTTGGACCTCTCTCCTAAGATCAGTCATTCAATGGACCTTTTTGAGTCGACTCAAAAGATGTTGTGAGTCAGCATCGGTCAAAAAATTTCCAGTTAACAGTGCAACACATTTGACTAAACAATGAGGACCAGAACACAGGAATAAAGTCAAGGAATTCTTTTGCAATTTAACAGTCAGGTTAATATAACTCAATCTGAAAAACATCCTATTAAGGTGCTAGATCACAACAGGATAACCAGGTCTCATGAAGATGTTTAGCTGCATCAGCATAAGGCATACAATAAGTTCACTTACTTAAAAACAGAAAATTAGTGATAAGATTTGGTGCTCAGAGGTCAATCTTCTGTCCTCTCTCCTAAACATGAGTAATGTTTAAGATCATCTAGCTTAGGACCTAAATTAATCTGAATTTCTAAATCTAGGGGAAAATCTCAATTAGTTCTGAAAAATGCTATAAAAGGAAAAAATATATGTTCATCCATATAGGGATAGTGTCAGCATTTTAGAGTCTTGGTCGAGAGTCTTCTTAGAATCAGAAATTGTTAGCCAAGCCACACTTAGCAAAAAGGGACAAATGAAATGGGAAAAGATAGAGGTCTGTACCTCTCAAAGTCCAAAGGAGATCTGTCTAACAACCTGTGTGAGCGCTAATTAATATTGCACAAATCCTTCTAAACAACACCCATTGCTCACACCATAAGGAGCTCTATTGTCTTTTCCATTCCCACATTGTAAGCTGCAACATCTACAGTTTCCCCCAGAGCAGTCCTGGGAACGGCGTCGTCCTTGAGCACCCGCAACATTACTGAATAGGGACTGTCCGCTCACACCATGTTTTTCCATGTTCTTCCATCAAGGTCTTTTTCTGAAGCTCTCTATTGCTAACATTTCATGGGAACGTTCCTGCAAAGCTGAAATAGAAAAACATTTAATGTTGAGAGAAATTCAGGCCTAGTCATTTCAATTTAAACGTATAATGCAATAGTGCACATTTAAAATGCGTGTCAACTGTGCACATATAATTACAAATTAATGAGAATGTTACTATATAAGTTCATACTAATTTCATGTTACATCTTTAGCAAAAGCAATGCAATTCAAAATACATTATTATAAATGCAAATGAGAACTACATTATAAATTTAAATGTGAAAACATTGCACACGTTTACATAAATTCTTGTTTCTGATGGTAATATATTTGAATAACATGAGGATGTTTTTTATTCCTTTTCTAAAGAATACATTTAATTCAATAAAGTTAAGGCACACAGTATATATGTATCTCTAGTTTCACAGTGAATGCACTTCAGTATAGGGTCCACTTTACATCAGTAATGTTAGATAGAGAATGTAGTATATGGAGCCTAATCTGAAGTGCATTCACTTCCTTGCCAGCTTGCAGCACTGCCCTGGTAGATTACAACGGCCGGGACTGCCTGGTGGCGGTGGGACCACATCTGTGAGTCTGGCGGTCAGTAGACTGCCAGACTCATAATGGGGCCCTAAGTCTTTAAAGTAGAATTAATTGTTTCAGTCATTGGTGTTTTGTATCTTCATGGACATCTGTCTTCCCAGCTGGATATTAAAGGGAGATACTACTGGTCCAAACCAAAGTAGCTAGGCTGTACCACGAGGATGTCGAAAGCCATAAAGTTCATCAGCTAGTTACAACTCATATTTTCCCATGTTTTGCACTTTGCAGAGAAATGGACTGCACAGATTGGAAAAGTACAAAAATAATTATTTTCAAATCATTACACAGACAAAGGACCAATAAGGCGCCAAAGAAAAATAGATGGTGGTTGTTAGCTGTATACCACATCCCATGTTTCACTGTCATCCTTGATATTTGTCAAAGTCAAATGATCTAGTGTTAAAGCTCTTTTTATGTTGCAAGGACCTATTGGTGTATTGTTTTCTCTTACATTCTTAAGTGGTAAACACATCTGTACATCAAACTCTATTGCATACCTTCCTACGTATTCATCAACATTATAATACATCCGGTGATTGTAGACATTATAATATCAATTAGATGATTTCTAAATTAAATTCATACAGTTCATTATTGATTCCAGTGAAGCATTATGAATAGTAATCATAGCTACACATAGCCTCCTGAGTACTGTAATATTAAAAGGACACAAAACAAATGCTGCTGCTGAAATATACAATATATATTAAAATATGCAGAATTTGCCTGGTCCATGTAAAACACTTCATATAAATTAGCTTACTTTATCTCGGAGGAAGTGATGCAGATCCTCCTGAGTATTCAGGTCCTTAGGATATAGGGCAGATATCTTAATGATAAACCTTGTTTCTAATGGTCTTAATTTTAGTTCCATGTTACCTCCCCTCAAGTAGACCAGTTTGTTACAAATACCTTCAAACTTGAGGAGTGAGCTACCCCATTATGATACTGATTAAAATAGATGGCAACTGTATAATTTCAATCATGTGTTTGAATTGTAGCTGTATGTTCAATAATGCATAAATGTAATTGACATATAGTAGCCCCCTAAAACTGTAGACGTCATGGCTCCAGTATATAATACAAATCTACTTCAGAAATTGATAAACTATCTCAGATGGAATTCAAAACCATTATTATCAATAGTATTCCTGTAGGTATTCATTGCAGAACTACCTATACTACATTCTCCACATGGTTAAAGATCCATTTTTTCCAGATCGAATTAAGCTTCTAGTTACTTGTTTGCCTCACAAGAGTATGATACACTTGGTAATCTGATCAAATAATGTTTCAGGCCAAGGTCAGAGAGTAGAAGATGCCAATACATGTGCATAACTGTGTGTAGTTCCTTGCTTTGTCTCAAAACCTGAGTGAGGAATCTAAGATTTTCTGGTTTCCTGTATGTCATATTGGATATCTCACCATTATCTATTTGTTAACTTTGTAAGAAATCATGTCTGTGTCTGCAGAAGTGGAAAGGAAAAGTCCAGGCCCTCTATAATGGTCCTAAAAGTCTCTTGATTATCTAGCAGTGAGGTGTTGTTCAAAGAGTAGTGATTCTCTTTTTTTTAATTTTTATTTCATCAATTTTTGCAGGTACATAAAGCCAAACAGAATACTAAGAATCATAGATTCAAATGTCAGCAGTTAATCAACATATTTTGGGGAAAAAGACAAATAACACCGAAATACCATTTATTTTAGGGAGAGTTCGGCAAGGTATATATATACTTGAATCGTGTACCCACAACAAAATAATGTAGCCCCTCATTTTACAGTTGAATCACTAGTCTCTCTCCAAATACCCCTAAACTTTAGAATTGCACCTATTCGTTGAGCATACAACTGTTCCTTTAACCGTACTGACTTCATTTGAAGCTTCCAATGGGCTTAAGACGGAGGCAATGCTGACTTCTACGGCTGTCATATTAGAGATTTGGCAACTAGTGAAGCGATTAAAAAAAAGATTTGCTTGGAACTAGTAGACAACCTCATGCAGCTGAAGATACCGAAGAGAGCTCCTAAAGATTCTGGGAATAGGAGGTTAATCCACTGAAATATTTTCAACTAGGTCAGGGCACATAAAAAATTGATGTAGCCAATCCCCCTGATTGCAGTTGCATTGCGGGCAGTGTCCAGAAGTAGATGGAAATGCTTCTTAATTCAAGCTGGTATGTAAACAAGCATCCATTTTGAGAAAAAAGGCATTTTTTTTTTTTTTAAGTTTGCGCCTTTTATTGCTTTATGAGAAAGAATATTATAATGCCCACAAAGCTGTGGATCTATCTTGTACCCTGTTGCAGTTTCACTCTTACTCAGCGCGCAGGGGATAATTCTTGGATAAGACTGCTGGCACAAGATCCGATATGAATTTCCCACTCCTGTCTGGTTTTTCTCATAAAAGTCCTGGACTATACTTACCTTGGCAGACACATAATTGCAAACACACACCTACGACTGACCGGTTCAAGGGGCTACACATCCCGGGCAACTGCCCTATAGGTCTGACACCATGTGCCACCATGGTTCTGCTCGTGGACTCGCTAACCTCTCTCACCCGTGATGATGCATTCATTTCAGATTTTGTTTTGGAACATAAATGGTCTTCTTGATAAAAATTAAGCATGCAGCGGTCTTCTACTTCGCTCACCGCCATAACCCAGACGTAATGCTGCTCTAGGAGACTCACCTTCTTGAACCAGCATGGGTATGATCAAATTTATCACTCTGGCTTTCACTGGGGCTCTAGAGGCGTTATAGTATTGCTGCGGCACTCACTGCCAAAAGTGGTTGACACAATAATTAGAGCTATCCAACGGCGCTATGTCACCCTAGTGGGCAAGATCGAGGGCTGCCCAATAAACTTAGTGAGTGTTTATGCACCCTCCCCCCGTCGATGATGTAAAGCTGTCTGTGGGATCTTGCCAAGATGTTGTTTGAACTTCCATATGGGCAGACAGTGATAGGAGGTGACTTCAATACGGTCACTGACCCGGAGCGAGATACCTCAAGTCCACCATTCACTTTTTGACACACAGCTGTGAAGCACCAGCGGATTGGCTCACATTCTTGGGATTGAGCAATGTTTGGAGAAAGTGGCACCCACAGACTGAACAATTTACTCATACATCAGCGCATACAATCTAGAATATAACTTATTCTTGCTCCCACTAAAGATAGTGGTATTATTGACGAAATTCAAATTCCTCCAAGAGGAATCTCTGATCACGCCCCTCTCCTGGCATGCATAGGGTCTAACCACGCAGGGCCCCGCCCTGTGTGGCAACATAACGCCTGGTATCTTCAAAATGAAGAGTGCACTCACTACTTACAAACTGAAATACACGAGTACTTCAACATTAATGACAGCTCCGTCTCATCACCCTGGACTCTTTGGGCGGCCAGCAAAGCAGTAATGAGTCTTGCTACGGGGTTTATACGCTCACAGGAGAGGGAATGCTGGTCCCAAATTACGCAATTAGAAGACCAGGCCTCTCAACTCGAGTTGGAGTTGAGGAGGCACCCCAGTGAGGCAAACTCACAGCACCTGGCCCTTATCCAAGATGAGCTACGTACCCAATCCATGGAGGTGGCTAAACGCCTGTGGAGAGCGTCCATTTCCCGGTTATATTGGTGGGGAGATAAAAATGAAAAGTTACTCTACTGGCTGGTGACTCATCACCAGCTGACCAGAATAACTACTGGGATTGAGGATTTGCGGTGTCGCACGGCACACACCCTTCCCGAAATATCAGAAGTGTTTGCCGCCTGTTATCGCTCTCTCTATGCGGCCTCTCCTGCAATTGATCCGATTATTCAGCCCAGTTTCTTAATGACGTCACCCCGCTGCCTCCAGCTGAGACAGAAATTTTGGATGAACCTCTATCGGCTGCAGAAATGGAAGGGGCTATTGCGGTGCAGGCCCATGGGAAGACCCTGAGACCGGAAGGCTTTCCAGCCGAATACTATGTCCAACTCCGTGAGAAGTTGACACCCAGACTCCAAGCCTTCTTTGAAGAGGTGGACAACACAGGTGTGTTTCCCCTGGGAATGGATATGGCCACTATAGTAGTGATTCCTAAGAGCCAGCCCCCATCTCTCTCATGTGCAGACTATCGTCCCATCTCGCTAATAAATAGTGATGTGAAAATATTTCCCACCATCCTGGCCACCTGTATTAAGAGAGTCTTGCTTATCCTGATTAATGTGGATTTATGGAAAGTCGAAGTACGTGCCACTGCATCTGCAGACTTCAGGTGGCCCGGGCCCACCGACCTCTATTGTCTGGGAACCTTGCTTTGTTCTAAGTGGACTTCGAGAAGGCATTCGACTCGGTGGACTGGGGTTACCTGCACCTGTTGCTAAGACGAGTTGGATTGGGTCCACAGTTTTTCAGGCTAGTGCAGGAGCTATACGTCAACCCTGAGACCCAAGTGCAGGTTAACGGGGCCTTGTCCCAAGCCTTTCCCATAGGCTGAGGCACACGACAGAGCTGACCTCTTTCCCCCCCTCCTCTTTACCCTGGCGATAGAACCACTGACACACTTGGTCAGGACGGATCCTATAATGGAAGGATGGCGATGGAGCGATGACCACATAGCCTTGTACTCAGATGATGTTTTGATCTATCTGGCGAACCCAATAAACAGCGGCCCACCTTCCGCAGTGCTTTGTAGAGACGTTGGGCCTTCGATTGAATTCCCTAAAATCTGTAATCGTGTCCCTGTCACAATCACGTGACTGCTTTGCCTGGCAGGACACAGTGCCCATCAGGTGACTAAGCTTTAAATATCTGGGGATCTGGGTGGCGCTGCTCCCTGTCTTGGCCTGGGCCCTTAACCTGAAACCACTAACATAACGCATGACAGCGTACCTAGCGAGATGGTGCTTCCTCCCCATAAATATTCTAGGCTGTATATCCCTCTTTAAAATGATGATCCTTCCGAGGCTCCCATACATTTTGCAGAACCTATAATTTCCACTGCCATGCTCCCGGTTCTGCTCCCTTGCACAGACCATAACGCCCTTTTTATGGAAAGGAACCAGACATTGCATTGTGCTGCGTCAATGCCAGCGGGGATCCTATGACGGGGGATTGGGTACGACCAATATCTACCTGTCTAATCTGGCGACCCAGCTCTTGTTTATACATGATTGGTTTGCAGTGGGGTGGTCCGATCTTTAGACGTACTCTATGGATCACCAATCCCCCAGGAAGTGGCCCCAGGGACCAATGTGGTGTTTCTTGCATAGGGGCAGCTCTAAGGCACGCAAGGTGGGCTGCCAGGCTGATGCGACAGACCCCTCTCTGGAGAGGCACCTGCTTGAGGTAGACGGCAACACTACAGCGGTTTCACAAATGGGACCAACTGGGAATTTCAAACTAGGGAAATAAATGGCGGGGCTGACGTTTATGCTCCTTTGAGGAATTACAAATGACTTATCACCTAGCACACTCACAGTTCTATAAATATTTACAGCTTTGACACGCCCTCCAGGCACACCTTACAGACACTAGCCCTCTGCCACATTACAGCCCACTTGAGGCTAAACTCCTAATGGGAGCAATTTTGAAAGAGGGAGTGTCCCAGATATACAAAATGCTGATCAATAGCACCCCAGGAGACCTAGCCCACGTAAGGGAGCGATGGGAGAGTTGGATATGAACACTAGAAGACAGAGTGGCGGGATGCCCTAATGGCCCCACGGATTATTACCATATCCTATGACTCATACAAACATATTACCTACTTGGAGTATATCTATCCCCAGTGAAACTCTGTCAAGCGGGGTTCTAGGCAAACTCCACCGACCCCAAATCTAATACATCCCCGGCAGACTTCTTTCACATGATATGGTTGTGCCCTCTGATACAAAGCTATTGGAACACCTTATTGAATGAACTTACAGAACTCCTTGGCTGGGAAGTACCACTATCTCCTCTACCTGCACTGCTGGGAGTTATGGAGGGTATCGGGGGCACCAGAACAGACTGCATCTTCCTGGGTACTGCCCCCATCGTAGCCAAGAGAGACATTGCGATGAGATGGATGGCAGCGGATCCACCAACTCCTGTGCAATGGAGGATGGGAGTGGACTGGTGTGCCATACAGGAGAAGCCGGCCTATGAGGCACGGGAATGCCCCCGCAAGTGTGATCAAATTTGGGTGAAATGGCTTGGCGAAGTATTCTAAATGACCTTACGAAGAGCCTCTATATATATTATTTTTGTACTAATGGATTGTTCTTGCGTATGTCTGCCCGAGATCAAGGTTCTGTAGGAAGCTGTAATGCGATTGGTGTGTCAATACTTACTGGATGGCCTTACTGCCTTTAAACTAATAAAATTGTTTATTAAAAAAACACCTGAACAATCATAGAGGCTACCAGGTCTGTTATTTCAGCTGCCTGCATGAAATGGTGGATGTGAAGGTAAGATGAGGGTAAGACCATCCGGGATAAACACTCCACCCTCTCTAAGCTGGGCCCATGTTATCATTTGTCTGACCAAAAAAAAATCAGAAAACCTAAAAAAAAATAAAAACATAAAAAATATTTTTCCACTCTCTAATATGAGTATAGCTCAACTTAAGGCCCAATACCTCTGAATCACAGAGCAAAATTCAAGGATGGAAGCTAGGGACTTAGTATTTCTTGCAAAACTCTGCAGCTCTAGATTGAATTGTATTAGGAATGTTGTACTTGGTGCATTTGAGGAGTCTCGGAATTTTGAGGAAGTGGGGGAGCTCAATGTTGCTTTCCACTAGCATTTGCTCTAGAGAGAAATGATGATCTTGCTTAGAAGATAAGACATCCCCTATAGCCCAATCTAAAAATGCTGTCTCACAGTATTTCTTGAAATGTGGGAATGCTAGGCCTCCTTCTTCTATGGGTAAATAAAGGATATCAAGCTTTGTACAAGGCTTTTTGTTTGCCCAGATGAACTAGCATAGCATTCAATCAATTTCCTTAAAAACTTTCTGGGGAACTTTGATGGTCACGTTGGAAAAGATAAAAAGACAGAGGTAGAACCTTTTTTTTTAATGAGTGCCATGCCCGATAATTGTTAGTGGGAGAGTTTGCCATTTATGAAGATGATCTTGGGCTTTGTTATGGGTGGACAAGTAGTTAAGGTAATAAAGATCAGAAAAATTGTGGGAGACATAAATGCCCAATTAGCTATTAGGTCCTCCGGCCTGAAAATGAGTCCACTTATTGGATGGGAGGACTGATTCTGTGGTGTTTAACAGAAGAGCCTCTGACTACGTTTGACCGTATACCCGTCTAAATCAGTAAAAATCTTGATCTTCTCAAAAGCCCTTCTGCGCCTCGGCTAAAAGATAAAGAACTATATCATCAGCAAATAATTTCAATTTTGGTGCTTGAGAAACTGGTGCTTGAATGGAAATATCTTGATGAAGGGCTGCTGCCAAGAGCTCAATAAAGAGTGCAAACAGCACCGGTGAAAGAGGGCATCCTTAACGAGTGCCACAACGGATTTGCAAAGTCCCAGCTATGCACGCATTCACTCAAATCTTGACTTCGGCCTTGGAATATAATTTGTGCATTAGCTGTATAATTTTGGGAAAATTGAACCTATCAAGAACAGCACTTCCCATTGTACTAGGTCAAATGCTTTCTCAGCGTCAGGCATAATGATTGCAACCTGATTGTTATTCTTGGAGAAGTAATCAATAGCCTGTACCAAGAAGTTAGTATTTGTTGATATAAATCTACCTGGAAAAAACCCGCACTGATCACCGTGAATCACCCCTTGAGCCACAGAGGTGATCCTGGCAGTAAGCATCTTGGTCAAGAGCTTTCTGTCATGATTTAATAAGCTAATCGGACGATACTTGTCTGGTTTCTCAGGCAGCCTCCCCTTTTTTTAAAATAAAACTAATAATAAACGCTCTTGTCAAGGAACCGGGTACCTCAGCCCCGGTAAATATGTCATTAAAAAGAATAACCAAGAATTCCACTATTTGTTCGAACAATAACTTTAAGACCTCAGCTGGCAAGTCATCCTCACCACAGGCCTTCCAGTGTGGAGAGGCTAAAATCACCTTTTTCACTTCTACCAATGTAATGGGCGTTATTAATGAGGCCTGTGCTTCCTCTTCAAGAATAGGTAGATTAGCCAGTCTTAACTATTGATTTACTTTTACCTGTCTGACATTAGTCACAAATGTAGGTATGTATAATCTTGTATAATGGGGCAGGAACACCTCATCTAGTCCCTTAGGGTGGTTCACAGTGATCCCTTGAGCCTAATTAAAAATCAATTTAAATATAGGATTATTACACCTTTTTACTGACCAAGCCAGCAGCCTATCCACAGGCTCGTTCTCTTTGTAGTGTCACTGGAAGCATGTGTTCTGATTAACTATTTCCCGTGATAAATAGTAGTCCCTTAATTTATCTTGTGCCTCCTTCAATCTATTAACGGAGTCTGAATCATGAATAGCCTGATGAATCAGTACTGCTTGGTCAAGCTTCTGCTGAAGACTGGAAGTTTTCTCCCTAATTATTTTATTTAAATGAGCTTTGTAAGAGATCGTCTCCCCCCCTTATGAAAGCCTTACAGGCTTCCCAAATAGCAAATGAGGAGGCTGACCCGTTGTTATTCTGAAAGAACGTGATGACCGACGCCTTGAGGATTGCTATCCACCATTCATCTGTAAAAAGAGACTTATCAAGACTCCATCGTGATCGATCTACCCGGCACCCAGGCATATAGAGGTCAATCAAGGGAACCAAATGATCAGAAAATAGACTAGAGAGGATACTGAACCACCCCTAGCCCATTGAAACAAGATTAAAAGACAGTCTATTCGGGAGGCTGTGTTGTATCGTTTGGAAAAGCAGGTATATTTCAATGAGGATGATCTGCCCTCTAGGCATCCACTGAAGCCAAGTCTTGAATACATTTTGCCAAAAACTATGATGCTCTAGGTTTGGTCTGTGTCTTGTTCTTACACGATGTGTCCAGTCGGTAGTCTAGTATGATATTAAAATCACCTCCTATGACCAACAAACTAGGAAGTGTAACAAAAACATTATATAGGCCCAGAAAGGAAATTGTTTCATGATTTATGGGACCATAGAAACTTGCAAAATGCACATGCTGATTAGAAATTCTAGTACTAATTATAAGCCATTTTGCTTGTGGATCCCTAAACACCTGATAAACTTCTCCTGGGAATTCCTGTGTTACTAGAACGGCCACCCCCACGCACAGTGGCACTGGCAAATGCAAAGAAAGACTGAGAGAAGAAATTGGATAGATTATGAATTTTGGCCTTGAGTTTCAGATGGGTCTTCTGCAAAAGAATTCTCTGGATCTGAGATGACCTAAACCAATTGAGTATTGCTCAGAATTGTACCTGATTATTGGCTCCATTTATATTGCACGCAGCCACTTTTAAGTTCCTTCCTGCCATCTACCTAGATAGTTGCATTGTAGTATGCTTGCTATGCTGATCATGCTCCCTTGAGAGACAATAGAGGTTTACTCTGTTCTGGCCACATCCTCCCAGCAACACATCTTCTCCCGCATCTTCTCCCAAATTAGCATAAAATCACCAAGGAACATCCTTCAGCATATCACCTGCCATTTTCACTCACACCAACCCCTACCCCCCAATGTGCTCCCCACCACCTTCTCCCCTCAAACCCCCATCCATCATTGTCTCTAACCCACCTACAACAATTCCCTCCCTTGTGACCCTAGACCCCACACCTACCCATCCCACCCCTCCCCTTGAAATGGAATGCAGAGGTACAGCACTCCTGGGTCTGCGTCAAAAGAATAACAGCAGATGACCCTGGGTGAGCTGGTTAATTGGAACCAAGTAGAGAAACATAATAATCACATTACTCATATCAGAACATCTTACATTTGGCTACTGGAATTCATTTAGTTTCCGTACTTAATGCTGGAGTGTTCTAAGTTGGAGACCCGCTGATCCACTACGAGAGGAAAGGTAAAGAATACTACTATTAATTTGACCCAACTGCTCATTATTTTTTTCTTATGGGCTTTCTCCTGAGATATTTTCATATCACATAGTTCATCAAGATCTCAGTAAGCATAACTTCCAGCGATGGGAACTGTGAGGGCAGACTTGATCAAGTTGATGTTGAATGGTGGGAAGTTTCAAGCTGTGTTACGGGTACAACTTCCAGGAACCCTGACTCAGGACAGTTTATAGTACACTCTGCAAAGCCTGTGAAGATGCCTGGCTGATGCCCTCAGTTACAAGTGTTGCGCCAAAGTTGGAAAAACATCCTTGTTGACCTGGTTGCTCCTGCTCCCCAGTTACGTATTCCCAGAGCTGGGACCCAATTTCAGTGGAGGCCCTTTCTCTTCCCACATTCTTTGAATTGGCGATGGTAAACAAAGGGTATGTGAGCTTTCACTTGATTGAAGACTATAGCTGTTTTGCTCTCCTGTTCCATACTAGGAGGGGACTGGTACCAAGGTTGCTGATGGATATTGATAGCCTTCTTATTCTGAAAATTCAGTAGGGTTCTGGGATTTTAGACTGCCCACGGGAACTTCACTAGCCAATTTTGGCTCAAGTGCTACCCTTGTTGAGAAGCCACAGTGAGATTGTCAGGATGGGCCTCCTCATTAAAGAGCATAGTAAATTCCTTGGCTAGCCTAGAAAATGGTTTGCGGGGGCGACCCTCTCCTGTTCCATACTAGGAGGGGACTGGTACCAAGGTTGCTGATGGATAGCCTTCTTATTCTGAAAATTCAGTAGGGTTCTGGGATTTTAGGCTGCCCACGGGAACTTCACTAGCCAATTTTGGCTCAAGTGCTACCCTTGTTGAGAAGCCACAGGGAGATTGTCAGGATGGGCCTCCTCATTAAAGAGCATAGTAAATTCCTTGGCTAGCCTAGAAAACGGTTTGCGGGGGCGACCCTCTCCTGTTCCATACTAGGAGGGGACTGGTACCAAGGTTGCTGATGGATATGGATAGCCTCTTATTCTGAAAATTCAGTAGGGTTCTGAGATTTTAGGCTGCCCACAGGAACTTCAGTAGCCATTTTTGGCTCGGGTGCTACCCTTGTTGAGAAGCCACAGTGAGATTGTCAGGATGGGCCTCCTCATTTAAGAGCATAGTAAATTACTTGGCTAGCCTAGAAAACGGTTTGCGGGTTTTGTGGGACTTGTGGGTTTTGGCCACTGCTTGAGGTTTTATTAATCCATCGCGTGGAGGACGCTTCATCCTCATGTGTCGATTAGCCCGTTGTGATGGAACAAATGTAAATCGTGCCTCATCCCAGGTGCCTCGGAGCTCCTTCATACCATCCCATCCACTACCTGGGTGGAGAGCACAACAAAATGGGATCTTCTCTGCTCTTGCCCAATCCAGTGCCTTTGCAGTAGGGGGAGCGACAGAGAAGTGAAACGTTCGCTGTTCAGGGGCACGCCAACTGCTGTGGGAAGTTCAGCAGCTCGGGATTCAGATGTCTGCGGCTGCACGCCGTAGCCCTGCATCAAGGATTTGTCCGGCTGTTCCAATGCTGTGCTCCTCTCCCCTCCGGTGCATCGTTGTCGTTCAGACGTTTCTCAAAGCGGCTTACCCTGTGGCCATCTTGCTGGATCCCCTGACGCAAATAGTCACGGTGTATGATGGGAGCTCCTCTTGACCCCCAATCCAGAGTTCTTCTCAAATGTATAGAAGGAAAGAGTTCTCTGAATTTCAGCTGGCATGGAATTCTACATCCTTAGAGCATAGCATAAGAAGGATTGGCATCAGATGTCTTCTTTCCTGAATTTTCTGGTCTCCTTTCTGCCAATGTTCCAATTGTGAGTCTTGTATATGTCTCTGCAGTTCTTGCTTTTGGATGTCAGGTATGATAGAGTTCCATTGTTGACTGTAGGCAATGTACTCTGTGTTGTATGTGATACCTTTCAGCAGAGGCAGGCAGTGCAGATCTGTGAGTGATAGTCGTTATGCCAAATTTCAGTAGACATTTAAAGAGCCACTCTTTGAAGAACAGTTTTTGTAGGTGTTAGATGGGTCTCAAGGATGGTAGCAACGAGGTTGTGGACAATTGTCCTGAAGTTGTCTATTGGGAAGGATGGCCTCACTCTTTGGAGAAATGTGTCTTGAAACTAATGCCCAACTAGATGAAGTACCTCAGGGACATGGCGCTTTTAACAAGTTGTGGTGTGATGCCATCTGTACTTATGCCGTCAAGTTATTGATGAAATTGGTGTGGCACATGTGATGAGCACAGAATCTGTTTTTCAATGGATTTAATTTGTGGTAGACCTTGAAACTTCAAGCTTGCATCGTGGTGTGTTGAGTCTTCAGTTAGATAATAATTTGATGATGCCTAAACCTTAGGTATATTTGGTATCATCTACCTATTGGTGGATGCCAACCTTTCTTTTGGCCAGGAGAACTCACAAGGATTCCCTGCATAAGATGAAGGTTACTTGTGAGCAAATAGAGACTTGGAGGATGCTACAGTTTTTGGAAATGGGCTTGAACGCAGAGGTGCATATTTGGACTAACTTTGCTCTATTTTCACATATAATTAAGGGTAATGGAGGATGATGCCACTTGGTAGGACAGGGTGCATAGCAGGCCTTTATGATCTACAGTATGGTAAGCCACAGAGAAGTGACAAGAAGGCAGGGGTTTCTATTGGTGGAGGATGTTGTTGACTACATGGACAGAGGCCCTTTCCTACCTGTAGTTCGATCTTAGTACTGATTGTCAATACTGCAGAAGGGTGCTGGATCAGTGGCATAACAATAGCCCCGCGGTGAGGGGTGGCCCAGAGCTCCAGAAGGCCACCTCCCGTCCTTTATACAGGTGGCAGGCTGCTATCCTGAGAGCTCTCCCAGCACATAAAAACTGCAAGGGACTCTTGTCCCATGTGGTGACTATCTGAAAGGGCATGAGGCAAGTGTGTCCGTTATCATCTCTGTTGTTCTCATTGGTTCTTGATCCCCTAGCAATAGCTATTAGTTCATCAGAGTTCATTACGGGAATCACATTTTGCACTTGTACCATCAAAGCTTTCTTTTACACAGGGGGCATCCTTATGAGTATCACTGAACTGGCTGGAGGATCCCTGAGTTGGGTTTTTTATGGTGCAAGATAAACTGGGGGACATGCAAGGCACTGCTGATGTCTGGGATCACAACGAGCACAAGTCTTCCATGGTTTCCAATTAAATAAATGTGCCCAGGTGCCAAAGTACCTAGGTATATGATTGAACAGACGATTGGAGACTATGGTTGAAGACAGACTAAAATCACTGATCGTTAAAACCCAGCTGGAGTTTTCAAAATGGTCAAAGCTGTTCCTATCCATGTGGGGGATGGTTAAATGGTTGTGGCTCATAGATATGACAATATACTCTGTATATTACCTTTCATGATTCCTAAATTGGAATTGGATCAGACGGGTGCAGGCATTAAGGATTTTGTTTGGGGTGGCACAAAACCTAGACCAAAAACTGATAAACCCCACACACATACAGAATTGGGATTTATGGTTCCTGTGTATTGCATCTCACATGACAAATCACCTGTCTCACTTGGTGTACTTTGAATCCACACTGACTGATTCCCTCTCTGGGTTTTGATAGAGGAAGAAGTTATGGGAATTACAGATAAATAGCCCGATAATGCTAGGTATATATTGTAGATGGAAGACAGCACACACTTAGATACAAATTGATCCATGGTTTCATGCCTCTTTTCCAACTTAGACTAACACATCTATTGGTGTCTCTTGTACCCTTGTGACAAAGGAGATGTGGAACTTGGCCGGGGTCACTAAGATAAACCATCTGATACAGAAGAACTTCTTGAAAATGTTTCAGATGCTTGTAGAAGAATCTAGTATATGGAGGGATCAGCATTGGCACCATACGCACATAAGTATTTCTTCAAGGAGTCAGTCACAGAATGTTAGACCACTTTTCTCACACTCTCCCATAAGACATTGCATTGAGAAAATGGGGAAGCAAGGCAGAGCAATTTCTGGGATATACGGTATTTTAATTGATACCCTGTATCCTTCCCCCACACTAGAGACTACGTTCCACCTGGCAGACAATTTTGTAGTATAAATATTATGATGGTTTACTTAGTAAGGCTGATATTCTATCTTAAGATATTACATGATTGTACTAAACACCTCTCCGCCTGTACAAATGTGGTCCTTTGCCAAGTGCAGAGTGTTGGAGATGTGAAGTGCAGATCTGTGCAGACCTGCCTATAGTATCACAACATCCTTAAGTTAAAAGCCTCTGCCAGGGAGTGTGTGTGCCAGTCTAGCTAGGGCTGAGGTGTCACACTGGTACCATCCACACGTATTGCAGTCTGAAATGAGATGTATGAATATGTGGTCTCTTCTAAATATAAACAAAGATGGATTGTGTTAGAAATTGGGTCTCTAGTTGGCAGAGGTATACACCCTTGTCCAAGTAGGGACACCAGTCCTAGTCAGGGTAAGTCACAACACAATCCAAATTATCCTTTGCCCACCATCTGGTAGCTTGGTACTGAGCAGTCAGGCTTAACTTAGAAGGCAATTTGTGAAGTATTTGTGCAATAAATCATACAGTAACACAGTAAAAACACTACAAAAATACACCAGACAGGTTTAGAAACATAGATAATATTTATCTGAATGAAATAAGGGCAAAATGATAAAAATACAAAAAGCACAAGTTGAAATATCACTTTTTAAAGGTTTGAAAGAGTCTCAGTTTACAAAACAGTGGTTGCATCCTTGTAACACAGTACCTGGGTTGTGTCAAAAATACGACAGACACAGGGACCGCAGGGGAGGAGATGCGTGGAAAAATAGGGTGTTGCAATGGAATTTCTGGTGCGGTGCAGACGATGCGTCGTGTCTTTCCACGCTGCACTGTGATGCGTCTGTTTTCAGGAGCACAGTCTTGGTTCCGTACTGCGATGGGGGGATATTTTCATACCCAGGGACGATGCGTTGAAAATCCTTGATGCCCTGATAGAAAGAGCAGGCGCTGCTTCGATCCGGTGTGGGAAGCCGGTGCTGCCTCGTTCCGGTCGGCGGTGCAGCAATTTTCCAGCCACGATGCAAGCATTGGGTCAGTTTCTGCAGGTGTTGCGTCGATTTTCTGATGCACAAGGATTTTCTGAAGAGGTGAAGTCTATGTTGGCCCTGAGACTTCAGAAACAGAAGTCACGCTCAATGTAAGCCCTGGGAGAGTACTTTAGGAGAAAGGCAGAGTCCTTCCAGCAGAGTCAGGAACACCAGGCAGCAGGGCAACAAGCAGGAAAGCAGTCCTTCAGCAAAGCAGTCAAGATGAGTCCTTTGGGCAGCTGGCAGTCTCTCTGACAGAGTCCAGGTATAGGTCCAGAAGTGTATGATTTGGTGGGGTCCGAGACCCAGTTTATATACCCAAAAATGTCTTTGAAGTGGGGGAAACTTCAAAGAGTGGTTTTGAAGTTCACAAGTTCCCCTTTCAGCCCAGACCTGTCTGCCAGGATCCCTGTGGAGGTGGGGGAGTTTCAGTTCTTTATGCGAGGGCAGGCCGCTGGCCTTTGAAGTGTATGAGAGCCCCTCCAATCTTCCTGCCCAGGGAAACCCATTCCGTATTCAGATGAATACACATGTGACTGAGTGTCCTGTGTTTATGGTTGTCTGGGTGGAATTCACAAGGGGAGCTGTCAACCAGCACAGATTTGACGTTTGGAGACAGGCTGTAAGGCACAGATGTATATTGTATCATTGGCGTACTCCCAAAGTTCCAACACTGGATGAATGATTGCCAGGGGTGTCCAGCGTAGGGTCATACAAGCACATGATTTATTAGCTCAATGATCAGTTAAATCATTGTATGACTGTGTTGGAACTTTGTTTTGAGTGATGACACACAAGTGTAGTAGAGGGGTCAAAGCACACTTCCTATGTTTTTTTCCAGTTAATATGCTGATAGACAAGGATGTGGCATATGTAGCTTGTGTTACTAAAGTTGGGGGAGGGAGGCAGAGGGATTGGGGGGGGACTAGTTCTCCTCTTTGACAATCCTATAGGGTGACCTTCCTGATCTCACTAAGAGGATACATAGTAGGTTCCTAGGAGGTTTGAAAGGGAGTGGTGGATCTTGGGGCTTGGTGGTGGAGAGATGGGCCACCATATGGATGTGCTGAAATGTCATTATGCTGTCTTACTGATATTTAGAATGTTGCTGCATATTAGTTACAGGGGATACAGAATGTATAAACTTGTACTATACTTTGGCCTCTCTGTAAATGTTTCAGTACCATGTTAAGGAAGAAAGTCATAAGCGTTTTCAATCACCATTCCCAACATATTTTTTCATCCGACTTAAATCCCATAAAAGGTTTGGAGTAAGCATGCAAGTAGGGGAAAATACCACCAACCCCACCATATTTTCAGGGGGTGTAGAGGAGTCTCTTTGTAGGACAAAGTATGTTGTTACAGATGTAATATTGCAGCATATTTACTTCTTTTGATTGTCCTCATTGGCAACAGTATCCTAAAGAATATGTGAGAGAGTATGTGTATGCCTGTACTTGCGCAGACATTTGTGAGTCCCGACAAGTGTGGAAATATATGCAGCTTCTTCAGGAGGATTTTAAAGACCGTCTCTCAGGCCTCCTAATAAGACTTTTATAAACCTCCTGGTAGTGTGTCAGTTCCAGAATATTGATGTGCTTTCGAAGCATTTACTTGAAATGATACATGTTCTTCTTTTTTCTGGTAAATTCCTACTGCTGCTTAGTAATATCTTACCAATAAACTGGAATTAGTGAAGTGGCTATTTAAGAGTCCCGGATACTGATCCAGAAAGTACCTGCACTGGGCTGTCATGCCTCCTAAGCGCAGGTCCAGTTGGTGTTTTTCTCTCAGTTAACCTTATGAAGGTCATCAAGGATTTGAGACTTCATAATATCAAAGGAATTATTTTCATTTCTCTTATTTTTTTATATATCTAGGAGAAATTCTGTGGAAAAAACCCTTGCTGCTCCTGAAGGAAGGAGAGCCCTTGGTCCATCTGGAGCTAATGTTGCCACATTGACTGTCCCGGTCCGGTCCAGAGACTACCACATGTCTGACTCTGATGGTGTAAGTTCTACTCAGATTTACCTAGAAAGACTCTATACGTAAATTGAGGCAGCTGAGTGAATCCAAGATTCAGTCACCTTAGGTTAAGCAAACATTCATTTATTGAAAATATCTGTATTCCATTCAATTATAAATTATACAATCAGCTCATTATTACAGATAATAAAGTCCAATTTGTGTATAGCAAACCCTATTATATCAATATAGCACACATCAATTTATAAGCAATAATTTGAGCCAATTCAATTAAATCAGCAACAGTTTCTTGTGCAAAGACATCCAACATGCTTTTCATGACTCCCAACACTTTTTCAAGGCTGTTACAAGATAAAACATAAAACATCATACATTCCAAACAACATCATAAATTAAAATGATCCTACGTTTTTTTATTGTAATCATGACAGATATGATTCATCAAAATGCCATAACTGCAATATTTGGAAAAATGTCCTACATTAATTGAGTCAATAAATTCATCAAGAAACCAATCACAATCCATTGCAGAAACATCACAAAATGTACTTAATATCACAATGTACAGTATTACAGATGTAGGTGAGAGATTAAAGCTAATTAACCAAAGTTGAATGGAATTCAGACATGTCTGAACATGATCATGAAAAAGCAGACAGAATGTTTTTTTTCTCCATAAATGAAGACTTTGTTATACACAAAATGGACTTTACCTGTGATAATGAGCTGGGTGTGTGATTTATGACTGAACGGAACAAGGCTATTCTCAATAAATGAATGGTTGCTCACACTAAGGTTACTGTATCTTGGATTCAGTCCAGGTGTCTTCATTTACCTTTAGATTTATACAACTTTGTAGTGATGGGGTCAAATAACACTTGTTTGAGTGCACCACACGCTGGACAAACTGACCCTAGTTTGTCCCATTTTTCGTTAACTATCATATAGAAATACTGCTTTTTTCCTAACATGTGAATTAGTGTTTGTGTGGGTAATGAGAAACAAACTGAATGTTACAAATATCAGCTTCCCATAGATTCAAAAGATATACCTGCAGATAACTTTTTTGTGACCAGCATACGTACATTCAAATAAGCTTCCGATCCATGTGGTTTCTAAAAGTTAGGTTGCCTTTTGAGTAAGTGTTCACAAATTTAAAAAAACAAAAATTTCCAGAATCTAAATTTTCCCAACGTAATCTGCATATTTTACATTTTTAGAAGGGTCTCAAATGGAGCGGTAAGTGATATTTTGACTTTTTTTGAAGGGATTTACTTTTAATGTAATTTCATAAAATCTCTGTGCCATTTTTTTTTTTTTTTGTTTTGCATTTGAACAAGCATTTAGCTATTGAAGATTAAATTTTTGTCTACAGAATAAATACACACTTCACAAGGGCAGTACATTTGCTTAAAGTGAAACCTAATATATTATGTTAATAGAGTAGAGCCAGATTTAAAATGTTATCCCTGGCTTAAGACAAACTTGTACCTGGAGATTTATGCTTGCTTAATTAAGTGTGTATATGTAGTCAGGGATATAAGAAATGTTGTATTCATTTTTGTTTTTGACATAGCACTTGAAAGGTTTGTCTGGTCTGCTGTGTTTTCACTAAATGTTTTAAAGCGATAAATAGATTTATAAAGGTGTCTAATCGATCTGTTTGTACCAAAAAATTGTATATCATTTCTCATGGCCATTATCACATTTCTTCCACACATTTGAGCTCATTTTAGTGTACCGTGTGTCAGGCATATGTGTTATCTGGACACCTAGATTATGGAATAGTCACATACAAATCAAATTGTGACAGCAAGATAATAGACTTGCAGATGTCTAGTCAAATCAAGGCTTCAACAGCAGTAGTTTGATATTGAAGCATGTCTTTTCTTTGAATTGTTATGAGGATTAACAAAGACAGCATCCGCCCATCCATTGTTCATAAATTTCACAGACTTTTGGAAATGTCTTACTATATCCTGTGGATTACACCTGTGTGGTGTGCTCATTTTGGACCCTGTTGGTTCTTTTTTTTATTTTTTATAAAGCATTTTATTCATTTTTATTGTGTCAACAACAGGTTAGCAACAGGTCACCTCTGCATCACAGATCCACCACAGTATACATTGACAATTACAATTGACCCCATAGCCATCAAACCCTAGTACTTTGGTTTGTCCATGGCTATATTCACTTAGTTTTACCATAAGACAAATAACTCCATAAGACATATTACAGTGTCCCTCTCCATTTCCCCCACACTTTGTTATATCTACCTGGGAATCCTTTCGATTCATATACCAGTTTCTCCTGTTGAGCACACCAATCAACGCCCTGCCTCCATTGGATGAGCCTTGGTGCTGCCTCCGCGTTCCACGCCACTGCTGTGTCACGCTTGGCAACAAGGCATGCTAGCCCCAGAAAAACACTATCTGCCCTGTTATTTCCTACTCCCTTGAGGGCTCCCAAAAGGATCTGCAGTGGGGCCATATCTACCTCCATTGCCAGCACCTGAGAGAGTGCTCTGGTCACTGCCTGCCAGTAGGCCGCTATGCATGGACAGGCCCACACCATGTGATAGAAGTCTGCGTTGGGACATGAGCATTGGGGCAGTCAGCATGTGGTTGGAGACCCGCTTTGTGCATTCTGTCAGGGGTAAGGAATGCAGTATGCAGGTAGTATGCCTGAACCAGCCGGAGGCGGGTAGTCATAGTCAACTCTCTGGGAGCCAGCAAGGTGTCACACCAGTCCAACTGACCAAGCCAGCCTTCCCAGCGCTCTGAGGCTCGCCAGCGGCACTGCTGTGTTGGTGACCAGAGTACGGTAAGTCTGCGATACTCCACCTCTGCCCAAGCCATCTATCATGACCCCCAACGCGTGCCGCAACTGCAAATACCTATGAAACTGGGTCCTGGAGAGTGAGTACTGCTCCTGTAGCTCATGGAAGGACAGCATGTGGGAACCCCTCCAGACATCCCCCAACAGGGAAATACCTATGTTGTTCCACTTGTAGAACCCCTCCATTGCTGAGACTTTAAGTAGCTATGTACCCCACCACAGTGGGGTTTGTTGAGTGAGCTTCATCCACCACCCCGTCCCCCTCTGCGCTGCCCTCCAGCCCACAAACACCACTCTCGTCATTTCAGAAACGTCTTGTGGGGGGGGGGGGGGGGGGCACCATAGTGTAAATCTACCAATTTGGGGAATCCCATTGTCAGTAGTTCAAGTTAAAACACCGGGTCGGACTACCCACCCATCAACCAATCATTTTTCACCAGGAGCTGCATAGCCAGATAATAGAGATATAAGTTGAACAGTCCGAGCCCTCCCTATTGCACTTCCCTCTGGCAAGTGTGTAAAGCGAGTCTGGGGTGAGAATTATGCCATAAAAATTGCCACGCTATTGCATCCATTTCCCTAAGCCATCCCCTGGGGAGTTGATAGGGGTGGTTTTGTAGAAGATAAAGAAAGCGGGGCAAAATCATAATTTTACACAGCACTATTTTACCCAGGAAATGAAGATTAAGGGGCAGTGTCTGCCGTTTTTTTAGATCCTCTCTGATTTTTTGCGTGTGGCGTGACGTTGAGCATCCATGCCAGTTCGGCAAGAGGGCCACATTGATCCCCATGTATCAGAAGCTGTAATGCATAATAGGGATATTATCTTGCCAGTCATAGCAGTCTCTGGCGGGATGTACGCAGAACCAACACTGACTTCCCTTGTTAATGGTCAAGCCCGAGGCCTCGGAGAAATGCTCCAACAACTGTAGTCATCGGGGTCCGCTGCGAGCTGGGGCAGATAGGTTGAGGAGTACATAATCCGTATACAAAGCAATGCGCTCATCCCATCCCTGGGACCAGGCCCTTGATAAGCGGGTCTTCCCTTACGATCCTCGCTAAGGGCTCAATCGCAAGGGCAAAGAGAAGCAGGGATAGCAGACATCCCTGACAGGTTCCCTGGCAGTGTGGGAAGGGGGTTGAAATCACCCCGTTGCCCTGCACCTGAGCTGTTGGGTTAAATTAGAGGAGTTGCACCAGCCCTCCAAACCGCGGTCCAATCTCCGTCTTTGAGTGCTTGGGCGAGATACGACCAGTCCACTGTGTCAAACGCTTTCTCAAAGTCTGAGGAGTACCTCTAGGTAAGGGGGTAAAGAATGGCGATGAGCCAATGCGGCATGGAGCCCAGGTGGACCAGGGAGGGTATTACTCTCTTTAATCTACTAGCCAATATTGTAGATAGAATTTTTATTTCAGTGTTGAGGAGCAAGATGGGGTGGTAGGCCGCAAGGGAAGTCGGCGGTGGCTGGGACTGCGGAATCACCACGATTGTGACCTGATCAAGGTCCAAGGGGAAGCTCCCGGTTCGCTTGGCCTCAGCATATAGATTTATTAAGTGTGGGGCCAAGAGGTCGCTGCACCTGCAGTAAAGTTCAGCCGGGAATTTGTCCAGGCCCGGGGTTTTGCCCACGACCATGGCCAACACCGCCTCACCAATCTCCTCCAGCATTATAGGTTCATCTAATTCCTCTCTCCACTCAGCCGAGAGGCTAGGAAGGGAATTAACCCTCAACAGGCTGTATTCCCGCTCTGTCTGGGGCAACGGTTGTTCTGCATAAATTCCGGTGTAATACTCTGCAAATCCCTGAGCGATATTGTGGAGCATCCAGCAATGGGCACCAGAGTTATTCATTATTTCGGGAACAATTCTACCGAGTAGAGGCCGGGATGCCACCAGTGCAGTAGCTTACCCTTCTTATCATCCCACCCATGTACATGTGCCACTGAGGTGCGCCACATGTGCTTAACGGACTCAAGCATAAGGTGAGAGATTTCCTCCTGAATCAGTCGCAGTTGCCTAGTGGCGGCCGCATAATTAGTGGACAAGAGTTGCATTTCCAATCGCATTACTCGTGCCTCAAGTTCAGCCACCTGTTGGTTCTTCACCCGCTCCCACTCTCGGAGGAGACGGCTAGCGTGCCCTCGAAGGGTGGCCTTGCCGGAGGCCAAGAGGACCCCTGCTGACTGCACAGAGCCAGTATTGTGCTCAAAATACTGTGGGGGTGATTCCAACATTGGCGGGCGGCGGTCGCCGCCCGCCAAGCGGGAACCGCCAGAAGACCGTACCGCGGTCAAAAGACCGCGGCGGTCATTCTGACTTTCCCGCTGGGCTGGCGGGCGACCGCCAAAAGGCCGCCCGCCCAGCGGGAAAGCACCAGCAACGAGGAAGCTGGCTCCGAATGGAGCCGGCGGAGTTGCTGGTGTGCGACGGGTGCAGTTGCACCCGTCGCGATTTTCAGTGTCTGCCAAGCAGACACTGAAAATCTCAATGGGGCCCTGTTAGGGGGCCCCTGCAGTGCCCATGCCAGTGGCATGGGCACTGCAGGGGCCCCCAGGGGCCCCACGACACCCGTTCCCGCCATCCTGTTTCTGGCGGTGAAAACCGCCAGAAACAGGATGGCGGGAAGGGGGTCGGAATCCCATGGCGGCGCTGCTTGCAGCGCCGCCGTGGAGGATTCGCTGGGGCAGCGGGAAACTGGCGGGAAACCGCCGGCTTCCCTTTTCTGACTGCAGCTTTACCGCCGCGGTCAGAATTGCCCCAGAAGCACCCCCAGCCTGTTGGCGGTGCTTCCTCCGTCCCCAACCCTGGCGGTCTCGGACCGCCAGGGTTGGAATCACCCCCTGTGTGTCTTCTGCCCACATGGCCTGCACATAAGGTTCATCTTGAAGGCCGAACACACATAAGGGACAAAGATAAACACTTGAGATCCTAACTCTGATCTCACCAGCTAAGCATACAGCATAATTTATTTGAAAAAAAATGCCCTCACCCACTAATAGTGGCATGCTTCATCATAGGGCTATGCTGTCACATTCCCACGCTAGCCAACGTAAGGAATGGAGCAATAGGGGAGGGAAACAGAGACCCACAACTGACAAACAGGGACCACAATCACCAAGAGAACCTAACTCAATGGTTAAAACTATCTCGAGTTAGATCCATATTCAATCTTTATTCCCGGTCTCACCGGAGAGGGTTAAAAAGGTTAATGACTATGGTGATGAAAAAGGGTTAGAAATCACCCCTCCATCCAATACTATATTAGGTCATCATGTTTCGGCCGTTGCCTTCGCCCATCAGGGTCATTCGGCCTTTTTCAGGACCATCTATCCCCTAAAAGTTCCTTGTCCTACCTGTCATATACTTAGTTACTGACCAATGTTACACGCGAGTTCAATACACGGACTTTTCCTCCAGTACACACACCCTCAGAATTACTGAGTCTTCATTACACATATCCAGAACTGGAGTACGGTGGGGGCACCTCCCTGTAGTCACACACTCGGCAAGGGCCCGGTGCCGCCCCTCCCCCACACAAGACTCTGTGAAGGTATCATTTTGAAGGCTCCAGGCATTGAGACACCACATAGGGTGCTGGCCCCTGCCAGGGTCCTTCATCTGCATAAGGAGCGGTGCATGATCCAAGACTCCCCGGAGAAGTATCACCATGGTGGCAACCTGAAAGGTATCAGGAGCCGGAAATGAGTAGCAAGTCTGTTCATGCCGCTGAGGTATGTGTGTGCTGTTGCGCTCTGGGGTGCCAGATCCGCCACACTTCACAGAGACCCAACCCCTCCTCCCAGTTAAGTAGTTGCCTGGCCCCTGCCATCCTGCTCGCAGTGGGTGCTCTATGGCATCAGCCTCTGGGGTCAAGACAGCGTTGATGTCACCTCCCAGGATAGTCAAACCCGGGGAAAGCCATGCCACCACCTCCCAAAGGGTCGCTAGAAAGGGTGTGAGTGCCCCAGGAGAGGCATACATTCTCAGGATATTAACTGTTTGGCCTCCAAGCATGCCCGACACAGCAGTGTAGCGGCCCTGTGGGTCTCTCTTGGTGGCATTGATCAACATGGGCGTCGATTGGTGTATTAAGATAGCCACCCCCCTAGAGCCTCTAGTGAGGCCTGCATGATATCTCTTATTATAGCCACCGCACGATACCATCGGGCAGTGCGTGCCCAGCAGGTGTGTTTCCTGAAGCAATGCCACCGAGGGGGCGAAGCGATGAAGAGTACTAAAAAGCGTGTATCTCTTGATCTTGTCTGAGTCCGTTAACTTTCCACAAGAGAACTTTGTTAAGAAGCCCGGACATGTGTGGAGAAACAGTATTTAAGAGAGTTAAGAGTTCTAGCGTCCCTGTGGAGGGGGCCAATGGGTAGGGAGTCTCCCCTGGGGAAACCTGCCAGTGGTTTGGATCTAGGGACATGCTGTGACCACCTGCAAGAAGAAAGGTTAACATAACTAAAATAAATCAGGAGCAAAACTTGAAAATCAACCCTCACAACTCCCCCTAACTACCCCCCACCCCATACTTCCAGCCCCAAATCATCTGTCACCTCAAAGCATAATATCTGTATTGGGTGTGGCGTGGTGGACCCCTCTATATATTTGGAGTTCTACAAGTATGCCCCTATCCTGCTTATGATAGTGGCCTCGAGTTCCAAGTTCTTTCCCTTGGCACTGCATAGCTTATCCAGAACAGCAGTGTGTGTCAGGCCAGAGAGGGAGTTTGGTTGAGTTGGTCATCCTCTGGCGTTGGCAAGTCCTGATGGTGCTCCATGCGGGCTTTGGCAGTTGACATCGGGTGAGCCTCGGATCCCTCCAGGACCGCCTCAGAGAGTCCTGGTTCTGTGTTTGGCCTCCTATGATGAGATCCTGTGCGCCTCAGCCGACACCTCGGGCCCACGAGGGGGGAGGTTCTTGTCTGGCAACCTGGTGCTCCTCCGTGAGCCATTCCCATGCTGATTCTGTTGTCTTAAAAAATGGACTTGCCGTTGAAAAGGACCTTGAGGCTCGCTGGAAACAGCAGCATGTACGACAATTGCATTGCTCTCAGTTTCCGCTTAACAGCTTCATATGAGCGGCGTTTGATTTGTACCTCTCTCGTAAAGTCTGGAAAAATCAAAATTTTGAGGTTTTCCCACCAGACCTCAGGTTGTTTTCTGGCCTCGCCAAGTATAGCGTCTAGGTCTTTGAAGTGGAGGAATCTAGCTATGATCGTCTTCCTTTGCCCACCTGGGTAGGTCTGGGGGCCAGTGATCGGTGTGCTCGTTCAATCCCAAACCAAGGGGACAACTGCGATGCCGGCAGCCAGCCCCTGAGCCAAGAATTTGGCCACTCGATTCTCCTCAATGTCCTCTAGGAATCTTACGAATCACAAATTGTTGCGCCTAGAGCGTTTTTCTGCATCCTCATCTCTATGAGGGAGTTCCCCCGTGCATGTTTGCAGCTGGACCACTTTGGATTTGAGATCTACTATCTCATCTTAAATCGTGGATACACGGTCTTCTGCTTCCTTGATATGACCTACTGCCATCCAGAGGTCCTGTCGGAGCGGGCAACATCTTCACGCACTTTGCCTATTTTGGTCTCGACTGCCTGCTGCCAGGATTGAATCGCTTGAAGGATAGTGTCTAGTGCCTCCACTCCTGGCGTACCAGGGGATGGGGGTTCAAGTGCATGGAATATTGATCAATTCGCTGTTGCAATGCAGAGGGTTGCTTGGCACTTTTATCCTTTCCCATATTGAGGCCGACAGGGGCCTGCTGGCACTCCAACTACTTCTTTTCCCCTCTTTGCATGAAGGTCAGCGATCACTCAGAGTGTAGGCAAAGCACCAAAGTCAGGCACTCAGCCTCCCGTCCTCTCACCTCTTGAGTGAATGTTGTCGCCCAGGATCGCCCAGCCCCCACTGTCCTCTTCATCACTCGGGCTTGTCTACTGGGCAGTCCTGCCTACGCGGCTCACGGCGTCCTTCCCATTCTCTAATGCACTCGTCCGACCCCGTCTGTCTGTTGGGCTCAGTGGGGCAGGCAGGCTTATCCGTCCTCTCCAGTTAGGGGTGTTCTCTTCTCCCTGTCCCTCTTTCTGCAAGCTCGGATCTCTGTTTGTTGTAGCCCCCAGTCAAGATCTCGGTCCGTACTCCAGATGGACGTTGTAGCCTCATGGCCCTCCCCAGTCACTCCTCAATTCGGGCGGGATATTGCTGCAGCCCGGTCCCACCTCCCCACTTCTCCCGGGCCTCGATTGCACATCTCGTCCCTGATTCTGGATGGGGGGGTCTCTCTGCAGCCTTGTCCCACTGCCATATTGCGGCAGCTGTCGCAACCCAGGCTTCTCTCACTGGCTCCCATGGCCCCCAATCTCACCCCTGTTGACTGTGCGCTCCAGGCAGGGGCCATGCCCAGCACCCCGTGCAGCGCCTCCTCACTTTGTTGGCCCCGGGGATTTATCACTTCTTCCAGGTCTCTCTAGGTCACCAATCCTTCTACTATTTAGGTCCCATGCATGGCTTACGCCACCGCCTCTCTGGGGGTCCATGTGGCTTCTGGCACCTGTCAGCACTCTTTCTGGTGTGACCCAGGCCGATCTCCTGGGGATTAGGGGCTTACACTGCTTCCTCACGCTCTCTAGCCGCTGATCATATCTTGCTGGCCATGCCCCACACCAACAGTCCTCCCTCACACTGGGGGGCCCCTCTGCAGCCCATCAACTTTTCCGGGCCTGCTCCTCTCTCTTCGGCCACGGCCACCTCTCCTGCTCACCTCAGTCACCAGGTGCTCTCCGCCTTCCCCACGGCTACCACACCGTCGCCTTTCGGGTGGCTTCGCTCCCGTGGGTGCCTCCTCGCCTCACCACTGGGGGGGGGCCCGCTTCTCCTTCCCCGGCAGCTGCATCCAGCCGGCAACAGGTCTTTCATGGGCAGATGACGGAGGGGTCCAGAGCACTCTTAGAGTGCGACCGCCATCTTGACGCCTAAAGCCACTCCCCTATTTTCTTTTCTTTTTTTTTATAACCTATCCAGATTTTTTTGAGTAATGTACCTGGTAATCTTAAAATTTTAACCCATCCATAAATAGCGTTCATCTATGGTAATCTGAGTGCAAGAAGTATGTGGAGTCTATAGTACCATTTTATTAATGTTTAAATATATTTGTATGTAATTGTCACTATCGAAACCTGTCTTGACTCAGTCCTTGACAACTACATTTTATTTCACGCAGGAAACCCGCTACGGAAGCCGCAGTGGAGGGTCAGCAGATGAAAATGAAATGATATTTAAAAAAAATCCCCAAAAAGTCCTGAAACCTTCTGGTAAGAAGAAGCAACTTTGACTGTGACCTTTGATTTCTCATTCATGCCCTTCAAACCAGAGTACGTTCCATTTGAGAGATAGTGCATTTGATTGAGGAGGATGGGTTTTCTAACCCCAGTGTCTGCTTTTCAGATTACAGCAAGTCTGTGATGGATCTGAGGCCTGAAGAATTGGGGAGCGAAGGCAGCTCCATGGGTGATCGAAGCAAGTCTGTCCCAGGACTTAATGCTGACATGGTTTGTGTTTAATACTCGGCATGTTCACTCACAAATATCCCTTTTTTTTTAAAAAGGAGTAAATCTCAGAATTCTCAATTTTGCAATGTTTAATTACCAGTCCAGATAAGCAACTCTACTTATTGATGTGACTTTGTTTTTTGGAAATGGGCTGCTGCTTCATAAGCTTCCTTTACTTTTTCTAATTACATGGAATTAGATTGATTTGGAGGTAAAGGGTTTTTAAAGGGCCCAAACCAAATGTTTTTGAGGATATGCCAATAGATGTTTTTAAACAGACGGTGTCTAAATTAAGAAATGTGCTGCTAAATGTTTGGGTTTATGTTTCTTCCCGTAATTTAGAGTGTCTGCTGGATTTGTAATTTGTGCTTTTTTAATGAGATTTCTGATTGGTTTCCTCTTGGTCTTAGTGTGCACATCTCTAATAAGGCGCAAGATTTCGTCATAGCATTGATATTTCAGACTCCATGATGATCTTCAGGTTGGCAATAAATGTCACAAGAAAATGCTTCTGCCTAGTGAATTACATGTGGTTCAACCAATCACTAGGCTAGACTCAAATCTTTGCAATCTGTACTCTCTGCTATTGCATCTCAGAGAGAACTCTACAGTGAACATTCTGACAGTCCAACTTAGATTTGACCAAAGCTTCAACTACTGCAGAGCTTCAGCAACTGTTTGTGATGCTATCAGATAAACGTTCAAGGGTTGATGATACCGAGATTCTGGATGGTATTGTAATCTTTTGTAAACTATAAATATGACAGAATATTATGAGGAGAGCAGAGGAGAATAAGGCATCAGCTTTGGACCAGATAACAATTGTTTTATCTGCATTCTGTTTCAAGCCTCTACATTACAATCATGCTTTTCTATTTTCAGCTTCAGGTAGTGCCCGCAAATATATCTTGTTGGTCTTTTACTTACAAACAGATTCTGTGAGTCAGAGCCCCGTTCATAGGGCCACTGGGTGAGCAGGAGCTACTTGGCCTAACTGTGGGGGTTGATGCCTTTTACTCCTGAGGTTTTTGGGCCCAACTTACTATGGCTCTTGGGCAGCGGGGTCAAACAGGGTTGTTTCTATACAAACAGAGTACAAGAAGACATCCACAAGTTATACACATAGTCCCCTGAGTTCAGGGCTGCAGTGTTTTTAGGCAGGTCCCAGAGTCCCACTCCCCTCTCTTCAGCAGTAGTGGTTACTCTCCATTAACTAGAGGAGACTTTCAGGTTAAGCCACACTAGCTATCAGTCTCGGGACTCCCAATCGGAGTCTTTATTAAAATCGTAAGTTTTCCTGCAGCAAAGTGCTATTCGGCAGGCAAGTTTCCTCTGGCTTTCTGGCTTATGAAATGGTCTTACCCACACCAGCAGGGCAGGAGCAACCGGAGTCTTCAAGCATGCCACATTCTGCATTGAAGCTGCAGCATTTGTCTCTTGTAAGTTCCTCACATGCAGCCCGGGAGGGGCAATAGTTGGGTGTCCTTGAGTTCCCCACACGTGGTCCTCCAGAGGCAGTTGCTGGAGGGTCATCAGTGCTTCTCTAATGCTTGATAAGATTCTTGGGATCCTCCCCACATGTCGGTGGGGGTGTTGCACCCCGCCTGCTTCCGTTACTCAGTCAGGACTTAAGCCTGCTTTGTTCACATTGGTAGCCTCTTAATCATGACTAGTGTTTCAACCAGACCACACTCCTTTCCTTGTCCCACTGGCTCCCATGTCATTAAGGGTCACAGAGTTCACTCATTACACAGAATGCAGCCCAGTCGCCATAGCAACAATCTTCATGGAGGCCCCACCTAGCACACAGGGTTGCCGACTTAACCTGCCCAGGACAATGACCTGATCGGTACAACAGCCGTCTCCTCACAGCTCGCTGTAGTGACCAAATTGACAGGATCCATATGGGATTTAAATTCCTCCAGCACTTTCCTCTCCCTCACAGGGCACAGTGGTCTTGGCAAGCAGGCAGGCGCTGGTGATCCAGGGGCAGGTGGTCTTGAAGTCCCTAAGTGATGTCCTCTCATCCAGCTGGGAGACTGGCAGGCCTTGACCCCAAGTCAAGGCTTGCAGAGTGTCTCCACTCACAGCCCCACTGACTGCCTGACAGTTGACAATTTTTGGGGGCCTCAAGCCCCTAATTATAGTCTGTTTCCAGACACCAAATGTAATTTAGAGTTTGAGTCTTTGAAGTTTATGTTGACGGACTTCTTCCTTTTAACATGCCCGCTCCTCTGCCCTGCCCTTCCTCCAGACTCCTAATCTGACCCACAACACACTCCATGGTAGTGACTAAAGGTTTGCACCTGAATGTCGGTCACAATGATATTTGTATGGGTATGTGACCCCTCGGGCCAATCACAGCTCCCCAGCCACTCCATAGCCCTCCTGCCTGCCGCTGACAGCTCTGCCCATATTTCTGAGCCTGATTTCTACAGCTCTGCTTACATTCCCGAGCCAGATTGTAACAGCTCCACCCACATTCCTGACCCTGAATGCAACAGCTCCACCCGCATTCCTGAGCCTGATTGCGTCTGCTGACACCCCTGCCGATGCCTCCTTTGCGCCACTGCCGTCCCGCCTCCCACCTTGGCCACTCCCACATCTCAGGACATGTAATGGAGGCCACCCCCCACCAAGAAGCTCCAGGCCCTAGATGTTGGACACCCCATCAACAGCTGCTTCATGGCCTCCCCAGGCTCAATCAAAAGACCCTTCACCTGCCTGTACTGAAGTTTCTCCTGCAACTCTGGCCCACCTGCACACACTAAAGCCCACACTGCAACCACACAGAAGCCTACGAACAACCAAGCACCACTCCAGTGCATCCTGCTAAACGCCTGCTCCTTATGCAAACATGCCACGGAAATCTGGGATACCATCACCACCTATGACCCGGACAGAGCCTTCTTCACTGAAACATGGCTAACAGCCTCCTCAAACCCCGACATTGCT
Organism: Pleurodeles waltl; assembly: GCF_031143425.1. Lineage (NCBI taxonomy): Eukaryota > Metazoa > Chordata > Amphibia > Caudata > Salamandridae > Pleurodeles > Pleurodeles waltl. The sequence goes on from NC_090438.1 coordinate 378,392,731, forward strand.
GCGGCCACCCATGACGGCTACAAGATGATACACCGAAACCGCACCAACAAACATGGCAGGGGCATCGCCATCATCTTCAAAGGAAACCATCCATTGCAGCATCTCCGACGACGACTCTCTTGGAGCACCTCAACTTCTGACTCCAGACCGATGCCAACACCACAGTATGAGGCACCCTCGCATACAGGCCCCTGGGACCATGTCCAGCCCTTTGTGATGCCATCGCCAACCTTGTAACCCCCTTTGCCATCAACTCCCTCTACTGTGTTCTACTCAGTGATCTCAATTTCCACCTTAACAACACCAACTCCACTTCCCTCAGAGCTTCAGCAACATCGGCCTCAGCCAACTGATCACCAAACCCATGCACAAAGTCAGGCACTCACTGGATGCCATATTCACGTCTAGTGATAGAATCAGTTTCACCCATGTGACTGAACTCACCTGGACTGGCCATGTCATCGTCCACTTTACTATCTCTAATTCTCAGCACACCACCTCCAAGCACCTCAGCACCCCCCACAAAGCTTGGGTAAGGTAAATAAGACCCTATAGGCACAACCCAAGCCCACTGCAGACCTTGAGCTCAACTAGGCCGTCCAGAACTGCACCATCTATATCACCAAATCTGCCGACAGTCATCCTGCTGAAACCAGCTAAAACCAACAACACCGCCAAACCAGCAAGATGGTACACTCCGGAGATCAGACACTGCAAAAGCGACTGTCAGAGACGCAAGAAACATTGGTGCATGACCAAGGACCCCTCAAATGGAGGTACCTACAAAGCAGCCCTCAACAACTACCACCACCACATCAAGGCAGCAAAAAGCAGCAATCACTGCAGCATGGACACCCCAGCCAACCACATGAAAGAACTCTTCATAATCAAGGAATTCTCTAATCCGATAGCCCCAGAGACCACCACCCACCCATCCCAGGAACGCTGCAACACACTCGGACTACATCCACAGCAAGATCACTAAAATCTTGACCCCTCCAACTCTCCACCTCCAGCCTAGACAACATCTTGCAAGCAGCGAACACCAGCCACACGATAACCTCCCGGTCCCAGATTACCACACAGACCACTGCAGCCATCATGACATCCATCCGCTCCGGGATGCGCGCCGACCCCTACCCCCACTGGATTTTCAACCTCAGAGACCACACTATTAGCACAGAACTAACCTGCATCCTCAACACCTCCATCTCCACGTCAACCTTCCAAGACAAAGGGAAGCTTGCAGAGGTCAGACTCCTAAAGAAACCCTCCGCCGACCCCCAGCGACCTAAAAAAACTACAGACAGGTCTCCTTGCTCCCCTTCCCAGCTAGAGTGGTCGGGAAAGACATCAACCAACAGCTCACCAATTACCTCAAATGAAACCACCTTCTTTACAGCTCACAATCAGGGTTCCGGGCCAGCCACAGCATGGAGACTGCACTGATCGCCGCCCCGGACAACACCAGGACCCTCCTTGACAGACTCCATAACATGGGCATTCAACAGGACACCCTTAAGTGGATCACCTCTTTCTTCTCAGGCCGCTTACAGAGCATCCGCCTTCCTCCCTTCAGTTCTGCACCCAAGAACATCACCCACGGTGTACCCCAAGGATCCTCCCTCAGCCCAAACCTGTTCAACATCTAAATGACCCCCCTTGCAGACATCGTCGGATCCTGCAGACTTAATATAGTCTCCTACACCGACACTTGGCTGATCCTCTCGTTCACCGAAGTCCCACACAATGCCAAAGCCAACTTCTGCAACGCCGTGACCAACGTAGAAACATGGATGAAAAACTGCTGTCTCAAACTAAACACTGACGAAACAGAAGTCCTGTTCTTCAGGAAGAACACCTCCATAAGGGGCCTCAGCTGGTGGCCAGCAGAACTCAGACCAATGCCTTCTCCATCAGACCACAAACGAAACCTCAGCATCAACCTTGACTGCAAACTATGACAAGTAAACTCAGTCTCCTCCTCTTTCTACGCCCTCTGTATGCTCTGCCAAATCTTCAGATGGATCACTACCAACACGAGAAAGACAGTCCCACATGCCCTGGTGACCAGCCGCCTCGACTATGGCAACACTCTCAACGCCCGTGGTGTCTTTCCAATTACTTAAGACTCCAGAACAGAACACTGTAGCCAGACTCATCCTCAACCTCCCCCATGTGCTAAAGCTTCACCCCACACCTCAGGAACCTCCAGTGGCTCCCCATCCAGACGTGATGCCAATTCAAAATCCTCACACTCTTATATAAGGCTTTCTACAACCTAGGTCTGTCCTACATCAACCATCGACTGAGATTCTATGTCCCAGCAAGATAACTACACTCCATCTTGCTAAACCTTGCACACACACACCGCATCCATCATAGCCGCAGCAGAGGCTGCTCCTTCTCCTACATAGCAGCCAAGTCCTGGAACTGCCTGCCCCTCCACCTGTGAACAGCTCCCTCCCTGGCGGACTTCAGAAAAAGACTCAAGACGTGTCTTTTTCGACAAAGACACAGCACCCTTAGTGCCTAGATACCCTTAGGGGTGATAATGCTGCGCTTGACAAATGCTATGATTGATTGATTGATATCAAAAGGTTATTTCTCTCCTTCCTGAGGTGTGTCCAGACCTCTTCCTAGTGAGCTCTGTCTGAATCAAAGAGCACCTTTTGACGTGTTCTGAAGAGCCTGGCTCTTTCTTCCTCCAATGTGTTCTACCCAACTTACAGGATCTTCTATGTGTTGTACCATTTACACATATGCCCAGCACATGCATTATGGCATACACACACTGCACCATCCCAGTATTATAGCATTCACAGGCACACATACAACCAGGGTGTGTATAACACAACCTCGCTACGCAGCACTGCACACCAGACTGATGTAGGCCAAGGGTGAGTTAAGCACAGAGCGGTGGAATTTCAAATGAGTGAACCTGTACTCCTCACTTCAGTGGAACAGGTAAAAAGGCCTGTGCACTCCTACTGATCCTTACACGGTACGCTGCCACTCCCACACGTATGCTGCTTAAGAAAGACAGATAAGGATGACCCAATAGCCCCTTGTGAGCTTGGATGTATATATTAAGTTGCAAACAAGGAAATAATCAGTCCGGTATTTGTGGATCAATCGGAAAGCTAATGAATGGCACATCTATTCATAAGGACATATTTTGAATACAAACGGACAAATAGAGTAAAAAACTAAAAATAACTCTTTACCAGGACAAAAACAAATGAAAAAAAAACATAATAAATAGCAAAACAACAGAGGGTTGTAAGGTTTCTAGCAGTCCGCAACAGAGTGACCCACAGTAGTTGCAAATAGCATAATGATAAAGGTCACGTCAGTATTGATCCACTCTTGCGACAAAGTAATAGTTCTGTTATAGATCGGTTGAGGAGATCACTTATATGATGACGGACACTATTGGTACTCAAGAAGCAAAGAACAGAGCGACGTCAACGTTTTGATCTATATGTTATAGTTAATATGTGGGACCATCTTCAGGATAATGCTTAGAGTAAATAATTCAAACCTCATTTTTTTCTACATAGAAAGAAATAAAAAAAGGTTTTTCTTTTTTTTTTTTACTTAAATTTGTTCACCTGGGACAATTCAGAGGATACCAATAGACCTGGGTGTCACACGTATGAATATACAGCAATGCATTCATGCAGCCCATGAGTCAGACTCCAAAATAATCAAGACCACAGAGAGCAGTAACCTGTGGAAGTTCTGCCAACTGTATCACCCTGAACAAAAATGAGTGTGCTGAGGTTTAATAAGGGCAAATCGTAAAAGCTGAATATAAAGGCTGGACGTTTGTCAGTAACTAAATATCTGTGTGTAGAAACATATTTCAATCATTTGATGAAACAAAATTATTATGGCCACCAAAACAACATGCAACTCATTTGAAATATCTCACCGTGTTTATTTGGGAGGGTACCGAATAGTGAAAAAAGCAACAAAAAACAAAAAAAAGGGGGCGGGTGTAATCTGTTTTATTTCCAACTTAAAAAGGAGAGGCACTTGAGCATCCAGTTTGTAAGGTGGCTACATTGCTAACGGAAGTTTGAAGGAATAGATTGGTCATTCACAAGTGCGATTCTGCATTGTTGCTCATGGATACTTCCAAATGCAAATTGAACGCAGCTATATGGGGAACATTATGAAGCTGCGCTAAAATTTTGCAAACAACTTGGCTAAGGAGACAACCAAATGTGCAGCCATGTTGGGGAGCTGTTTTAAACAGATAGTGAATGTGGATTTTTCTTAATAGCAGTAATAGATCACAATGAGAAAAAAATAGGCAGAGCAGATATACTGGGAAGCTGTGTGAATATGTGCAGCTTCAAAAATGTCATGTTAAAAAAATAAAACATAAAACTGTTCTTCTGCTGAAAGCTCGACCGCAGCTTGAAAATTGTCCATAACATGACCATATTGTAGTGGTTAGACCATACATGATGACAAATGAAAATGATTAATTAAATCCAGTGCAATAAACACCTACGGCTGTAGGCTACAAACATACCAAATCCTTATAAAAATATTTAGAATATTTAGGCCGTGGCGGCCGGTAATTTTAGGGAGGGGGGGATGGGCAGGAAGCTCAATCACACTCACGCTTATTCATTCACACACGCATGTACATCCATTCACAACACTCATCAACATTAAAACCTACATGCACGCACTAAACATTCATTTAAAAAACACACACACATTTACCTTCGGCTCGGAGGTCCCAGAAGGGTTGGGACTGCTGCCTTCCCTCCCTGACTGACCCTAGGTCAGCCAATAAGGGAAGGCAGCAGTCCCAACTTCGTCACAGAGTGTGATGGGGTCAGTGAGACTTCTGACCCCTCCCCACTCTGTGATGAGGTGTCACTGATTGACACTCGCCCTGAGCGCTTCCTGGCTTAAACCTGAAGTGCCCAGGTCAAAGTCAATCAGTGCCGCTTCCCCTCGTCAGCAAAGGGAAGGGCCTCGAAGCACCTTTGCTGAGCTGAGGAGATCATGCCCATAGAAGTTGTGACCTCTTCAGCCAAGCAAAGTTCATCTCAGGCAGCCAGGAGTCTGCGCAAATCGTGAATGTCTCACTCCTGGCTGCCTAATCTGAACATGAACAGTGTCTGTCAGGCTGACCTTTGCTCAGCCTGACAGACACTCTTCATGAAGGGCAAAAGGTGGGGGGGTGGGGCCCCTCCGCCCTAAAGGATGGGCTGCGGCCGACTCTAGGTATGAAATACAGAAGCCCACTATCAGAGTAGCGCTTTACTCAGTGAGACAGACCTGGTTTGTGTCCCTCCGCAACAGCAAAAGTCAGCATCAAGGATCCATCAGGGCAGGGGTGCACGTCTATCACTGTGGGAGAGGCTTTTCCATCCCAACAATGGATCATCAAGCACATTAAGCCATTTAGGTGCATAAGATCTAATGATTATATGATGCAAATAGCTAGAGATATGAGTTGTGCCTGGGTGCGCCACGGGTGCTAGGTTGGAGGGGGGAGCAACTTAAGTCCTCTGCCTTGCCCATTATACACTACTGTCAAATAAAGAGATAAAGCACTGATGCTCTAGATCGAAAATCTCTACCACTGATCCAGTAACACAACCGTAGGGTCAAATACCCCTGAGGAGATACAGACCTCCATGATATGCCATATATCATCCCAGATAGTTACCAAGCCCCTCTCAGTGCTGTGTGTCAGTAGAGAATCCTGGTTGGTGCAATTTATTTTCGATATTGCACTTATTGTCATGCCTAGGAACTATTACAATTAGCTCATCATTTGTAATCTCCCTTCATAGCTAGCGAAGACCCTTCAGTGGGAAGCTTCCCACCCTTTTCCACTTGTTAAGGGGTCCTTTTGCTGTGTGAAAGGTCACCTGTCTTGCATGTTTTCCTGCCACTGTGAGGTGAGCTCCCCAGTCCCTGTTCCCAGCGCTGGAGGTTTCTAGCACATGCTTTTCTGACTGTGACCAGGGCAGGACTCTAGAGGTTCTGAGCACATTTCTAAAGACCTACTTATGCATTCTAGTGGACTGGGAGGTTTTTAAAATAGACCTCTCATGAAAAGCACTTCTGTATCCCTACCACACAGATTTCTAAAGTTAGCAGTTTTGGATGGCAGTGTTTCTTTGGTCAGAAGACTATTGTTGGGGTCCTAGTAAGCAATAGTTAATTAAGTGGTGCTGCCATTCCCCAATCAGACAGTTTATACCTCACCATTGTGTTGTATTTACTGAGGCTGGACTATATATTTTCTTTTCATTGTGCAGACAGTATCGCAGGATCTGCTCACACCTGGGCACAAGAATCTTCTTCACAGTAGTCTGTATAATTGTACATAATTGGCAGTCAGGAAGTTTTAAGTGGGATAGCGTCTGCCTTCTGATGGTGTACAAGGGAAAATAATCTGCATTTCAATGGCATTACCAGAACTTGGGTGGATCAGGAATGGTAATTGCTGCAGAGTGACCAGGCACTCAGAAGAGTATAATCCGGTTAGATCAGTGGGAAATTGTATCCCTATGTGGATGGATCCAGAAGCGGAGAAGAAAACACTGATTCAAAGTTGGTGTTGGTCAAAGTCTTTAATCCTTAGCGTTTGTCATAGATGAGTTTTTCATTTGTGTAGAGAGACAGCCTGTCATCTATGACAAACGCTAAGGATTAAAGACTTTGACCAACACCAACTTTGAATCAGTGTTTTCTTCTCCGCTTCTGGATCCATCCACATAGGGATACAATTTCCCACTGATCTAACCGGATTATACTCTTCTGAGTGCCTGGTCACTCTGCAGCAATTATCATTGTGTATCTAGATACACAACTTTCAGTGCCCATTGGGTAGTGGGGCACTTGACCAACTTGGCACCAGATTCTTGTTTCTTTGACTTTGTTGCTCAATACTTACTGTAACGTCACGGAGGTGCGGCACCTTGACCGCCACTACCCTTTTTCGCTGGATCAGGAATGGTGTTAACCTCAAATTTCATGAGAATGTGTCCAGAGACCAGGTTCAAAACCGCATTTTAAAATACAGTCAAATAAGAAAAGATTCACTCAAAAATTAAGTTCTAGTGGGGGATTTATAAAAACCATGGATGTTTATTACAAAATTCAAACGTTACAATGCAGAAAATCAGCAATTGTCTCATTTGAATTCCTAAAATATTCTACAAAAAGGCTGTCAGCATTAAGAACAACTATGGATTAATAGGCAATATCAGAAATAGACTAAGGCCTGATTTATGTTTAGATGGATGGGTTACTCCCTCACAGCAGTGATTGATATCCTGTCTGCTGAAATATAAATCTCAAAGCATATAATGGAATTTATAGCTCAGCGGACTGGATGTCAGCCGAAATATAAATTGGGCCTTAGGCCTCAATTTACAGCACAGTCTGTAAGAAATCGTACAGTAGCACAGGAAAGGCCAAATTTAAGGGTTCATGTCGCCATTTTCTCCGTAAGAAGGTATTAGAACTCGAAAATCTTTGTGGTGTGAGCAAAGAATTACATTTTCAACCAATCAACTTGCAGATTTATGTCACGTGACCCCCTCTCTTTAGCCACTAACCCATTACATGAATATTGGTTCAGCCTCTCTGCCCTAATATCATCTGGAGGTGGAAAGACAATTTAGTTAGATAAACAACAGTCAGTCATTTTGAATTAATGCAATACTGCGTGCAAGGGAATGGTTACAGTACGCCCTCTAGCAGTTTTTTTTTTCCAAGAACAGAATCATTCAGAAATAAACAAATCCACATCTTGCTTAACTACATGCAACGGAAATACAGACCGAAAATAAACATGATGCTGTGACATCCAAATTGAACAAAATTACATTGATGCCTAACTGAGACCTACTTAGCATAACCCAGGAAACACACTTTGGCAGGTCATAACACATTTGTTTTAACTGTATCTGCTTCATATCCGTATAGAAATGCAAATTCAAATGTAGATTAATTACTCAACAAACTATACTGTTTGCTGCTATACATGCTATCAGATGTAGATGATACTAGTGATAATGTATATAACAAACTGTGTGCAAGTATACCCTCAAATCCTGAATACATTGTTAAATTGTGTGATGAGGGGTAGAAGTCCTGCCCTCTAGGAGTTCTAGGTGCACACCTCTATGAAAGTTTTCCTAATTTGGCATTATTTGAGTACTAGGATCTGAAGATTCCTCGTTATATTATTTATAGGCATTAATAAGAAGTTTACTGTTATCCGAAATGAAGGCACAACGCACTCACCTTCAAAACCCTACATACTCCACCCTCCTTCGCGAAGAAAGATTTCTGGTGCAAAGTTGTTCTGCGTAATCATCCCGCACATAGCAATTAAGTTATTTATCTGGGTTACTGCACCATCAGTGTTAGAAGCAAATCAGTCTACAGAGCGTAGATAATCTTCTATTTTTCGCATCACTCATACCCACTCAAATAAATAGAATCATAGCTCCTAACACATCCAGCATGGCTTATCCAATTCATCTTTTTCAGTTGGTAGTCCCTCAGGAATACCAAAGGAGCAAACAACGACCCCAACACCACTGCCCTGCTCGACAACCTCGCCAACCTCGGCTTCAAGCAACTGGTGAACACCCCCACCCACATCGCCGGACACACGCTTGACCCCATCTTCTCCGCCAGCAAACACGTTTCCTTCAGCCACGCCTCCGCTCTACACTGGACCGACCACAATTGTGTCCACTTCACCTTCAGACGCGAGACCCGCCACCTCCGCACTCAACCCATCCCTCGTCGACAGTGGAACAAAATCCCCGAAGAACAGCTTTTCTCCACGCTCATGGACAACCAACCTACCTTCACCGCCGACCCCAACGACGCAGCCCTCAGCCTCACGAACTGGATCACCAACTGCGCAGACAACCTCGCTCCCCTCAGACGCCTTCCAAGACAGGCCAACACCAAAAAACCTCTCTGGTTCTCTGACACCCTTAAAGAATCAAAGAAAACCTGTCGCGCCCTCGAGAAAGCCTGGCGTAAGGACCACACCGCAGACAACATGAGCGCCCTCAAGAACGCTACCCGCGAACACCACCACCTGATCCACGCAGCCAAAAGGAATTTCTTCACAGACAGACTGGACAAAAACAGCAACAACAGCAGAGAACTCTTCAGCATCGTAAAAGAGTTCTCCAACCCCAACGCCATCACGCCCTCACAAGACCTGTGCAACTCCCTCGCCACCTTCTTCCATCGTAAGATTACCGACCTACACGACAGTTTCGGACACCAGACCCATCCGACCAACACTGAACCCACACCCCCAGCCATCACCCTCAACGCCTGGACCCACATCAACACAGAAGAAACCAAAACCACCATGAACTCAATCCACTCCGGTGCCCCCTCAGACCCCTGCCCACACTTCATCTTCAATAAAGCCGACGACATCATCGCCCCGCATCTCCAGACCATCATCAACTCCTCGTTTTCGTCTGCTACCTTCCCCGAAAGCTGGAAACACGCTGAAGTCAACGCCCTACTGAAGAAACCTACGGTTGACCCAAGCGACCTGAAGAACTTCCGCCCCATCTCGCTCCTCCCCTTCCCTGCCAAAGTCATAGAGAAGACCGTCAACAAGCAGCTTACCAACTTCCTTGAAGACAACAACCTTCTCGACCCCTCTCAATCCAGATTCCGAGCCAACCACAGCACTGAAACCGCCCTCATCTCAGTCACAGACGACATCCGAACCCTGATGGACAACGGTGAAACAGTCGCCCTCATCCTCCTCGACCTCTCGGCTGCTTACGACACCGTCTGTCACCGCACCCTAATAACCCGCCTCCGCTCCACCGGGATCCAAGGCCAGGCCGTGGACTGGATCGCCTCCTTCCTCTCCAACCTCTCTCAAAGAGTCTACCTCCCACCTTTTCGCTCAGACCCCACCGAGATCATCTGCGGCGTCCCACAAGGCTCCTCGCTCAGCCCGACACTCTTCAATGTCTACATGAGCCCCCTCGCCGACATCGTACGCAAGCACAGCATCATCATCACCTCCTACGCCGACGACACTCAACTTATACTCTCCCTCACCAAGGACCCCACCAGCGCAAAGACCAACCTGCAAGATGGTATGAAGGACGTCGCAGATTGGATGAGACTCAGCCGTCTGAAACTGAACTCAGAAAAAACGGAAGTCCTCATCCTCGGTAACACCCCGACCGCCTGGGACGACTCCTGGTGGCCCACGGCCCTTGGCACCGCACCGACCCCCTCAGACCACGCTCGCAACCTCGGCTTCATCTTCGACCCACTTCTCACCATGACCAAACAAGTCAACGCCGTGTCCTCCTCCTGCTTCCTCACCCTCCGCATGCTCCGGAAGATCTTCCGCTGGATCCCCGCCGACACCAGAAAGACCGTGACCCACACCCTCCTCACTAGCCACCTGGACTACGGCAACACCCTTTATGCTGGGACCACCGCAAAACTCCAGAAACGTCTGCAACGAATTCAAAACGCCTCCGCCCGCCTCATCCTCGACATACCCCGCAACGGCCACATCTCCGCCCACCTGAGATACCTGCATTGGCTTCCCGTCAGCAAAAGGATCACCTTCCGACTCCTCACCCACGAACACAAAGCCCTCCACAACAAGGGACCAGAATACCTCAACCGCCTCCTCAGCTTCTATGCCCCTACCCGTCTTCTCCGCCCCACCAGCCTCGCTCTCGCCGCCGTCCCTTGCATCCGCCGCTCCACAGCGGGTGGGAGGTTCTTCTCCTACCTGGCGGCCAAGACTTGGAACACCCTCCCCACCATCCTCAGGACCACCTAGGACCACTCCGTATTCCGGAGACTCCTCAAGACCTGGCTCTTCGAGCAGCAGTAACCCCTTCCCCCTAGCGCCTTGAGATCCGCACGGGCGAGTAGCGCGCTTTATAAATGTTAATGATTTGATTTGATTTGAGCAACTGCATTCCCAATTATGAGGCAGTCTTTCCATAGACATAATACATTTCTCTTAGTATTCACTCTTTACCAATCAGATATTCACCACCAACAACATAACTCATTTCGCACTCACTGTTTCCAACGAACTCCACTGACCTAAATCCTGTAAGTTCATAATGCACAATACATAATTCACCCTTTCTCTCATGCTCCTTTCTTGATCTCGGATGCAAATTTAAATTCCGTAATGTTTCTGCCACTTCCGTCTGTTCTCTAATCTTACTCCATTTCAGTTTCTCAAAATGTTCACTCCTCTCAATGTGTTTAAAGAACTTGTGCTCCTCATTACTCAAACTACCAACAATACCCCATTTGCAGTCGGTTTAGTATATTGAGTTAGGTTATTCAGCCATTTACAAATACTTAGAATTGGCATCTAGAATACAGAACATTCAGAAGCCGAAATTTCTGCCAGGGAAGAAATTATTGATTATTAAATATACTAAAATCCAGTAGAACACCCTGCTCTAGCATTTTTTCCAAGACTGGCTTCATTCCTTTTTCTGCTCCTCAGGAAAGTTTGTATTACTGAAATTTGGGAAAAATTGCATTTGGTTTGACCTGTTTTCTGACTGGCTTTGCTCTTGATCAGGCATTTCTATTTTACTGTAAAATCCCATACCTCTTCTTTCAAGGGATGTCTTAAATTGAAAGACAGGTCATCTATTGTAAGAACTGGAAACAGAGCAGCTGAACTAATTCTTGTGATTTTTATTTTTTAAATACTGAATCTTCATCTTGAGTCCTAATTGCCACTATCCAATAAGCAGTAAATCATGCAATTCACCTTACTAAGTCAATCCCTGCCAAATACATCAATGGGACTTCAGTCACACAATATGAGTTTGTGACTGTTCTCCATTGACCATATTTTAACTGAAATATTTGCTGCGACCTGATTAGTAATCTGTTTATTTCGGATTCCAATAACTTGGACTTATTTTCCAAAAAAGAAGGGTAGGATCGGATCCTTCATGGAACGAACTTTGGAGCAGGTAGCATCTATCTATCAGAAATGATAGAGGGTGGCCATTCACATCACCATCTATATATGGCCCACTCTCAACTCCCTCTACGACCGAACCATGCATGCAACCATCCCCCACTCCTTCAGACAAGCCATTGTGAATGTATTGCATCCAGTGATAACAGGGGAAAGTCACTGCTTAGAATTGATGGATTTTGTTGATACTGTAATTTTTATGGCGTCCTAGTTCCCAATGTTTGCTGCAGCACTGGAGCTATGGGCGTATTCAGATGGAACTGCCCATGGTTTTGCAAGTTCTTCTGTTGTGCTGGGATATCAAATTGTGTCTGAACCCGATCGCATTTCCCTGCATCTGAGGAACAGAATCATTTGGAATTTGATCTCGGTTCAGTTCGCATTTCCAGTGCCTGATTTTCATACAAATGTGCAAGCTGTGCTCTTCTTCAGCAAACTGACCTTCTCATTACTTCCAGAATTGTTCACAAAACCTCCGATTCGACCCTGAGTCTGCATTTGTACCGGATCACTCCTTGTTCCCACTCCTTGCATCATTTTTGTCCAAATTAGCAATGTTAATTTCTCTCTTCACAGGTTGTGTAGTAACTACCACTTCAACAACAGAATCAGTATTTTTCTGTCCACAGCTGTTGTTTTCTCTCTAGAACCAGGTAAAACTGACAGTATACGCTCAGAGATGCAGTTGCAGTAGTATTGACACTTTTGGTACTGTAAACATCCCTGTTCCCTGCTTACTTGTGCTTGGCTCGCCACTTGCACCACCATCAAGTATTTGTGATATTTGTGCCTGTACACCATCTGTGTAAGGAGGAAGTAATTTAAGAAATTATCCTCCTCATCTAAATCGATGTCTTATTTTTGTTTTGTCTGTCCCTTTCAGAATCGTCTTCTTTGTATTTGTCTGACTCAATAACTATTGCAGGGAAAACTTTCACCCCTTCTAACATGTCCTCTCTCCGTGCCCTCTTCTGATTGACTCACTTTGATTCCATCCACTGAATCATTGGACCTCTAAACTGGCTCTTTATTTTCTTTCTCTCCTTCTCTATGGCCATTCAATCCCATTCGTTTAGTACTTCAAATTGCGTAGGTTTAAGTTGAGGCTTTTTCTCACATATTGTCTGACTCGAGAAATCAAGCTTTCTAGCATTAAAAGTACTCTCTTATCGAAATTGCATGTCCTTGTCACCAAAGGTATACTCATACCAGTAGTTCAACCATGTAGACATAAAGAATCCTACATATGTCATCATTTCAAATGCAGGTGAACATTCAGGAGGAATCTTTTGTGCCTCCATAACAGATACACTCCGGATGTTAGGCTTTTTCAATGCAGTAACCATTTTTCGCTCAAAATGATCCAAAAACCTCACAAAATTAACAAACCAGCAACAACTAATCCTAGCACTGCGATTCCAAAGGTCAGCCAATTACAGCATGGCTACACAGCAACCAGCCAATGACAGCATGACTCCATGATGAGATCTTCACAATCCTAGTGTGACTGTCCGTGTCAGTCAGCAAATTGCAGCACCGCTTTTTGATGAATAGGGAAAATAATGTGAAACCTTTTAGCAACAAACACACACAAAATAAACAAATAAAATATTGTCTTCTCAAGCTAAACAGGAGAAGATCAGGAGATTAAGTGAAAAGAATACATGTAATTGTCAATCACAAATTCACACTAAAGGAAACTCCTGTCCAGTGGTAATCAACATCTGATCAGTGCACTTATTCTCGTGCACTGAAGAGCAAGTAGCTCCAACACAGATTAAACAATTATACCTGAACGAAAACTAGTTAATTAAAAAAAAAAAAGTCATCAGAATCACAGTAATCAAACCACCACCTGAACCAAGGATCAACACAGGCCCAAACATCTTGCATGCAGTGTATCAATTTGACTCAACACAAATCCCGTAACTACAAATCCCATAATGCATTACTAGCACACCAAACACCCTCAATGTCAAGGATAATTCCACCCTCCTAAAACTCACAATCGTTTTGCTCATAAAAAGCACTATAACAGCTCTGATGTTCCAGGATTCAGCAAATAATCCAAATGTGGATTTAGTAATGCAAACAGAAATCCGGTCTAGATGTAGGGCCAAAAATAGTCTCTGTAACTCCCCCTTGTCCCTCGAGCCATCCTCTGCTTCCAAAAAACTGAGTGTGCAGGGACCCGTGAAAATAATCTGCATTTCATAGGCACTCCCAGGAGTTTGGTGGACTGGGCACAGTGTTCACCTCAAATCACGACACAATTTGTCCTAGGTACAAGGTTCAAAACAGCATTTCAAAATACAGTCAAATAAGAAAGAACTGATTCAAACGTGAGTTTTAGAACGGGATTTAGAAAAACCATGAAGGTTTTTTTAATTAAAATTCAGAAGGTAAAATTAGAGAAATGCAGCAATAGTCTCCTTTGAAAGCATAAAATAATTGCCATAAACAGTAATAATAACAAATGCAGAATAACAAGCAAAATCTGAAATAGACTAAGACTCATGTAGACCAAAATTGGTAAAAAAATTGGACAGCATCCCTAGTAGCACAGGAAAGCTAGCTGTCTCACCCACAAATTCAAGTGTTTATCTAGCCATTTCTACATATTGAAGCATTAGAAAAGCAAACTCATTGCAGTGTGAGCAAAGGATTACATTTGTAACAATTAGTACTACAAATTTATATCTCATCCCATAACCCTACACCTTTAGCACTAACCCACTCCATGAATATTTAGCCCCTCTGACCTAATGTCATCCGGAGGTGTCAGAACAAATTTGTCAATAAATGTGAATGAATGTAATACCGCGTGCCAGCCGAAGGTGCATGGAAATTTGTCATAATAGGCTCTCTAGCAGGCTTTCTTCAAGAAAAGTGTCATTCAGAAATAAATCCTCATCTTGCTGAACTACGTGCAGCAGAAAATAGACATGATGCTGTGACATCTATTCTGAACAAGATCGCATTCAGACCTAACTGAGAAAACACAATTTGTTTCAGCTGCATTAGCTTCATGTCCATATGTACATGTGACTTCAATTGCTCAGCACACTATTAATAATGCACACTTGAATAAAACACACAAAAGCGTCATCACTTCCTTTCCTCTCTGCTGTCTCATTCAGGAGGGTTCCTCTATCGTTTGCATGTAGGTTTACTGTTGCATCCAGTTAGGTCATTCCATTTTCCTGTAAAACCTGGCCGTTTGTGGTAAACTTTTTTCAATTCATCTCTGCATAAGAACAGAAGACCCAGCAAGCCTACCAGTGAGACCATGCTCTTGATATGGCATCTTCTCTCCATCACTCAACGAATACCAAGAGTCCAGGCAGCATCCTAAAAGCGGATTTTGCAGTATTTATGAATTTATTTAGATTTAGTTAGGTCGCACAATTGCCAACATCATTAGAGCACTTTGGAAAGAAGAAATAACAAATTAAGAGCTAAATCAGCATAAACAGAAGCAAATATTTTTATGTATGAGGCAAGGGAAGACATCATCAAAGAGTTGAATTTAACAAGGGGCTCACAAGATGTGTTTTTGAAAGAGAAGCTTCAGCTCGAAATAGGTTTCTAGAGAGGCAGTGGATCATAGCTCTGCAGAGATAAAGTTCCAGATTTTGGTAGCACTCCCAGGGAAAAATTGTGTCATCACCTGTTCTATTTTGAAAGTGAGAAATTCTAAACATAATGTGTCCTAGCAGAGTATGAGACTTGAACCCACAAGACTATTTCAGATTTGCTAAAAGGTACTTAGCCTGAATCTTTTAGGTGGAAGGACCCCTACTGACAAAAATTTCAAAAACCTGGTACTCCTCATCGACAACCATAAACACCCCCAATTCCCACAGCAAATCATTTTTACAGGGGGGAAATAATATTAAACCGTGTTTAATGCACCAAATGTTAGTGGTTGATTGTGGCTCTGTGTCAGAGGTTTACCACACAGCTCAAACAAAAAGTCTCCTTAAAGAATTGCCCAAAAATGCACAATAGTACTTTATTTTTCACAGAGAAAACCTAACTTGACAAAGCTTATTTAGATTACAACACCTTTCTGAACTAATGTGATGGGTGTGCCTGTTTTTCTCTAGAGAGACGGCCAATGTGTGGTTGCACCTTATTAATACCAGTTTAACATCCAAATATAGCAATAAGCAACAAAAAGGGGACCAGTCCAGCTTTACAAAGGATCTTCTCGCTGCTTGGCAACATGTATCTCTGCTTTTTAGTAACTTTTGAACCGTTTGAGCTATAAATATGCGGCAGATGATGAATTATGTGGCAAATGCAGCAAATCTGTAATTATGCGAAAATCCTTGCGGCTGCACAATTGCATAATTCCAGTTGCCCGAGGTATAAATGCTGTAATGTATGGGCTGGACCTTTAGTGCACGGCATCCAAGGAGAACCATGCTATATTTCATGGGATGCTGACGGCTTGGCTTTTACAACTACATGGACCTGGCGATTACTGAACATCATTCATCATAATTAAAACATACCATTTACAGTCATTAATGATGAACTGTAAGGCCCAAGTAAGATGCTTTCTTTAGTTCTAGGGGAGGAAGTGGTTGCTTAATCTTCTTTCACACTGTCTTTCTAAAAAATAAGGTTTAACATTATAAAAACAGATGCCTGTATTTTAGCCAAAACTGACTCCTGGTTATATTAGTTTGCTGCTGTTGTTGATTTCTTCTTTTCAGGTCTTTCACCGCTAGGTAGCTACCTATCAAATAAGGGGCACCTTAAATGAAAAATAAATGTAAAAGTTGTTACTCTGTGGGGAATGCAATATAGTGCATTTTGTAACCTATATTAGTTAATGCCCAACAGAGGTCTGTGTGCAACCAGAGAGCCACATAATAAAATATTGATTGGTGCAGTGCAGTGGAGAATAGTGGCTTGTGTATTTTTAGCGCTACGAGGTCACATCCTGTGACAGAAAGCACTGTGAATATGTGAGTCATTACATTTGCATTACACACAGTATCAAATAGATTACTACAAAATGTTCAAAACACTTTACGATAAAATGGTGCTTCCAAAATAAAGATTTTTAGTAATACCCAGACTGTATGTAATACAATTTATTTTCATATCTGTACCTTCAATGCCTCCTCAGGGATAGTAAACACATTGTTAATACAATTGCAGTTGAAAGCATGCACTTCACAGTTCAGTTGTTAGCTCTTTTTATTACCACTAAAAAATAATATATCTTTGTCCTCACAAAGCTTCCAGTGATTCGATCAATTAAAGCCAGTACAGACTCCCAAGCATCCTTTACATTTGCAGATGAACTCATAGCACATATCTGCATTTGTTTCAGGCAAGCAGGCACCCCGGCAAGAATGCTTGTTTAGCTGTCTGCCCCTCCCTCAGTTTCACTGAGCAAGAGATGACAATTCAGATGAAGCGTTTTAAACTATCAAAATTAACGGTCCCAGTGCGGTTGTCCTTTTCCAAAATGAAGGCTTTAGATTTGAAGCAGAAGGGAGGCGCGGGAATGCGTGCCCCCCTTCCTGTGAATCCACAGCCCTCCTGGGGGTCGCATCCCACAGATTGAAGACCTCTGGTTTAGACCCTTGTGGGTGATGAACACCATCTAGGTTTCCATGTGTAACCATCTTATAGTTTCGCTGACCAAATATGCTGCAGAGTTAGGCGCAGGCTTTGGGAGGGGTGGGTGTGGTTTAGTAAGTTATATTCAGTACAAGACAGAAGTAGGGATTAGTCAAGAGTTTTAAGGTCATATTTAGATATGAATTTGTAACTTTTAAACTGAAGGCACAGTTGGAAACACGCACCTTTTGCCATGGTGTTAATTTGTATTTGCTAGTTGAGTCTGTTGTCAAAAATGAGCCCAAGAGATTTGGCATTGTGAGCAATGACCAGCTTGCAGACAAGGATCCCACAAGCAAGAAATCGTGATTGGACAGATAAGGTGAATTGTTTGGATGGTAAGTAGAAATTCATTTTAAGGGGTTAGGTTTCAAATGATAACAGGTCAAATAGTCTTGAGCTGGTTGCAGTGTTTGGGCAAGAAGAAAAACATTTTTGAGGGAGGTATTCTTGGAAAGATTAGTGTATCCTCAGCAAGTTGATATCTTGGTTTCCTGAGTTTTTGAGTAGGGCTTCAAAGAGTTCAGTTTGAAGATTAAAATTAACAGGATCCAGAATGAAGTCGTACACTGTACCCTTCATTAGCACAACCAGATTAGACTAGCAGTTGTCAATGTTGGTCTGCTGGAACCAGCTAGAAAGATATGTCAAATCTTTTTTGTTTGTTGAGAATTTGTATGAGCATGTCTTATCAAGAAACTAGAAAAGTAAGCAAATGATTGTTTACCACTAAAGTTGTTTCATTCAATGGCAGATTTATCATACTGCATCACGTAAGGTAACATATGGGCAAAGCAACACCAAGGTCAGATTTACAAAGCATCTCGAAGCCACCTTGTGTGGCCCTGGGGTGCATGGTAAATCTAGAGTAACACAGGGAAGCGCCCTTTGCCCCAGGGAAGCGTTGCATTGGTGGATCATGGGTGTTCTCCCACATCCACTGATAGATTTTGGTGCATTCCCAAATTTACCCTGAGTGGTAGACCTGGGAATGCTAAAATGCCAGTGAAGGCGTAACAAAGAGAAATAAACATATTTCTGTAAAGAATATATTTATTTCTCCTCATTCTTTCTTTTTTCTACTTGTCCTGTAATCTGCAGCACACTTAGAAAGAGGAAAAAATGCTTGAGGAGAGTTTTTGTGCAGGAAGGTGCAATTTAATGCACTAAAAAAATCCCTCCTATAACGTAGACATCCTTGCACAGTGGTGCAAGGATGTCTGTATTGGCATAAAGCAGCACATGGTGTATCAGCCCCAAAAGAGGACTGGAATGTGCCATATAATGTTAAATATAATAATGTTAAGTTCGATGGCATATGTTGCTGCAGATACACATGTTTGGAACAGTCCGCTGCCTGGTGTTGGGCTCGGAGTATTACAAGTTGTTTTTCTTCGAAGAAGTCTTTTTTGGTCACGGGACCGAAGGACTCCTCCCTCTTCGGCTCCATTGCACATGGGCGTTGACTCCATCTTAGATTGTTTTTTTCCGCTGTCGGGTTCGGACGTATTCCTTTTCGCTCCGTGTTTCGGTTCGGAAAGTTAGTCAGAATCTCGGAAGAAAGCGTTGGTATTGTTCCGTTCGGTATCGGGATAGTTAGGTACATCGACACCGATCATCGGAAGACTTTGGGGCAGTTTCGATCCCCCATCGGGGCCTGGTCGGCCCGACCGCGTGCGACATCGAAGCCGATGGAACGGACCCCGTTTCGTTTCTGCCCAAAATGTCACAGTAAGTATCCTTATACAGATCAGCACTTGGTCTGTAACTTGTGCTTGTCCCCCGAGCACAAGGAGGATACCTGTGAAGCCTGTCGAGCCTTCCGGTCCAGAAAAACACTCCGGGACCGAAGAGCCAGGCGTCACCAAATGGCGTCCACGTCGACAAAACAACGTTTCAACGACGAAGAGGAAACATTCTCGGTTCCGGAATCAGAATCCGGAGACTCCGACGTCGAACAACAGCAACAAACTGTGAGTAAGACGTCGAAAAGTAAATCCATCGACAAACCGAAAGCCCAGGGGACGCCACTGCCAACAGGCCATGGCTCGACCCATAAATCAGGCGACCCGTCGAAGGGGCCGAAAAAGGGCACGCCCATAGCGAAGACACCCGACTCCGGTCGAGGGACCGCCATGGAGCAACCTCGGAGCCGAGAAAGCGGCTCCGAGAGACAAAAACAAGATACCGGCACCGAAAAACATCGGCACCGAGAATCCATGCCGAAAGGAACAAAAATTCTGTCGGTGCCGAAACCGAAAAAAGATTCTCTCTCGGCGCCGAAAAATACCACACCTTCATCCTACTCAGAGGAACAAGGACTAAGTGGCCAAATGCACAGATTTGGACAAGAGCTCCAAAGTGTAGAATCGGACTACACACAAAAGAGACTGTGCATCCAGCAAGATACAGGGAAGATATCAACCCTTCCCCCAATCATGAGGAAAAGAAGGATCGGACTTCCAAAGGATGACGCACAACCACAAGCCAAAGTGGTTAAAAAAGTCACGCCTCCGCCCTCTCCACCACAGGCATCGCCGGCACAAACACCGCCACAAATGCACTCACCAGCGCAAACTACCATAAGTCATGACGATCAGGATCAAGACGCTTGGGACCTGTATGACACCCCAGTGCCGGACAATGATCCCGAGTCATACCCCACAAAGCCGTCACCGCCAGAGGACAGTACCTCATACTCGCAACTGGTGGCTAGGGCTGCAGACTTCCACAATGTCCAACTGCATTCTGATCCTATAGAGGATGATTTTTTATTTAACACCCTCTCGGCTACACATAGCCAATATCAATGTCTCCCAATGCTACCAGGGATGTTACGGCACGCAAAACAAATTTTTGAGGAGCCCGTAAAATCAAGAGCCATCACCCCAAGGGTGGATAAGAAATACAAACCACCACCCACAGACCCAGTGTTTATTACTTCGCAGTTACCACCCGACTCTGGTAGTAGGGGCAGCTCGCAAAAGAGCAAATTCACATACATCTGGCGACGCCCCACCTCCGGACAAAGAAAGCCGAAAATTTGACGCGGCAGGGAAAAGAGTGGCATCACAGGCAGCCAACCAGTGGCGCATCGCAAATTCACAAGCACTGCTGGCCAGATATGACCGCGCACACTGGGACGAGATGCAACTTCTCGTAGACCATCTTCCCCAGGAATACCAAAAAAGGGCGCAGCAAATAGTGGAAGAGGGACAAACGATCTCAAACAATCAAATCCGCTCTTCACTAGACGCAGCCGATACTGCAGCAAGAACAGTCAACACTGCTGTCACCATAAGGAGACACGCTTGGCTACGCACTTCAGGCTTCAAACCTGAAATCCAGCAGGCTGTCCTTAATATGCCCTTCAACGAGAAACAACTGTTTGGCTCTGAAGTGGATACAGCCATTGAAAAACTTAAAAAGGACACAGACACGGCCAAGGCCATGGGCGCACTCTACTCCCCGCAGAGCAGAGGCTCTTTCAGAAAAACTCCATTTAGAGGGGGGTTTCGTGGCCAACCCACAGACACCACCAGCCAACAATCAAGAACCACACCATATCAGTGTTCCTTCCAAAGGGGAGGTTTCAGGGGATATCGGGGGGTCAATTCCCAAGGAGTAGGGGAAGATTCCAGACTCCAAAAACACCTCCACCTAAACAGTGACTTTCAAGTCACGCAACCCCTTCACTCAACACCAGTGGGGGGAAGACTAAGCCAATTCTACCAATCTTGGCAACAGATTACAACAGACAATTGGGTATTAGCAATAATCCAACATGGCTATTGCATAGAATTCCACAACTTCCCACCAAACATCCCCCCCAAAACACGCAAAATGTCACAACAACATTTAGAACTTTTAGGACTAGAAGTTCAAGCACTACTGCAAAAGGATGCAATAGAATTAGTACCAGTACAACAAAAAAACACAGGAGTTTACTCCCTGTACTTTCTAATTCCAAAAAGAGACGAAACATTGAGACCAATATTAGATCTCAGGACACTAAATACCTACATCATATCGGACCATTTTCACATGGTCACACTACAAGACATCATTCCACTGCTCAAACAGCAAGATTACATGACCACATTAGACCTAAAGGATGCGTACTTTCATATACCAATACACCCTTCTCACAGAAAGTACCTACGGTTCGTATTCAAAGGAATACATTACCAATTCAAGGTGTTGCCATTCGGAATAACAACTGCACCAAGAGTGTTCACAAAATGTCTAGCAGTAGTAGCAGCACACATCAGGAGACAACAGATACATGTGTTCCCTTACCTAGACGACTGGCTAATCAAAACCAACACAGTAAAAAAATGCGCAAACGACACCACTTTTGTCATACAAACCCTTCACAAACTGGGGTTTTCCATCAACTACACAAAATCACACCTAGAACCGTGTCAAACACAACAATATCTAGGAGCAACCATCAACACATCAAAAGGAATTGCCACTCCAAGTCCACAAAGAGTGCAGGCATTACACAAGCTAATAAGTGCTATGTTTCCAAACCAAAAGATACAAGCAAGATTTGCGCTAAAACTTCTAGGCATGATGTCATCATGCATAGCCATTGTCCCAAACGCAAGACTACACATGCGACCCTTACAACAGTGTCTAGCATCACAATGGTCACAGGCACAGGGTCAACTTCAAAATCTGGTGTTGGTAGACCGCCAAACATACCTCTCGCTTCTATGGTGGAACAGCAAAAATTTAAACAAAGGGCGGACATTTCAGGACCCAGTGCCTCAATACGTTATAACAACAGATGCTTCCATGACAGGGTGGGGAGCACACCTCAATCACCACAGCATTCAAGGACAATGGGATATACACGAAACAAAATTTCATATCAATTACCTAGAACTGTTAGCAGTATTTCTAGCGTTAAAAGCCTTCCAACCCATAATAACACACAAATACATTCTTGTCAAAACAGACAACATGACAACAATGTATTATTTAAACAAACAAGGAGGAACACACTCAACACAATTGTGCCTCCTAACACAAAAAATTTGGCAGTGGGCGATTCACAACAACATTCGCCTAATAGCACAATTTATTCCAGGAATACAAAACCAACTAGCAGACAACCTTTCGCGAGACCACCAACAAGTCCACGAATGGGAAATTCACCCCCAAGTTCTGAACAAGTACTTTCAAATTTGGGGAACACCCCAGATAGATTTGTTCGCAACAAGAGAAAACTCAAAATGCCAAAACTTCGCATCCAGGTACCCACACCGCGAATCACAAGGCAATGCTCTATGGATAAATTGGTCAGGGATATTTGCGTACGCTTTTCCCCCTCTCCCTCTCCTTCCATATCTAGTAAACAAGTTGAGTCAAAACCAACTCAAACTCATACTGATAGCACCCACATGGGCAAGACAACCTTGGTATACAACTCTACTAGACCTTTCACTAGTACCGCATGTCAAACTACCCAACAGGCCAGATCTGTTAACACAACACAAACAACAGATCAGGCATCCAAACCCAGCATCATTGAATCTGGCAATTTGGCTCCTGAAATCCTAGAATTCGGGCACTTGGACCTCACACAAGAATGCATGGAGGTCATAAAACAAGCTAGAAAACCTTCCAGTAGACACTGCTATGCATCTAAGTGGAAAAGATTTGTTTACTACTGCCATGCCAATCAAATACAACCAGTACATGCCTCTACTAAAGACATAGTAGGATACTTACTACATTTGCAAAAAGCAAATCTCGCCTTTTCATCTATAAAAATACACCTCGCAGCAATATCTGCTTACCTACAAACTACTCATTCATCGTCTCTATTTAGAATACCAGTTATTAAAGCATTCATGGAAGGGCTAAAAAGAATTATACCACCAAGAACACCACCAGTTCCTTCATGGAATCTTAACATCGTCTTAACGAGACTCATGGGTCCCCCTTTCGAACCCATGCATTCCTGTGAAATGCAATATCTAACCTGGAAGGTCGCATTTCTCATTGCAATCACATCCCTCAGAAGAGTAAGTGAAATACAGGCATTTACCATACAAGAACCATTTATTCAAATACACAACAATAAAATAGTTCTAAGAACAAATCCAAAATTTCTGCCAAAAGTAATCTCACCATTCCATTTAAATCAAACAGTAGAATTGCCAGTGTTCTTCCCACAACCAAATTCTGTGGCTGAAAGGGCACTACATACATTAGACATCAAAAGAGCACTAATGTATTACATTGACAGAACAAAGCTAATCAGGAAAACAAAACAACTGTTCATAGCTTTTCAAAAACCACACATAGGAAATCCAATCTCTAAACAAGGCATTGCTAGATGGATAGTCAGATGTATTCAAACATGCTATCTTAAAGCCAAAAGAGAATTGCCTATTACACCAAAGGCACACTCAACCAGAAAGAAAGGTGCTACAATGGCCTTTCTAGGAAACATTCCTATGAGCGAAATATGTAAGGCTGCAACCTGGTCTACGCCTCATACGTTTACTAAACACTACTGTGTAGACGTACTAAATGCACAACAAGCTACAGTGGGCCAAGCTGTACTAAGAACATTATTCCAAACTACTTCAACTCCTACAGGCTAAACCACTGCTTTTAGGGGAGGTAACTGCTTTACAGTCTGTGCCAAACATGTGTATCTGCAGCAACATATGCCATCGAACTGAAAATGTCACTTACCCAGTGTACATCTGTTCGTGGCATTAGTCGCTGCAGATTCACATGTACCCTCCCACCTCCCCGGGAAGCCTGTAGCCGTTTAGAAGTAGATCATAAATCTTAAACTTCTGTACATTTGTAAATAATTATTATAAACTCTTAACGTACATACATATTCACTCCATTGCATGGGCACTATTTATAGCAAACAACTCCATCCTCACCCTCTGCGGGGAAAACAATCTAAGATGGAGTCGACGCCCATGCGCAATGGAGCCGAAGAGGGAGGAGTCCTTCGGTCCCGTGACCAAAAAAGACTTCTTCGAAGAAAAACAACTTGTAATACTCCGAGCCCAACACCAGGCAGCGGACTGTGCCAAACATGTGAATCTGCAGCGACTAATGCCACGAACAGATGTACACTGGGTAAGTGACATTTTCAATATGGTGCATTCCTGCCTTCTCCCTTTCGTGCAGCAAGGTGAAAGTTTGATAAATCTGGGCCTGAATGTGGGCTTTCAGTGACTTATATGACATTATATTATGATGTGTTAATTCAAAAAGAGATTTAAAAATCTATATCAATTTTCCTGTGCATATGATAAGCAGTGATAACCCCAAAAACAAACATGGGGAGCAGTCCCAAAACTGTACCAAAAGCGTATACTTCAGATTCAGAATAAGATTACTGAGGTCTGACTTTTATTATCTATTCGGTTCGTACCATGTAAATCATGTATGCGCCTAACGTTGCATGTATTTTTTTCCCTGCCATGTAATATTATCTGTTAGTGGGCCTACACTGTTAAGATCTCCTAGGAAGATCCTTTCCCCGCAATATAAGTGAATTCTTGCATTTGAATTGCTATAACATGGTGGTGCTTTGTCCTTGAAATATTATTCTGCTGGCTGGGCTTCGAGCCAGTGGGTTAAAGAACATGTCATGAATCTTTTTGAGTATTTCGTGACTTCTCCTACTTAGATGGTTTGTGTCTTTCTGTCAAGGATGAAGAGGAAGATATTGACAGCCTGGTGCAGATCCATCGCCAGACCGCCAAGAGAACCAGCTTACGCAGCGGCACATCCTCGGTGAGTCCGTATAAGATCCTGTGTACGCAGACCAGGGGCAAGGACGTCTTCATTTGATATTTCCACAACGCTTTAAGCTGAGTGCCTGTGATTGATCTATAATGGCGGGTTCTCCTGCATAATGTAGAAATGTATCAGTTGTACTAATCCCATTCTTACTCTTTGCAAGTATTCCGATCTCCACCACTTATGGCACCCATACAAATATCCCATCCTCTTTTTGCCATAAATCAGCAATACAAATCCTAAGCAGAGTTTGTGTATATATTTGCACATTTTCATTTTATTTTGAGGAAAACATTCCTGGGGTTGTTTTTTCTGTAGATGTCACTTACAAAAACATTCTAATATGTAAAAAAATGGGGGCACTTGGGAAAAAAATCTCCGCTGGTACATCCTCCCTTACTCTCAGGTAGTGACTATTTGTACACAGTTGTATATTTAAACTCACTTGAACCTGCTTAGTGAAAATAGTGGGCAATGAACCCCAAAACGTATGTTTCTTCTAATTTGACAAACCATGGAAAGATCTACAAGGCTGGTTTTATTTAAAGATTTACATGCTTCCAAAATGAGTTATAGATTCAATATTTGATCAATTTAAACTTGCAGGCCACCCACGAGTCCAGTTTGGCTCAAGTCATGAAAAAGCTTCTGGTTCATCAGCTTCAGCAACCTGTGAATACTAAATGTTGTCACTACATATCTCAGTCTGGCCTTAGACTAAAAGAGCACACCTTTATGATTTGGGGATGTGTAAATGTGTCCAGCAGTCTTTCATATTGTGAACCACCAGACCCGCCAAGGTGGCGCATGTAAGCCCTCAGACATGAAGCATTTCTCTCATTTTAAGCCATATTTCTCAAGTAACATTAGTCTCTCGTCTGTCAGCCACAGCCTTTCCTGTACAATGTTTTTATAGGAGTCTCCATTCTCACCTTTAATGTTTAATGTGTGTATAACCCCCCTGTCTGCCCTGCTTAGGGACCTATAGAAAGTGCATTGCTATGAGGGTGGCAGGGAAGTACATATAGGTTTTACTACAGACCATGCATCTGCCTTAGGATTACCAGAACTTCCAACAGAGGTTTGAAAATTGAAGCACCACAGTCAGTTACACTAAACATTGTCATTAGGTGTGGGTATCATCCATTCTAAATAGCTCCCCGTAATTTTTGGACAAATCAGTTTTCACCAACATAAAAAAAAAACTAGACTTCAGTTTTGGTAAAAAATGACACTTGATGATGAGGGGGAAAGTTAACTGGATACTGTTCCCATCTGTTCTCTAGAATAAAGCTTGTTTTATGTTTCCTATATTAATAAAATCAGTCCATGGTAGTGAGTACAACAGTGTGTCATGATTACTTTGTGTCTGTGTGTGCCCTGTGAGTCGTGATTATTTCATTTTTCTGTGTGTGTCCTGCATAGCAGGACTGGAAAGTAGAGATTTCCTTCAAACTATTATGGCTTTGTATTGGCTTCTGGTAAAGGAACTGATATGATTTGAAATGAGTCTTTGAATGTAAAAGTAGGACCACAACCTCGGGCCAGTTCCTCTGAATAATTGCATTTAATCTTCTACTCTGGCACAAACTTTACCTTCGTATTCTGTTGGATGTCTTGTCACTTCAATGACATCAGTTTAGATTGAACAGGTTTTTCTTTCCTTCTTGTGATACCACACAATGGTTTGCAATTATCTCTAATTCAGGCAGCATTTTAGTTTGCTAACCAATACAAATAGTCATCAATTGATTTCTCACATTTGATAACAATCCCTGCACAAAAGCAGCACTTTCAAATTCCTGAACCATCTCTGTCAGATGAGCTATGTCCAAATACCTTTAAAAATCTTCTTGAGCGTGTCTAGATAACCTGTTCGCGATTCACCTTTATTCTGCTTGCAGTTTGAAGTCTCAGTCCAATCACTTTTCACTAGGCAGACATCTGCAACCCAATTCAACAAGACATGTTTTGCTGTGTTCAGGGCTCCATCATTCGAGGGGGGCCTGTCTCAGCCAACTTGACTTTTCAATTAGTCCGTCTCTCACCTTACTGGAGAGACAACAATTGATTTAGGTCAGCCCAGATGAGTCTGTACTCTTCAAACATACTTTGAAATTCTTTGAGGAACTAGGTAGGGTTTTCTCTAATGTTAGGCAGCTGCTTCTTTATGATCATTAAACCACAAGAGGTCCAGGGATATGAATAGTGACTCTGTCCTAAGAGCAATGTAATCTTCTAATGGAAGAAGGGTGTCTGGAACTAGTAAAGTGGGGTCTTTTTTTTGTATTGGCAACATAAAGAGAGACCTCTGTCGTCTCTTTGAATCATGTTCCTAGTCACTTGATCGGCAGTTAAACAGCTTAGGTTATAGAAGGGCTGCATTCCCTGGGATTCGTACATCCAGCTCGGACGGTATGCACTCTTTGTTTGGACTGCTCCAAAGGAATGGAGTCTACTTTGTGTCTACTTATCTGTTCACCCCCTTCTAGCATTTTACTGTCAGTTGCTTGCATTGCAGTGATAGTTTGTGTTACCTTCTCATGCTCCACCCTCTGGCAGTCCCTCTGACTTTGCCCTATTTCTAGGTGCATCCACGGGTGCAGCTCCAGCATGATCAGCCAGCATGGGGAAAACATCCAGTCTCCTCCCTAGAGATCTCACTCTCCTCCTTGTTCTCTTGTGGTTCAGCGATAGAGGGGATTATATGGTGAAGAGGCAGGTCAGTAGAAGCAAGTTGTACTGGGGGTACCTAGGCCAAACCCAATTCAGGGGCTCCTGTGAACAGGACAATTGCCCACCGCCATCATCCTGCACCTCGGGACCCAGGTTTCTTGACGCACCACCCCACCTCTGGGAACTTAGTGGTCCAAGCCTCTTCCTCCCATGGCGTGTTCCATTCCGCTCCACCGCAAAGGGAATCCAAAAGGTTGGATTTGCTTGGAAAGATGTTTTCTTCTTCCAGCCTTGCATTACAGTCCTTGAATACCGCATGCCTTTTGGTCCATTATTCCCACATGCTGTGGGTTATGTTTGTGCAAGTGCTGCCAGAGGTCCTGAAGGAGGCCTGGGCTGTGCTAAGTCAGGCTGTTGTGGATGGGAAAGATGCAGCAAAGTTCACACTCCATTGTGGACTGGCCATGACCGTCTCACTAGGCAGAGCAGTTTCTTCAACAGTTGCCATGAGGCAGCCTGGCTGAGGATCAGCCTTAGTTTTAAGGGGCATGACTGTGAATGAACCCTCATCGGGGACATCAGCAGTGCTTGGTCCACAGGAGGCACTGTCATAAGAGCGAGGCACACAGTAGGCAAATGTTCGAAGAGGCACCACATGTAGCAAAAGACTGGCCGCACGCACCAGAGGACTGGTCAGAAAGACAATGACCAATCACGCTCCAACTCTTCCAGCAATGGAGCATTAGAGATCTGAACCATGCGTTCACGGCACAGCTGGGCTGGTGGTAGTGGCTCCATTATTCTGCTTAGCTGGAAAGGCACAGCCACTACGAATCAGAAACAATAGCAGCAGTATTCCACCTATTAGTGCCAAAATTACAGGAAAGCTGCCAAACACACTCGAAAAGAGTAAATGGATGGCCAATGGAATGACTCTGAAGACAGTCTGGAAGATGGACACAAATCCAGACCCAACAGCCTTTAAGAAATAGTCAGTCCCTGCAGTGCTCGAGGCGTTGAAAATTCTGGATACCAGCTCTCTAAATTGTTTGGGGAAGTTGGTATTTAATAGCGATTGTATCTCTGCAGATGATTTTGCTATCTGGAGATCATACGTTTCTAGCTGACTTGTTTTTGTTTTTTGAAACAGTAGCGCCTTTAGTCAGCTCAGCTTGTCATAATTTACATTTGCAGTATCACTGTGAGGCCACATTTATGATACTTCCGTCTCTTGTGTGGGGGGGAATAAAAAATGTCTGCAACACGTTACGACCTTAGAGACCGAAATTGCATAGGTAGTTCATGGTTGCATACCGCAACAGCTTTGATCGCTCAGCACCACATAACGTCCATTTGAAAGTACATGAAATGCGGTTGAGTCAAAAGGACGGGAGTACCCTTCAGAAAACAGGGCAAGTTTGCAACCCCGCATTGCAAAGGCCGTGAAGGGGCACCTGCTTGCAGATCATTGAATGACTAACAGTAGTCTCACATTTGCTGCTGCTGAGAAAGACCTGTTACGCCATTTGAACATTTGTATTCAAAGGACAAATCCCAATCTTCCCACTAGCCGCTTTTATCTGCCCACCACAAGATGTTTCAGGCATTTTGAAAAGCGCAAAGTGGAAATGGGCAGATTTATAATGCTATGTAGGAGCCATACTGTTGACGGACTCTCTGCAACTGTAAAAGGCAACTTCTCTAACTTTTCTATGTGACGCATGGTGAAACTCGCTTCCCTTTCAGCCATTGCCTGTTGTTCCTTGCATAAACTAAAAGCAGCAAACAAGTTGCTACCGTTAATGTACTTCCATGGAACTCAGCCATTTTTCAGAGTCTGTAATGTCCAACCTAACTTCATGATGGAACGCAGCTGACTTTGTCCACGATATAAAAGGGACATGTCTGTCTGAATTATGTCAATCGCAAACGACACTGTTTGTTAGGGAATAAATCCTGTTGGACAGAATGTTCATGCTGTAGTCTACAACAGCTAAAGCCTTTTCTAAATTTTCTTTGTCTGTCTGCCTTAAACGTGCAGCAGCTTCTGAGACAGCTTTCAGATCTCATTATATTTGGCATAGTGTGGCTTTCTAGGACCTAACAAGAAGTCCTGCAAATCTATATTTTCAGAAAGAGTGTTAAGATGTTGCTTAATTGCTGCTAATGTGTTAGTCTGTACCCCGTGTTGGCACAGTTTGCCCACACTGTGTGTTGTAACCATACCCGTGTTCTGACCCGAGAAAAAGAAAGGGTCTGGCCAGCTAAGCTTGAAACCCCCTGAGGAATTCCCAAAACGTGCCTGACACCCATTTGTGTCCGTTGGCTATAATAACCACCCGCCAGGACTGGAAAGTGAAGAGTTATAGGTATCAGCCTGAACCTTTGCATGTAGTTCTTCCTCAGTGACATTCAGGAAGGATTGCCAATTATTCAACTTTGCCGGTGTGAGGATACTGGGTGTATTCATTTCTTTCATTTTTGCTAACCCCAGACAGGATGTCTGCTGAATGGTGTCAATTAAAAAGGATCATTTGCACAGTAATAAGACACGCTCTAAACAAAGCTTCTCCACCCTGTATTTGCCAATCTTGTCTTCCCCATACACTGTTTACATCAATAGTGTTCTTCCAGTATTCATAACCTTCAACGACAAGACAGGAAACAGAGGAATCTGAGTAAATTAACTTTGTATCAGTTAGCAAAATTTTCCTAATTTTTGAAAGATGTATTTTGAAATAATATGACTCACTTTTTGTGTTATGCCCAGAAAAATAAGTGAATTTATCCAAATAATGTTCTGGGCACCCCACAGGTGGAGCTGAACAGTGTTCCCACTGTATATAGTTCAATAGTGATATATGTCTAGTTGCACGGTGCAGGTAGGAATGTCCCCAGTTGTTATAGCAGAACATTTCCCCATAATTCTTTGTATTGGTGTATACTTCATCACGTTCGAATACTGAATAGTCCTTCATTTCAGTTAACATAGAATCAACTGTCTGGACATCCCAATCATCAGATACAACACTATATGTAATTACATCAGTCATAGAGATTTTGAAGACATACAGAATCTGAACAACCTCAGTAGGCCGTATATATCAAATGGAACTTTGTCCCACACAATACGATCAGGAATAGGTACAGCTGAAATGTTCACAAGGATCAAGTCTCTTCGGACCTTACGTAAGGAATGGTATGGAGTTAAGACTATGGTGTTACGCTAAAATCCAAGACATAACCATTGCTGAAAACAACTTCCTAAGAAACCTTGTGTCGCTCCCGCCAAGCACTCCACTGTTCCCTCTTTTTAAGGATCTTGGCATAAAACGCATCGGTCATAAAGCTCGCCTACGCCTTCTCCTGTACTGGCGGCGTCTCTGGGCTACCCCAGAGCTTGAAACTTTTAGTGAAGCCCTGCAGGTTATTTTAAAAGCTGATCACCTTCAGAGCATCCCCTGGCTACGATACATCAAGGGGTCACTTTACTCACTCTGGCTCAGTGAACTCTGGAATTCACCAACCACCTCCGTATTTCCCTCGAAAAGCGAACTAAAGAAACTATATTGGCAAACGGCAGATCATGAAGATCTAGGGGCCGCACTTCACACTACATTATCTTCTGACTTTGTTAACTTAAAAGAGAAATGCAAGTATGAGGCTTTTCGGGACATAATCACGGTCCCAAGGGAAAGGAAACTGTACTTTCAGTTCCGCATTGGAACGCTACCACTAAGACTTTTCACCAGCCGCTGGTCACACAAAGAATCAGCTGCTTGTCCAGCCTGTAAAGCCCCCGTTGAGAACCTCCCTCACGTCCTTTTTGCCTGCCCCGCATACACCGCCTCACGCAGGAAATGGCTGGCCCCGGCATGCAGACTGCTGGGAATCCGCAGCTCTGAAATAGCCCTGCGAATCCTTAGATCAGACACTAGGCAACTCTAGTGATCGCCGTTGCCAAGTTCCTCGGAGCTAGCTGCATCGCTAGAGGGAAATTTTGATCTGCTTAATGGTTCCAACAGGACTGTCCCTTCACACTGTGTGAGTGTATTTTATTTTTATTCCATTTTATTATTATATGTATTGTTACATTTATTACTTTGTGTATGTATTTGTATTTATTGCTGCTATGCACTTTTATGGCTCTTGTAGCCGAAATAAAGTTCCTTTGACTTGACTTGACTTGAATGGTATGGAGTTAAGACTTCATCCACAAGTTCAACAGAGGAGTGTTCAGGAAGGTAATGACCATTTATAAGCAAAATGAAAACAGTCACGAAACCAATCCATAGAAACAGTGCACAAAATGTCAAGCAGAACCAGAAATAGTTCCATGGGTAAATAGAATAGTTATGTTTAAGCCATAGATACAGCTTATGTGTCTTTGAACCAGTTTTAATGGCAGGAATAGATGAAGTGGAAGAAAAATCATCAATGTTGAAGTAACTAGACCAGTCTCTGCAAACGCAGGAGCAGGTGCATTACCGGTGGATGGATCCACTTCGCGTGGAGGCTCATAGTAGATGAGGTTGTCAGTCTGTGTTGTCTTGGTGTAGAAAACAGCCAAATCTTGGACAGGAGTTGTTGTTGAAGTGGTAACTGGAATCAGCAAAAGCTCATTTTACACCCTCCCCATGGTTAAGGAGGTTTTTGTAGCATCGTTGGACATGCTTGTGTAGTCGGAAGTAGTGTTTTTTCTTCTTTGAAGCGGTATGTCCAGTTTGGTAGTGAGAGGGGACTAAGAACTACCCAAGGGACCTCTGGGTCTACTGTGCAGGCTCGACCACATGGTAAAATTTGACAACGTCAATGGAAATTAATCTGTTGGCTTTGGAACCAGGTAGCGGTGGTAGAATGACAGTTCTGGTACCTTGTATTCCCAGGACTGGGACCGGTGCTCTGTAGGATGGACCAAATTCCTTCTTCACAGAGATCTTCTCACAAACCAGATCCCCGACTTTAGGAATCCAGCCAGTAGAAGTTGTTGGTAAATCCCCTATTCCTAATGTGGCAGCACTGATTGATGATTTATCATCACAAAATTGCTGAAGCTCCTGTAAGACAGTGAGACCTTCATTTATGTCCAAAGGTGTATCTGCTGCCACCATACCAGGGCCATCAAGATCTAGGGCATACATAGGTATCCCAAAGAGAACCTCATAGGGAGTGCATCCCCCAAGGACCTTCTTGGCAGATTATTCAGAGCTCTCTGGACCCCATATAGGTGATGAAGCCAACTGCGGCCTGATCCTTATACTCTAGCTGTTAAGGACTGCTATAGATCTCAATTTCTCCTCTCCACAACAGAATTTCCCTCCAGTTGGTATGGTGAGGAGTAATGGAGTTCAACACCCATCGTCCCCATGGTGTCCCTGAATGCCTTAGAGACAAAGGCAAGGCCCTGGTCCAAATGGAATGCTGCAACTGCATATGTGTCGAGACTGGGCCACTCACCTGAAAAGCAGGATGTCTGCAGGGGCGATGGTATGCCCGACCTCCTTGTCCGCATATCCTTCCTGGTGGACACAGACACCCCAGCAGGTGTCTCAAGAGGAAAAGGGGAGTGGAAGAGAAAGAGACAAAACACTGCCACTTCTTGCCGGTCAAGCTAGGCACCCTATATCTTCAAGGTGCAGGTTGTTGTTGACAGAGTGATAGCTGAGTTAGTGCACTCAACTTCCTTGAAACTGAATCTCTCTTTCTGATATGGGCACGGAGTGGTAGAAGAACACCGGGATGCACCAGCACTTTTCTTGGATAATAATACCTGTTAGCACAATTACTAACACTGCATTACCAAAAACCCAAACTGAGTACCATAACAATAAGTACTGCAACACTAAGGCTGGCTTCAGAGATTCACTGTTGCACACTACAATTAGAACTTTGGTCGCACTTATAATGCACAAGAAAGACAAAAGAGGGCATTAATTATATCACGTATAACTTTCCTGCGTGCATAGGGTTAAACTAAAAGGAACAAAAACAATCCAAGAAATACAAATGTCAACTCTGGGTTTAAACAGTTAGGGTGGCACAGTTTGGTTTGGTTTCACTGTGTGTGTGAAAAACCCTTTCAAAAACAAATTCCTCAAACCTGAAACACAGGCATGAATGACACAATTTGATTCCAAGAGTTATGCTATTAAAGAAAGAAAAGTCACGTTAATTCTCTTTTAAAATTTCACTGTCACTTTTTGTAGTAATTGAGCTCAAACAGATTTCCTGAACCACATTTAGGCAAGTAACTACAATAATAATGTAGAATGTTCAGAAATACATTTGTCTCTTCAAAATAAGCCCTCTGCCAAAATACGAGGTCTGAAATTCACCAGCTGTTCTAGGAAAGTGCGGCGCTCAAAGAACAAACCCCCTGGAGAATACTAGTCACTTAGCTGCAGTCTTTTCCGGAGTGCTGGAGGAATGCCTGGTGTCAGCTGGTACAGGAACAAAGAATAGAATTGCCTCAAAAGTCCTGAATATGAGGATGACAGCAGGAGCTGGACTGCCAAATCAGATGCTGATATCAGGAAGCAAAACAAAGCCAATCAGGGAGGCATGCTTCACTCTGCTATTTGGAGCCAATCAGGAAAGCAGTTGAGTTTCCACATGTGGATGAGTCACCACTCCCAATTAGAAGCACATGTCTACACCACACCCAATTAGAAGCACATGTCTACACCTGCTCACATTAGCAAACAAGCATTGATAAAACAAGGATTGATAAAAACAATTGTGTAACACAGCACATTATGTTTACTTAGCAACATGAAGGTTTAACCAAGAACAGAGATATGATTTAACCCTAATCCTTGGGGATGCTGACAGATAATGCAGGAGGCACCTTGGGGATTCTTGACAATATGTACTGATAAACATCAGCAAGTCTTTCATAACAGTTTGAGCGTCAGCCAACCGCTGAGGCCATACCCACAGGAATCTAGAACAAGAATATACAGCGACTAAGATGCATTTGTATGCACCATCAGGTTGAAGCGGATTGCAGTGGTCCACATACACACATTGTAGTGGCCTGTTCAACACTAAGAGGGATGCCTTTGGTGGGTGTTTTATCTTGAAGCCCTTAATCTGCTGGCAGATGTCACAACAAAGGACGTATTGTTTTGTCTGTTTGTATAGACCTGGCCACCAGAAGCGTTTCTGTAAAAGCATTATTGTGGCCAAGATACCAGCATGAGCAGATGTGTCACCCTCATATGCTGCTTTTATTAGATCTAATCTCTGGTCTTCATTGGGGATCACTCTGTCTCCACCCCCAGGAAGCGTTGCATAAGCAACATTCTGTGCACTGATGTGGTATAAGAGTATATTGTAGGATAAGCTTTTGGGAGCGGCTTGCCTTCAGCCGAAGCTTTCACAGCAGTCAGAATTTCATTATCCAATCTCGTCTGAGAAAGAGTCACTGTAGCCACAGAAGCTGTAGCTACTGAAGATTTTTCTGCTCCTTCAGCTAAAGTGTTGCCGATAGCGTGTGCTTCTACACGTTGGTGGCCCAATGTATGTACTACACGGACACAAGGTAGCTTTATCCTTAAGATCAGCCACCCTCCCCCAGAGAGTTCTGTGTTTTATGGTGTTCCCTTTGGAGTCTCTAAACCCGTTCAATCGCCAGTGATTATGGAAATCATTGCAGGACTGGACCCAGTAGTAACAATTGAAGACTATCAGAATGAGTAGTCCTGGCTCTGTGTTCTTGTGCTAGTATAAGGGCTTTGAGTTCAGCCAGCTGGGCTGTGCAGTCCCCTAGGGTCTGCGTGTACGTGTTGCAAGGGTAAAACACACCATCCTTCATCACTCCGCTCATGGCTGCGCAATCGGCTGAATATTGATGTTTGGTATCTGCAGCTAGTTGTGCTGATCCATCAGTGTAAATGACAGCATAGTATCTGTCAAGTGGCAAAATAACTAGAGGTGTGGGGTACTCTTGTTTGCATTGGAGAAATTCTTGTGTCTGAAGTTTTGGATCAAAGATGTAATCTACATCGGTGGCAGTCAGGGAAGTTGCCCACTGAATCCAACGTGAATGTAAAGCTTTAGCTTTCGTGAGCTAAGTTCTGGCAGAAGAAACCATTGGAAATATCCAAGGTTGTTTTGTATTTTTTACGCACTATTTTGTTAATTAGTGCAGTGCTATGTGAGTTTTGTATAGCGTATGTGTGTGTATCACTGTTTAAATATCTGTAATCTAAGACTATACTATAAGAATGGTCTAGTTTTGCAACGGGGAATATCCGATTATTCATTGCAGAGACACAGGGCTCAATTACCCCCTGGTACTTGAGCTGAGTAAGGATCTCCCTCACCGGAGCTTTAGCTTCATGTTTAACAAGATATTGTGGCTGAGACTAGGGTGTTGACCTGATAGGTATTACATGACAATGTGAGTCCTTGTCCCAGCCTACATGATTGTGGTATAATGCAGGTGCCTGCGCTAAAGCCCAGTTGACAGCGTAGTCTTGTTTTACTGCTTCTGAAACAAGATCAGAGAAACAAGGCAAACTGACCTCTTCCCCGTGTGGGAGCTTAGGGTTGTGCTCGGGTGGCCAGTCCTTCTTGGCCGGCAGGATTTCACAACTAAGTTCGTCCCAGAATATCACACTAATGCTGCGCTCTACGTCTCCCTCAATTTGGATATTTAAATCATAATCCCTGCCGGGTGGGAGGACGCACCCGTCTGGCGACATATTGTGACCTCTGTTACGCTGTCTAACAGTGTCACTGCCCAAGTCTTGTTCTTCAGCAATGTTCTCAAGTGTACTGGCATTTTTCATTAACAGTGCTACCACTTTTTACTTTTTAACTGTGGCTTTTGTTGTGAGGACTTAACTTATTTTTTGGCTGAAGGCTGTGTTGAGTCTTTCTCCTGTTTCACATATTCAGGATGTAGATCTGGATGGCCCCCTCTCTCGTTACGTCTATCCGGTGGGTCCTGAAAGGATAGAGAGGGACGTGAATCAATATATCTGTCAGGAGCTTTTTCATATTTTCTCTATTTCTGACAGTACATTTGCTGTCCGAGTTCTCTAGGTGTGGAGAATCTGCTGTCTGATTTCGTCTGTCTTTAAATTGCTTTTGTTTATCCCAGCGCTTTATAGAACCCTCCTGCACTTGTTCAGTACCTTCCTTAGGGGTGGTACTCTGTATTTTGAGTTTTTTTGGCTTGGCTTCCAAACTATCCCGCACTATACTGGTATAGGTGTCGGAAATAATTTTCGGTAGCTGTTTCTCCTGGTCCAAATGTGGAATCTCTCTGAGGCGCTGGTGTATAGCCAGTGCTACCGCTTCCTCTTTAATGTTAATGAGTATTGTTGAGGCGACTGCATCAAAGTTATGCATCAATTTCATACCCAGATCTAGGGCTGGTGCAGCCCCGTGCTCATTCTGTATTTCCTTTAACACTTCCGGTAAATTGGCAACTGTTGGGGTACCATGTGTGGTAGTATATAATTGCCATTAAGACTGTACCCCTTGTAGCGCAGTCATCCACTGAGGGAACCATCCCAAAGGGCAAGCACATTGTGAGAATTCTATGTTTTTCCTGTGGTCCCGGATGGGAAAATCCAGCTTCCAGCTGATTTGTTTTCTGAGCTATCCAGAACTGGATTTTCTCTTGTTCTGTGGGTACTTTCCCATGATAAATTGTACTGTTTGTGGATTAATCCCAGTAATAGCCAATTGGTATCCAGCAGCTGCTGGTGGTGCTGGACACTCTGGTGTAGTGTTTAGAGTTTGCACTACGAACTGAACAAGTCATCTATACAGTGTTATCATCTCAATGTAGAAATTGCGCAGATCAGCTGCCAGCATAATTTGTATACCTGGGTGTGGTGTGTATGTGGCAAACATAGGCCACGTTGGCCCTTCATTACTTAAGGGACCTAATCTCACGGGTTGTATTATATGTGGAAGGGCACCATTAAACCAGTTTTGATGTTCTTGATAAGTGATTGGTATTTCAAGATACTGGTCTGCTTGGTACCGTATTGGTACATTTGCAATTCTGTATATGTGGAATGTGAATGATCTAGAGTCTTCCTCAAGAATGGTGACCCAAAAGTAAAATGTTTCAGTTTGATAAGCTTCATTAGCTTCTATTATGAATGTGACATCCCTCCCTCATCTGATAAGCCATGCCCTACTAGATGTAATGTTAATGCATGTCTAACATTCTCAGGAATGTCTATGGCGTTAGCCATGTTATGAAATGGGTAAAGAGATACCAAGGGGAGTAAAGTCCTTTTGATAGTTTGAGCTTGAACAACTTACAGCCTAATTAAGTGCTCCCTGTTCAGCTGAGGAGGATCTCCCTCAAGACCACTGATGTCTCAGTATAATGGTACTTAGAGTATCTGTTGTATGTGAGACAGTGATAGTCAGGGTATCTGTAAATTAGTGCCTAAACACCATCGTTGGTGGCACCAGGTCATAGTTTGACTCTTGCTCTAGGCAAGACTTCTGGTTGAAGGAGGACAGTACTCATGTTTGTAGATGGTTATGCCTGTCCTACAAAAAATCGCCCCAACCCTCCCGGCTCACAAGCAGCACCTCACCAAAAACCCAAACAGTAATAGGTGATTTGTGACACCCTTTACGCATGGACTCAAGAATGTGACATCTCAGGGAGTGTCGTGGTTAAACGGAGATTACCCCTTTCTCACATTAACAACGTCCCAATCAAACTCAGACACTGAAGGAGATGCAGTAAGGTTTTCAAATGGTTTTATTAACAAAACTGCAATCTAAGACAAGACGCATGGGCTGCAATGATTAGGATAATAAACAGTGCAAGAAACAGAATTGTAAAGACGAGAGTCATTAATACAAAGTCTACACTATCTTGTAATAGCATGAAATGACATTAGATGTGAAATATGTCCTAATACCCTAATAAAGTGAACCTCATCTTTAACATAAAGAAAGCTAGGTGTGTTAAACCTAATCTGCCAATGCCATGTCCATGAGAAGAGCCCCCCAACCCTTGTTACCTTGGAATGAGGTCTCTAGAACAGACTCCGTGGGGACACGAAGACTGGGTCAGCATCAAGGTGACGTGCAGCATCGATATAAGCAATGGGATCTGGTTGGAATCCCTCTGACTATCTGTCTATGTGAGGTGCATTTATACAGATCTGCTCTGACCCCTGACTTCGGTCTGTTTCCAAACAATGGATAACAAGACGTTCGTGGGATGGCAATTTATGTAAACAATTCCCCCGAAGGAGTGGAAAGGGAAAGTGCCTAATGTGAATACCTACAATTTGTTTATCTTTGTCACTTGATAGTGATGCCTTAGCACAGTGGCACTGATAACATGGAACTAAAACATGGGCCTAACTAAAAACAATGCAGCCATCTTGGAAAGATAAATTAAATAATTATGCTAAGACAGCGCACACTAAGTAGTGTAAAAGTCACTAGGTGACTGGGGCACGGGTCTACAAGCAAAAGGACTAAGCTAACTCCTGCTTCCCATTAAAACAAGATAGGATTCACCACAAGGGGCTGTCCAAGCTTCCTTGATGGACATGCCCTTTGATGGCCCCTGTCTCTTTGGAGACAAGACAGACTCTGTGCTCGATCAGTTCAAGGATTCTCAGGCTATGGCCAGGTCGAGGGGTTGCCATGAGGACCAAACTCCCCCGCCATCCCCTCGTCCCCACCCAACCGCCTGTTTTGTCTTTCGCCTTTTCGTGGCTACAGAAGAGGTCTCCAACCACATCCATTCCCAGTCAGCCACTGTGTGGTGCATGCTGCCCGGCCCCTGCGTGGCCAAGGTTGTAGGATACACCGAACTTGTGGGTCAGGTGGTCAGTGCCCTGATTGGTCCCCTCCCCCTGCAGCAGCCTCTGAACTTTACTAGTCTGGCTCAACCCCACCACAGGCCAGTTGGCAGCAGGATTCACCATCACCTGCTCTACTGGCAATCCATTACATCAGACAGGTGGGTATTGCAGATAGTCCGAAGGTGCTACTCCCTCCCCTTCAGTACTACCCCTCCATTCATGCCACCATCCTACGATCAGATGATTGAGGATCATTTGTCATTCTGTGTGAGGAAGTCACAGCTCTCTTGGTCAAGGGAGCCATAGAGAGGGTTCCTATGCCAGAAGTAACTTGTGGTTGCTATTCCTGCTATTTTCTGGTTCCCAAAAAGGACAAGGGTCTTCCCACTGTCCTAGACCTTCAGTCCCTCAGTCTCTTCCTCAAGAACAAGAAGCTCAAGACACCCACACTGGCTCAGGTTCTATCTGCCATGGACCAGTAGACTGGATGCTAGCATTGCAGGACACTTATTTTCAAATGCCCGTTCTGTCCACTCGAAGACCTTACCCGCAGTTAACAGTAGACCAGGAGCACTTTCAACTCACTGTGCTCCTCTTTGGCCTTACCAGCACCCCTTGAGTGTTTACCAAGGTGATGGCTTTGGTTGTAGCTCATCTTCGGAGAGCAGTCATTTGTATTCCCCCCATTCATGACGACTGGCTGTTGAAGATGGACTTGCCCCAGACTATCTTCTCCTACCTCCAGACTATGGCGGACCTCCTGCATTCGCTGGGGTTCGCTATAAACATGCTGAAGTCACACCTGACTCCCTCTCAGAAGCTCCCTTTCATCGGAGCTGTTCTGGACACAGTGCAGTGTTGGGCCTATTGTCCTGATTGCAGAGTCTAGGATTTTCAGGCTATCATACTGATGTTTCAGTCTGTTTCCTGGATTTCGGTGAGAATGACTCTGAGACTGCTGGGCCTCATGGCCTCCTGCATTCTCCTGGTGACACATGCCAGATGGCATATGCGGGCTCTGCAGTGGGACCTGAAGTTCAAGAGGGTGCAGCATCGGGGGAATATCTCTGACAAGGTCCATATCTCGAAGGGAACTGCAAAAGATCTTCAGTGGTGGTTAATGAGCAACGATTTGATCAGAGGCAGAGCCTTCTCCCTTCCCCAAACGGATCTGACAGTAGTGACAGATGCGTCACTCATGCTATCATCTGGGAGAAGTGTAGATCAGAGGCATCTGGTCTCCAGCGGACAGGGGTCACCACATCAGTCTGTTGGAGCTCTGTGCTATTCAGCTGGCACTGAAATCCCTTCTTCAATCTATCAAGGGAAAGATGTTACAAGTGTTAACGGACAACACCACCACCATGTGGTACTGCAACAAGCAGCATGGGGTGGGGCCATGAACCCTTTGTCTAGAGGCTTTGGGTCTCTGGACGAGGATCGAACAACAGGGCATATCCCTGGTAATTCATCATCTGGTGGGCTCTCTGAATGCCAGAGCAGACAAATTCAGTTGAAAATGCCTAGCAGATCACAAATAGCATCTCTATCTGGAGATGGCTCAAGGTCCTTGGTTAGATCTGCTTGCCACTGCCAAAAATGTGCAATGTCAGCATTGGCGTTTCCAAGGTGGCAATTGCTCTGAGATGCTTTTTGTCTCAAGTGGAGTTCGGGCCTCCTGTACACCTTCCCACCCATTCCACTTCTGCCCTGAGTTCTCAGAAAGATCAAGAGTGACTGGGCTTACATTATCCTTGTGGCTCTGGACTGGGCACGGAGAGTCTGGTATTAATGAGCTGCTGAGCATGTCCATTGATCCTTCAATCAGACTGCCCCTTTGAGGGGATCTTCTATCACAGCAGCAGGGAAGGATTCTGCACCCAAACCTGTCCAGTCTCTGCCTTCTTGCACATTCTTTAACATAATCTTGGCAGCCAGGCATCACTCCACCAACACATTATATGTCTGTTGTTGGCAGAACCTTGTGGCATGGAGCACAAACAAGTTTGTTGACCCTCCTTCTGACCCTCTCTTTGAAGGTCTGTTTTCATCCTTTACCTTGCCCAGCAGGGCTCTGCTATGGGCACTCTTAAGGGATATCTGTCATCAACCTTCCTCGTTTAAGTCCCCTGTTGTACATAGGTTCCTCAAAGGTCTTACACATCTGTTTCTTCCATCCCCATTGATTATGCCTCAATGGAGTTTGAATTTAGTTTTGACCTTCCTGATGTCGCTCCTTTCGAGTGGCTCCACAATTGTCCTCCTAGGCTTCTCACTTAGACATAAGAAAGGCTGTTTTCAATTACATCTGCCCGCAGTGTGAGTGAGCTGCAGGCATTGTCACCTAAACCTCCCTCTATTTCAGTCTATCCTGTCAGTGGTGTTTCGCACTAGAGCCTCTTTTCTGGCAAAAGTGGTTATGCCCTTTTATGTAGGCTAATCTATCACCGTGCCTACTTTTTATGCACCCCTGCATCCTTCTAAGGAACAGGAGAGACTCCACCACCTGGACCCAAAAAGAGCATTCGTTTTCTACCGTGATCATACAAAAGGGTTCTGGGTGTATGACCAACTCTTTGTAGGGTATGTGGGTGTGGATAAAGGTTGGGCCTTTTTTTTTTTTGCACCTGAGAGACTCCGCCACCTGGACCCAAAAAGCGCATTGGTGTTCTACCTTGATCATACAAAAGGGTTCTGGGTGGATGACTGTTAGAAATGGGGTCTTTGGTTGGCAGTCAGGTTATCCCCTGGCCAAGCAAGGACCCTCACTCTAGTCAGGGTAAGTCACACGCAATCCAAATGGTCCTGTGCCCACCCTCTGGTAGCTTGGCACTGAGCAGTCAGGCTTAACCTAGAAGTCAATGTGTAAAGTATTTGTGCAAAAAAATATGCAATAACATAGTAGAACACCACAAAAATACACCACACAGTGTTTAGTAAAATATATAATATTTATCTGGTAAGATGCATGTCAAAACGATTAAGATGCAATAAGTATATGTCGAAATATCACTTTAAAAATTATATAAAGTATCTTTAGTCTCTTAAAAGCAATAAATGTCTCCTGCAAACACAAAGTACCTGGTTTGATTTCAAATTCTCTGCAAGGGACCGCAGAGGAGGAGGTGCTTGGAAAAAGGGGAGGTGTGCGTCGATTTATTCCAGCACACGCAGACGATGTGTCGTTGAGTTTTCACACAGGGCAGGCTTTGTGTCGATTTACGGCACATAGACTGGGATCCTCTTCGGGTTGCGGGATTTCTGTACGCCCCGGGGACGAAGCGTTGAAATCCTGCGCTTGCAGGATGAAGTCACAGGGGCTGCGTCGATCCTGTGGGCGTTGCATGGAAATTTCTACCGCACAGCAGGTGCTGCATCGATTCCTCTCAGTAAGTCGGGCTGAGTCATTCCGGCTCAGCTTTGCATCGATCCAGTGGGCCATGTGTTGAATTTTGGGTTGCTACGCTGGCGCTGTTTCGATCTTCTCCTTGTCAAGTCAGGCTGCGTCGTTCCGGTTTGGCGTGTGGTGACTTTCTCACCACGAGGCAGGCTGTGTCGTTTCTTGCAGGCTGTGTGTCGAATTTTGACACTCAGGGAGTTCTCTTGCAGGATTGCAGGAATGACGTTTTTTTAGTCCTGAGACTTCAGGGAACAGGAGGCAAGCTCTATCCAAGCCCTTGGAGAGCACTTCTCAGCACAGCCAGGGAGCAGCAAGGCAGCTGGGCAACAGCAAGGCAGCAGTCCTTCTCAGAAAAGCAGTCAGGTGAACTCTTTGGGCAGACAGGCAGTTCTTTTTGGCAGGTTACAGGTTCTGGTTCAGGTTCAGGTTCTCTCCTCCAGGAAGTGTCTGAGTTGGTAGGGGCAGAGGCCCTGTTTAAATACCCAAATGTGCCTTTGAAATGGGGGAAGACTTCAAAGAGTGGCTT
Organism: Pleurodeles waltl; assembly: GCF_031143425.1. Classification (NCBI taxonomy): domain Eukaryota; kingdom Metazoa; phylum Chordata; class Amphibia; order Caudata; family Salamandridae; genus Pleurodeles; species Pleurodeles waltl. The sequence continues at coordinate 378,436,605 of NC_090438.1, forward strand.
AGAAGTGCACAAGGTCCCCTTTCAGTTCCATCCTGTCTGCCAGGGTTCCAGTAGGGGGTGTGGCACTCCTTTGTGTGAGGGCAGGCTACTGTCCTTTGACATGTAAGTGTCAGGCCCTCCACCCTCCCACCCCAGGAAGACCCATTCAATATGCAGATGTATGCAAGTGCGACTAAGCATCCTGTGTCTGGGGTTTGTCTGAGTGAATGTGCAAGGGAGCTGTCAACTAAATTTAGCCAGACGTGGATTGTAAGGCAAAGAAGGATTTAAGTGCAGAGAAATGCTCACTTTCTAAAAGTGGCATTTCTAAAATAGTAATATTAAATCCAACTTCACCAGTCAGCAGGATTTTGTATTACCATTCTGGCCACACTAAATATGACCTTGTTACTCCTTTCAGATCAGAAGCTACCACTCAAACACTATATGAGGGTAACCCTAGTGTTAGCCTATGAAAGGAGCAGGCCTCACAGCAGTGCAAAATGTATTTAGGAGGTTTACACTACCATGACCTGTAAACTACACAGGTACATGTCTACACAGCACCCTGCCCTATGCGTTACCTAGGGCCTACCTTAGGGGTGACTTATATGTAGAAAAACGGGAGTTTTAGGCTTGGCAAGTACTTTTAAATGCCAAGTCGAATTTGGCAATGAAACTTCACAGAGAGGCCTGGCAATGGCAGGTCTGAGACATGGTTAAGGGGCTACTTAAGTGGGTGGCACAATCAGTGCTGCAGGCCCACTAATAGCATTTAATCTACAGGCCCCGGGCACCTATAGTGCACTTAACTAGGGACTTATAAGTAAACTAAATAAGCCAATTGGGTACGATCCAATGTCACCATGTTTTAAGGGAGAGAGCATATGCACTTTAGCACTGGTTAACAGTGGTATAATGCGCAGAGTCCTAAAACCAGCAAAAACAATGTCAAAAGTTGAGGGAGGCAGGGATAAAGTTAGGGGTGACCACCCTAAGGCTGTCAGGTCTAACAGTGACCGACTCTTTGTAAGGTATGTGGGTGTGGAGAAAAGTCGGGCAGTGCAGAAGCAGACCATCTCTAGATGGGTCATATTCTGCATTAAGATCTGCTGCACACTCGCCAAAAAGCAGCCCCTGAGGGTTTGCGTGCTCATTCGACCTGAGCTAAAGCTTCCACCACTGCCTTGGCAAAAGGAATTCCAGTCTTTGATATCTGCCAGGCCGTAACACGGGCATCTCTGCACACATTTGCCAAACACTACAGCCTGTTCAGTCAGGTCCGTTGGGATGGGGCTTTGCCCATTGGGTCCTGCAGGACTTTGTTTGATTTTCGTTCGCAGACCCACCTCCAGGGGTGGTATTGCTTAGACATCTATTGTAAGGCAAGGAATCTGCAGCTAGAAGTCTCTATCAGATGGATAGGTTACTTTCCTTTGGTAACGCCTTATTTGGTAAAGAATATATCTAGCTGCAGATTCCTTACTACCCAACCCATCCTCCACGCTCTGCAAATTTAGTTCTAGGGGCAGAGAATCCGCATTCAGGGCCTTAGTTTTGAAGCACCAGTAGTCAGTATTCATGGCTCTGCGCTTCTGGTATGGAGGTAGTAAAAAAAAAAAAAACTGATATCAGTGCGCCTGGGTTGCGCCTATATAGGACCTGCAACGTCCTATCTGGCATGGACAACACCAATGACGGATGTGGAGCTGATTGACGCCACCTAGCTCCGTGCAGGAGTACTGCTCACAAGAATCTTCTGGATCCAGTCTGACTCCTGGAGAGAAATCTGAGGAAAAGAATCGGCAGCTAGATATAATCTCTACCAGATAAGGCATTTCTGAAGGTAAGTAACTTGTCCACCATTCTCAGGAAAGGAATTCTTCCCAGTCTCTTTAGTGAGTCCTACCCACTGTTTCAGAAATGTGCACATGACTTTAGTGCAGTGGTGGTACATTAGCGTGGGCAGGAGTTCTTTTTGTTCATTATGCTTGAAGTGTTATGCCCCTAAAACGTGAAAACAAGAGGTCTGATGGTCTTATGCCGCAGCTGATATGGTGGAGAGCTGTGGGGAAGGAAACGGAATGTAGGGTAGTCCTAGGTATTGTTTTCAAATGTTTTGTCAGTAACATAATAAATGTTTGATTTGATATTTGCAGCTGGACTGCTCCCCCCCCCCACCCCCCCCCCCCGTCCCCATCACTAAGTTATGTCTTCTTGTTCATTCTATTTTAGAGCACACTGGGAAGCATGATGAGTCTTTACAGCGAAGCTGGTGATTTTGGCAATGTCACTGTCACAGGGGAAATAATCTTCTCTCTACAGTACGATCAAAAAATTCAAGCATTGGTCATCAATATAAAGGAATGCCGAAATCTGGCGTACGGCGATGAACGAAAGCGACGCTCCAACCCGTGGGTGACTGGCAGCGACTCAAATTTATGTATCTGTCTAGATTTCTTGCAGACTAATGATCAGTACATTCAGCTGTATAAAATTGAGAAATTTCATCGGGGCTTATGGTAAAATTGGTCTGGCGGTGATGGGTGGAGATGACAGTAAACTGTACATAAAAAAATGGGGCTAATCGAATTAAGGCTTACTGCTCCTAATGCACCCTTCATCCAATTGCAGGCGTTTTTGACTACTGTTTTCTGGTTAATTTGAGTGATGTACAGAAACCATACTTTTCTGACTTGCACAGTGTAAAGCCCCTTATCCTCCTGTTAAAGAGTTGCCAGCTGTCCATCTTTCACTGGAGGTGGGCTCTGAAATAGACTGAACACCATTGCTATGGACGCCAGGATTTAGCTTTATTGCATGACTTTTGGGTTACAGAATGCTCAAACTACTCTGTCTAACCGTGCCTCTTAAATCCGTGCTTCTCAAAGTTTTTAGAACCATGACCCAATTCTTATAATGACAAACGTTTCTGACCCACTTAGCTTTAAAGAACATTTACATGATTTGATTACAGTAAAATACATATGATGCCTGCAATAACGACCCCTGCTGGCTACAGCACAGGGCAGTTGTGCTCACTGTCAAAGAGCTATGCTAGCCCAAAACCACGCATAGTCTGGTAGAACATATTCAGATTTTTGAGCCCCTGGGATTTTCTTCGGCTTGTGTTACAGACAGTAAAATTACCTTTGAAAATTAAATCCTTCTAGAGATGATGCATGGATATTCCTGAGCTTGACATTTTTGGAGCATCTGCTTTTCTGTACTTTTTGCAGCTCATTTGTCTCGACCCGAGTTTGAGGCTGCAGCCTGCAGTGCCTTGCTCTGGTCAGCTGCAAAAACCTCTCTTCAGGGCAAGGGGGGACCTAGGCTACCAGGGCAGTGTAAAGTTATTACTTGCAGACCAGTCATGTTAGAAGGTCAGTAAGACTGAGTGAGAGTCATTCACATTTAAAGCTTGTCCTGGATTTGTAACTCATTCTTTCCCTGTCCTTATGGTAAACGTAAAGCAGATAAACCACTTCTGACATATTTCCACCTCTGTATATCCCCCCTTCTTTGAAGAGTACAGCAACAGTGGTTATTCTGCTATAACATTATTTAAATAGGAAAATGCCTTGAAAACACACATCCCTGGGAACATGAGCATGCTCGTAGGCTGGTATCGTGTTGCATGTACTTTTTAAACAGAGTATGTGATCTTTAGGACTGGGAAGGAATGAGTTACAAATCAAACACAAGCTTTAAATGTGACTTATACCAAGACTTTTGTGACACACCATAAATAGGCGTGCCACCCAACAGGCGGGCCTGACCCACAGTTTGGGAAACACTATCTTGTGTTCTTAATATAGGCAGCCGAACAGCGTTTGGATAATTGTAACGTATGCCTCCAATAAAAATTTGATGGACACAGTGGAACTAATTCCAATGGTGCAATGCGTCCTTGGCGGCGGCACCGGGGCCCAATCCACACTGCACCGAGGTAATTTTGGCAGCCTTTAGATTACCTTCCTCCAGACATTGTGGTGGGGGGAAGGGCCTCTTGGATTTCGTCATACTAATGTATGGTGACACTGAGAAGAATTCCAAACACTGGGGGTGTGTGCCTGAACACTAGGTGTGGTGTGTGCCTGAACACTAGGTGTGGGTTGTAGACCCCACTAGCTATCATATGGCCCTGCGCATTGACGTGTTAAACGGAGTGTTAAACGCAAATCGGGCACTAAGACCGTCATGTTAGTAATGGTGATGAATCGAAAATGTCTGGAGTCAATGGCCTGAACTGATCTAAATTCAAGTTTAATTAGTTAAAGAAATGGACAGCTAAATGCAAATCTGGTATTGTCTGAACTGTGTAATCCGCTTGCTTCTGTCGAATTAATGATTCCAAGTCGGAGCATGTTTCGCTGCAGATTCAACAGAATCTGTTTTTCAACCAAAGGTTCGTGTGCGGGATCAGACGGAGGCTGGCTCCTTAGCTCAGGACACCCTCGGGCTGCGTTGAGCGCTGTAGTAAGATTATTCGTTTTGGGGTCACGGTGACCTGGATTGTGTTGACGAGCTAGTATGACACAATAGTCTTTAGAGTTCGTTTTGTGATAATGTATTTTCTCAGCTCCTATCTTAGACCAATCACCTACTCATGTAATTTAATGACGAACATTGTTTGATTTTCAATTACATTTCAAGAGTTTTTTCAGAATGTAATGATTGCATAATATTCTGCGTTTTGGTTTGCAGTATGGTGATGATTTTCGTGTGTGCCTTTGGAACAGAATGATGGTGTCAGATCGATTTGTGTGTTTAGAAATCTTAGAACTTGCGAGAACTCTATGCATTTATTTCCCTCAGTAAAAGTGGCTTGAGATGTCTGTTATCGGGTGCTCTACAACTAAAAATATATTTTACAGATTCATGGAAAATATTTGACTTTTATGCTCACAATAGCTTCAACCGTAGTCACTGCCAAATTGAGTAGGTTGAAAGGGTTTGGGGCGCTAATAAAATATGGTGAGGAGCAGTGAGAAAAAATAACTTGGATCATTCCTTTAGTCACAGAGGACAAGCAGGTTGAAGCATAGCAAAATCTGACAGAAAGCAGGTGACATCCAGGGATGTCATATCGAAGTTACTAATATGGTGGAGTTTAGGTTCTGTCGTGTGTCGCGGCCATGCCTGCTGAGCCTGTCTCGGTTGCACAGGTTTTCAGTGAGATGTACTGGCTACTGACTGCTCAGTGGAGGAAATCTCTTTAGCAAAGAGGTTGTACCGATGATAGACGCCGTTACTGCAAAAGCTAATGTAAAGTACGAGAGCAAGGTGCCACATTTCACATCGAGGCACCAGAGGCTGGGGTCTGTTTTCACCTACAAGTGCCTCCCACCTTCAGCTACTTCCTGAAGTACTTCCAGAAAGAGCAACAGAAGTTCAGGCCAGCCAAAAAAACCTTAAAGGGGAGCAGTCCGGTCAAAAGGTGTCTTAGAAATCAACAGTCCTGATCACTTCCCCTCAACATGAGACTTCCACGCAGCAGAGTGAGGAGCATCTCCTGTTATGCCACGAAATGGAAAGAATTTTTATTTTATATGTGACTGTTTTCTGACATCAGGACACACTGGTGTTGACTGAAAACTGCCACCTGAACCATTGGCTCCTCAGAAGTAATACCAGTGCATACTCTTCAGTTGGAGGTCAGAGTGTTAACGCTGCTTCTGAGTAGAGTGGTAGAGGTCTTCTCAACGTTGCAGCCAAATGACATAAAGTAACTCTCCTGGTTTGTCACCAAAGTTGTATTCGTTGGGTTCCGAACAATGCCTCAAATGCCAGTTGTCGCATATTTGTGCATACAATAGATCTAAGCCTTCCCATCCTTAAGTAACTGGCTTGTATAAGCATTCTGGGAAGATGAGAGCTACAAAGCTGTGCAAACCGGTCTCCTGCTGTTCCAAGAACAAACGTTAGAATATCCAATTGAAGAACAATCACAGAAGGTGTTCTCTTCATTGGAGCTCAAGGAGATTCATGATCTGGAAAAATCAACTGGTTTAAGACGGGGTGCAGCATTTGAGCCAGATGAAAGTGCGTTTTATATATCTGGAGAGGTTGAAAGCTACTTAATTCATCTTCTTACTGAACCGTATGTCATCCGGTGATGATGATGATCCCATTCTACACTTTTGGGATGCACATCCTACAATAAGAGCTGCACCTGAAATGGACACAGGTAAGTGGAGACTGGTGCAACCCGTGTGCTCAACAGAAAGAATGAAATTGCCCATTGGCAGTTGAATTTAGCATCTAAACCGGATTATAAGCATCCCCTACTGCCAGGGCTTGTTACATCAAAATGGTGGATGGATGGATCGGTGCTATGTGTTAGCCTTTAAAGACAAGAGCCCTAAGCACAGTCTGCTGTATAACCCAGGGGAGCTTACGCTGACAAATCCACACATCGTACACGATCGTTCAAGGTCTGTTAAAGCTTAAGAATCATTATAGAAATTAAAATATATCAATCAGTTTCATTCAGAATAACGCAAAATGAAAATAAATAATTGGCAGCAGAAAACTAAGCCCTAATCCATTAAAATAAAAGTACTGAATACGGTCCAGTGAAAAGCAAGTGTGAATCAAGGATCCTTTTTCACAAGGACTGTTTAGTAAAGTAAGGAGAGAGAAAAATCTGAAAAATATTCAAAGCCCAGGGTGAAAACAGACCAGCATGGAACCTACTTCCTAAGAGAAAGATGTGGCACGTTTTGCAAACCGTGGGTTTTTGTAAATGTTGTGGGCTAATAAACTGTGCAGTCACTGTGGTGTGACAGACATTTGCAACTCTTAACCAATAGTTAAATATAAAGATCATCACTTAAAGGTAAAATAACCTTTGTTCTTCATTCTACTGAATATGCTGTACTATGCCTTACGCACCAAAACAATACTAAATACAAAAAATAAAAACAGCATCTGGGAGGTTGAAGGAAGTGATCTTCAATTTGTATACAATTGTTAAACGTGTTCTGTCAAAGAACATCAGGAACTGAAAATATTACATTATATAAATGTTAGAGCAAACAAGACCACGGAGTTAACAAAATTTTGTACTGCAAAATGTGCAGCTGCCTAAAACCTCATTTGTATAAACAGAACAACTACTTAAAAAATATATATATTTTATAACCCATTAAGTGCATCAGTGAGAAAAAAGGCATAATACAGGATATCTGCCGCCCAGCCCGAATGTAACAAAGAGAACATTGTAAATTGTAACCTAAACCAACTGAACCCCTTACCACCACATTTCTCCCACTTCTCAGACATCCGCGAGCTGCTACAGTTGCAAAGTAGCTGAAAAGCACAGAATCAATGACATAATGTCACACCACTACAGATCAGCGACGTCCGTTTTGGCTCATCTTGGCTCTGAATCCCAACTTCCCCCCAGTAACTCAAGGGAGTAGTATTGCATCCATCCTCCTCACACCTTAGACTTTCAGGGGCAAACCCTGATGGTGTATGTGACGTTTCCGCCACTGTATACATATCAATGCCCCTTTTCCACTCCTGGAGTGATGGATTCTCACTCACCCCCAGTACCAGGCTATATCTCTCTTGGTTACTACTAGCCCTCGGCCACCAAACAGCAGCTTAGCCCCTGGCAAGTCGATATTGTTAGGGATCCCCAGGGGGATTCGTTTGTGATCCAGTGGAATCAATTCTGTGGGAACTTTACTGAGCTCCTCAGTAGCCGCCACCTAGTAGGCCTCGATCAATGGGAAACTCTAAATAGTGTGAACAAAGAAACCCTCCCTTCCGTGACACTTCAAACAGTGTGGATCTTGTTCCTTCCCCATTGCATGCAGTTTCTGCTTATCGTAGTACAGCCTATGAAGGAATTCAAATTGTATTAGGCGTAGTCTGGCTTTTATTGCTACCTCCCTCTGGTGCATTAGGGCCGCCTCAGAGGCTATATCTTCCAGGTCTCCTCCGTCTTCCACCTATTTCACTCACAGTCTGTGTAGAGTGTCGGGCACATTGTTATTTAGGGTTTTATAAGTTAGGGAGACTGCAGCCTTCTTCAGCCCCTCTATTAGCAGCTGCCCTTCCAACGGGGCAAGTTCTGGTATACCGTCCCTAAGTAGACCTTTGGCCTGCCAGGCATGCCGTACCGGTGTGTATTTCAAAAATTGATTAGCGTTCATCCCATACTTGCACTGTGATGAGGAGAATGGGATTATATCTCCTCTCCCTAGCAGATTGCCTATCTTGGAAATCCCATGAAGATCCCAGGCCTCAAAACCCTGTAATTTTTGTATCTCAGGAAGCCAAGTCCCCTCCCATAAGGGTGTTCCCTCAATCGTGTGCGGTGCCAGCCCAGGCGTTTCACTGCTCCTCCCCAGGTCACCACTTGGGTGGCCGAAGGAAGACGCTGCGTCCCCTTCGCCCTTACAGATAGTGTAATCAGGACTTTCTTCCACTGTGCTCAAGTCTAGAGGTGGAATGATCCCATGGTGCTAACAATCAATCATTGATATTGATCAAGTGGGTTGCCCAATAATAGGCCTTCAAGTCCAGGAGAGCCAACATCAGAAGTGAGTTGGGCAACCTTGCTGGCTGGCCTCAAAGAACATATTCAGTATATGGGCCCCAATAAATCCTATATATAACTTGACAAATTCTGCAGATAGCCTGTTGGGGTCCAGCCCTTTTTGGAATTTGACTTCACTGTGGCAGCCTGGACCTCCACCAATGTAATCTCAGCTCCTAGTGCCTTGCACGCCTCCACCTCTAACACAGGGGTGGTGACCGACGCCAGGTAGTGCACGTTGTGTGGTGTGTCTTGTATGGGCTGAGCTTTGTAAAACTCCTCGTAATGGCAGGCAAAGCCCTCTGCAATGGTGTTATCCATATCAAAAGGTCTCCCCCTGCCACCACCACCTGGTGCACCCATCTGACCTCTGCTTACTTCCTACCTATACGAGTAGCTTCCCGACTTTCTCAGCAGTATTGTAGAACCTATGGAGTGCAGCCACCATTTGTTTCTTTGCCCCGCCTTGAGCCAGGTCACGATACTCTTCTCTCAAAAGCGCCAACTGCCTAAGCCTAGTAGATTTTATCTCTGGACCTGGATCCCCTTCGTGTTCAAAAAGTTTGCAATCAAACTGCACATCTGTTCCCACCGCCGCCCTCCTCCTCTGTTGGACAATTAGGTTCTGGGCACTGTGCTAGAGGACTCTCTTATAAGCTTCCCAGGGAACTACTGTGGACGTAACTAAGCCATCATTCTCTTTAAAGTAGCCCTCAGAGTCCACTCGTAGCTCAGTGGCTTCCTACTGGTCCCACATATAGCGCACATTGAGCCTCCAGCCTGTGCCTCCCCCAGGACCCTGCCTGCTGATTTTCACCAGTAGGGGGGAGTGATCAGAGAGTCCCTCTGCCATTTATTCTTCCTGATGTATGGCCCACCTCCCCAGCCAGGACAAAGATGTACTCTAAGCTCCAAAACACCTTGTGGTGCTCAGTAAAGTAAGAGTATTGCCTTTCATTGTGGTGCGCCCATCTCCACAGGTCCTAGAGGCAAAGGGTATTGACAAAGCTTGAAAGTGGGATAGTTGGAATGGGTATTCCTGCTGTCCCCGTTTGACCCAGCTCTATTGCCTTAATATCGTTGAAGTCCCCTCTTAGAATGTGTACTGAAAAGTTTGCCTCCAACTGAATTTCCAAGGGTTTTGCCATCATGGGGCCTGTAGCCGGGGTGGTGCGTAAGTGCTGAGAAGAGTAACATCTGTCTGTCCCCAGGGTCCCTGCACCCCCACGTATTTGCCAGAAGGGCTTGTCCACCTTTTCACCACCTAGAAGTGAGGGTTATTCCTAACCAGTATTGCAACCCACGGGATCCTGAGGTATATAACCAACATGAGCCAGGGTAGTGTAGGCACCCCTTCCCAGGAATCTCCACTGTGTCAGGTGGAGATGTGTTTCCTGTAGGAGCAACACATCTGGTTGCAAACTCTTAATGTATTGGGCCACCGATCCCCTCTTAACTTTATCTCTGAGCCCATTAATGTTAACTTTATCTCTGAGCGCATTAATGTTCCAAGAAAAGACTGTGAAAGCTCTGGTGTTGTAGTGCCTTCTGAGGCTCTGTCTGCAAGCCTGTGTTGTGTTAAAGAATATGTAGCAGCCATGACTCTGACAACTGCGTAATGTGTGGCATGTGTTCCTGCGCTAGGTCACTAAACGACTGATGTGTCTGAATCTGCCCCCCTTAACCAAGAAAACCCCGAACCATGTATCCACCCCTTCCCCACCTCATCCCCCAAGAACCTCTGTGAGTGTGTGTCTCCATATCTCAACTTGAACTACTCAACAGGGGAGATAGAGAGGTCAGTAGCCCACCACCCCCATACACTAACTTAGCCCCACAAACTCTGTAAATACCAACTGAGTCAACCGCCCCTGTAGACATTGTCTCTTTACAGGAGAAAAGAAAACGTTTTGCTTGAAACCTCTGAGCCATCCATTTAAGGTGTAGAAATACTGCTTCCACCACTTTCTGGCCCGGATACAATCGCCACCCCATCCGCTATGTCACTGCTGTTAGTCCTGAAGCTGTGTCGTACAAAGGGGTGACCTCTGGATCACATTTGAGACCATTGATGGCTACGCCAGTGGGTGAGGGTTCTCTGACCAGGTCTCTTGGTAATCTCACATATAGCCATGGGTGGATTCCCCCTCCAGAACATTTTTTCAGCTCTTTGTCCACTGTCCAGTCAACATCCAAATCTGAGGAGACCTCTGGGCACCTCATGGATCGTGTCCCACGCCACAGTGTACCACTTTATTCTTGTGGCTGGTGCTGGTCCCTCTGTCTGAGCCATCATCTGAACTTTAGCCTTGCATCACCCTCTGTGCAGGGCCACGAGCCAGACTCCCGCTCCGCACATCCTGATAGCCTGGGACGATCTTCCAACCAGTTCCAAGCATCCTCAGGTGACTGTAAAAAGAAGGACTTTCCCTGAAACAAGACCTTCAGTTTGGCTGGGAATAGAAGCATATAGTGCAGTTGGAGACCCCTCAACCTGGCTTTCACTAAATCAGAGGCGTGCCACTGCTTCTGGACCTCCCAGGTGTGGTCGGGGAAGATTAGGATTTTGGAGTTCTCATAATACACCCCTTCCAGTCTATGCACTTCAGTAAGGATCATGTCCTGATAATTCAAGAAACATGCTATCACAGTTCTTGGGATAGGGGTGGAGGGTTCCCCAGCAGGGTCCCCTTGTGTGTGCCTTCCCCCCAGCTCATGGTGTGCCATTTCTATATTAAAGCCAGAAAATAACTTGTCCTGAGGAAGGGTGCTCCGCAACCACTTGTCTAGGAATTGTACCATATTGAGTCCCTCTGCTCCTTTAGGAAACCCTGCAACCTTAGGTTAATCTGCCAGGCTTGGTTTTCAGCATTGTCTAGTCTCCACACCACATCCTTAATAGTGGCTCAGGCCTCCATCACTTCTTGCGAAGGCTCTTGCCCTTGTCTTCCAGTTCAGAGATCCTTGTTTCTGCCAAGGATATCCTCTCCGCTATGTTTCGGAGACCATGATGCAGAAGAGAAATCTCCGAATGTACCTCACCCACTCTCCCCTTCAGGGCCTCCTGGGAGGACTTTGTCACCAGGAGACGTGCAGAGTTATCAGGCATAGGCTGTGGAGTGACCTCCGGCAGAGGCGTTACCACTTTTGTGTAGCGATCCATTTTCCCCAGACGAGGGGATTGGGTTCCTTGTCTTTGGCCATTGCCTCAGCACAAGCACTCCACATGGTGTGTCTCGGCACAGTAGGGCCTCTACTTGGTCACGTAGGGGTAGGGGCTGGTGCAGTGACTCAGAGAGTTACTCAGGACTGGCAATTGTGTACCACTACCCTTGTGAGCATGGTCCCAAGCACAGCAAGGGCAAGGAGAGTGACCCCGGCACTTAACCAGGCTGAATAAGCAGTTGGTTCACCAAGCCATCCTCACCGCAGGAACAAGCAGGCCTCTGGCTGCAGCCCAGCAACCAAATCCTCTCTCATGGTCCACAAGCAATGTGCGGTGCTGCCAGGGTAAGAGATATCAAGAGGCCCTCATGGGAAAAATAGGGCAGTCACAGCACCCTCCACATCACACTACACCATCCACCACCAGCTAGTCCATCAGGAGTAGGCCCTGAACCCCAAGGGTGTGGGGGCAGTTCCCTGCATGGCTGCGTGGCAGCCTCACATCTCCCCACGCCCCTCCTGGCAAGACACCGGTCGCTCTCCTCCATGCGGCCCCTGGATGAAACAGGCAGTATTTCAACTTCCAGTCAACGAAGGGCACTCACGTCCACAGCGCAACTTTGCCCGCAAACTCGGTCAGCCCTCCTCACTCAGGACTTATATGGCTCCAACAACAACCACAGGTGCCCATGCCCCTTCAAATCTTGACATGGGGGGAGAATGACGCCCCACTCAGGCCCAGTGGTTCGACTCCACCAGCTGTGCAGGCCTGCCCTAGCAGTGTCCCTTTCACTAGCTGTCCACGTGGGCAAGGCCTCACTGCTCCTATGCTTCCAGCATTGGTCACTGTAGCTCCGCAGCGCCAGTCTCACCTCTGGCCCCCAGCTCTCCACATCACACCTCCAGCCCCTAAGGGTGGCAGGGAGGGCAGCTCAACATGCAGTGATCACATCTGTTCAAGCTCCAGTGACGTAGGCACCACCGAAGGCCCAGGCCCCAGCCAGCGCCCCTGAAGCTGAGCACCCAGACTCAATCAGTCAATCTCAAGACTTATACCAGCCCCCACCTCTTTCTGAGCCAGACTCTCTGCTGATCTTGGGGTCAACCCAGGGGGACAATCCCACAGGTCACCACTGTACGGCCTCAATCATCCCTGAGGTGCACTCCCTTTGTGGTCCTCAGCCCGACACCTTAGCACTGGCCATGGGTCACCCAAGTTGGTATTGTGCCATAGCACTGAGATCTGGCCCTCTGCAGCACACACTTTCTTCCCATGTCTCCAGGGACCCTAGGCATAAGATTCTGTTTGGCAGCAGCAGTGGTGGTAAGGATGTAGCAGGATTCAAAATGCGCCAGAGTAGAGCTCGTTCATGGAGCATCCGACTCGGTCACCATCTTTGCCACACCCCCCTTCCCAGAACAACTACTTTTAAATGCAATGATAACATTACACTTGCATCTCATTAACATTGATTAACATGCAGATTTGTCAACTGTGGAGCCTGTGTCCACACTTTTATCATCTTCACCATAGATTAATGTTGGTACTGATGATACCTCGGCAGTCTGAGATGTTCATGTGGGGCATCTTATGATCAACAGTCTGAGCACACTGGCAGAACCAAGACTGAAGATTAGTTTACTTGACCTCAGGATGGTTAAGAATGCATGATTTGAATTTCGACCCAAATCTCAAGAAAGGCTGTCCAAATAAAGAGGGACAACACAACGTTTTAGGCCCTCCGGGATGCATGGGCCATTCTCTGCTTCTGTCAGGAAGCCAAGGAACCATGCATGTTGGCTTTCAAACCTCAGACCTCCTGATGCCGCAATCCTGCAGAAGGCCCAAGCAAACTGAGTTCAGAATACCATCGCCAGAAGCTAATCCTGAAGGTAGTGGGTCTTCCGTTTCATCCCAGAGTTACCCTCACACAGACTCTTTCACAGCCCAAAGAAATAGGAAATGTAAATAGTTTTGCATCCAGGTGTCTGAAAGAAGGGTCAGTAGGGAAAGGTTTCTCCCTTTTGTCGTCAGGAGAGTTGTCTTATGCTGTACTGCCATTATAATTGGTAGATTGAGGGGATTGTCAATAATGCCAACAATGCATAGTGCGACAAGCACATTTTAATTCCCTATTCGAGATGTACCTCGAGGGAATACCACCCATATTGTCTACGGGTCTTTCTCCAATGTAGGTTTTATTTTCTGTGTTGTTTTCAGTGTGTTCCCCTACTGGCTCCACCATATTTGTATTCTTTAGTGTCTCTATATACTACCTTTTGCCAAACTTTTTATCTATTCCGAAACATCCATCAGCTCCATCCCATTTCCACTTGTTTGCTCTCCTGCACCCAAGCTGACGAATGCGTCACACAACTCATACATCAAAACTATGCAGGTATAAGAAATTGCTAAAAGCCCATGTTCTTGAGCGAAATTTTAATAGGGGTCACATTTCATGCTGTACAACAGTGGAGGATTGCCTTCCACCTTTCCGTGGTGAATCACTAGAATTGTATTACAAGAGGATCCATGTACGTGTAGAAGAGAAGCTAATTGTTGTATGTGGAAATAGATGTTGTACTGCTTCTTATTTGCGTACTGTTCGAGAAGTTATGCTGTGATGCATGTACCACTTAATAAATTAGTGTTAGCAGTCGTTATATTAGACATTATTTTAGGTATCAAAAGGGTACACCTTGTGAGCGTATACTTGCAATAAATGTCCATTACATCTATTGTTCCTGCAATAAATCCCTGTAGCTCTGCGTTGCTTCCGAAGACAACAGGTAATTGTAGCCACCGTCTTATTTTTTTCTTCTACTTACAGATACGTCAAATCTTATCTCCTGCCAGATACATCAAGGCAAGGAAAACGCAAAACCACGATTAAGCGCAACACTACCAACCCCCTCTTCAATGAAGTCCTGAAGGTAAACCAAAAATACCTTATAATAGGAGTGCATTTCAGTATATCGCTGCAAAATAGAACTCACTAAGGCCCCACAGCTAAGAGCTTGAATGAAAAAACAACTGCTAATGAATGTGTTTCACTTATGGGGTGAATAGGACAGCCTAGCCTTATATAACCTTTCACTTGTAAACACTGGGCCTTGATTTATACTTGAACAAAGGAATCACAAGAAAGATATTGATGTTCTCCAATGACCTTTTGCGACGAGTCAGTGGCACGTTGACTTTAGAATAGCACCGCCTCAGATAGGTTAAGTAGCAAGTCCATTTGTGGAGTGCCCTTGTTAGAAATAATACAACGTTACACCATTGAGAGCATAGAGGAGGGGTACGCACATCAGTCAGTGAGACGAGAGATGCAAAGACTCAAATCTGTGTCGCCTAGTTTGAAAGAAAAGACCGAATGAGGTGATGATGAAACGTGGAATACCATATCGTGCTCTAATCATAGTAGCGATCTAGGGTGTAGGAGTTTTAGAGCAGGGGAGGTAGAAGAGCAGAAGAAACAAGGAGTCTTAAACAATTATAAAAAAAGCAAAAACCTGACTTCTAGCAAAAGTGTTAAGCACGGATGTAGTAATGCAGTCTAGAGTCGAGGCGCGAACACCTGGAGTAATTTTGGCAAAAATGGATGAAGTAAATGAAAGCATCTCATTCTTTTCTGAAGTTTTAACATTCAAATGTATATATTTGCATTGGTAAATCCTCATTTTTCAAACTTTGTTTTAGGAAAAAAAAAAAATCAATTAAAAAAATAATAATCACACATGGTATCAAATCCAACCCCGAAGCCCTTGTTACCAGACAACACGTGACCCCGTTCCGCCCCCTGAAAGGTTGCTGGGGCTGGTGTGGGGTGGGGGTTAAGCGGGGGGAGGGGAGGTGGTAATCTCTATGCAATTCACAATGTTCTGGTTGGAGTTCTGCCAACTGTAATTCTTGTATAATGTGTGTAGATTGGATATTGTTGACTTTTTGTGGGTACTAAACCAATGAAGGACGTTTCTTGTATCCTTATTGTTAGCGTTGCACTGCTTATGTGCTTACCTCAATATGCGATCTCCTATTCTTGAGCATGTTGTCTGTATTTGCTTCCTTTTCGTTTCGTATATAATAAAAACTTATTTTGAAAAAAAATGAATATCCTGCATTTTGAAGAAAATGTGGAAAGGATTTAGAAAGGTTTCTCCAGAGTCCGGGTTCAACACTTTGAGAATCACCCTGATTTTAGCGATCCCTTAGCTTATAATGAAAATGTCAAAGATTCTTTAATTGTTCGGAGTGTTGCCTGTTTCAGGTACACGTGGTTGATTTTGCTTGCTTTCCTCACGTAATGCTTTTTTTTCCCTAAATTCGATTTCATATCCTTGTATTGTGATTTCATTCTGGGCAGTATGGAGTCACGGAATCCCTGTTGGTTATGAGGACTCTGCAGCTTTCAGTCTGGCACCATGACCGATTCGGACGGAACACCTTCCTGGGGGAGGTGGAACTGCCTATGGATTCCTGGAATTTTGATAGTCATTTGGACGAATGTTTGCCTTTACATGGAAGGGTATGTCAAACATATACTACTGCCTTAAAGATAGCCATGTTAAAAAGTGATTAGAATTGTCAATGTTATAGTCACACTCTGTTTGAATACGTACTTGTACACAACCACCGTTGACCTGTTTATTACTTAGTGTTGGCAACAAATTGCACCTTCAGTAAGTTATTGCTTTGGGACATTAAGACATCTTGCTGCATTCGCCATTTGTTAAAACTGCAACTGGGTATTAGTTGAGAATGAAATTATACTGTGAAAATTGCAACTTTGGAAATGTTTCTCCCACAATTTTGTAAGGCTGATTATGACACTCGTCCGTTGTCAGCTCTTCATGGAGACATAACAGTTAAAATATGTATTACGTTCCATAGTGCCACTGTGGACTGAACCTACAGTAAAAAAAAGTGCTAGCATATAAAGGCAAACCTGAGTGATTGTCCTAAGTCCTAAGAAAGAATACATAGGAAAGCAAATGACTAAACGTTAGCCTAGTATGACCTCTTACTTTGTGTTCTTTAAAAATTGCACAAAACTGTTTGTTTGTTAAATAGAGAGAGTTGCAGAGAACTCTTCCTATAGTTGTGGCTCTGTGTCCACAGCCTGGGGTCTGTGCTGTTTCTCTAGTCCGGCTGTGTATGCAGCAGGGCTGGAGATACCCAAGTGCGCATGTGTGTTCAGCCGGTCAAGCACACTTGCGCACTCAGTGCATTCTCCCACCTCCCCGTGGCCCGGTCCTGCCCCTCCCTACACCTGCTGGGTGAGCCAACAGATGAAAAATGAAAAATAAAAGTATAGCAAGCTATTGTTTTATTTTTTATCTGCTGGCTCATACAGGGGGCGATGCCCCTCCGCCGCTGTGGAGGAGCCGCCCAAGACTGAAATCTGCTGAACTATCATTGTACGTTGACCAGATCTTGGACAAGGCTAACTAAGGTTTTTGCTTCGATCCTAATGACATTGCTGTTCTGCCGCTTGCAGAGATGAGAAAAGTGAAGTAATCAGATAAATTACCTAATTGACAGAGAGCCCTTTATTGTACTATTTAATGGGAGTAAGCCACTGACTTCAGGGTACCAACATGTGTCAGTGATGAGTTGAACAAGCACTTTGAATGAAGGTATTAAACTTAAACTTAGAAATTTATGATATATTTTTCTTTGTAATCCAGCATTTCTTTAAAGGAATGTTGTAATGAGAGGTGTGGAAAACCGTTAATGAGAGAGAACACACCAAACATTTCAGGGCATACATCACCATGGCGCAAAGGTAGTACCTAGTTCTTTAATAATGATACAAAAACAAAAAATTGTCTCATGAAAAAAACTATGTAAAAACATTACGCACAAGTCTGTAAGCAGGAGACACATTTCATTGAGGGGCAGTTAATTCAAAGCTGCGGTTGGGAAAGAAGGTGATCGTTGTTTCAGTAATTTAAGGGGTGTACCAAACGAAATCAATAAATAAATAAAATACTATTTACGTTGCTAACAGCTTTGTTCTATTTTGACAAATCAACTTAATTTAGTATACAGAATTTGTATTCACAGAAGTTTGAGCTTGTATAATTATTTGATGTTTGGGCAGTGCAAGGCGAAAGGTTTAGAGGGGTTCCGAACCCTTTCTTTCATGTGGAAGGATTTTGCCCAGTGATAAGTAGAAAAACAATCCCTGGACAAATTTGTAACCTATGAGCATGAAGAGCAAGGTCACTGTAATGTTAGCTTTCGTAATTTGGATTAAACCCCACCCACATTTTCTCAAATATTCACTATGTAAATGTATAATAATAATATATTGGCAGCTATGACCCAGTTTACAAAGTGAAATTAGAAGCTCAATTCAAATCGATTGACTGAGAAGAACTGATCATCTTGTCTTTGACAGACACTTTCTGGTTTGGTGTGTGGGCTGAGGTTCTTAAATCTCATTGTAGAAACTGTTAGGCTAGGTGTGGGCACAACTCTTTCTAAGGAACGGTGGGGTGATTCCCAGGTGGGCAGAAAATGCCTTTTTAGTGGGAAGAAATACAGCTAAGTTTGGAAAAGGATTGCCAGACTCATCTTTAGTTTAACATAAATTCAAGGGTTTGTTTTTTTGCTTCAGTAAATATAAGACCGCATCACCACTGCCAGCAGCCAGATGGACTTTTAAAAAGTATATTGGTTTTAAAGACTATTCATGATGACACGCAGTACATATTAGAAACATATACATTAAATTATGAAGCTGTAATTCCGCTAGAAATGCTGTCATGAGCAGGATCTGTAAAATTCCTTTTATTCATGGCTTCTCTGAAATTACGCTCTGCCCACTAATTTACTGGGTAGTTAAAGTGCCTGAAAGAAACATTGAAAGATGACTACTAAACCTCAACCAATTATGCTGTCATCTTCCTGGTCTCAGAGTCCAAATTGCATCTAAAATTGGCTTCCTTCAGTGAGCTGCCTTGTAGGTACAGTATACAATGGGACAGCCCATGAATAGGACTTTGGTTCCCTATACCCAGGGCCTGATCTATGGCAGATTGAACAGTGTCTGATGTTTGGCCTTTCCGTGTACACAAGGAATATAGCCTCTTGCTTAGAGTTTGCCCATCCTAAATAACTGTAGTCATCCTTCAGAGTTGCACAATCGAGCCCATTTGTATCTGTAAACTTGGTTTTGCAGACCGAAGCAACAGTTTTTCACCACCATTAGTGCCGTCATAATGATTGGTCCATTAATCTCGATGTGGCTGTGAAGTTACAGGTATGCAGAAACACCCATGGTCTGGAGTTTTCACTGGGGCATTTTTGCTGCTCCAAGCAGGTAATATACCTGGGAGAAAGCATGTAGGAATTGATTGGGTAATCTTGATTCCTTCCTGCAGGTTTTACCCCATCATTCCTTGTCAGCCAGTCACCCACACCCTGCCCCCCCTCACCTCCTGTGCACTTCTTCTGGTACTGCTTATTCCTGCAGTATTGGTACATTGGCACCAGAACTGCAGAATGACTACCAGGCCACTCAAAAAAGTACCCAAAGAGTGCCAGCGTGTCAAACAATGTACTCGGGCCATCAAGTTATGCAAGTCAAAGCACATTTGTTTTACCATTTTACGGGCTCCTGCACCACCACCGTACAGATTCTGGCAGGTTCCATGTTTCACAGTAAAACAGAAATCCATTTTTTTGATTTTACAATAAAGCAAGAAGGGCATGCACTACCTTGTACACAAAAAAGACTGATCGTAATACATTTTCACTGTGCTCTAGTTCCCACCAGAGGGATCTGAGAGATAGCTTACCATACAACCAGCTTCTTTTCTTAAGAAGGAACTGCTATAAAAACAATTACTTCAGGAATGCTAATGTCTACTAACGATACGAACTAACATCTCTTTTAAGGCTAGAGGCACTAGTTGATACTATGCCTTCATGCTACAGAAAATGGGTTCAACTAAACTACAGAATTTTTCCAACGTATTTGCTTAAAATTCATTTCCTAGGCATCCATCCTCCAATGAGAAGAGAAAGACAAGTGTCCACATCTCCTGTGATCCATGACTGGCAGCAGCATAAGGGATATGCAAAATTACCACAGTGAACATGTGAACTACAGACGTGTGAGTGTGTGTGTATGTTGGAAGGTGGTTTATTAGTAGTTGTAAGTAGGGACCTAACACTAGTAATAAGGCCACAAACACAATAAAAGGTTCAGTCAGGGTCTTAATAAATTAACCCCTTCCTCTTCCCTTGGTAGATAGCAACCAGCAGGAAGACATACCTTAGGAGACATGTGTAAAGACACAACACACAATAAAAATCCAAGACCAATTTATAAAAATAGGAAATATTTCTATTTTTAAAAAGACATTAGAATGACAAAAATCCAATGTAGGGAACCAGGAATATGATTTTATTAAAGATTAAAAGTAAAACTAGCGCTCAAAGGATTTAAAATAAAAAGAAAAAAAGGTTGCACTGGACTGGGACAAAGTCAAGAGTTCTGGCTGCCCACAATGTAACACTTTTACATTTACTTCCTGTAATGTTTCTTGATGCTGGAAAGTGGTCCACAACACTAATCCAAGGTTCCAGAATCTCTGAGTTCCTCGTTGGGACTACAATTCCCACAATTCTCCTGGCAAAATCCTTAAAAGTCCACTGAACGCTGCCCAGCTGGCCTCTTCTGGCAGGAGTTGATGCAGGTGACTCTTGGTAGCTCCTTCATACCTGTCACTTACAGGGAGTAATCTCCTGAATCCTTTAGAAGTCACGCAAAGTCATCTTTTGTGGAGCCCATAGTGTGCTGCAGTGTCAGTCCTTAAGAGTTTAGTCCTTTTTCTTGCAGACCAAGGGGTTCAGCAGGGCTGTTTTTCTTGTTTCCAGGCTGGGATCTTTGGGCGTCCACAACACCATTCCAAAGGTCTAGAAGTGATGGTCCTTGGGATGTTTGGACTACGATTCCCAGAATGCATCTGGCAAATTCCTTCAAAGGCCACTGGCAGCTGTCAAGCTTGGATCTTCCTGATGCAGATGGTGCAGGTGAAGCTCTGTTAACCTGTTGCTGTCAGGGGGTCCATTCTTGAAGCCAGGCAAAGTCCTCAGAGATGTAGTTCCTCAGTGTGCAGCAGGGGCAGTTATACAGAGTGCACTCCTTTGGAGTGCAGACTAGTGTTCCAGCAGGGCAGTCCTTCTCCTTGTAGTTTCAGGCAGGGATCTGAGTTGCTGGGCAACTCTCCCATATTTATTCAGTGTTCCTTGGCTGGCAAGCAGGGGCCACCCCTGACCAGTGGAGTGCTGGGTGCCACCCTCTGGGGTGACAAGTTCCTGCAAAGTGTGGCAAAACCCTCTGCTAATATAATTACTGGATCGCCCATCTGGCTGGGATGGCAGGATATGGGGGTGAGCCTGGGCCCTGTCCTAACTGTCATTCTCTCTTTGAAGCTCAGTTTGGATACCCATCCTCCTTCTTGACTTTTGCTCTGCAGCTTGCGTATCTCCACCCACCAGATGTACCTTAGTCTCAGTGCAAGCCACTTCACCCCTCATTAAGGCAGCTTGGTTCAGCCTGGTAGAGGCTGGCCAATCAGAGAAAAGCTGTGATAGTTCGAATAAATCTAAGAATAGTCTATCATTTGTATAACAGTGGATCATTTTAGGCATTCTGGTAATACCTGCCTTAAGCGTTCTCAGTGAATAGTGTTATGTATGAGGCTGGGGGAACAAACTCTGGGACAAGGAGTTGTGGCAGTGTATTGCAATGTTCCAGATATGCCAGTGTCCCCTATACAGCAGGACACTTGCAAGTGTACAGGACCACATCAAAACAGTCCCAGCTTTTGTGGAGTTTATCTTCAAGAAAGAGACAAAAGCATTTTGTCTGGTAAGGCAAAAGTTCAGGTAGTGAGAGTCACAGGTGCTTGGTCCCTTTTTCTCCCCTGCCTCTGGGAGCGTATCGAAGCAAGCCATTGGTTCAGTTCCCTCCTGGTTGCAGGCTTCTCAAGGGGTAAGTCTTTTGCTCTGTTAGAGTTAGCTGTGTCTGAGATTGATATGCCCAGAAGATTTGCTGCCTCGCTTATCTCAGTGAAGTGATGCGTTTTGTTTTGATAGGAGAAGGCTATTCCAAATGGGAAGTTCCAGCGGTACTTCAAATTGCTCTTGCAGAGGTACTCCTTGATCGGCCTAAGTTGTAGCCTTCTTGCTAATGTGGCCGGAGCTATATCTTGATATACCAAGCATGTCGCTCCTTGAAACGAGACAGTGTCCTCTTTTCGGGCTGCCTCAAGGATCGCTTCCTTCATCTTAAATGAGTGTAGCTTTATCAAGACGTCGCAAGGTCTTCTTCCTTCCGCTGTCGACGGTGGGCCCACCTGGTGCGCCCTCTCCACCTTGATTGAAATCTGCGAGTCCCCTTCAAGTTTGCCAAAAAGACTCAGTACAAAAGCCTCTAGATCAGGGACTTTCGCTCCCTCCTCCAGATTTCTGAGCTGCATGTTCTCTCTTCGGAAACGGTGTTGAAGATCTTCACACTTCAACAGGGCTGTTTGTAAATGTTCCCGGGTCTCATTGTTGGAGTCTTCCAGTTTCTCCAGACGTTGTTCCATAGACTTGCATTGCGTTTTCAAATCGTTTGTGCGGTTCCCCATTGTATCTACATCTTGTTGGAGTGAGGTAAGTTAGGTGAGCGCGCAAAGCTTTGAGGGAGCCTGTAAAGTCCAATTTTAACTCTTCCCTAATCTCTTTTTTGAACTCTTGCAGTGAAGATAGCGGGTCATTCTTGGTGAGTGCCATTTATTGAGCTCTGAATGAGGTACGTGGGTCTCCCTGGACTCCACCAACTGAACACTCTAACGTGTTGTGACATTTTAGGTGGCATGTAGGGGTATCAGCTAATCACGCTTCTAGTGCAGTAGACAGGCTTGTATGTGGGCCTCTGCACTACTAATTCACTTGTATCACAGCGCTTCATGAGGGAGGCGGTGGTGTCCCAAGGCAGTCCCACCCCCTTGCAATAACTCGCTCTCCAGAGGTTGCCTCCAAGACGCTGCCTGTTGTGAGTGTGAAATCCATGGCTGAGACCGGGGGTATTAGGTCACTCCCCTCCCCCCCCCCCCCCCCCCCCCCCCCCAACTGTGTATACTATATATCAGTTCCAATTTTCCGGATGTTGCTCACTATTTTGTGTCTGCCAGGCCGGAGTACGATACACTTCTCGTTGATCCATGCTAGTATGCTCATGGTCCTGCCCTGCGTTGGCCAGGCCTGGAATCTCGCTTGGCCACCATGTCAAGGTCAGGCATTTTCGAGGATGTCACAGGGGGGCCTTTATCTCTGACGCCCCACTCTCCAGGTGGGCCGCTGCCTGCAAGCAATGCGACGGGACTCTCTGCAGGAGAAAGAAAGCGACCCACCTCTGTCCCCGCAGCTCCCATGCCACTCACCACTGGGCCCCGGGCCGCTTCACCATGGCGCACGCAGGCTCCTGGCTCTATAGGCCCTCGCAGCTTTGCTCATCAACGGGTATCACAGGGGCCTCTCCGCAATGCTACACAGGACCTTCAGTGTCTCTGGTGGCCCCTCTCCCCGATGCCAACTGTTTGATCTCCTGCCGGCACCCCCAGCTGCCATTCTCGCTAGCAATGCGGCAGAGCTTGTGTGGATTATGTCCACACAGCCATGTTGGCTTGGCCACCCCCTCCCAAATTAGTTTAAAGATATTGCTGAAAACAATCATCCTCCTTTCTTGTGAGATGATAGTTTCCCATCAGAAGAACTGGGCTTCTGATATCATCTCAGTGGTAAAATCACAATTGTAATAAGAGGAAACAGAATCTGCAACTCATTTGCTAAAAACATCTCTAAATTTTATGTAGTTATGTGGAATTTCTTCATAAAATTCCTTCTTCAAAACATTCTTCTCCAGTCTTGGTCTTTCCTGTCTTTCCAGTGCTGTACAGGTTTATGTCAATTCTGTGAAACTATATTAATGTCCTGGGAGTCAGTGCATAGGGAGTTTCTACCTATAACTTTGATGTCTACATTCTGCACTTTCTACTGTGTGTGAATCTGTGTTTCATCTTGAAACTTGAACCGTGAAGCACTCCGATGCCCCTGAATCGGCTATTACTTGTCGTTAGAAACATCTGGAGTTAAAATAGAACCTACTGACAAATGAATATCAGTCTGTAAGCTCAGCCTCTGTCTGTCCTTTAGGATCGAGCTTTCTTGTTTCCTGAAAAAATTGGTATGCATGCCTTTCACTAATTAAATCAAGCGAATTTTGAAAGGCAAGCCCACGAATCAATCAAACTGATGGGCGTCACATGGGCATGGTTAAAAAGCCCACAGAGAGATTACACTATGGACAGAGCGGTTTGCGTGCTCGACCCTAAAAATGAGGAGGAGACACACACTGAAATCCCTAATTAAGTATATACACTGGATATTGTCTCAGGACCTTCACAGTACTTTTGCTCTGTATCCAAGCTTCATCAAGTCCAAAAGATAATACTTTTATGCCTATAATAGATATAGCTTTTAACTTTGATTAATTTTATATATGTAACGTTTACACGCACTCTAAAGTGTTCTGTATGGCTTGTATGGGATAAAATAAATGCAGGCTTTATAGTATTCTGATGGACATTTTAAATCCTGAGCCTTTATGTATACAATTTCCTTTAGCATTTGGTGCTTCCGAACCAACCTGTCTGGTTATCTGTGGGCCAGGACAAATGTGTCTTTGTTATTATCCTTGATGAGTTTTATAAGTATGGTTTTACTCAAAATTGTCAAAGATGCACAGGTTTTATAGAAACGGTAAAATATTAACGGTTGGAAATGTATTGCACTGTATTTGTGTGATAATTTTGATTAATCTGACAAAGTTTCATCCATTATTTGTAATTAAAAAGTTCGGCATACAAGTTCAAGTGAACTGAGAGTGAAACTGAGGTTAGAAGAGAAAGGGAAGGTAACAAAAAAGAAAAAGACAACAAAAGTGCAGGGACCAAGTCAGTAACAAACCAATTGCAGTGAGTTAGCCGGAATACCCAGGAATTTTGCCAGACACCTGAGCCAGTCAGGAGGTTTTATGCTGTGCTTACAACATTCCCCAAGTTAGTCTCCCCTGAAACGAAAGTGATTTCCTTAAAGGCTCACCTGGCCTCTTGG
Organism: Pleurodeles waltl; assembly: GCF_031143425.1. Taxonomy (NCBI): domain Eukaryota; kingdom Metazoa; phylum Chordata; class Amphibia; order Caudata; family Salamandridae; genus Pleurodeles; species Pleurodeles waltl. The sequence continues at coordinate 378,461,483 of NC_090438.1, forward strand.
GCTAAAATCTAACTACCAGTTTTCCATAACTTCCATTTTTTACTTCTGACTTTAAACAATGGATGGGAACTCTTCACTATATCAGAAATGCAAGTTTTATCTCTCTAGTTCCTTTCCCCATAATCCTGCGTTCCTGTAAAACCTGAAGACAACTGAAACATCTGTGCAGAACAACATAAAGCAGGTCAAATATGATAGTTATAACTAGCTGTGCTTTTAAATGTCTCGATAATATAGAGGTGGCTCTGGTTAAGCCCTAGAGACATCAAGCCAAGTTGTGGCCAGTAAACAAACCTGAAGCAAATGTTCATCTCATAGTGTTCCTTTTCTTCCTAATGAAAAATGTAACAATAAAATGAGCTTGGTACAGGGGCTAAAATCTTCAATACCGCGAAATTCGAAGCTTGCAGCAAGACTACTACCCAAGAAAAATGATTCCTGGAGAAAGGAACGTAAAGTATTGCGTGATTAGAGAGTTGAAAAAAGAAGTCAGTGTCTACTACGACCAGTCCTACAACTTTTCTTTTCCTAAATAGGCACTATCCACATAACTTTGTAATCAGCTGAATAGCTTCATCAGTTACAAAATACAAAAACAGAGAAGTCACACTGCCATATGAAAAGTGGTGTGTATACTAATAGATATACCACAACAGAAAGTATGTCCATGCGGAGCGTTGTAGAAATTGTCTGAAGTAGAGACCCATCTCGAAGGGTGACTGCTGTCAATGCAGAAAACAGTAATCTTAATGGTTTTGGTACACCCTGATCTGATGTGGATCAAAACTTGCAGAGCAGAATCATAAAGATAAAAGCAACTCTATAGCCCTGACAGGCTACTGCCTCTTTCTCCAAGGAAAAGTGATCCTGGTCTACCCCGAGAACACCCATAGTCGTGTAATTTATAGAACCCCATCTGTTACCTGGCTGGCTTTGAGTTTTTTTTTTTTTTTTTTTTTTTTAGTGGCTCTTTTTATTTCCGTTTAGCTAAGAAAAGCATGAATCTGGAGGGCTGGTAGGGTTTGCAGATATCTGGGGGAAGGGCGCGGAAGGCTGTGGTTTACAAAACATCCATTGAACTCTCAACTTCATTTTGCCAATCAATGAACGAAAGAGTTGTAATAAAACAAAACGAGTAAATCATGTGTTTTGAAACTTGCTCAAATGAAGGTGAGGCAGTCGGCTATAAAACAATGATTAAAGATTAGCCAATGTTTGGTATTCACTGGCTGCCAGTGCTTTCTTGTTGCTTTGCTGCATGACAAGGAAACATTGAGAGTACTCAAAAAGGCGTTCAAATCCCATAACAAATTAAATATGATGATATAACCTCTGGAACACTTTCAGATTACATGCCTAACTCTTTTATCAAGTTACAGCCTCGTAACATCCATCTATCAACGTTTCTGTTCACCTTGACTTCATCACTAAGGTCATGATGTTTATTGTTTTCTAATAAATGAAAACGTGCTCAACATCAAGAATCATGCTAAATTGCAGACAATCTCACTTCTACCCCACTTCACAGTACTTTATTAATTAAATCTTATTTGCTTTGGACAGAATCCTCCCTGTAGTTCTCCTCCCTGATCTCGGGCTGGATTGCCACTAGATAGGGCTATGTTACTCATCCATCTCCAAGTGTGCAAGGGAATATCGGGAACTGCTTTTGTGTTACTTAAATACTTTCCAAACTACAACTTCCACAAACTGACCTCTGCATACGACTTGGGCACTCACTGGGGGGGGGAGTGGGAGGTGGAGGGGGATGGGGTTTGGGAGAAGATTCACACAGTTGCCACAGATTCAGTTGTACACTTAATAGTAATAAGCCATTGGTTTGCCCTGCTTCCACATTCCAGAAAGTTGAGAAGAAATAACCTAAGATTAATGCTTGTCACTTGCAGATTAAATGACATGATATTGTAATAAAAAAGTCCATAAAAAGAAAGAACAATTGGAAATTCTACCAAAGCAAACGACAATAACTGAAGCAAAAAAAAGCAGCGGAGCTACCCTGTATTCCTCTGAACCTGGGAATCCTAAAAAGTGTGTAAATACAGTGGTTTGTCCGGCAAATGTTTTCTGGTACACAAATATAATCTTCACTTTTGAGAGCGCATATCGGGAAATTTTAACTTTTGTGATACAAACCTTTTGGCAAACATCATGGGGAGAATGCTTTCTATAATACACATAATTGTGCCCAATAATTTTTGAAAGTGGCCATGGACCACTAGGACGTTCCCCTTTCATTTTACATTGATATCCAAATGGATTGAGATGCATCTCTGTCACTGCCCTGTTGAAGACCTCACTGAAGTTATTTATGTAGGGATCTAAACATCGACCAATATAGCAGTTGGACTGCTTTTCTGGATCTAAGACCAACTAGATTGAACTTTACATATGAACATCCGCCTCACTTGCTTTCATAACCCTAGGCAACCATTTCTGACTCTAATTGTACTTGAATTATGTCCATTTTCTGTTTGTGCAGAACTCACAAGCACCAAGTCTATACTATGTGCCTAATTTGATGAGCACCCCATTGAATGTGTTTTTTTTGTAGTGTTATGCTTGTACTGGAATTTGTTATACATGACTTACCTTATGAAGTGTGGACTCCTTGTCGTTTTATTTTTAGGAAATGTGTATTTAGAGAGGATGTAGTCTCACTCTGTTGTCATTGATCACTTGTGTACGAGACAATGTTTGCCATAGGAACCACAGTATTTACACACACACACACACACACACACAGTAAAATAGATGGCACTCTCGAAATTACATTGGTCTAATGCACACTAAATGGATATATAAAGAGTACAGAGTTAAGGACACTCGTACCAGGCATCGTGCTATTACTGGAAATCAGTGCTTCCTGGAAATGACTGACATCACTGATGTGTACTCTCACATGCCAATGCACAAGAAACATTAGTAGCATTTATATTTAGTAATAGGTGGAAAAGATTTCCTACTAATTGTTCTTCCATTCGGACTACAATTTACTCTAAATGTCTATCTAATTCCTTGATAATGAGGATGTTCATGACACTGTTGAGAATGGTGATATCTTGCAATCCTCTACTGCCACTTGAACATCCAGCCGTGAGGCCAATAGAAGAGTGGCTCAGATGTCAGTGTCTGGAGGACTAGAATGTCTAAGTGGTTGTATAATACAGGATGATGAGCATGCAATTTGCATGTCTAGTCACACCCGTGATCATTACGACCAAGGGATCTCCAACAGGTTGTGGTTATCAGTTGAAGTACAATATCAGTGTGATAAAACTAGCAGCAGTTCTTTTGGCACAGAAATCCTTCTAATGTCAGGTAACATTGAGTGTTGTCACCACCACAGCAGTTTTTCACGTAAACATGGAGAGGTGAATTATGTTCACTTCTGCCTTCCCCCCCCCCCCCCCCCCCTCCCATGATTCCTCTAATAAAACAGCTAATCAAGTCAGGGGGTCCAAGATGGCATTGTTTTCTCGTGGCACCACGGTCATCTCTGGTTCATCTTTCTGATACATTTGATGGTGGTGCAACACACGACATTGCGATCTGTTCCTCATTTTCTAATACTACAACAGGTCCCTGTGAAATTCAAATCCAAAAGCATTGAACTTGACAGCCTGGCTCCTGACATCTTAGTATTCAATTGATTGGATTTTCTCAAAGAAATGTGGAGAAACGCAGGAAGGCTTGCAGGCGGGCAACAGAGAAATGTGAAACTACACCGTGTACCCTATATATACCACAGCCAACTATAGGGTTTTCCACCTTCTGTTCACATTCTTACAGTACCTGCTGCATTGCGTGGATGCCTACAGGGGTGATGCAGCCATTAGGATTCACTTAACTGTTTGTATGCCTGCATGAAGAGTCCCCAAAAACAATCGCTCCCCTGCCTTATGTGCCTTTTCTCGTATGCATTAAACTACTTTTTATATAAATCCAGCCACCTCCTCCAGCTCTCCACGTAGAAATTGAAACATGGTTCATTTTGAGTCTGTGTAAGCTGCGTCCTTTGAGATTTTAACCATATAAGTGACATTCTTAGTGGCCTTTACTTCCCTTCACATAGTAATTGAAATTCAGTTTGTAGTTGTGAAATAACCGTAACCTACAAGGTGCCGCACACTCGTCCAAGATGATATCCAATGTTATGTGAACTAAAGTATTGAATTGACTTCTTTTTCCTATCACCCAGTCTGCAGCACAAAAACATTAGCAGGTTTTGGATCTCAACCGAGTACGGGTGTGTTCTGTGCACAAGTGGAAGCCCCCAGACAAACGGAGCAACAATTGGTTTCGCAGGCATCGGGAGCAAATGGTGATGCGTTCCTCAAACCATCCAATTATTTAACTTACTAGCTCACAATCCTTCACATGTAAAGCCAAGAGCACATACTACTGAGAAAAGCTGCTTCCTTGCATTTATTGGATATGTTTCTAGACGATGTGTGGTAAGGCAGGTCTTCCATTCATACATTCACTGACTATTGCTATAGTGTGGCAGACACTTGTGTTGGCGAGCACTTGTACTTCAGGCCTGCGACTCTGTTTCATTAGTTGATTCGCAGCCTGTTGATCTAGGCAAGGTTCAGAAAAAGCAACAATAATCTTTCTGCTTCAGGCTATTCTGTATTTTCAATACCGCCCACCTTTCATGCGAAGAATACGGCACACATTAAGGTTTGCATTTTGTAATATTCAGTAACGTACACTTTAACATCGTCCTTCCCAAACTTCCATACAGAGAATTGCATCTAATGATGTTGATTAAGTTAATGCGCATCAAATCTTAAAGGCGACACCACCTATGATAGTCGCCCCGAAAGAATTATTTTAGGTGTTTTCCCAAGACCAGCCTCATGTTCGGAATAACACACATCACTTTCAAGAAAGGCCTCAAAATGCAAAACTATTGTTAGAGGTGAATTACGTTTACATCTGGAAAGCTGTACTGAATAAATAAAGTCTCAACATTTTCTCATATGTTTTTAATGGAATAAAAGATTTAAAAAAATATATATATTCAGCACTTTCAAATAGCTGAACATATAAACGTAACTATTTTCAATAAGTTTAGACTGTGTCCAGTCATTAGCTTTAAGTCATGTTATAAAATGTTGAACAGACCTGTTCATTGTTCTTTGGTGGAAGATGCTAGAAAGTATCAATTAACTTGTTCTTTCCCTTTTATCTACTCGTGCCTCTGTTCTGTGAACAATTTTTCGCTTGGGTAAACATTACTATATTCCACTGCTTGTGTATTTTATTTTAGGGAGTCGTGGATGTAGGTGATGAGGTACCCAACAAGGGTGATCTGGTTGTCTCGTTGAAATATATTCCACCAAAATCCAATGGCGCTGCTGATAGGCGAAAGGGTGAGTATTCTCGCTTGTAAGAAGATGACTTTGTGTTGGCTAAAACAGATACCCAAATGAAGAACCAAAGTATAATCTAACTCTAGTACGTGTGCCCAGGTGGGCTTCCCAAAACCTCACACCGTAATGTCAGTAGACTGTGCACCTTGATAGATCATCTGTAGAAAACGGAGTGGTGCGGTGCATATGTGGGGTTACAGACTCCTGTATAAATGAAATGACACATGCACTGACAAAGATCCTATGTTTTTTGGCCTTCCCGATGACCTCCCTAAAGGTAATACGTGGAAGACTGTCAGGGTATCTCTGCAAAGCATTTACTCTGCCACAATTACTTTGGTTTAAAGACAAGGTGCTTGGCTGACAGCGAACTCTGAAGGGATCCCTTTCCCTCTCCTGTTAGCCCTCCAAAGGAGGAAAGCAGGGTAGCATATTAGCGTAAAAGAGTGTAGCTTATACGGTGTTTGTTAAAAGATTAGGGGTATGGATGACTCTTTTCTGTTTGAACAATTCCAAAGAGAATAGGTTCCGTGGGTTACGCAATGCCATGATTTACTCTTCTTCCCGCCACTGTAAAGCCTGGTACCAGGTGGCAGGACTACAAACTCCTTCTCTGAGCTCTTATCCAGATCCGCGCAGTTTGGTGTTGGTACTGTGGCTACATACAGCATTTTCTTTTTTTAGTAGCGTTTATGGTTTGTGATTGATGGCCGAAGTAGTTGCAGCAGGAGAAGTCAAGAAATGTGATCTTGGGATCTAGCTCCTGTACTACATATAGTCTCAGCTGTCGATAAACTTTTGTAACCTCTTGCAATATAAGTAAGTGGTGCATCTGCAAACATTAACAGACCTATCCTTATTGGTTCGGTAACATGTGGTAGTCTACCTGAAGCAATTTCAGGTACTCTGAACATGTGAAGGGCAGCTCGGTGTGTTAGAAGGGAGCATACAGAGGAAGAGAGTTAGCAGATGTATATTTTGTAAAAAAAAAAAAAAAAAAAAAAACCTCAGTTCATCATCCGCTGCAACCGTAGCTCCCCATGAAAAATAGATCTCTGTGATGAAGATGGGATCTTCCTCTATGATGAAGGTGACCTCTCCCCCACTAGCTGGAATCTTCTTCCTACTGAGTGGGTTGTAAACACACTGTGTACATTCTCAGAAATATTTACTTCATCAGCCATGGTTTCCAAAGACTCAGATACGTGTCAATATATCGGGTCTCCTTTGCATCTCAAAGCTTAAAAATCGTTGGTGGGGCAGTGGCATTCCCTTCCCTAGCCTATGGGGGATTTATAGGTATCTACCAAAATCGGATATATTTTTTTAAATAATGTATTTTATTGGTTTTGCGAGACAGCATCGTAATTAATACAACCAGCAACTCTCCGCCCTCCTTTCTCACTCCCTCTGTGTGGATCACCATCTGTCTGCCCGCAGAACCTCCCCACCCCTGTGGCAGAGGTGGGTACTCGAATCACCTCATTGCCAGCCATCAGATTTCCCACGCTAATCAGTCTTGTGTGGCCTGCCTGATTTACCCCAATCCTCATCACCCATCTTTTCCAGATTTTGTCAAATTTTGCGTGGAACCTCTCCCTTTAATAAATTCCTTTTTTTTCGTGTGCATAGCAAATAGCCATCTCCCATTCCCAATCTCCCACCTCTGGTATCACCCCAGACCTCCATGTATGCGCCAGCTCCCTCGTCGCCAGAATAAATAATAGCTGCTGATACGAGAAAGTGTCCCTCTCCCTCCAAACAAATAAACAACACTAACTGTGGCCTTTGTTCTACTTTTATACCTGTTGTGTCCTCCAATCTGTGCTTCATCCCTTCCCAGAAAGCGAGGAGACGCAGGCAATTGCACAGTCCATTAATTAAGATCCCGCACTGCCCACATCCCTGCAGACACAGCTCATCAGGAATCTTCCCCATTCTGTACAGCAGGACTCTCATATAGTAAATGCGGTGTAAAATCGTAAGCTGTATAGGATGGTAGTGGGCCTTAATTGTCACCAGCCTTGAAAGTGCAGCTCCACTCCCAGTCATCATCCTCTATCTCGTGCAAATCTCTTTGCCCCCTGGCTAAGTGTTCTGATATGTGAGAAAAGTAATCAACAGGCCATCCATCGATCTGTATTCCAGGGGAGAGGTCTCCATAACTTCTGATGTAAGTGGCATCTCTGCCCTCAGTGTATGCCGCAGCTGAAGTTATTTGAATACTTGGGAGGCCGGCATCTCATATTTGACCCTTCCCTAAACCTGGAAGACTCAACACTGCACCCAGCCTCATGCCCAACCAAAGAGGGGTCTTCAGCATTAGTCTTCTGTTCCAGCCCTTTTCTGTGTTCAGCTTGTACAGAGTACTAGTACCGCCTTTGTTTGAGGGGGACCTCCCATAGGCATTTTCCCACCATACAATACATGGAAATACCCCTTCTTCCCAAGCGCCTCCCGGTCCAAGTGATAAGCTGGGTCATCTGGCTGGGCATATGCCTATCCATTAACACCACTGAACTGGAGGCCTCATAATAGTGCCGTACCCTCAGAAGCACTATACCCCTCTCAGACACCAAGTGCTGGAGAGTGGACAGTGCTGTCCTCGGGGAAGGAGGAGCAATTCTGCCTCATCAACTTTCTAAGGAAAGCATCAACCACCTTAAATGACTCTGGAATGCCATAAGGATTACTGTGGAGTATATATGTAACATGAGGCAGGGCTACCGTGGGGGTGAGTGGGGCGGGGGCTCCACCTCCAACCTTCAAACTGCACGTCTTTGCGCACCCACTTGGCAAGTGGCTTCATCACCAATGCAGACAGCATCAGCGATAGAGGACAACCCTGTATTTTGCCTCTCGGAACCAGGAAGTCCCAGGAGAGGGTCCCATTGAACTTGAGCCTCACACTTATTCATAGTAAATGAAGGACCCAGGCCACAAATTTTGTCCCGAACCCCATCTTCTCCAGAACTGCAAATAGAAAGGGCCACTCCACAGAGTCAAAGGCCTTATGAGCACCAAGAGCGACCACTGCCAGTGGCACGTCTACCTCCCCAGTGCTGCTATATTATTCTGGAGGTTCCGAAGATTGAGCCTGGTGGCTCTATGAGGCATGAGCCAAGTCCCACCTATCCGATGGTTTCCCCTGCTTAATGATAGGTATCACCCCCCCTCCCTTCACCACCCATGTTTATATTTCAGAAACTAGATTCCCTCCTCTGCACACAGTGACCTGGGACTCCAAGCGTTGCCCTAAAAAAATTGCAACTACCAGTACGATGTGACAGACTCGATATCCCCTCATTTGTGGCCTATTTACTAGCCACAAAGCTACAGTGGCTTTCATGGTGGACCACGGGCCGGAACATGGGTGAAACTAACGACACCCGTGCAGCTCTAGCAACTGCTACAGTGTGTAACTTCCTCCTTCCTGGAGTGTTGCCTCCATCCCCTTGGCCCCTGCAGGTGCCTGCGGCTCAAGCGTGCATGCTTCGAGTCCATCACCTGATACAAGACAGACTGGCTTACACATCCATACTTCCCCTGGTTGGCCTTCCTAGATTTCCCAATTTCTTCTCCCCACGGGTCTGTCCGCCTGGACATAGATCTCCTTCCTTACAATCAGTGATCTCTTTAATGAGGGTCCGCTCCTTCCCTTCGATCAGCTAATGGCAGATTACACAATCCCCCCTAGTCAGTTTCTTACCTACAGACAACTCCGAAACACTTGTCATACTCTCTGGGGTACATCGGAAACAGAACCAACACCCATCCAGTCTTACATTCCATACTCAAGATGGGCGTGGACCCCCACCTCATCACCAAGCTTTATAAGGCGGTCCAAGAACTTCCCAATATCCCCCTCACAGTGTTAATGAATCAATTGAAAGAAGACTTTGGGTGAGCCTTACATGATAAGGAATGGGAACAAGCAGTAGAGCATCCACAGCAGGCATTCCGGAACTCTTGCTTCAAAAATATTCAGTTCTTCGCACTGCATAGAGCATACTTCATCCCGCCCAACTAAACTGCTATTACCCAGATGCGCAGGTTAGCTGCCACAACCTGAACGCTGATCTTAAACACATTTTATGGTCTTGCCCATCACTCTGCAACCACTGGTGCATCCTACACACAACATTAGAGGTCATTGAACTTACAGACCTACACACATGGGAAGCGTGTACCCTGGGCATCTTTAGGCAGCAAAAGAGACAGAGTGCGTTCTTTTTTCGTAGCTCCAGGGCTTCTACTCGCCAAACATACACTCACACTTCACTGGCGCTCCCCATTACCCCTGCTGGTAGAGGCTTGGTATGGGGCAATGAGTAAGTGGGGGGACTACAGAGGAAGAAGCCCTCCAGTATGAGGAGGCCTGGCACCTTTGCAAGTGCCTCATCTCTGCCTAGTGGACCACTCTGCTACTGGAAATCCAACAGAAGGTGCAAAATGATGACCTACCTCCATGATCTTTCCCCATCTGACACATCACTCACAATGCATGCACAGTTATTGACTTCCAATATCCTATCCCCCCTGTGTTCATCTTCACTTCCTTTCCATCTCCCGATGCCCTCTAGCCTACAACCTCTCAGACACTCTGCTCAGTTTATATTCCCACCCTCTTTGAAGAGGTCTCATGCTTCTAATATTTTCTCTTAGTGTGTTACAAACACTTGTATCTTCCTCTGTGATTTACATACCCCTCACCCTTGGTTGCTCGGTCCCTACCCCCCTCCCAGTTCACAGCACACTGGTTACATGCATTCCAGATCTCCTTGACCCCTTACACTATGCTTCACAACCTTCCTCTTTGTAAAACAACTACTAATGCCATCTCACTTTTTGCATCATGTGTGCAATTGCTTACTTATATACTTTGAAAATGGCATTCATATGGTTTGTGATGTACTACTTTAGCATCTCGCTGCTGTTGCATTTATTTTGAAAAATAAATCAAAATGTTTGCCAAAAAAAAAAAGAAACAGGATAGGGATCTCTGTCACTGTCCACACATCCTTTGGAAGCTCCCCAATCCAGTGAGCCTCTACATACTTATTGTACAGCGTGGTAGCTATTTTTTGGACACAGCCACCTCATAAGCTCCACAGGGAACCCTTTGGGACCTGGGGCCTTCCCAGCCTGCAGCTGGAAAAGTGTGATCCGTATCTCACCTTCCGTCAAATCCACCTGAAGCACGCCCTTATGTGCCAGTGTTCTACAGGGGTAATCTCTGACAAAGTCCTGAAGGTCAGAATCCTGAACAGGCCGTCTCCCTGCATAGAAACCAAGCAGGTAGTCTGCCATAATTTCTGCAGTTTCTCCGCTACCAGTAACCCTCTTATGTGTGGGGTCCCTGATCTCGGGAATATGTCATCTTTCTTTGTCCCGAGCTTCCAGCCTTGCTAGTAACTTGCCCGCCTTGTCTCCCAAGTCCTATATCCTGCCTTGTTTGGCCATGCACACCTGTCTCACTTCATTGATCACTAAGGCTGGATATTCCCCCTGTTTCAGAACCAGTCTCCGGGTAAGCTCTGGTGTCTGGGTGTTGGCATGCATCTCCTCCAAATACCAGAGGCATCACGGTCTGCTGCCTGGCAGTCCTGCTCCGCTTACGTTTTTTCACCCATCTCCCCTGATATTAGCTCACCTCATATTGTGGCCTTAAAGACCTCTCAAAGGGCGGCAGCTCTACCCACTTAACCTGCATTTTGCGTGAAGTACAGTTCTGTGACCCTGGTCAACCGTGACCCCTCTAGGGGGCTCAGTGAGGTGCCATTTGCAACTCACCCACCCCCGTCAAGTGCGGCATGACTAGTGTCTCTAGCAGGGCCTGATCAGAAATTCCTCGGGCCTTATGGTATGCCCACACCGATCTATGAAGGAGCTGTCTCGGGCAAAACAGAATAATTCTGAAGTGCATTTTGTGGACCCCTGATAAATCTGAATAACCCCTGGTCTGGTTATGTAGTGCTCTCCCAATATCCACCAGCCGCAGCGCCTGAACGAACCCCTCCAGTCTCCCACATTGGGTTGCTGCACCTGCCAAACAGACATATGGTCTAGGTGGGGGTCCATAATCATATTGAAGTCACACCCCCTGCGAAAGTCTCTGCCTGTGGGACGCCTGCCACGCATTATCAGATGTGAAGTCTTTCAGCTTGTAGTCTGGGGGGCGGGCATAAACATTGATAAAAATTAGTGTTTCACCCTCCCAGTCCCCCCAGGGCCACTACATACCGACCTAGGACGTCTGTTCACTCTTTCGCTACCGCCACTATAGGGATTTTTTCACCAATATCGCCACCCCTCTTAAGCCTGTATTGAAACCTGCATGGCTGTTCGCTTTTTATTTCCCCTGCTCTAAACCTGGAATTTGATTCTCCTTCATGTGCGTCTCCTGCAGAAATACAACTCTTGCTGGTGCACAAGTGTGCCCTAAACCAAGGATGCACAACCATCTGGCATCAGCCAATAAAGTTAATGCATGGGCCTTTACCCCTAGACTCCTCCTACTGCTTGAATCAACCCTTTCTATATGTGGGCCTTGTTGTGCAGACTCTCTCTCCTCCATGTCTGAGGTGCTAGGCATAACTCTGTTTTTAGGGAAGTGGTAATCCTAAGCCTCTTACTCAATAGCCTCCCATCTTTCAAACTAGAGGAAACCTTACCACTACATCTATCATCACCCCTGATTTGATTCTCCTGGCCGCCAAAGTTACCAGGTATAATACTTTAATGGGGGGGCCACACCACCAACAGAAGGTGATACTCATTTGGGCCCAGAAATCCTTCTGCCACTTCTTAAAGAGTAAATTGGTCCAGCTTTATTCGCCCCTGCTGCTCCTCCTTTCCTTTTGTTAGCATTCAGCCCCCTGTTGTTTCTACTCTTTTACTAATGGACCCAGGTCGAACAGTCACATAGCTGGGGGGGTGCAGATTGTCTTGCCTTTGTAGTTTCGGTGCCAGCAAGGACCGCGCCCCCATCTCTCTGTTCTCTGATGTCCCTCTGCTGCATGTGCTGCCTCTTCTCCTCTGGAGGGGAATTCTCGCGGGTGCCTCCCTGCCGTGTTGAATCCTGTGTGCTGCCTGGGACCAAAATATGGGCGCCACATGCTCTAGGCACTCTCCCCGCTGTGTCCCCTCCACCGCAGCTCGTCTTGCTGCAAGAGATACCCTGCTAAAAGGTAGGAAGACGCCCTGCCTTAACCTACTTTGCTGCTACTGCATCATTCCCTGCATGTCCAAGCATAGCCGAGACCCTCCCGCGGCCTGCTACGTTGCCGGCCGCCATGTTCTCCCTCCTGATCATATTGAAGTCACACCCTCCAATACCCACTGTGAAAATCTCTGCCTGTGGGATGTCTGCCACCACGTATTCCCAGGATATGAAGTCACCTTGCTGTCCAGGAAAGGGGGGGAAGAGGGGGGCAGGGCGGGGCATAAACATCGATAAATGTTTTACCTTCCCAGCCCCCCAGGGCCTCTACATGCTGTCCTAGGACATCTGTCCATTCTTTTGCTGCCTCCAGCGGTAGCGATTTTTTCACCCCTCTCAAGCCTGTAGTGAAACCTGCATGGCCGTTCACTTTATATTTCCCCTGCTCTAAACCTGGAGTGTGATTCCCCCTCATGTGTGTCTCCTGCAGAAATACAACTCCTGCTGGTGCACAATGGTGCCCTAAACCCAGGATGCACAACCATCTGGCATCAGGCAATAAAGTCAACAATGCATGAGCCTTTATACACTCATTTAATCCACATTTTCATTGGTTAATCATAGCTCAGTGTTATGTCTTCCACACTTGTTCAGAGACAGTGCAACTTTCAAAATGCAAAATCAAAAGAAATGCCAATCCAGGTTGTTTTCAAATGTGTCAATCCAGGCTTTTACTTGCAAAACGTGATGATTCTTCATTCATTATGCATGTCCACAAATATCGTAAACCCAATGCATTTCGGGCATAAGCCCTTGGTCAGGGAAGCTGTGATAAAAAAAGAACCACTGTTGACAACATGTGAGAAGTAATGCCATTCTAATAAATACAGTCCAACTTTCAGATGGCATATGCGGGCTCTGCAGTGGTACTTGAAGTTCCAGTGGGTGCAGCATCAGGGGAATCACTCCGACATGGTCCAGATGTTGGAGGGGACTGTGAAAGACCTGCAGTGGTGGCTTTGGAATCCTCATTGGATCCACGGCAGATCACTCTCTTCCCCAACCAGATCTATCTATAATGACAGATGCGTCATGTAGGAAGTTGGCTCTGTATGTGCTATTTCAAAGTACGGAATAGCATGCACAGAGTCCAAGGGTTCCCCTTAGAGGTAAAATAGTGGTAAAATGAGATAATACTAATGCTCTATTTTGTGGTAGTGTGGTCGAGCAGTAGGCTTATCCAAGGAGTAGTGTTAAGCATTTGTTGTACATACACATAGACAATAAATGAGGTACACACACTCAGAGACAAATCCAGCCAATAGGTTTTGTTATAGAAAAATATATTTTCTTAGTTTATTTTAAGAACCACAGGTTCAAATTTTACATGTAATAGCTCTTTTGAAAGGTATTGCAGGTAAGTACTCTAGGAACTTTGAATCATTACTTTAGCATGTATACTTTTTGCATAAAACACAATAAGCTGTTTTAAAAGTGGACACAGTGCAATTTTCACAGTTCCTGGGGGAGGTAAGTTATTGTTAGTTTTCACAGGTAAGTAAGTCACTTACAGGTTTGAGTTTTTGGTCCAAGGTAGCCCACCGTTGGGGGTTCAGAGCAACCCCAAAGTTATCACACCAGCAGCTCAGGGCCGGTCAGGTGCAAAGGTCAAAGAGGTGCCCAAAACACATAGGCTTCAATGGAGAGAAGGGGGTGCCCCGGTTCCAGCCTGCCAGCAGGTAAGTGCCCGCGTCTTCGGAGGGCAGAGAAGGGGGTTTTGTAGGGCACCGGGGGGGACACAAAGTACACCCTCAGCAGCGCGGGGCGGCCGGGTGCAGTGTGCAAACACGCGTCGGGTTTTCAATGGAAGTCAATGAGAGATCAAGGGATCTCTTCAGCGTCGCAGGCAGGCAAGGGGGGGGCTCCTCGGGGTAGCCACCACCTGGGCAAGGGAGAGGGCCTCCAGGGGGTCACTCCTGCACAGAAGTTCCGTTTCTTTGGGGGCTGCGGGTGCAGGGTCTTTTCCAGCCGTCGGGAAATGGAGTTCAGACAGTCGCGGTCAGGGGGAGCCTGGGGATTCCCTCTGCAGGCATCGCTGTGGGGGCTCAGGGGGGACAACTTTGGTTACTCAGTCGTAGAGTCGCCGGAGGGTCCTCCCTGAGTTGGTTGTTCTCCACCAGTCGAGTCAGGGTCACCGGGTGCAGTGTTGCAAGTCTCACGCTTCTTGCGGGGAGTTGCAGGGGTCTTTAAATCTGCTCCTTGTAACAAAGTTGCAGTTCTTTTGGAGCAGTGCCGCTGTCCTCTGGAGTTTCTTGTCTTTTTCGAAGCAGGGCAGTCCTCGGAGGATTCAGAGGTCGCTGGTCCCTTGGAAAGCGTCGCTGGAGCAGGGTTCTTTGGAAGGCAGGAGACAGGCCGGTAAGTCTGGGGCCAAGGCAGTTGGTGTCTTCTGGTCTTCCTCTGCAGGGGTCTTTCAGCTCAGCAGTCCTTCTTCTTGTAGTTGCAGGAATCTGTTTTTCTAGGTTCAGGGAAGCCCTTAAATACTAAATTTAAGGGCGTGTTTAGGTCTGGGGGGTTAGTAGCCAATGGCTACTAGCCCTGAGGGTGGGTACACCCTCTTTGTGCCTCCTCCCAAGGGGAGGGGGTCACATCCCTAATCCTATTGGGGGAATCCTCCATCTGCAAGATGGAGGATTTCTAAAAGTTAGAGTCACCTCAGCTCAGGACACCTTAGGGGCTGTCCTGACTGGCCAGTGACTCCTCCTTGTTATTCTCATTATTTTCTCCGGCCTTGCCGCCAAAAGTGGGGTCCGGGGCCGGAGGGGGCGGGCAACTCCACTAGCTGGAGTGTCCTGCGGTGCTGTGACAAAGGGGTGAGCCTTTGAGGCTCACCGCCAGGTGTTACAGCTCTGCCTGGGGGAGGTGTTAGCATCTCCACCCAGTGCAGGCTTTGTTACTGGCCTCAGAGTGACAAAGGCACTCTCCCCATGGGGCCAGCAACATGTCTCTAGTGTGGCAGGCTGCTGGAACCAGTCAGCCTACACAGATAGTCGGTTAAGTTTCAGGGGGAACCTCTAAGGTGCCCTCTGTGGTGTATTTTACAATAAAATGTACACTGGCATCAGTGTGCATTTATTGTGCTGAGAAGTTTGATACCAAACTTCCCAGTTTTCAGTGTAGCCATTATGGTGCTGTGGAGTTCGTGTAGAACAGACTCCCAGACCATATACTCTTATGGCTACCCTGCACTTACAATGTCTAAGGTTTTGCTTAGACACTGTAGGGGCACAGTGCTCATGCACTGGTACCCTCACCTATGGTATAGTGCACCCTGCCTTAGGGCTGTAAGGCCTGCTAGAGGGGTGTCTTACCTATACTGCATAGGCAGTGAGAGGCTGGCATGGCACCCTGAGGGGAGTGCCATGTCGACTTACTCAGTTTGTTCTCACTAGCACACACAAGCTGGTA
This sequence comes from Pleurodeles waltl, assembly GCF_031143425.1. Lineage (NCBI taxonomy): Eukaryota > Metazoa > Chordata > Amphibia > Caudata > Salamandridae > Pleurodeles > Pleurodeles waltl. The sequence continues at coordinate 378,477,509 of NC_090438.1, forward strand.
AGCAGTGTGTCTGTGCTGAGTGAGGGGTCTCCAGGGTGACATAAGACATGCTGCAGCCCTTAGAGACCTTCCCTGGCATCAGGGCCCTTGGTACCAGAGGTACCAGTTACAAGGGACTTATCTGGATGCCAGGGTGTGCCAATTGTGGAATCAAAAGTACAGGTTAGGGAAAGAACACTGGTGCTGGGGCCTGGTTAGCAGGCCTCAGCACACTTTCAATTCAAAACATAGCATCAGCAAAGGCAAAAAGTCAGGGGGTAACCATGCCAAGGAGGCATTTCCTTACACGCCACTTCTGGGTTGGGGCGGCCACATGGGAGAGGTGGAGATCAGAGGCCTCTGGTCTCTGGCGGAGTAACGGCTCCATATCAATCTTCTGGAACTCAGGGTGACCAGGCTTGCGTTTAAAGCATTTCTTACCTCTCTCAAAGGGAAAGTAGAGCAGGTGTTTACGGACAATAGTACCACCATGTGGTACTGCAACAAACAGGGCGGAGTAGGGTCCTGGACCCTTTGTCAGGAGGCACTACACCTCTGGACATGGCTGGAACATCAGGGCATTACCCTGGTGGTTCAACATCTGGTGGGTTCTCTCAGCACCAGAGCGGACAGACTCAGCCTTCGATGCACAGCCGATCACAAATGGCGTCTCCATCTGGAGGTGGTGCAAGGTCTCTTTCAGCAGAGGGGAGAGCCTTGGTTAGATCTGTTCACGTCCGCAGAGAACGCGCAATGTCAGCTGTTTTGTGCATGGGAGTTTCCAAGGCGGCACTCGCTTGGAGACGCTCTTCACCCTGAGTGGAACTCCAGCCTCCTTTACGTCCTTCTGCCTATACCACTTCTGCCCAGAGATCTCAAGAAGATCAGGAACGACCGTGCCCAAGTCATCTTGTTTCCTGCGGACTGGGCACAGAGAGTCTGGTATCCAGAGCTATTGAGCATGTCCATCGATCCTCCACTCAGACTGCCTCTTCTATCGCAGCAACAGGAAACAGTTCTTCACCCGAAACTGTTCAACCTCCACCTTCATGCGTGGAGATTGAGCGGTGACAGTTGACGACTTCTGATCTTCCACCCGAAGTCTGCAATGGTACCTTAGCAGCCAGGCGTCCCTCCACCAAAACTGTATACACCGGTCGTTGGAATAAATTTGTGGCTTTGTGCACCAACAAATCTGTTGATCCCCTCTATGCCCCTCTGTCCAAGGTTCTTCTGTTCATTCTTTCTTTGGCCCGGCAGGGCTCTGCTTTGGGCACCCTTAAAGGGTATTTTTTCTGCCATTTCGGCCTTCCTTAGGTTACCCTCACTTTTTAAATCTCCTATTGTGAGTAGATTCCTAAATGGCCTCACCCATTTATTTCCCCCCACTCCATTTATCATGCCTCAGTGGGACCTCAATCTTGTCCTTATTTTCTTAATGTATAGCCCCTTTGAGCCGATGCACAGTTGCCCCTTGCAACTAGAAGTGTCTATCAGATGTACAAGTTACTTACCTTCGGTAATGAAATATCTGGTGGAGACATATTCTAGTTGCAGATTTCTTAATGCCCACCCATCCTCCCCACTTGCAAACTGATTTCTAGGGACAGGGTCCTTAGCTCTGGCGCACCAATTTCAGTGTTCTTAGCGGCTCTGCGCTTTGGCGTGGAAAGTCGTTAAAAGAAACTGACGTCACTGCGCGAAGGCGGCGTCTATATACTACTCCCGACATCACGGTGACTACAGTGCCAATGATGCCTGCGGAGTTGACAGGTGCCACCTACCGACGCGCAAGGGTAATGCTAGAAGAAAAATCTCCAGATCCAGTCTGACACCTGGGGGAAATTCTGAGGCAAGGAATCTGCAACTAGAATGTCTCTACCAGATGTTTTGTTACTGAAGGTAAGTAACTTGTACTTCTTGCTGAAATACTACATCTTTCAAATATCATGCGAGCACCTTCATCACCAGTCCTCTCTTAATCCTGTGGGCCAGACCCTTCACATTCCAGGTCAACAATATGAGGGTGTACACATTGAGGTCCATTGATACATGCTTCGTGGGCTCCTCATGCCCCCTCCATTCATGCCTGGTACCCCCCACATTCCATATCCCCAGAAAGAAAAAGAAACCAAATAGCTGAACTATACCCCAACACTCACCCCACCTTACTGTGCCCCGGTCTTAGAAGTGGCCGCCCCCCTAACTCATGGTATGTTGTTACCCCATCAGTACAAAACATATTTTCACCCCCATCGAAGATTACTGCCTTAGACACAATGTCGATGAGGCAGGGTCCTAGGACGTATGAACTGAATCTGTCTCTGCTCCAATTGTTCAGTGCCCAGCCTCCCAGCTACGAGGGCTTGTGAGAAGAACCACCCCCCCACACATTCCAGCAGACCCCGAGGGTCACTAAGTGTCTCAGATAATCTGCTCTGTAATTGGTGTTGTTTTAATTTGAATATCTGAGCTCCCTTTTCCTGTAGCAAAAGGTTTAGACCACCAACTGCTCGCAGTGTTCTAGCACAGTGTGGCGGACTGGCCAATGATGAAGCAAGCCATGTGTTAGAAATGGGGTCTCTGGTTGACAGTTAGTTTGCACTATGTCCAAGCAAGGACCCTCACCCTAGTCAGGGAAATGTAGAGACACACCTAGGATAACCCCTGCTCACCCCCTTGGTAGCTTGGCACAAGCAGTCAGGCTTATCTCAGAGGCAATGTGTAAAGTATTTGTACAGCCAGTAACACAGTAAAAACACTAGAAAATGACTCAGCACCAAATTAGAATAATAGCCAATATTTATTTGAGTAAAACAAGACCAAAGCAACAAAAATTCAACACACACAAGCAAAGTTATGATTTTTTACAGATTAAACTTCAATATAGCACGTGGAGACACAAATGCTTCACATTGGTGATTTCACTGCGTCGTGACGGAGTCGTTCCCAACAAATACAACACTAATGGCGCCGGTTATGGAGTCACACAGACCCCGAGGTACAGTACCTTGTGAAATTGAGGAAACAAGCTGGGACATGGAGTCGGGAATCGAGACATCGCTAAATCTGGTGCTGTCGGTTCCGGTGCTGTGGCACGATGGAGCGGAGGTGTCGGTGCGAGACGTCAGGTCCTTTCTGCAACACTGTGGAGGTGAGGTGGCGTTGGTGTGGAACATTGGATCTACACACTTCCGACAGGTTCGATATCTAGGTGGTCACGTCATGGTGCAGTGAAGTCAGGTGTCATGGACATAGGGTGCACTGGACTTCAGGACTCACGGAGTCGTGGACTTCAGCGAGGCGGCGGCATCGGGCCTGCAGGGTCATCGCACTCCAGCGAGGACCATGGCTTCAGTAGTAGGTGGCGTTGCGGGATCCAGCAGCATCAGTCCGGAGTCTTCCAAAGTCGGTGCACTTGATTCTTCTTGGTTCTTCATGGTTTTTCACCAGCTTCTCCTGTCAAGGGCCCAGGGACTGGATTAGGCACCACTTGGCAGGGTAGGAGTCTTCAGAGAGTCCTGGCGCTGGCAGAGGAAGTCTTTGATGGCCCTGAAACTTAAGAACAGGGGGAAAGCTCAATCACAAGAGGATACACAGCAAAGTCCAGTCTTTGTCCTCTCTTAGACAGAAGCAGAAACTGCAGGCCAACCCAGAAAAGCCTATACAACAAAGGGGTAGTACTCCTCCTCTGGCTCTTGTCCTTGGCAGGGGTTCTGCGTGGTTCCAGAAGTATTCTAAAAGTCTGGGGTTTTGTTCCACTACTTATACCCCTTTCTGCCTTTGAAGTAGGCAGTCTTCAAAGTAAAGTCTTTGTTGTTGACAAGATCCTGCCTTGCCCAGGCCTGGCCCCAGACACACACCAGGGGGTTGGAGAATGCATTATGTGAGGACAGGCACAGCCCATTCAAGTGTTGGTGTCCGCTCCCCCCTCTAGATGACCCATCAGGATATGCAGGCTACACTCCTGCTCCCTTTTTGCCACTTTCTAGTGGGGATTCAAAAACAGCCCAACTGTCAGTCTGACCCAGACAGGGAATACACAAGCAGGCAGAGTCACAGAATAGTTTAAGTCATAAAATGCCCACTTTCTAAAATTGCCATTTTCAAACTGACAATCTAAGAACCAATTTTACCAAAAGATGCATTTTTAAATGGTGAGTTCAGAGACCCCAAACAGCAATATCTCCCCTGCTCCCAAAGGGCAACTGCACTTAAAAGATATTTAAATGCAGCTCCAATGTTAACCTATGAGAGAGATAGGCGTTGCAACAGTGAACACTGAATTTGGCATTACTTCACTGTCAGGACATGTAAAACACATCAGTACATGTCCTACCTTTAATATACACTGCACCCTGTCCAGGAGGCTACCTAGGGCCTACTTTAGGGGTGCCTTACATGATCCAGGATTTGATAATATAGAAGACCACCAACTCAATCTTTCCTCTGGAACCAAAAAACAGTCATGTCAAACCAAGCCAACCCTAGATCACGGACTCTTGCTTCAAACTAAGCATAAAGTTCTGCAGCTGTAAGAGTATATGTGAAAGAAATATTGCCAGACAACTAACACCGGACCACCTCACCAAGCAAAAATATGCAAATACCAGGTATAACAAATTTGACCAAAACAAATTAACTGAACTGAATGTCACTGACCAGCAAGAAAGAGGAAGAACTTGACTCTGTCTGCTATTAAATATTATCTGAATAGAACCCCAGTGGGCATTATGTAGTTTTCTTACTAAGCATGTTGGGATTTGTAGTTTTATTTATTGATAACATTTGCATTCTTTTTTATGTTATTGTAAAGCATGTTAGGGTCCGCTTAGCACCTCCATTTTTAAATGCACATTTTAACTTAGAATTTATTTTCTGTTGGTAAGCTTTTTACATAGTTTTCACTCATGCAATAACATACTAGAAAATCACTGTACATGTTGTTTGTTTCTTGTAAGTGTGGAAGCCATCTAGTCTTTACAAGCTGTCCAAGGCTGAGCACACAGCAATGCCGTAAGCATTCTGATTTTCTGTGGAGACAGCTCAGCATAACGTCAAGCCGGCACCTCTGACAGTGTGGTCCGAATGGCCTGTATTATAAAAACTCTCTGCACCATATTCAGCAGAGGAACACTTCCACTGGGATTATCCTGGAACATGGCACACAGTGCCCGAGATGTAGGTTAGCTGACTTTGATGCTGATCCTGATTCTGACCTCTATCTGGCACAGGACAATAGCCTGCACTACATCAGACCAGCTTCCTGACTTCTCTGTACATCTTACCCAGGTATGGGGTGTCAGGCTTCCCCAACAGACCTGGCAGATGATACTCTCACTATGCTCTTGATAGTGTACGTAGTAACAGATAGGAGTGTACCAACACAATAACATTACCATGGTTGAACTGTTTATCTTTTTAACCATTTTTGTAATGCTGGTTACCATGTTTGTTTTGTTTGCTTCATATTTGCAGCTCATATTTTTATGCAAGGATAAGACTCTTGCAATAAATGCTCTAAGAGACATTTTTGCATCTTTCTTGTGTCTCATCTTGGCGACGCTGAGTGACGATGAAAGGGTAGATCTTTTTCCATGATTTCCCTGGGAATCTGAGTAGTCATGTTCTAGGCTGCAAAACCCATTTGGTACCCTGATGTATTTAGGGGTTCAGATGGGATGCTAGGAGCTAATTAGGAATTGTGTCAACATTTCCTGATGCCACCTATGTAGAATAAGTCCCCATACGCTAACATTTATGTTGACTAGATACACAGTCCTACTTGATTTGTAGGACCCGCATAACAATGTATTTGTTATGACTGCTTTGAATAAAGTAAGAAATCTCCTCATAATAGGAGCTTCTAGTCTTGACATGAAATTGGAGCTGTTTTGGTCAAACAGCAAGAAAAGATGATTCTAAGCTAATGAAGAAGCGCAATATTAGGAATTACAATCATGGCATCCAGCAAACATCACAAAGTTTAATTTCCACCTTTTTGAACATGCTTGGTGCCATACCATTAGTGCCTCACTCTACCACGATATCCTTCCCAACCTGCTAAAAATAAGCTACATTAATCTAGTCCTTAAAAGATCTAATAATTGTCCAATATTTTAGTTTAGTTTAGAGCTGTCTCCAGCCTATGCTGGCTAAGCAAAGCCATAAATCTGTATGTTTTCAAACAGCAATGAAAAGTAACTACTCACAGAATGCCAGTCAGGTTTCTGTTAAGCCTTCAGCAATGAGAAAGGCAACTTATCTGTGCCTGGCGACAGCCACTATATCTTACAGTGGGTTAACCACTTTTTACTAGTACTCTCCGATCTTTATTCTGCAATCACAGATGTATTAACAGAGTAAAGCAAGAAATGGACTATTGTTATCATGTCCTGTGATGGTTCTCGTCTTTCCTCTCACACCATGAGCGATTTGTGGAGATTGGAAGACTCGTTTGAGCACCTCACCATGTAATATAGTGTTCTTGCAAGGATCCGCCCTGGCTCTTGCACTGTTCCACTTTTACTTTGAATCCATCAGCTATGCACTGGTGAATTCCGGAATCCCTCTACTACAGTACACTGAAAACATAGAGCTCAATTTAAGAACCTTGTCAACTAAAAAAAATAATTCTGATACTGTGTCCAAAGACTCAAAACAGGATGTTTAAGACATATCAAAACTTAATGCTGCAGAAGCCTCATCTGCTCAAACTTCAAGAACAAATTTGATTCTTCTCTGAAAGACTTTCCCAACTGAAGCTTGCTCAGTGAAATCCCTGGAATTTACCAGAGACCATAGTACATCTCTCATTGATACTTTATCCCATTCCACTAACTTCTTTCTTGATGCTCTGAAGAAAATCAAGCAGCTCTTGGTCTCTGAACAATGGAACTCTACTGCCCTTGCTCACACCATTTTGTATGGAGGTAATGCCTTTCTTATCTACATCCCTCAGAATTTTGTAATCCCATCAAAGCTGTTCCATACCTCAGCCTGCCTCCTCTGATCACATATTGCCAGTTCTAAAAGGCTTGAACAAACTCCAGGTATATGCCAGTATTAAATTTAAAACCGCTGCCCACCAGTTGATTAACTCACAAAGTCCAAAGTCCTGTCCATCTCTGAGGAATATTCTGGGGAAACTGGCCTGGCACGGTGACTGTGGGAATCTGAGCATGTGTGTAAAGTACAATATATATATATATATATATATATATATATATATATATATATATATATATATATATATAAATATATATAAATATGTTTCTTTTAGAGTGGTTGTGGGTCTAAGGAATGAAAAACAGGAACGCTGGGAAGAGGTGCAAGAATGTTTGTCAAAAACCCAGCTCGAACAAGTGAAGCTGCAAGACATGAGGCCATTACTGTACTTGGGGAACATGTATGAGCAAGAAGGCTTCCATGTCTTCTCCCATTTTTCTCGTGCAAGCTGGGTTTTTTACTGCAACGGTCTTGTCTGGCTTCCTTGTTCCTTCCTTGAACTGAGTCAAATACTCTAGGCCTTGAATTCGCAGATCATTCATTACTTGGCATTCCACACACCTTTAAGATTAGAAAGTTTTATCTGTTGAACACCATTGATCACATCTTGATGATTACTCAGCATAAATTGCTCCTTGAGGCCCAAATCTCAACATATAGTGACCTTCGACTGTCCCTCAACAAAATATGACTGTGCACCAAATAATATCTAAAAAGGTTGCGGTCAATATTTACATGGCAGCTATTATGTTGGATATAATGTGTTAATCCTCCAGTGTGTGCCGCCATGTCTTCTAGGGGCTCCATATTTGAGAGAACTTCAGAATACTTAGATCATGTTTTCCTTCCTTTAGTGACAAATTTCAGATGCTATCTCAGTGACCCATCAGACTTCAACAAATATACTATATACCACTTGGTAATGAATTATATTTGATCATACGTGTGCAAGTTATGCCTATGTGCACGTCTATTGAACACAAAGTTGAGATTTCTGTGAATATTTCTTAATGAAAAATCCACTAAGCAAGTTGGAGCATACTGATTTGGTCATTGAAGTATGTTTAGATGGCCTGTAAAGGCCCAGCACAGGAATTCAATAAATGTTTTCCAAAGATTAAACAATAACCTTTATAACTTACATTTCTCCTTTGAGATGAGTAAAAAACAGAATGACATATTTGTACTCTACTATTTAGGCAGAGAAGGGTGAAATGAAGTCATGAATGAAACATTACAGCAATAAATAATTTAGTACATGCAAAGGCCACGTTATTTAAAGTCTGAAGAGGGGTATGACATCTGGGGAACGGTTAATAATCATAATTCATTCCTCAACATATTGGGAACATTGAGAATATGAGAAACACAGTAAGGTTACTCTGTCACGTTTCAGAGACTGTGGCTGTCTGATACATAGCATTGATCAGTTGTTGAAATGTAAACTAAAAAGGTGATCAGACTTAGCAACTACTGAGCAACAGAAAAAACATATTCCAGTAAAGAAAGTAAAAAATGGAAGGTTTATAACCAAGGAATACAAAATTAATTAGATTGATGCTGAAAAGAACAGTAGAGAATTTTGCACCTGAAGCAAACGGAGAACTGGAGATCCTAGTTATTGATATGTGTTAGTTTATAGCAATTTTGAGAACATGTCAAGACAATGGGAATTCTTAAACGGCAAAAGAGATGTATACGATGCAACAGATATAAAGCATGTTATTAGTAGTTTGAACAAAATTCATACCAAGACAGCATGTGAGAGGCAGTGTGTAATATGTTTTTGATCATCTATTAAGACTAAAGAATGTAGTGAGCACCTTCTAAGGAAACTAATATTGACCATCTAAGAACAGTAAAGAATTTAGATTAGAGTTACCCCCTTTGCACGATAATATAGTGCAAAACGTTCTGAAGATTAGGATTCGAAACTATTATGGCATTGCAAAGAATAACCAAAGAACGAGGGGGTACGTTGTAGCATTGTGAATCATCCTATACTGTACAGTGCAGTAAAAACATTCATACCTCGCTGGCCCCAGTCAAGAGGGAGAATTATTTGCTCATTTGAAATGATCAGTGGAGTTAGTATCACCAGGCTTGCTTCAGAAAATGGCTCAAATATTTAATTTATTTAATTTTGAAATAAATAAGAAATTAAAAAAAAGATTATGGCAAAATTGGATGCTTACATGCAAATGGATATTGAGGCAAGTAAACACAGTAGAAGGTAATAACTCAAATAATAATATAGTGATGGTATTGAGAACTGTAGCAGAAATGTAAAGTAAATAAAAAATAAAAGTAAATACATTGGCTTGGAGGTTAGCTGAGTAGAGGGTGTTCAAACTCAGCATCCAGTGGGAGTTGTAATATTATGCTACAATAGATTTAGAATAGATGATGTGAATATTGCCTATCAGAGAAGCACTGTGAGTTGTGTTATGATTTAAAAGTGCAGGAAAAATGAATTAATGCTGTGTCAAGTTACCACACATTGTTAAGCAATGGGATAGACCATCCGTTGACATTACCTTAAGCATACTGGACTTTGAAGTTGTAATTTTGTCATGGTTTTGTTATTTGTTAACAAACATGTTACAAATGGATGATCAAACAAAAAACTCCCTGGTGGAGTTTTCAAGAACCCTCATAATTGCGGAGCCTTTTCATCATCGGTATTGAGCTTCTGCCTCGCCTTTTTGTATCCCATGGCTTCTGCTTCTATATGTATGCGGGCAGTAACCAGATTCTCCTTCAGTTATGTGCCGATCGATATTCCTCCACTAATAACTTGCCACTTCGTTCATTGGAAGCATAGGACTGGTTGGGCATCCATTGGCACGAGCTAAACTTTGATGAGACGGGTTATGGTTGTTCAAGACAGCAAGAAGCTCTTGAAGGGATGTCTTCTGGCCACAGGAACTGAGCTTTTATCCTAAACCAACATGAACTGTGATTAATCTAAATTCTCTTTAAAGATGAATGTTGATCTTTCTAGGTCCTCGGATATTAGTTGCCTCTCCTTGATTTTTATTTTTTTGCATGAAATCACCCAAACTTTTCTATTTTGTCGTACTCCCAAAAAGCAAAAATGCTATCTATAAGAACCATTAATTGGACTATGGGAACTCTTAATATGCATTTACCCTGATGTCTTTATGCTAAGCTTCAGGTCATTCCAAATGCGTGAGCACATTTGGTAAATAATTCAGGAAGCTGTGATCATAACTGCCTTTCTTAATTTACTTAAGTGGATTCCAGTGCTGGTTGTCTTGGCTGCTTAAACATATGTGCAAAGTCTGCGTATGAGAATGCTTACATGTTAGCAACATGACTGAAAGCAGCACATTATCATGTAAGTAATGAGCAGCTGGGGAGTGTACCACGTTACCTTTACTAGGTAAAGTATCCAATCCAAAAATAGTAAATACAAGACATGAGTACAAAGATCTAGGACTGGACACAAACTTTAGCAGAGAGACCAAAACAGGCACTGTGGTGAGATGTGGTGAGACTAAGTAAGGGCCACATTAGAGTTGGGAAGGTGTAATTTATAAACAGTGGGCAAAAGAGGCAATTGCACAGGGTCTTAGATGGACTACACAGCATGGTTATTGGGAAAATGCATAGTGAACCAGTCACAGACGAATGCTTAAACACAGGAAAAAATAGGTACAGAGGACTATGCATCTGAAAATGGAAGAAATCAGTAAAACAACGAGAGAGCCATATTGATTCACACAAACTGTATGGAATAATACATTATTTAGCCTTGAAATCCATTAACAGTACGATAGGCCTTTTGTTTGGACAGCATAAAAAGTCAGACATGTGCAGTGTTGTATGAAACATGCTTTGGTGTAATCCCATACTACACTTTGATAGTGAAGGATCAGGAACAAGTTAAATTAAAATCACTCTTTGCAACATGCAATGGCTACGCACATCATTACTGGTTCCTAAACGTTTATTAGCAATGTGAGTGTACAAGATCTATAATACAAACATGAAAAATGTTTTAGAAAGTTGGGCGATAATCAGAAGTACTTATGGATTAATGTATCAGCAGGCCTTCTTTATTTTGCTTCTCTGTAGTTTTCCTTAAGCTCACAGATGACCGTTTATGTGAGTGTGAGAGAAAACTCTTGAGTGTGTAGGCTGATCTTCTGACTGCAGAAAACTAAGTGAGATTGAATACACTGGGTTCAGGAGTTTTGAAAATAAAATGTAACGCACATTGAAGGGTAGACTTTCAGCAATGTGTAAAAATAACAGTCCGAGACCTAAAGTTATCATAATCAGTAAATTATATATCTTACTTTGTCTTGATTTTAATAAACACAGGATAGAGAGAAAATGTACAGCAAAATGAGCTTCCTGATCTTTATTCTGGCTTTGAGTGCCTCATGTTGCTTTTGTGGAGTTAGCCAATAGCCTTCTGGAGCACCAAACAAGATATAACCTGTCAATAAAAGGTGTGTGTCATTTGTGCCATCACACAGAGGTTGCTCGAAGTCTTCAGACTATAGCGGCTTCCTTTATCAGGATTCGGACATTTGCCTCTTTAGAACACATTTAGTGAATATCTTCCGGCCAGTGTATGAGCTATTTCTTTATTTTAGTCGAAGACGATAAGTACTTTGTGGAGATCTCTTTGGTCTTGTTATGCAAAAAAATTGAGACAAGTGTTAGCAGTATTGTAAGCCCTGTCTTCTCATCCGCTACTACACCTGGTACAAGATCTTAAACCACATCTTGTTTTTACTGGATGTGACAGGGACATAGTCCATTGACTGAGTGAGGTGTAGACTACGCCCTGAAAACACTGTCAGATGCTTCAACAACCTTCTGGGTAGCTTTGAATCGCAGGAATAATATTATCTCTAGTGGAAGAGAAATTGTGGCTTATTTGTGTGGCATACGTAGTACACAGTGTACTTACATTATATTGGCAATGTGTTTTTGCAGGTAAAGGAGACACAGGAGGAGAGCTCCAAGTCTGGATCAAAGAAGCAAGAAATCTGACTGCTGTCAAATCAGGAGGAACATCAGACAGTTTTGTGAAGGGGTAAGCTTGTAAAAATGAGATAAATTGAGTGATTGAGGAGACATGCGATCCATGTGCCTTTATCCAAATGTATAGGCTAATTGAAAGAAACTATGCTAGTCTTAATTAAGAGGACATATAACCATAGGCATAAAGTGTGTTATGACTTTCTCAGTGGTACATCTCTTGATAACCCGTACAATTGTGAATGACCGTGATTTTCAGGACAAATGTGTGCAAAACTAGAACTTCATTTTTTTTTTTTATGTACCAGAAGTCTTTGCACCCACACTAGCAATTCATCCATCAAACCATTTGTAGGAAAATGGCTCCCTGTTGCAGTTACCCCCCACTTTGTGCCTGATATTGATGCTGACTTGACTGAGAAGTGTGCTGGGACCCTGCTAACCAGACCCCAGCACCAGCTTACTTTCATTGTTCCACAATTAGCACATCCTTGGCACACAGATATGTCCCTTGTAAAAGGAACCAGTGGTACCAAGGGCTCTGTGGCCAGGGAAGGTCCCTAAGGGCTGCAGCATGTGTTGTGCCACCCTAAGGGACCCCTCACCTAACACATGCACACTGCCATTGCAGATTGTGTGTGTTGGTGGGGAGAAAAAGGCAAAGTCGACAAGTATCCCCCTCAGGCTGCCATGCACACAAAATACTGCCTGTGGCATAGGTAAGTCACCCGTCTAGCAGGCCTTACAGCCCTAAGGCAAGGTGCACTATACCACAGGTGGGGGTATAGCTGCATGAGCAATATGCCCCTACAGTGTCTAAGTCTATTCTTAGATATTGTAAGTACAGTGTGGCCATATTAAGTATATGGTCTGGGAGTTTGTCAAAACGAAGTCCACAGCTCCATAATGGCTACACTGAATACTGGGAAGTTTGGTAACAAACTTCTCAGAATAATAAACCCACACTGATGTCAGTTCTGGATTTATTAAAAATACACACAGATGGCATCTTAGAAGATGCCCCTTGTATTTGACCTAATTCTTCAGTGCAGGACTGACTGGTCTGTGCCAGCCTGCCACTGAGACGAGTTTCTGACCCCCTGGGGTGAGAGCCTTTGTGCTCTCTGAGGCCAGAAACAAAGCCTGCACTGGGTGGAGGTGCTTAACACCTACCCCCTGCAGGAACTATAACACCTGGCAGTGAGCCTCTAAAGCTCAGGCTTTGTGTTACAATGCCCCAGCTAGTGGAGATGCCTGCCCCCTGGACACAGCCCCAGAGGAGATAATGAGAAAAACAAGGAGGAGTCACCTACCAGTTATGACAGCCCCTAAGGTGCCCTGAGCTGAGGTGACCCCGGCCTTTAGAAATCCTCCATCTTGGTTTTGGAGGATTCCCCTAATAGGAATAGGGATGTGCCACCCCTCCCCTCAGGGAGGAGACACAAGGAGGGTGTAGCCACCCTCAAGGACAGTAGCCATTGGCTACTGCCCTCCAGACCAACACACCTCTAAATTCAGTATTTAAGGGCGACCCTGAACCCAGGAAATCAGATTCCTGCAACCTGAAGACAGAAAGACTGCTGACCTGAAAGTCCCAAAGAGACGACGGAGACACCAACTGACTTGGCCCCATCCCCACCGGCCTGTCTCCAGACTCAAAGAACCTGCACAGCGACGCATCCAGCGGAACCAGTGACCTCTGAGGACTCAGAGGACTGCCCTGCACCTATAGGACCAAGAAACTCCTGAGAACAGCGGCACTGTTCAGAAATTGCAAAAACTTTACAACTTTAAAGCAACTTTAAAAGAGACTCCACTTCCCGCCAGAAGCGTGAGTCTTCACACTCTGCACCCGGCGCCTCCGGCTTGGGTTTGGAGAAACCAACACCCCACAGAGGACTCTCAGGTGACTCCAATGACGTGGACACCCTGAGACAACCCCTCTGCACCCCCACAGCGACACCTGCAGAGAGGATCCAGAGGCTCCCCCTGACCGCGACTGCCTGGTAACTAAGGAACCAGACGCCTGGACCAAGCACTGCACCGCAGCCCTCAGGACTGAGAGGAGCCACCTATCAGTGCAGGAGGGACCAGCAGGCGACCCTGATACTAGCCCAGTCGGTGACTGGCCCGAGAAGCCCCCAGTGCCCTGCCTGCATCGCCTAAGTGACCCCCCTGGGTCCCTCCATTGCTTCCTATAGCAAACCTGACGCCTACTTTGCCTACTGCACGCGGCCGCCCCTGTGCCACTGAGGGTGTGTTTTGTGGGCTTGTTTGTGTGTCCCCCAGTGCTCTACAAAACCCCCCTGGTCTGCTCCCCGAATACGCAGGTACCTACCTGTAAGCAGACTAGGACCAGTGCACCCCTGTTCTTCATAGGCGCCCATGTGTTTTGGGCCCTCCTTTGACCTCTGCACCTGACCGGCCCAGTGTTGCTGGTGCTGTGGCTTTGGGGTTGCCTTGAACCCCCAATGGTGGGCTGCCTTGTGCCCAGGAGGCTGACTGTGTAAGTGCTTTACTTACCTGAAAAAAACTAAACAAACTTACCTCCCCCAGGAACTGTTGATTTTTGCACAGTGTCCACATTTAATATAGCTTATTGCCATTTCAACCAAAACTGTGTGTACTGCTGTTTTAAATCAAAGTTCTATACTTACCTGTGTGAAGTACCTTGCATTTTATGTACTTACCTCAAATCTTGAATCTTGTGGTTCTAAAATAAATTAAGAAAATAAATTTTTCTGTGTAAAAACTATTGGCCTGGAGTAAGTCTTTGAGTGTGTGTTCCTCATTTATTGCCTGTGTGTGTACAACAAATGCTTAACACTACCCTCTGATAAGCCTACTTCTCGACCACACTACCACGAAATAGAGCATTAGTACTATTTAATTTTGCCACTATCAACCTCTAAGGGGAACCCTTGGACTCTGTGCACACTATCTCTCACTTTGAGATAGCACATACAGAGCCAACTTCCTACACCCTTCTTTTGTTATATTATTTCTGTATGATGCACTTTTTAGAAATGACTTTAATTTGAAAGCTAAGCCAAAAGACTGGGATTTATTATTACTTTTCTGTTTTTGGAAACTTTCTTCATTACAGTACTTTCAGCCACCTATGTCAAAGATCGCAGTTGTCTATCTGATCATGCTATTTAATAGGTAAATGGACACCCTCATATTGGTCCACAAACAGTTGTTCCACCCAATTCTCTCAATAAAATATGTTGCATGAGAGAGAAACAGTATTCTACTATCACCCGTACTTCATTGTTACCCCTTCTGGAAATAAACATGCAGTGTGTGTGTAGGTTTTTAGGTAGTGCTGAGTACAGTGTGTTGGTTTAATAAATGTACAATGTGTGTGTTAGTTAATGTAATGGGCTATTAGTTGTAGAATATACTATGACAGTGAAACATTATTCTGGCTTATTTCACCTTAAACCTATCACACTGTCCCTTCAACAGATATTTGATGCCTATTAAGAGCAAAGCAACAAAGCGCAAGACTCCAGTTGTGAAAAAGACTCTGAATCCCCACTACAACCATACATTTGTTTACAATGGTGTGAAGCCAGAGGACCTTCAGCATATCTGCCTGGAACTAACTGTATGGGACCGTGAGCCCTTATCCAGCAATGACTTCCTCGGAGGAGTAAGATTGGGTGTTGGAAATGGTAAGTTGATCTGTGGTCAAAATAATCCTCTACTTTTTTACAATTGTCTCTGGTAGGTTCACATAAACAGTGGCAGAAAGGGGCTGAAAGAAATGAAGCCCCATTTAATTTATTGACAACTAGTTCCCACATGGTTACTAGCTTTGTCCATGCATTTTCAGTATTGTTTGTTTTCTTTGTCTTTTAACATGTTTGTCTCTGTTGGACCTGGCCCTTTTTGGGTCATCCCCAAACATTTTGCACCCTTCCTCCTTTTTTTTTTCTGACCAGTTTTTGTTGGCTTTAGGACGCTAGGCACTTTACTACTGTTAACCAGTGCTAAAGTGCATATGCTGTCTATGTAAATTGTATTGGTGATTGGTTTAACCCGGATTGGCATTTTTGATTTACTAGTAAGTACCTAGTAAAAAAGCACTAGAAGTGCCCAGGGCCTGTAAATCGAATGCTACTAGTAGGCCTGCAGCACTGATTGTGCCACCCACATAACTAGCCCTGTAAACATGTTTCAGACCTGCCACTGCAGTGTCTGTGTTTGCAGTTCTAAACTGCCAATTTGACCTGGCAAGTGTACCCACTTGCCAGGCCCAAAACTTCCCTTTTTGTTCATGTAAGGCACCCCTACGGTAGGCTCTCGGTAGTCGCATAGGCAGGGTGCAGTGTATGTTAAAGGTAGGACATGTACTGCGGTATTTTACATGTCCTGACAGGGAAATACTGCCAAAGTCAGTTTTCACTGTTGCAAGGCCTATCCCTCTCATAGGTTAACATGCAGACTCCCTTCAAATATCTTTTAAGTGCGGTTTCCCATTGGGAGCAGATAGAGACATGGAGTTTGTGGTCTCTGAACTCACAATTTAAAACTGCATCTTTTGGTAAAGTTATTTTTTTGAATGTCAGTTTGAAAATTTCACTTTTAGATAGTGGGCATTTTCTCGCCTAACCATTAAGTGCCTCTGCCTGCTTCTGTATTCCGCGTCTGGGTCAGACTGACAGTTGGGCTGTTTGTGAATTCCATCTAGACACTGACACAAAGGGAGCTGGGGTGTAGCATGTATATCCTGATGACTCTCCTGGGCTAAATTGGGGAGGGAGGAGCTGACACACCTGAAAGGGATGTGCCTGTCCTGATACAAGGCAGTCTTCATCCCCCTAGTGTGAGTCTGGGGCGAGGCCTGGGCAAGGCAGGATCTTGTGAACAACAGAAAATTTCCTTTGAAGTTTGCCTACTTCTAAGGCAGAAAGGGGTATAAGTAGTGGACCCCAAACCCTGGATTTTTAGAACAGTTATGGATCAAGAGGAAGCTCTGCCCAGGAGAAGAGCTGGAGGAAGAGTACTGCCCCTTTGCTGTGTGTGCTTTGCTGGGTTGGCCTGCAGTTGCTGCTTCTGCCTTAGAGAGGGCAAGGACTGGACTTTGCTGTGTATCCTGCTTGTGAAGTTTCTCCAAGGGACTGAGCTTACCCCCTGTTCTGAAGTCTCAGGGCCATCAAAGACTTTCTCTGCCAGCACTCCTGCACTGCCAGGTGGTGCCTAATCTAGTCCCTGAGCCCTTGAAAGGAGAAGTTGATGAGAAAACCAAGTTCACCGACTTCGTACAATGCCCGGACAGACGCCGCTGCCGGATCTCACTACGCCACTTGCAACTGAAGTCGTCGTCCCGCTGGAGTGCAACGACTCCGACCGACCTCGCTGGCCTAACGTTGCTGCAGCCTCGCTGAAGTCCAGAACTCTATGAGTTTTGAAGTGCTGTGTCAGCGATGTCTGTGACACCTGACTCCGCCACGGCACCTGCAGCCTCGTGACCATGATCCTGTGAGGTCGACGCACTACATTGTGACCATAGGATATCGACCCCGCCAGAAGTGCAAGGATCTGACGCTTCACACTGACACCGCCTCACCTCCCCAGCAAGGACCCAACGCCTTGCACCCATGCCTCCGCTCCTTTGCTCCCCAGCACCGGAACCGATGCCGAAGCAGATCCAGCGACGCCTTGATTCCCGACTCTGTGCACCAGCTTGTTTCCTCATTTTCACAAGGTACTGTACCTGGGGGTCCATGTGACTCCATGACTGGCGCCATTGGCGTCGGATTGTTGGGATCAACGCCGTGATATCACCAAATTGAAGCGTTTGTGTTTCTAAGCACTATATTGAAGTGTAATCTTTAAAAATTCATAACTTTGCTTGTGTATGTTGGATTATTGTCATTCTAGGCTTGTTTGATTTAGATATGTATTGGCTATTTTTCTAAACTGGTATGGTGTCCATTTTGTAGTGTTTTCACTGTATTACTGTGTGTGTTGGTACAACGACTTTACACATTGCCTCTGAGATAAGCCTGACTGCTTCTGCCAAGCTATCGGAGGTGAATAGGGGTTCTCCTAGGTGTGTATCTTCCTTGTCCTGACTAGAGTGAGGGTCCCTGCTTGAACAGAGTACATACTGACTGCCAACCAGAGACCCCGTTTTTAGCAGTCTCCATCTCTGCAATTTGCCAAACAGTAAACATTGCCAATGAGTGAATATTAGAACTCTATCGATTCTCCTCAGGGGAGTCTGCAGCACTCTGTGTTGTCTTCCCCTGTGGTGGCCATCACAGTATCCTAATGCAGAGATACAGCTAAGCCCCTTATCTTGCATCGCTGACTTGGATAAAGTTTCAAAGCTCCGGGTGCACGTCCACTGCCTTCAAACTTTACAGAATCCCTAAGCCAAGCTTGGTTTAGCCGTGGGGCCAGGGAATAAAAAAAGGCGTATATTGCATAGAAGATGCAAATGAGTGACCTTCCCTTCTTCAGTGAAGTGGGTCATAAAAGATCACCCCTTTCTGCAGACTCCAAGTATCATTCATCCAAGCAGCTTGAAGCGTTACACACATTAAAAGTTAATGAAGAAGTGATTAGGCATCAGTGATTCTTAAGCGAATTCTAAGGATGCTGGTCTTTGCATCAACATGTAAGGTATCCCCTCCAACTTGTGCACAGTGACCTATTCAGCCCAGTTGACATGTCATTGACATGCTTGTATTACTATTGTTTTACGTTTCTTTTCAGTTTAAGTATACTGTTGAATTGCACTGTGCATATTTCTGGTGCAAGTACATGTTGCCTGCACACAAGCAAATGGATCTTTAGTTTCGGTTTGAGGCGTGACTTAACAAATCAGATACATTTATATAACGTGAAACACATTTAGGTCCTCAAACATGAAGGGGAGTAGTAAATTGGTAAACCATGAATGCTTATTAGTAAAGTTGCAAACAAAAATCATTCAATTAGTCACAAATCCGTAATCAGTACATGAATGCATTACTCAATATAGTTGTAATCAATTCAGAATCACTAATACAAACTGTTAAAAGATGTCAGACAAAAAAATCAAAGTAGACGGGCACAGTTTCACATGGAGGGGAGATCCTTAATTTGCTAATCTAGAGAAGTTAAAAAAGTTGGAGAGAATGCAAGGCGAGTACAGCCTTGAAAGTCACAATCAAATGAAGATTTAATCAAATAAGCAGGAAGAAAATTTACCCAGGAGTCTAACTTTTTGGGGCAAGTACAAGGAAATGTCTCCTCTAAGGAGAGTGAAAAGGGCTCCTGAACCAACTTAGCAATGCATAGTTGAATAATTTATTCTATGATTCTCATGAGGAGAACAAATCAGGATCAGACATGTTGTGATAATCAAGTTTCTCTTTCTTCTCGACCGACACACAGTGGAGTCTCTGCTGCATGGCCTTGAGGTGGATATCTTGTAGTAAGATGATAAAATTCTGTCAGGCTATTCCCACTTGCAGGTGTGTTTTTCAGTGCTTAATTTGTAAATAAAAACGTGCCAGTGCTCAAACCCCTCCTCTTAAACACGAGGCTGCTGCAATTAAATGTGCGAACACGGAATACTGAGGTAGCATATGGTTAAAGCCATCTTGGGACTCTTCAGTCCATTTAAAGACACTCCCGGCCCCCTTAGCTCACTTTTGCAAGTTTCTGCTTTCTCCTGTTGTGACGCTTTTTCGGTGTTCTCTTCCTCAGTCTTTCCCATGTGTGTCTTTTGTTCGCAGTGAATGCTTGAAGCAGAAAAATAAGCGCTGGCCCTCAAAAATAAGTGCCGGTGCTTCGCACCGGAAACAACAAGCACAAATTAAGCACTGGTGTTTTCATGATTTTAGTCTCCAAGGAATGTACGCAAAAACATGTAACCAAACAAGACATATATCGTATGTTGGCTGCTACTGCTTGGCTCCCGCAGTGAGAAAGAGCTAAAAATACACGCAAACAGAGAACCATTGCAATTAACCTGAGGCATTTTAAATTAAGTCCTACATTAACTATGGTGAACGTAAGGTTAATATTACACATTGTGTAAGCATTAGTGCCGCATATTAATGTAAATATGTGTACAAAAGCAAATACAAAAAAAAATCCCATCAAAACACTTTCATTATACTACAGATCCTTATATACCAGCTAAAGTATTAAATATATTGCAAGGAACAAGGCATTCTAATACAGTTATATTGTTACTGTTTAACATAACGCAGATACTTGAATTACTGTCACTGTGATCACATTTAGCTGAAAATAGATCTATAGGAGCAGATCACCCTTGAAATTCTGAAGTAAAATAACATACCAGTTGCACCAGCATCTCTTGGGAATATTTGTAAAGTCTACAGATTTTTGTTTTACAATGTAGAGTGCCCATAACACTGATATTTGATTCATTCTATTTCTCATTAGTTTCATCCATTTGACAGTGGACAGTTTACATTTTGTAGATTTTAACAAACGCAGAATCATTTAGGGACCTGTAGCATCTGGATGTATTTTTTATGAGCAGACTAAAATCTGCCCACGGTGAGAGCTTGTCCAGTTCCTCTTGTGTTCCTGCATGAAATATATAACTGATCTAGTAGGGTCAGAGATTTCAAAATGTGCACTAACACCCTATTGGGACTTTTAATAAGAAGTAAGAGAATTGCAAACTGATGCCCCTAGAAAACGTTAGAAGCCTTGAACAGATGTTCATAATGTTAGTCTTAATGCGTGATTCAGGTTTTTGTTTCATCTGAATCATTTTTTGGTGAGCTGGCAAGATTTGATATGTGGGGCGTTAACAGCCCCACATCTTTTCGGTTATTGACATAAACTTTTTCTTTTAAATTTACATTTTTAACCATCGCTTTTAACGCATATGTAATTTAAATATCAATATTAATTGCAATCGACCCTTATATAGTTCAGAGAAGTTGGTCAGAAATTTACACTTGCAGCTGGCCTTTTTTAGCCAGTTATTGGTAATTCTCCTGGTACAATCCCATGGTTATTTGAAGGATAGTTGAAAGCAAAAAGTGGCGCTCGGTCATTAAATTTTATCTCATTATAAAGTAGAGTCAAATAAATAATGATTCTGTATAGCACTAACTCATGAGTAACTTATAACTCTTTTTATTTGTAACAATTTGCAGAAAAGATTATCCACAAATAGGTGTGGGTCTTGCATGAAAGCTGGCATTTCCCCTCAAATACCCAACATATATATGTACATCACACTAGCAGTCGACCGTTCTCCACGGCCGGCAAAACTGCAGCTCGAACAGCTTGATTGCCCTTAAGTGCTGAGCCGTATAACAGTGCATCCCATCTTTAGATGGTACTCCTTCCCTCTCTAGAAACAGCGTCCTGTGGAGTAGGTATACTGAGGTCGTGTGGGGGTGGTGGGGGGCATGTGAATCATTTTTTCACATCCTATCGCCTAACCCACGGGCAATCAAGCCGGTCACTGATTCTTTTCTGGTAATCAGATTGGCTGTGGGGAGCCTTTCAGAGTGTCTGAAACCTAATGTGCCCTTCTAGACACGATTCAGCCCCAGCTGCACTATTCTATCCAGTAACTAAACTCTGGTGTCTGATTCTGTTGGATAATGGTTGTCGACCTCACAGTCCTCTGTGTTTGGCATTACCTGTGGGTTTGTTTGAAATCACTTTTGAGGTTAAGGCAGATTCTTTTTGCCATCTCTTTTAAATAGACGAGAAGCATGACCGCAATTTTAAGCTTGTGATCTCGATTCCTTACAGATGTGGACCTAATAACATTCTTTTTACCATTTTTGATTTTCCTTGTTTACATTTTCTTTTTTTTTTAATCTCTTTATTAGTTTTGATACAGTCACTTAGAGCGAAATGTTCACATGCAGCAACAAATGAAATGTGTAGTTACAGAGATAAGGGTTATACTAATCAAATAAAAGTGCAATTGAAATAACATTGAACTGTGCTTCAGAACAAGAGTTAGTGTTTCAGTGTAATTTGCAAGGGAGGGACGCCATCATTTGATTCTAGGAGCAGTCGCTGAGGTGAATGAGCTTGTAATTTTTTGCCCTCTGAGTATGCTGAGCAGCGCTGAGTGGCATTGCTGGTAGAGTGATACGGTCTACGTCACAAATGACTGGGGCGGGTGAGGAATTCCTAATAGCATCATCCAGGTGGACGCAGGAGCAGCTGTGTGGCGCGCTCCAAGGAAGCTGAAGAATTCACACCAACAGGGTGTTGGAAACCCCAGAAGCAGGGGGATTTTGTGTCTTTCTAGTGTGGCGAAGGGCTCTGGGCATTCAGGGTGGACGTGTGTCATTTTTAGCTTCAATGTGTACAATGAAGGCATCCCAAATTTCAAAGCCTCCATCTGCCAACCCTCTTTTCCTTGTTTACATTAAACCTCTGTATCTGACCTCCTTTGAAAATTTGCTGTATGGTGCTACACACCTGGACACATGTTGCTCAAGTTGAAAAACATCTAAACTTCTCTGATCCCTTAATACTTATCCTAATCTAGCAGAAAAGCAGAACCTAGAACCTCTCAACCACACATTAGGCTAGATATAAGCACCCCCCAATTGGATTGCATAAGTCAAGATGAGCACAAGAAGGAACCAGCCTTCACTAACCCACAAAACCATCTACGAGAAAAGTAGATTTTAAGCAAAAAGCAAATATGGCTAATCCTAGAATTATTAGAAATAACCACTGACAGAACTGTTGACGACAACCAGAGCAGAATGGGGAGAGGAGCTTGTGTAGTGTAGTTTATTGTATACAAAGCAACAATGTTAAACATCTTTCCAGGTTTAGTAATAATACGCACCACTCTGACATCACCTCAGAGGTGTGCACTGGCTTGATACCAAAGTAGGCCAATTTGTTTCGCCAGTTTTTCCTGCCCGCAGTATGGGTCCACTAAGGAAGGATTTTATACAGCCAGGTTTTTGGGAACTTAGTCCTGAGTGCAATCAAAAAGAAGTAATGAATTTATGCCGCCTACTGTTGTTGTAAACTTGAAATCTGAACCGGTTGCTTATCATTGGTATAAATGTTGAATCCGACACTAGCATCTTAGTGTTGCTGTTTGTTTAGTATTTCTAGTCAAATGTATTTTTATTTTATTTTTCTGCACATCCTAGCTAACAGCATATCTGATATTGTTATCTGTATATGGTATACATGTTTATTAACATAGCAACAGCATGCACCGCAGTGTCTAACATTTTCTGTTCTTTCGCAACCAGGTCTAAGCAATGGAGAGGTAGTGGACTGGATGGACTCCACTGGAGAAGAGCTGAGCCTCTGGCAGAAGATGAGGCAGTTTCCTGAGTCCTGGGCAGAGGGAACGCTTCCACTTCGGTCATCCATGGTCAAACAATGAGGACACAAGTGATACTCTCACTCGGATAGCATCTCTAATGAGACACGGGACAAAGGGGAAACTTATTTACAATTATTTTAAAATGTGTGTATTAATACAAAATATAAAGTGAATATTCTATTTAGAAGCATATAAAAAAGGGTTATTCTCTGTGTGTTGTTCCATTATGTTAGGGGGAGTTGGACAGGATTGACTACTTGTTTGTCCAAATTCTAATAAAAAACAAACTCAGTGTTTACACGTCAGGGGATATTGTCATACTATTCCATGTTGTGCCCCTTTTCTAACCCCATCCCAAATCTTCCAAAGTCAACTACCACACTACAGAGTGGACAGATACCGAAAACAGGGACAGTGATGACCACCATCCAATATTTTGAGTTTTGTAATGCAATCTGCAAATGCTTAATTCCAGATCCACATAAATACCCCCAAACGTTTTATATTTTGTAGCACTACATTCTGTAAGGTGTACACTGACATGCCTGCTTTAAAATCCCAAGTCTACCACCGCTAAACAACGGTGAAGACTGCATTTCAGAAAACGCAATATTTGAAAATGTTCTCCATTTTCAAACAGTACTTCATTCCCTTTCAGGGAGGCCTTCCCTCACATCCTTAGAGTGTACCTAACTGCATTTGCTTGCAGGGCTAGAGGACCCGTCCATCTCCAAGCAAACACTCTATTTAAAAACAAATGTATTTGTTTTTGTTCAAATACATGAGTGAACATAATCCTCAGGAATATTTCTCCAATGCACTTCTTATAAATGTCACTCAGTATATACAAACGTTTTATGTATGATGTAAACAAATACATACGTCATCCACAGTCTTTTCTGTTTTCCGGAGTTTTATCTGTTGTCTCTGACATTTGTTTGTCTTTGTTTAAATCTCATTAAAAAAAGGAAAACGTGTGCTTGCTGAGTCTTTGCTAGCCATGCCCTATTAATTCATTAACGTGTGTTAATCTGTAAACAGATGCCCAAGTGATGTCCTCAGTACAAACAGTAGTAACAACATACAGTGCTTGTATAATACACCTATGTGGGGATGTCTTTGCTTGTGCCGAGAGTTGTGCCCTATTTTTCAATCAATCAATCATTTGTTAAGTGCGCTACTCACCCGGTAGGGTCTCAAGGCACTGGGGTGGAGGTGCTACTGCTCGAATAGCCAGGTCTTGAGGTGCTTCCTGAAGGTCAGGAGGTCCTGGGTAAGACATAGAGTGACGGGGAGGGAGTTCCAGGTCTTGGCGGCAAGGTGGGAGAAGGATCTGCCACCAGTTGTGGTACGGTGGATGCATGGGACGGTGGCGAGGGTGAGGTTGGCGGAGCAGAGCTGGCGTGTAGGGACGTGGAAGTTGAGATGCTCGTTGAGGTAGGCAGGGCTGGCGTCGTGGAGAGCCTTGTGAGCGTGGATCAGGAGTTTGAAGATGAATCTTTTGTTTACGGGGAGCCAGAGAAGGTCTCTGAGGTGGGCTGAGATGTGTTTGTGGCGAGGGAGGTTAAGGATGAGTCGTGCTGAGGCGTTCTGAATTTTTGCTTTGTATGCCCTGCTCTGTGGTTTTTTTCACTTGTGAATTTTACAGTCTGTGAGTACGATGTGAGAGCTCCACGTTTTCTTTAACCATTGTCAGCAGAGCACCCAACTCTGCTGGCCAAGGTGGGGTGGTAGGGAAAACACTAGTGTTTAACTTCCATCCTTGCACTCTTTGGCAATGGCCCATAGTACAGTGCACATTACCTCCTCGCCTTCTTCCTCACTTCCTTCATTACAACTTTGAGGCAATCCTGCCTCACCAGACACCTCCCACGTGACCCTTTCCCCTTTAATAAGAAGACTCACTACTTTGCCCCACCCCAATCGTGTTTCTTTTCATCTTACCAGACGAGGTGCAGCCATGTGCGGTGCTGTCTGCCATCTGGCCATTTTCATGGTCTTGGCATGTTTTGATTTTGCCAGTCGGGCACTGAGGAGCCGGCCCAATCGGCTTATCAGCCCTGAGGATTCACTTCCTGGAGGGCTTCATGGCGATTGCTCCATTCGCGTTCCTCTGTGAGTTACACGGAGGTGCTTTGCCAGCTTGGGGGCAGCTGGGGCATCGGTTCCAGGGCATTGTGTGTCCGGGTTGCTGTGTGTTGCTGGGAGCTTCGCTGTAGCCTCTGGAGATGCGTGGCTTCTCTGCTGCTGCATTTCTCACAGTAAGGGCTTCACAGGAGGTCATTTTCTTTCCCCTTTTTATGACTGACATGTTTAAAATTGATTGGTGTTTATTTTATGGCACGTAGGGTTGGTGTTTTTGTTTCCCTGTGGGGATTGGTTTATTTACGTTCTTCTCCCTATTTAAGGTGGGGGGGGAGGGTGGAGGGATGCTGCTTCTTCATTCATTCATGTCTTGTCTTCCTCTGATGATGATGAACCCATTCATGCTAGGTGCAGCAGGCCTAGGGATTCACCTAAGCCTCCTGCTTTCCTCTCGGCTGCTGCGGTCTAGGCCATGAAGGAGAAGCCACGTTCCAAGTCCAGTGGTGGTTGTTCTTCTGGGGGAAGGGTTGCTTCTCCATCTGCTGTTTCCTCAGGTTCGGAGGCGGACGTTCCCTCCACTTCTGCATGGAAGTATGCTTGTAGATGAGGTGCCTGATATTCTTCAGCACATTCGGGAGAGTTTTGGTTCTTTTCCATTTCCGTTGCTGACGGGGGATGAAGGATTGTTCTCCCAGTATGTAAAACTTCCTGTCTTTGCAATGCCTTTTTATGGCAGGATTAAAGACTTGACTGCTGGGGAGTGGAGGGAATTGGACCGCTCTTCATTTCCCAGATTTTTTCAAAAGCTGTATTCTTTGGAGGAAGGGGAGGACTCACTGCTGCATCATGTTAAGGTCAATGCCAAGTTGGCTACCCTCATTGGTCGCACAGCCATTATTTAGAGGATTGTTCGCCTTCTGATGCTACTGACAAAAGGGTGGATGGCGCCCTTAAGAAAGCATTTCCAGTTGCTAATCTGAATCTGAAGGCGGGGTCTATGCTGCTTATGCTGCTCAGTCACTGGTTTTGGACTTTGAGAAAATGTCCTCTGCTAGTCAGGAGGATTCTGACTGGAGTTACCAGTGCATATGGAACAGGAAACAAAGTTTTTGGCAGTTGTGTCTTCTGATATGTTGAAATCCACAGCCATGGCAACGGGCTCCATGGTTTTGGTATGTAGAAATTTATGGATGAGGGATTAGATGGCAGACTTTTCTGAAAAAGCTTCTTTGTTGAAGATCCCTTTTACACGTCAAGATGCTGTTTGTGGAACAGTTGGACTCCATGATTACAAAGGCATTCAAGGATAGGAAGCACGCTATGCCATACAAGGGGAAGTCTTTTTCTTCTCCACATGTTTGCACTTCTTTCTGTTCATCTTCCTATTTTCGTTCCTCCAAGAAGGATATGATCGACCTGGAAGTTGAATGGTTAGGCCTGTTACAGAAAGGGGCTCTGGCCAGTCTGGCTCCCACTCTACAGGTGGCAGGGCGCTCCTCTACTAATAAATCCTATTTGAGGCTTGGTGTCAGAGTAAGGGTTTCGATCCTACTTCCTGTGACTTATTCAAGGTGATGATGTTTCTGCAGGATGGGGCTTTTTTGGGGTTGAAGGTTGCCACACTTAGAATTCAGTGGGCTACTGTTAAGGACTTTCGGAATGCTTGGAATAATCTGTCCGATCTGGATGGCTTCGTAGGTCATTTGTTTAAGGAGTTGAGGAATGTTCTTCCTTCTCCTCATAGGCATTTCTCCTCTTGGGATCTTTCTTTGGTTTTGGAGGCTTTGATGCCTCCACCCTGTGAACCTCTGTATTCTGTGCATCTTCAATTGTTGTCCCTGAAGACCTTCTTCTTGTTGGCCGTGTGCTCTGTTTGGCATTTAGGTAAACTGGGTGCTTTGTCTTTCAAGCACCATTTTGGTAGGATTTTTGCTATTCGCATTGTTTTGCAGCCTCTTCCCTCCTTTCTTTCTAAGGTTGATTCTTTTTTTCATGGGGGCCAGAAGGTGATTTTGCCCTCTTTTTTTCGATTGTCCTGCCTCTGCTGAGGAACAGCGATTGCATTGTCAGGAGGGTTCTCCTGGTTTATTTAGCTAGGATAGCCTCCTTTTGACTATGTCAGTCTCTTTGTGTATTTTGGCCCTGTAAATATGGGATTGCGACCTTCCACTTCTTCTTTGAGTCGGTGGGTTCAGACCTTGATCCCTCTGGCTTACAAGACTTCTAGCCAGTTGTCTCTGGTAGAGGTGCAGGGTCATTCTACATGTTCCATGTCTGCCTCTTGGACTGAGATAGAAGTGGCTTCCCTCATTTCTAATCATTAGAACTACCTCCCCCCCCACACCCTCCCTTCCATTGTGCCAGGCCATCCAAAATGTTTATTTTTTGGGTTGTGTCAGGTTACGTGGTATAGACAGGATTTGGCCAGGGAAGGGGGAAGGATCTTCTTTTGAAAGGGTGACAGGTCATGTGGAAGGTGTCTGGTGAGGCGGGATATCCTCATAGTTGTAAAGAATAGAAGCGAGGGAATAGGATTCAGAGTAATGCAATTACCAGGTAAGTAAATGAGGCATTGCTATCCATATCTGACTGACAAAGCATACCTCCGAGAAAGTGCAAGTAAGTGCAGTACAGAAAAAACATCTCAACAATAAATTACAAAATAAAGATCTTCCACTGTACACAACCATATTATGAAAAAAAGATTGATTGTAGTGGTTGGACAAAACTGCATCAAAACAGGTTTGTAGGATTATAAGCAAAAGAAAAATTAAAACAATGATATTCAGTTGTGTAAAAAAAAAAAAAAAAAAATGAATGCAAAAAGAACACATAAAAATAACCCCAACTAAATAAAATTAATATATTGTAAGTGTTGACTCTAGTGTCAAGAGAGAAGACATAAATAGTCAATGACACCAATGCCAAGGAATGATAAAGGTGTTATATTGATAAGTGGGAACCAATCAAAATCCAAACTATCCAAAAGGAAAACCAGTAGTATCCACTGGGAAAAGCCAGTTTGGGACAAATATGGGGCAAATCAATAATAAAATGTGACCTTAAAAACAGTGGCAAAAAACAATCTGAATGTTCCTGTTGAAAAATAAAACCAATTACGTTGCATTAACCCCTTCGCTGCCAGGCCTTTTCCCCCCTCCTGTGCCGAGCCTTTTTTTGGCTATTTGGGGCAGTTCGCGCTTAAGCCCTCATAACTTTTTGTCCACATTAGCTAGCCAAGCCAAATTTGCGTCCTTTTTTTCCAACATCCTAGGGATTCTAGAGGTACCCAGACTTTGTGGGTTCCCTTGAAGGAGGCCAAGAAATTAGCCGAAATACAGTGAAAACTTAGTTTTTTTTAAAAAAATTGGAAAAAGTGGCTGCAGAAGAAGGCTTGTGGTTTTTCCCCTGAAAATGGCATCAACAAAGGGTTTGTGGTGCTAAAATCACCAGCTTCCCAGCTTTAAGGAACAGGCAGACTTGAATCAGACAACCCAATTTTTCAACACAAATTTGGCATTTTACTGGGACATACCCCATTTTTACAATTTGTTGTGCTTTCAGCCTCCTTCCAGACAGTGACAAAAATGGGCGTGAGACCAATGCTGGATCCCAGAAACCTAAACATTTCTGATAAGTAGACAACATTCTGAATTTAGCAATGGGTCATTTGTGTAGATTCTACAAGGGTTTCCTACAGAAAATAACTGAAAAAGAAAAATATTGAAATTGAGGTAAAAAAACATAAATTTTTCTCTACATTTTACTCTAACTTTTTCCTGCAATGTCAGATTTTCGAAAGCAATATACCGTTACGTCTGCTGGACTCCTCTGGTTGCGGGGATATATAGGGCTTGTAGGTTCATCAAGAACCCTAGGTACCCAGAGCCAATAAATGAGCTGCACCCTGCAGTGCGTTTTCATTCTTTACCGGGTATACAGCAATTCATTTGCTGAAATATAAAGAGTGAAAAATAGCTATCAAGAAAACCTTTGTATTTCCAAAAAGGGCACAAGATGAGGTGTTGAGGGGCAGTGGTTATTTGCACATCTCTGAATTCCGGGGTGACCATACTAGCATGTGAATTACAGGGCATTTCTCATAAAGATGTCTTTTTTACACACTCTCTTATACTTGGAAGGAAAAAATGTAGAGAAAGACAAGGGGCAATAACACTTGTTTTGCTAATCTATGTTCCCCCAAGTCTCCCGATAAAAATGATACCTCACTTGTGTGGGTAGGCCTAGCGCCCGCGACAGGAAAAGCCCCAAAACACAACGTGGATACATCACATTTTTTTTAAAGAAAACACAGGTGTTTTTTGCAAAGTGCCTACCTGTAGATTTTGGCCTCTAGCTCAGCCGGCACCTAGGGAAACCTACCAAACCTGTGCATTTTTTAAAACTAGAGACCTAGGGGAATCCAAGATTGGGTGACTTGTGGGGCTCTGACCAGGTTCTGTTACCCAGAATCCTTTGCAAACCTCAAAATCTGGCTAAAAAAAACAAATTTTCCTCAAATTTTGGTGACAGAAAGTTCTGGAATCAGAGAGGAGCCACAAATTTCCTTCCACCCAGCGTTCCCCCAAGTCTCCCGATAAAAATGATACCTCACTTGTGTGGGTAGGCCTAGCGCCCGCGACAGGAAATGCCCCAAAACGCAACGTGGACACATCACATTTTTTCATAGAAAACAGTGCCTACCTGTGGATTTTGACCTCTAGCTCAGCCGGCCCCGGGGGGGGGCAGAAATGGCCTAAAATAAATTTGTCCCCCAAATCCCCCCCCCCGGAGCGCCCCTTGCCTACGGGGTCGCTCCCCCTGTGTGACATTGGTGCCAAAAAAAAAAATCCCCGGTGCCTAGTGGTTTCTGCCCCCTTGGGGGCAGATTGACCTAAAATCGGCCAATCTGCCCCCAAGCAGGGCAGAAATGGTCTAAATACAATTTACCCCCCAGGGGAGCGACCCTTGCCTAATGGGTCGCTCCCCATCTCTAAAAAAAAAATAAAAAAAAAAAAATTGCCCTGGCGCCTAGAGGTTTCTGCACCCGGGCTAATCAAAATAGGCTGTCCTACCCCCCAGGGGGCAGAAATGGCCTAAAATATTTCCCCCCCCCCCCCAGGGGAGCGACCCTTGCCTAAGGGGTCGCTCCCCTTGCGTGAAATTCACGTAAAAAAAACAAACTCCCTGGTGTCTAGTGGTTTCTGTCCCCCTTGAGGGCAGATTGGCCACATCAAAAAGGGGGGCGGAAATGGCCTAAATATAATTTGGCCACTAGGGGAGTGACCCTTGCCTAAGGGGTCGCTCCCCACACCGAAAACAAAAGAAAAAAATATATATATCCCTGGTGCCCCTCTGGGGGCCCCCCTTTCTGCCCCCCCTGGGGGGCAGATCGGCCTAATAATAGGCCGATCTGCCCCCAGGAGGGGCAGAAAAGGCCTTCCCAAAAAATGCCCCCCCTGGGAGCGACCCTTGCCCAAGGGGTCGCTCCCTTATGTCCATTTCAACAAAAAAAAGACATCCCTGGGGTCTAGTAGGCAAGCAATACGGCTTTTGAAACGCTTGGACAGACTTCAAAGGGAAGGAAATACATTTCCTTCCCTTTGAAGCCTCTCCGGGCCTCCCCCACGTGATCGAAAGAGAAATGAAAAGCGCACGATGGGGGAGGCTCTGTGACAAACAGCGCGCGCTGATATCACGGGGAGGGTCGGGGGTGGAAGGGGAAGGGCTTCCCCTTCCATCCCTGCCTTTGGGGGGTGGGGGGAAGCACACAGAGGGAGCAAGAGTGCTCCCTCTGGGCTGTGTGCCGAGGACGTAATGGTTACGTCCACTGCACAGCAGCACTGTGCCGAAGGACGTAATGGTTACGTCCTCTGCACAGCAGCACTGTGCCGAAGGACGTAACCACTACGTCCTCGGCACAGAACAGGTTAAAATCAAGTGGGAACTATAACAAATAGGAAAATTAAAGCATAATTGAAAAGGGTATATCAATAGTGTTGAAAGTGACTTAGGCACTTTATCTGAATTTTTGAACACTCTCTCCATAGAAGCTTGGACTGGAAGTTGTAAGTCTTGAGTAGGACTAACCTAGAGGTTGTATCTAATTTTGATTCCACAGGGCATGGCATCGCCAGCATGAAAATCCACATAAAAAATGTCTGTCTGGGCCACCAACAGGACTCCGGTTGAAAGACTTTCAGTGATGGCAAGTCAAAATGTAGGAAGCGATTTGATCCGGTCTCGTTGTACAAGTTTGAGGTATTCTCTATCCAGATATTGAGGCTCCTAGTTGGATTTTAAAATGTAACAATATGGTGTCAATTCCCATGACGCTTCTGAAAATTTTGGGAAGGGGTTTCAGTTGAGTGGGGGCCCAGTCTGCCATTTTTCAAGGCTAGGTCTTTTGGGTGTTCCCAGCTTAGGGTACAAGCAATCTTGGTTGGAGGTGGGGCGGAAGGCTCATCCCTAAGAGCAGAGGGTAAAACATGCCCTAGTGTAACTAATTTGGGAGATAGATTCAGAGGGTAAGCTTGTGATCTCTGTGGAGGGAGCATTCACTTCAACCAGATAATTAATTGGGATCCCTGTCAGTTCTCTGAGAAAATCTGGTTTCCCCAGATCAGTACCTGCCAGCACAGGTGTGTAGGATGACCCAGGGCTATGTGCAGGACTTTGCCTGCGCCATGGCCCTGGTGCCCTTGGAATGGGGTGGGGAAGTGGCCTGGAGGAGGGTCATAGTCAGTCCCCAGATGCCTGTTTACTGCATCCTGGGAAATGAGTTACAACCAATGATAGAAAAGTTGGATGGTGTGATGGCCCAGAGAGCCCTGAAAGCTCAGGTTTCTTGGGGTGGGAGGATACTACTCCCAAATGGAGAGCATGAGCACCCAGATGGAGAGAAGGGAGTTGGAAGTGGAAACAGTTCACAGTGGGAGAAACCAATGGATCAAGGGTTGCTTGCTTTGACAGCAGAGTACCCCAAGATGGACCCTGGTGAGGCCACTTCTGGCCTAAGCTGTCCCAATGACAGAAAACAGAAGACCCACACATCAAGACCCCTGCATGACAGAGTGTGTCACCCTGGGGTGGAGGGTTCTTCCTAGAAGGCTTGGCTTCCCAGGTTCTTGTTCAGCCTGAGCCGAGAGGCCAGTCCCACGATACCATCCCTGAGATGACGGGAGAGAGAGTGCATGTAGGGTGCCAAATCCCTGGGCCTGTTGCTCCCAGCTCTGACAAACCTAAGAGGTCAGGGTAACCTCCGGAGCAAGTGAAAAACCCCTTGCCAGCCCCTGGGGTGAAGTGAGGCCTTTCCAAGGCCCAAAGTTGGAACCTTCACCTGGCAATGGATTCCTAGGGGTCTTGCCTTTGACACTAACAACTATAAGTGGCCTCTCGGTTGTTGTTAGCCATGGTTGACTGTCTGCCACCTGGGATGCATCTATGAACAAAATAAGGCTCAGGTGGCTGATTGTGGGTATGAACTATGGGGGGACAAGCTTGCAGAGGCCTCCCTGCAACTGCCCACCTGAGCCCTGCTGCTGGTCTCTGCTAGAGTGAGTCCTGATCCCATTATGTTCCCCGTAGGACCTGCAACCTTGGGTGGCATCGGAGTGTACTCATGATCTCCAAGTGAAAATCCAGGAAGTTTTGAGCCCCTTATGACTGTGAGCAGAGTCTCTACACCAAGAAATGAAGGTCCACAAAGCTCCAGCGACGACCTGTTCTTTGGTAAGCCATGAGCGTCCACAACAACCACCAACACGAAGGGTTAGCGACAACCTTCTAATTGCACCGATAACTACCTTGTTACAACCCCTGCCAATGCGAAGCTCCACGTGAGGCTCCAAATGTGGGCTTGTGGAGTCTGAGAAGGTACCTGTATCCAACTGTAACCGGGCATCCATCGTCGCGGTTACGAACGGTAGCCCCGGGCTGGCAGAATCATACTCCGGGAGCACTCTCGGGAGAATAGCCGACCCGGAAGTAGTATCCGCTCCGGATATCCGGGACACAGAGACGGCGAATATGAAGGAGGAGAAGCCAGAGGAGGGAGAGGTTGACGAGTCGGAGGAAGACAATACAACCACCCTCCTGTAAAAAAAAAAAAAAAAAAAAAGGGAGAGAGGGAGAGAGTCTTATGTTCATGGGAAAAAGGGTGACACACTATAAAATTACTCCTCTCACACCCCGGCACCCTCTGCCCTCACACACCCCTACTAACCCTTATAAAACTGCGAGCCCAACACCTACACTTACCTGTTTTCCCATTGTTTTCTTTGGGGAACCGGCCATCATCCTCTGGGGGACGGGATCCTGTTTCCTACTGAAGACCATCCAGATGGGATCACGGCAACCAAACAGAACACCCTAGAAGAAAAGAAGAACAAAGACATTTTCTAAGGAGAAACAGTATATAAAGTGAAGGCTCCACTTAAAACATATCCCAAATAAAGGGAAAGTACAACCAAACTCCGTGTCTAAAGAGTCATTTACAACCCCAAACCCTTACAGAGCAGAAACCCACTACACCAACCCATGCTCATTGTGGTTGGCCTGACCTTAGACTTTGACCAAGTCCAGCGTGACCAGATACCCACGAGTTTCATTTTGTTCTGTTTAGCACTATTTCCGTCAAGAACTTCAAAATCTCATGACTGGTTCAACTGATATTTGTTGCTTTGATGTCATTTTCTTTATAAAATTTTACACAATTGGTTTGGGATGTTTGCGTTCTGTTTTCACTTTATTAACTATTTGAGTGCTGAAATATTTGCACGTTGCCTGTAAGCAGATTCCCCCACGATTTTGCAGCTTTGGATGGCACATTTTGAGGCCCAAAACAGAATTTGCAGCCCAAAACATCAAGATTTGCATTAGTTTTGCAGTGGGCAATAAATGTGCCTGCCACAAAAATACGGCAAGGCCTGTGCATGGCCAGTGCTGAAGACTGTGCTATGTCACAGTGTGTAACCTTGCAGAGTCTCCTGCCTCACAGCGCCTCAAACTGGAGGGTGTCTGATGCCAAAGATAGTGGATTTCAGTATGAAACCTGCTTTTTCTGGCATCAGACAGCTGGTCTGTGCAGGGCACTAGAGGCTGTGGGGGCGGCAGTGGAGGTGGCATATGAATAATGCCCCTCCAAAAAAGAGAGGAGAAATGTAGGGGAGGTTACGGGGTTAATGGGAGACACCCCTTCCTCCCTCCCCCCCCCCCCCCCCCCAGGGGAAAGGAATGCAGTGGAGGATGGGGGCAGCAGTGTCTTCCAAGGGCCAGCGGAGTTCCCGGGGGGCACTCCAACAAGTGGATATGGAGCCCGGATTCCGCCAGAGACCAGCAACTTCTAATCTCCACCTCTCCCAGATGGCCACCCCATCGCAGAAGTGACGCGTCTGTCACTACTGTGAGATCTGGTTGGGAAAGGGAGAGGAGCATGCCTTTGACCCAATCACAGTTCACTAACCACCACTGCAGATCCTTTGCAGTTCCCTCCGAGATCTGAACCACGTCAGTAAGATTTCCCTGATGCTGTGCCCATTGGAACTTCAGGTCCCACTGCAGAGCCCTTATATACCATCAGGCATGCTTGACCGATAGGATGCAGGAAGCCATGAGTCCCAACAGCCTCAGAGTCTGTCTCACCGAAATCCAGGATAGAGGCCGAAACATCGGTATCATAACTTGAATATTCTGGACTCGCTGCTCGGGAGGATAGGCCCAATACTGCACTGTGTCCAGAACAGCTCTGATGAAAGTGATCTTCTGAGAGGGAGTCAGGTGTGACTTCGGCACATTTATAGTGAACTCCAGCGAATGCAGGAGGTCCACTGTCGTCTTGAGATGGGTGACGAGAACCTGGGGTGTCTGAGCCTTCAACAGCCAATCGTCTAGGTAGGGGAAGACTAAATTCCCTAACCTGCGCAGATGAGCAGCCACCACTACCATCACTTTGGTGAACACCAGAGGGGCACTGGTGAGACCGAAGGGGAGCACGGTAAACTGAAAGTGCTAGCGGCCCACCTTGAACTGCAAGTAACGCCTGTGAGCAGGCAGGGTGGGGATGTGAAAATACACATCCTGCAAGTCCAACGCTACCATCCAGTCTCCTTGGTCTAGGGCAGACAAGACCGAGCATCTTGAATTTCTCCTTCTTGAGGAAGAGAGTGACGTCCCTTTAATCCAGGATAGGGCAAAGGCCCTTGTTCTTTTTGGCAATCAGAAAGTAGCGGCAATAACAACCACTGCCTACTTCTGACATTGGGACCCTTTCTATTGCTCACTTGGCCAAGAGAGCCATAACTTCCTCGCGGAGCAAAACCAAATGGTCCTCCATCAGCCGTTCTTTTGTCAGAGGGATAGAAGTAGGGAAAGACTGGAAGGGGGGGGAGAATAGCCCTTCTGTATGATTTGCAAGACCCATTTGTCCGTTTTGATGGAAACCTAGTGAGGGACATGAAATTGAATCCTCCCTCCAACTCGACAGACATGGTCCTGCAGAACCACACTAGGAAGGCTTGGGTGCAGTGGAGGGGGGCTGTGTGGTGGCTGACCGCTGGCCAGACCCTCTGGGTCCGGCGGTACCACAACCACATCCTCTCCCGGGATGGTGTGAAGCCTGAGGACGGTGGCTGAGTTGTGGCTGGTGTGGTACCGTGCCCCTTCCGAAGCCTCGAAAGGGATGGAAGACCGAGTCCTGACGAGTTGGTGCCGAGAGGCCCAAGGATCTGGCCGTAGCTCGAGAATCCTTGAACCTCTCAAGCGCGGAGTCTGCCTTCTCACCAAAAAGATGAGAGCCATCAAAGGGCATGTCCATCAAACTAGACTGGACATCCCCTGAAAAGCCAGCTGAACGTAGCCAGGCGTGGCGACGTAGGACCACTGTTGACGCAATTGCTCTACCCAGCAAATCGGTTGTGTCCAATCCACACCTGATTGTAAACTTGACTGTATCTCTCCCATCCTTGACAGCCTGGGTGAGAGTGTCCCATACGTCCTCCGGGACCTGGGGCAGCACCTGTGCCACTGTATCCTATAAAGTATGGGAAAAATGACCCAATAGGCAAGAGGTGTTTACTGACCTCAATGCCAGGCTGGAGGAAGAAAACATTTTCTTTCCAAGCTGATCCAGCCTCTTGGATTCCGTGCTGGGTTTGGACCATGTTCCCAGAAGGATGTCCATTAGGGCCTCATTAAACAGCAACATCGGCTCTGATGTAGTCACCCCCAGCTGAAGCACCTCTGTCACGAGATTCTTCCTGACTGGCACTGTGGGCAAGTCTAGGTCTAAGACCTCAGCTGCCCTACGCACCACCATAGCATAAGAATCTACCTCCTCCTCAGTAGCCACATTAGCAGAGAGCATGCCAGTATCTGGAGACGTGTCCAGTCCACTGGCTTCTCCTAGATCCTCATACCATTCCTGCTCTTGTTCCACTTCACACTCCAGAGGGTCCCCAGACCCCTCCCACTCCTCTCCTGTGCCTGGCTGTTCAAAATAAGACTCAGGCAATGATCTGGGCCTAATCGGCGCCGTCGGCGTTGTACGACATTGCTCCAGCTGCGGCTCAAGTGGAATGAGGATGGGGCTACCAACACTGGGTGCCTGTGGTGGAGGAAGCGTCAACGTCAGACCCGGCGCCGGAGGAGGTCGGCTTTGTGGGTTCCGGCACCAGTCCGGATCCGCTATCGGATCTTGGTGTCCCCAATGGCGCCAAGGCCACAGCTGCCGATGTCGAACCCGATGGGGCCCCTGCTGATCCCGCGGGGCCCAAAGACCCACCCAAGGGTGCAACCTGCTCAAAAACAAGGCGCTGGCCTCGTAAAATTCCTTTAATTGAGCATGGGTTGCTCCGGTCCCTGGAAAAGGGGGAAGACGCGATGTCGGCCCTGGCAACGGCTCTGTGGAACCACGCTCGGAACATTGACGTTCCCTAGATGCCTCGACGCTTGACGGGCATGGCGAAGTCGAAGCCTGCTTGGACTTCTTCTTCTTCTTGTGCCTCTTACCTGAATGATCAGATGACCTTGAATGCGAGGAAGAGGACTTGGGGCTCTGGGAACGGTACCGCAACCTCCTCCTACTGCTGGACTGTGACCTCCTTGGAGTCGCGCTGACCGAAGGTGGCTGTTGGGCTGCAAGAAGTTTGAGGGATCTCTCCTTCAAGGCCTTCGGAGCCATGGCCGTACAGTCAGAACACGAAGTCGAGTCATGATCCTTTTCCAAGCAGCAGAGACCCACTGTGTGGATCCGTGACCGACATGGTATGATGACATGCACCGCACGGTTTGAATCCAGTCTTTCTAGAAGGCATGTTCAAACAATTAGGCCGAAAAAGCACGAGGAACGTTGAAGAAAAGGGTAGCTCTTTCTGGATCTGCGCTTAATTGGCGCAGAAAGAAAAGAACTGACGTACGCACGCCGGGGTGGTGTCTTTATGGAAGACCGTGACGTCACAGATGGCTCCAACCAAGCTGACAATGCCACGTGGAGCCGGACGACATTCGCGGATCCAAATGACACCACCCAACGGTGCGCGCAGGGTACTGCTCAGTAAAAAATATTCCAGAT
Source organism: Pleurodeles waltl (assembly GCF_031143425.1). Classification (NCBI taxonomy): domain Eukaryota; kingdom Metazoa; phylum Chordata; class Amphibia; order Caudata; family Salamandridae; genus Pleurodeles; species Pleurodeles waltl. The sequence continues at coordinate 378,515,485 of NC_090438.1, forward strand.
TCGTAGCTGACGCCAGGGAATTCTGAGGTAAGGAATCTAAGGCTAGAAGTCTCTGTCAGATGTGTCCCTTAACACAAGATTCAAACTGATGCAATGTATTTATTTACATAAAATCTACGTCTCCCAGAAATAACTATGGCAAATATGGACAACTACAATATCTGAATGTCCTAGATTGCTTGACCCAGATGCATATTTTGCAAATAGGACCTGGAAGTGCCAAGATGTAACAGAGTGCTGGTGTAAAGTCACCAAATTTATACAGAAGGAATCAAACTGAAACCAGAATTATTTGCTAGTAATAACGCCAAGACTAGTGCTGGCAGAAGATGCAATGCAATGGCCTGGATTTCCAGCTGTGGTTGAAAGATGTGAAATGCTTGGCCAAGATTGGGAATGAAGAATTGTACAAGAAAAAAGCGGTGTAAGTGAAGCACAAGGGGTTGAAGCCTGGGACACATTTGTTTAATATTACTATGAAGCCATGGAGGATGACACAGGGTCTGATACTTAAGGTACGGTGGATCCTGACAGGTTAAGTATGCTGAAACGTTTTGGCAAAGGGCAACTCTGCCCCAAATATTCAAGGAGGCTTATTTACTATTCTATCTCCATTCTTAGAGTATTTCAGGGCTACAAAATAGGAATACCATTACCTGTACTGTTTTTTCATGTGTTAAAACATTATAATGTCATATGAGATCCTTCACCTGTTAATTAAGTGAGCAGGAACAGCGCTGATTGCTCATATTACGATGTAAAATGAAGACAAAAAACACAATAAAGGACTAGATTAACTGTTTGCTGATACTCATGTCACTCAAAGGGACCTCTAAATCGGTTAGATTTACTGCCTGACATAACATTAATGCAGAATGGGTAAAATGTGAGGCTTGGCCAGAGTCTTAAAACCAATTATCTTGCCATAACACTGTTGTGAAACCTTTTGCATGTGTATATTGATAAGTGCAATTGAATCAGTATAAAATACTTTTTAAAATGGAAACATTTGGCAGCCCCCCTGTCTGAATCCAAAAACTGCAGAGAAATCCATAAAGAGAAGAAAATCCCCACATGGAGGTTACTGGTTCTCCAGGTGAGTGCAGGCAAACCCTGAAGTATATCCTGGATGTTAGCCTTTTTCAACTAACCACTTGAGTTGGTAGCTTCAGTAATTGGATACTGGAAATTTGGCTTTGGACCTCTTGTTTGACACTGAGTATACTTGTTTTACTGTGGGTGGGAAACCCATTCACTTTTGGGTGGTGAATTGCTGGGTGTTTAAAACATTTTATGCTTTTTGACTTTTTTGGCAGATTGTAGGTGGTTTAGCTGAAACCCTTTGAGTTGTGCGCCTTGCACCCAGGGTTTCAAGGGCAGACAAATCAGATACACTGCAATGTCATGTGATAGCACTTTTTCCATAGCATGTGATCCAAGACCTGTGAATTTCCAGGAAGTTATCTTAATTCTTCTCCCATAAGATTACATTTCCATAGGTTCCAATGTTATTTTCACTAGATTGTCTTACACAAAAGCTCTGAGATGTTTGTGGTCATACCTCAGACACAGAAGGTGCTAAAACATGATTGGTTTAGTTTGTCATCAACATAACTGAATCATAACTATCTAATTAAAGACTGGCTATTTTTGTATGTCTATTGCTTGAGATTACTGTCACTCTAAAAGCAAAACAAACATATGAAATACAAAAGTAGATAAATGCAATTGGAATACAATAAATAGATGATAATAGACAATGAAGTAATAAATAAAAATAAACTTACTCCCATCTGATTTATGTTTTTACTAAGTGCAATCTAAATTAAATTATAAAATACTTTACTGTTAGTTTCATATACTCATGAAAGGATACAATTAATCATTGTAATATTAGTGAAATGCTACATACAGATAAAAGACGAGTATGAAACGGTAGAAAGAATAAGTGAAAGTGAAATAAAAAGTAATAATAAAGAGAACAGTTCATAACAGAATTACGCTAATCATATATTACTATGCTTGGTTATAAGTAATATAAGTAAGGATTATATAAATGTGTGTAGGGTCATAAACAGTATTATTACAGTTTAAACTCTGGTGAGATAGTAAAGTTGTAAATGGTAACCAAAAAAAAACACTTTTCAATATTAGCTTTAACATTAGTGGAAACAGTAATGCTATCAAATATACCATTACACAAAGCTATATTATAAAACAATAGATTTAGGCCTGGATCTGTGACTGGGGTTGAATTTTTGACATTGTTCAGCATTCCATCCATCAGCTGTTCTTTCTATATTAGAACTTGGCGCAATCTTTCCAACGAGAAGCAGTTTCCTAAAATGCTATTGCAACAGAAAAACCTAAAAATAATCATAATACATTTTTTACGGACTAGCCAAAGAGCCTATGAATATATTATTAAAATAAAGAGGACTATCTAAATTCTAAGTTACATTTTTATATCAAGTAAGTTTCTAACAATTATGAATATACTACCTATTGAATAAAATATACCACAGGTTATCTTCATTGACCTTGCAAGAGTAACCGAGCCCATCAGCAATATGCAAAAATACACTCATCTTGAATGGAGTAAAGAGTCTGTTCTAAGTGAAAAATAGAGGATGGGTACTATTTCCACTTCTTGAGGTTTGGAATATTTTAAACTATTTTGTAAATAGATTCATCCAAAGGGACTTGTAAGTCCAGTTTTATCACAGTTCAGCTGAGGATTTAGGGGCTGATGACCAGGGTTGATAATTAGTCTACAGATATTGGCACTTTATAGACAGGTCAGTTCTGTATGGGTTTATGAACTGCATCACTGTCTCTTAAAGCAGGGATTCAACACAGGCCCCAAGAGCCTTTGCAGTGCAGGGGATGCAGCTCTTCAGGGTCCCAATTCAGTCTAGGGCCAATTAGTATATGTGATATATGAGAAATTCAGGGAGCCCTATCCTTTTACATTATGCCATTGTCTTGAAGGTAGTGTTGCACTGCCCCTTAGAGTAAAACGTCTTTACAAAATGTGATAAAACTATTTGATCAATCATAAGATTGCTTTCTCCCTTCATCTTTTACAACAAAAATCTCATATGTATTTTTAATATTTTATTATGCCAAATTAGGAAAGTAGTAAAACATGTTAAATTAAAATACAGTAATCTTCTAAAAAGAATAAGAACTTTTCAAGATGGGGAATAAATTTTAATGTGGCACATTTGAATGTGGCACAGTTGACATGTGAAATAATTTAAAAATAGAGAAATCGGGCAAAGGTTTCTCAACATAACCCAAGCTGGAGGAGAGGCCATAGAGTAATCAGAGTAAACAACAAATTTGCCTAATTAAAAAAAGTAATCTGACTCCACCCTTCATGTGTTTTAGGTTTAGATAATGTCATCTACAGTGTTTTTTTACTCTACAATCATTTAGAACACAATGTATTCAACTGATCAAAAACAATAGAAGTTCTCTTGTAGGGAAGCATGAGTAATGGAAATCAAAGTTTAAGTACAATCATCATTTTGATGATATCAGGTCATCCCCACAGTGTGTGTAAAATGTGGATCCAAGATCTTTTCATTTGATGTGTAAAGAAAATGAAACAATATTAGTCTAATGTATTTGGAACCGATTTCCAAGATATCAAGTAGTTTGTGGATTCCATTGAAAATTAGAGCCTTGAAATCCATGAGACTTATAAGTTTTTTTTTTTTCAAGGAGAGGACCTCAATTTTAATAATTTCTAACCAAAGGCTTTAGAACAAAATTTACTTTTTAAATAAAGGAGTGTGAGATGTACTAGGCCTAGTCATATATAGTAGAATATCACAGGCAGACATTGAAATGTAAACAATACTTTGTTTAAGCTGAGAACCTTCATTCGAAAGATTATACCTGATCCTTTTCTGAAAAAGTTCAGTACATATAACAATCCATGAAGGGTGAAGAGGAAAAGTCTGCCTAGTACCACAAAGTTGGTTAAAATGGGAAATTTGAATAAAAGATATTAATGTGTTTCTTGTAATTATTATCGTAGCTAACCCTTGTTAGAGTTTATAAAATCTAATTCCAATTTATGCAATCAAAAGTCTGTTTGGCACCTAGTGATAAAGCGGCAACATGTGTTTGCAATAGCTGAATTTAAAAAGCAGTAGCAAATAACCATGTATTATCTGATGATAAACTTTCCTTCTCAATTCCAGCCTAATAAATTGGGGATTAAGGATTCCAAATGAGAGTCTAGTACTTTAGTATTTTTTATAATTATTCACAAAATATATCTGTTAGAGACTTCTAGCTGCAGATTCCTTACCTATAGAATTTCCAGGCGTCCGCTTGGAATCCTGAACTTTTGCTGAGCTATACCCTTGCGGCGTCATCTGGTATCATCGTTCAGATCCATTTGGCATAGTTGGAGCCATCTGTGACATCACGGTCGCCTATAAAGGCACCAACCAGGCACATGTAAGTTAGTACCTTTCCTTCTATGCCGGTTAATTGCAGATCCGGAACAGAGCTACCCTAGTGTCTTTTATGACCGGCCTTTTTCAACCTTTTTGTCAAGTTTTTTTCATCTGTGGCAGGATGACCTCAAGGAAAATGGGATGCAAGCTATGTGCCACCTGCCATCATGACTTATCAGTGACGGATACCCACCAGGTATGCGTTTGGTGTCTTGAACGAAACTTCAACTCAAAGTTGTGCTCAGGCTGCTGGGCCATGGCTCCAAATGCTTTGAGGGAGTGGTCCCTGAAGCTAATGGTGCCGGGCAGTTGATATCGGCTGGGGCGACTCCTTGGATGTCATGGTCCGGGTCGAGGAGAAGGTTTCTGCAGTGGTGGCGTTGGCCTCGACTTCGATGGGGCATCCTGGATCCGAATCTGGAGTGGCGTCCGCTTCACACCACAGTCGACTTTCTTTGGCGCTGCTCCTGACATTGATGCTTCCGGCACCACCATCGCCCTGTGGTAGTGCAAGTCCCATTTTTATCACCGATGAGCCGGAATGGCGTTGCACGACACTTATTTCAGTACCCACAGGTGCCAGATCATTGCCTGAGCATTTACACAATCAGCCAGGCACTGGTGAGGAATAGGATTGGTCTTTGGACCCTAGAGAAACCCATTTGGAACCCATGGACTGGTATGAGGAATTAGGAGAGGCCAGTAGACTGGACACCTCGCAACATACTGGCTTGCTCTCCCCTCCTATAATGGCTACGGAGCAGGGTGCATCATATGCAATGGTGGTGCATAGGGCAGTGAAGGTCTTTGGCCTTGAACTCCCTTCAGAACAGGTCAGGGCTAACCTTTGACAGAGTTGCTTCAGCCGGGGGCTTCCACATCGGAACCGATGTTACCCTTCAATGAAGCCTTCCTGCTGGGTACATGGTGCAAACCCAGCACAGAGGCTCCTGTAAACAGGACAACTGGCCACCACCATCACACGGCACCTGATGACCCTAGTTTCCTCACACAACACTGCATGCCGTAGAGCTTGGTAGTCTGCGCATCCACGTCCCAAGGCACCTTCCCTTCCGCACCTCCAGATAGGGAATCCAAGAGGCTGGATCAGCTTGGGAAGAAAATGTTTTCTTCCAACAGCCCTGCATTGAGGTTGGTAAATACCTCATGCCTATTGGTCTGTTTCCCCCATACTTTGTGGGTTACAGTGGTGCAGGTGCTGCCTCAGGTCCCGGAGGACGCACAGGGCCATTCTCTCCCAAGCTGTTAAGGACGGGAGAGATTGTGACTAAGTTTGCCATACGGTGTGGTTTGGACATGACTGACTCCTCAGTAGGGTTATTTTATTGACAGTGGCCCTTCGGCGCCACATCTGGCTTATTGGGGAATGTCCAGGCAAACCTCATGGACATGCCCTTCAATGGCTCCGGCCTATTTGGTGAAAAGGCAGACTCTGCGCTGGAGCACTTTAAGGACTCCAGGGTTACAGCCAAGTCCTTGGGCCTTTCAGTGACTCCTCACCAGCAGTCTGTCTATTGCCCCTTGCGTGGCTTCGGAAGGGGGATGGCCCCACGCCAGCCACAGTTCTGCGCAAAGCCAACAGCTTGTGCAGGGGTGCAATCATGGTAACTTCAGACCCTGAGGGTCTGGCAAGAAGTAGTCCCCCACCCGGGCCCCTATCTCTACAGCATCTAAGCTCTCCTAGTGTGTTTATGCAAGACCATGTGCGTCCAGTTGGAGGGAGGATTTAATTTCATCTCTTGCACTGACGGTTCGTAACATTGGACAAATGGGTTTTGTTGTTCATACAGAAGGGCTATTCCCTTTACCTTTGTCTTTCCATCCCCCAATGCCTCCCTCAAAAGAATGGCTTTTTGAGGATCACTTAACTTTGCTCCGGGAGGAAGTTGCGGCTCTCTTGGGCAAGGGAGCCCTAGAAAGAATCCCAGTATCACAAGTAGGCAGTGGTTGTTATTCCAGCTACTTTCTGATGCCCAAAAAGAACAAAAGTCTTCACCCTATTCTGGATTTATGGGACCTCAATCTCTTCCTAAAAAAGGAGAAATTCAAGATGCTTACTCTAACTCAGGTCTTGTCTGCCCTAGACTAAGGAAGCTGGATGGTAGTGTTGGACTTGCAGGATGCATATTTCCGTATCCCCATCCTGCCTGCCCACAGGCATTACCTGCAGTTCAGGGTGGGCTGCGGGCACTTTCAGTTTACCGTGCTCCCCTCTGGCCTCACCAGTGCCTCTCGGATGTTCACCAAAGTGATGGCGGTGGTCACAGCTCATCTGTGCAGGTTAGGGGTTTCAGTCTTCTACCTCGGCTATTGACAGTTGAAGGCTCCTTCGTCCCAGGCTGTTGTCTCCACCTTCAGACTATGGCGAACCTCCTTCATTCGCTGGGGTTCAGTATAAACATGCCAAAGTCACACCTGACTCCCTCTCAGTCACTCCCTTTCATTGGAGCTGTTCTGGACACAGTGCAGTTTCTGGCCTATCCTCCTGAGCAGCGGGTCCAGGATAATCAGGCTATCATTCCAATGTTTCGGCCTCTATCCTGGATTTCGGTGACACAGACTCAGGCTGCTGGGCCTCATGGCCTCCTGCATCATGTTAGTAAAACATGCCAGGTGGCATATGCAGGCTCTGTAGTGGGACCTGAGGTTCCAGTGGGTGCAGCATCAGGGTAATCTCTCAGACACTGTTCAGATCTTGGAGGGAACTGCAAAAGATCTGCAGAGGTGGTTAGAGAATCGCAGTTGGGTCAGAGGCAGATTTCTCTCCCTTACCCTACCAGATTTCACAGTAGTGACAGATGTGTCACTTCTGGGATGGGTTGCCATCTGGGAGAGGTGGAGACCAGAGGTCTCTTGTCTCTGGTCTCCCGTGGAATCTGGACTCCACATCAACTTACTTCAGTTGTGGGTGATCCAGCTAGCATTGAAGGCATTTCTTCCTGTTGTCAAAGGGAAGATAATGCAGGTGTTCACGGACAACACAACTACAATGTGGTATTGCAACAAGCAGGTTGGTGTGGGTTCTTAGATCCTTTGTAAAGAGGCCTTGAGCCTCTGGACATGGCTGGAACAACAGGGCATAACCCTGGTGGTTCAACCCCTAGCAGGTTCTCTGAATGCCAGGGCGGACAAATTTAGCTGTCGGTGCCTAGCGGATCATGAGTGGTGTCTCCACCCAGAGGTGGCACAAGGACTCTTTCAGTAGTGGGGAGAGTACGCCTCTGAAGAGAACGCACAATGTCAGCATTGCGCGTATGGAATTTCCAAGGCGGCACTTGATCAGCAATGCTTTTCGTCAGGAGTGGAGATCAAGCCTCCTTTACGCATATACCACTTCTGCCCAGATTCTCCAGAAGATAAGAAACGACCGGGCCCAAGTAATCCTGGTGGTTCCAGACTGAACACTGAGTCTCTGGTATCCTGAGTTTCTGAAATTGAGCATCGATCCTCCAATCAGGCTGCCCCTTCTGGAGATCTTCTGTTGCAGCAGCAGAGAAAGTTTCTCCACCTGAACTTGTCAAATCTGCACCTTCATGCATGGAGATTAAGTGGCTGTAGTTGACAGCCTTCGACTTTCCTACCAAAGTCGATAAAGTTATTCTGGCAGCCAAGCGTCCCACCACCAAGAAGGTATACATCTGTTGTTGGAAACACTGTATATTATTGTACAGAAAGATATATTGATCCTCTTTCTGCTGCTCTCTTTGATATTCTTCTCTTTGTTTTGTCCCTTGCTCAGCAGGGCTCTGCATTGGGCACACCCACAGGATATCGTTCTGCCTTTTCAGCTTTTCTTCAGCTACCCAATTAGCCTTCTTTATTAAAATCTCCTATTGTAAATAGATTCCCTAAAGGGCTTGTACATATGTTTCCACTTACTCCATTTGTCATGCCTCAGGGGTACTTAAATCTGGTTCTCACTTTTCTCATGTGTGCACCCTTTGCACAATTGTCCCCTCTGGCTTCTCACCATCAAGACGGCTTCCTTAGTAGCAATAACACCTGCCAGGAGGGTGAGTGAGATGCAGGCTCTTTGATTTAAACCTCCATATCTTACCATATTTCCGGACAGAATAGTGCTTCACACTCGTGCCTCTTTTCTCCCTAAGCTGGTGACTCCTTTTCACCTGGGTTAGTACATCACCCCACCCACCTTTTTTGCTTCACCGCAATCCCTAAAGGAAGAAAAGCGACTCCATCGACTGGGCTGAAAAAGAGCACTGTCATTCTACCTTGACCGCACAAAAGAGTTCCGAGTGGATAACCAACTCTTTGTGGGGTACGTGGGAGAAAAGAAAGGTCAGGCAGTGCAGAAACGAACCATTTCACGCTGGGTCATTTGCTGCATAGATATCTGCCATGCTCTGGCCAATAAGTGCCTTCTGCTGGCTTGAGGACTCATTCCACCAGTGGCAAGGCTGCTACCATTGTGTTAGCAACAGGTGTACCAGTACTGGACATCTGTCAGGCTGGGATGTGGGCATCTCTGCACACTTTTGCCAAACACTACTGCCTGGACAGTCAGGTACGCAGAGACCGGCACTTTGCCTGTTTGGTCCTACAGGATTTTTTAGTCTGAAGTGCATTTGCTCGCAGCCTAACGCCAGGAGGTTAAGGCTTGAGTATCTATTCAAAAGGTAAGGTTCTGCAGCTAGAAATCCCTATCAGATGGACAAGACCTACCTTTGGTAACGCATTATTTCAGTGGTTCCCAACCTTTTGACTTCTGCGGACCCCCACTTTATCCTTACTGGATCCTGGGGACCCCCCACTGAATCCCTATTGGAATCCGGAGACCCCCCAGTGAGTCATTACTGAAAGCTGGGTACCTAGTCTGTTAATATTATATAATTTTCTATTGAGTGGCGGACCCCCTGAGGAGGCTTCGCGGACCCCCAGGCGTCCCAGACAACAGGTTGGGAGCCACTGAACTATCTGGTAGAGACTCTGGCTAGCTGCAGATTCCTTACATACACCCATGCCTCCACGCTCTGCGTACTCATTTACTAGGGTTAAGGAGTGGCCCTTTCAGGGCCCTAGTTTTTTTTGCACAGACAAAGCTGGTGGTTCTTTCCATGGCTCTGAGTTTCTGGCGTGGAAGTTTGTGAAAACGTACTGAAGTATTTGTGCCTGGGTGGTGCCTTTATAGGTGACCGTGAGGTCACAGACAGCTCCAATGACACCAGGTGGACCCAAACGATGCCCCCTGATGGTGCATGCAGGGGTATTGCTCTGCAAAAGTTCTGGATTCCAAAGCTGATGCCTGGAAATTCTAAAGGTAAGGAATCTACAGCTACATAGAGTCTCTACCAGATAATGTGTTACTGAAGTAACTTGTTCATTCACACGTTTGGGAATAACTCTATTTACACCTTCAAGAAATGTACCAACTAGGGGAGATATGGAAAAAAAATCAATATAATTCCAATAGCTTTGGGGCTAAAAAGCATGAAAAATGTGAGATCAAATCAAATGCTAAACTGTCTTGACCTTGGGTTTTAACCCTTTGTGAGGCAGTGTAAAGCAGTGGTGGTTAAGTCTGAGGACATTTTTTTTTCTAAGTAGTCAAATTCTCTATATCTTATAATAAAAATTTGCCTGTAAGAGAATATGTTGTCTAAAGTAGTTTGAGATGGATCAAATTCATCATTAGATAATTTCCTATAAACATTCTCGACTTAAATAGAAATATCTAAATGTAAGTTCTATACAGAATTATCATGTTATTTACTTATTCAATTTATCAGCTTCTGTTAATTTTTTACTTAATTTAAAAGTAATTATCCAGACTTATTTTGGCCACCAAAGAAGCTAGATTTCATATATAGCAATGTACTACAAACAATTACAGTAGCAATTTGATTTAGATGAAATTGAGCATCAAGAAGATTGGTATGCATACAATGTGTTTTAATGATTTTTGAGAAGCTAACTGTAAGTAAAGTTATTTTTATTTCTTTTTCTTGGCAGCATAAGACAGGATATAAACCTCTCAGGACACCTTTGAAATGATCTCAGTTGTTAGCTGTAGAAGTGCCTAGTAATTATTAACATTAGGAAATCAACAGAAAATTATTTATGAAAGATATAAAAAGATGTTCTAAGCCAACATAGTTACTGAACTTCCATTCTTCACTCTTTTTTTTTAACCAAAACCACGTAGATTGAATTTACCCATGATAGGATTATGATCTGCAGTGAAGGAGCCTATTTCAGCACTCTGCAAACAGGAAATAGGAAATGCACTATCAAGAATATAATCAATTATGGTTGGGGTACATGGTACAGGTGAATAGAAAAAATAAATCACAATTTGGATTACTGAGTAAACATGTTTCAGTTAGGAATTTCGGGGCAATAGCAGCTTTAAAAGCTGTACTTGATTTATAGGTGGAATATTTATCAGAGAAAACGTTAAGATATTTCATTAGTCACCACCAATAATATTATTTTGAATATTGGCCAAGTAAACCTTATCAAGTTCCAGGAAGAAAGATCAGGTTTAACTGGACCATGTATGTATGTATGTTTGTATGTATGTAGGTATACATATATTCAACAAAGAATTTGTGACAGAGTTTGACCATACCACCTTCACACCCTTCTACAGTTCAAAGGGAATCCTCTTACACCCAATGCCTTTTAAGTTTAAGCCATTTAAGTTAAGATTTTGCTTCATAACATATTTTCTGATAAAAGTATGAGTTTTTTTGGCCTAATGCAACAAGACCTTTTGCCTTCTAACAAGATTACTCAAACCGCAAATATTCCAGGAAGTAAGCTACCCTTCATAAAGAACAACCATGATGAAATCACCAACATAGAAATAATGTGCTGAATTGAGGGGAATTAAAAGATATAATGGGGAAAAACTGTAAAGGGAAAATAAGCACTACTCCTACAAGAAAAGGGACACAAGACAATAAGAGAAGAAAAGGAGAACATTTGACAGGAGAAGGTCATTGAAACAAAAAACAGCAATCCAATGGAGTAAACTCTGAATGCATAAAGATGAACAGAGGCAAGTTCAAAAGGTGTGTGGACTCCATGACTGCAGATTGCCAGCAGAGTAGATAAAATCAATGTAAAAAAATACTAATTTAAAAATGTTAATTGGCAAATAGCATTTGAAGCAGAAGTATCCATCGGTTCAGATCTGAAATTGTTTGGATAACCATGTAGTTTGACACAGGATCATCAAACGTTTGAGAGTTACCATTGTCAGTTTACTTAAACATGAATGTAAAATGCTATATTAGATGTATTGTTGCCTGAGAATGGGCCTTAGAGATACATTTATTTTCTTTATGATTTGTAAAATTTGATTAGTCTTGTGATACTAACAAATGGACCAAGACAATCTGGTCTTTTCCTTGGCTACTTTGATTATTTACTAAAGGGCAGTATGCTTCAGGGAAAGCAGGATGAAAATATTTATGTACTAAAAAGCCAAGTTTTAATTGATTTACTGGAGATGGCTAAGTTGTATACTGCGCGAAGAACTGTTGAAAGAGAATTCCACTATTTTGCTCCTTAACAGGATGGCCCTGTCTCCATAGCTGGGTGTTTTGGCTTTAGAAATGGCTAACAGTAAGAAGTTGGCAAAACCTAGCGACATGTTGCCTTAACCCCTTCGCTGCCAGGCCTTTTCCCCACTCAGGTGCCAGGCCTTTTTTGGCTATTTGGGGCAGGGCACGCTTAGGCCCTCATAACTTTTTGTCCACATAAGCTACCCACACCAAATTTGCATCCTTTTTTTTCCCCAACATCCTAGGGATTCTAGAGGTACCCAGACTTTGTGGGTTCCCCTGAAGGAGACCAAGAAATTCGCCAAAATACAGCAAACATTTCATTTCTTTCTAAAAAACTAAAAAATGGGGAAAAAAGGGCTGCAGAAGAAGGCTTGTGGTTTTTTCCCTGAAATGGCATCAACAAAGGGTTTGTGTTGCTAAAATCACCAGCCTCCCAGCTTTCAGGAACAGGCAGACTTGAATCAGAAAACCACATTTTTCAACACAATGTTGATATTTTACTGGGACATACCTCATTTTCATGATTTTTTGTGCTTTCAGCCTCCTTCCAGTCAGTGACAGAAATGGGTATGAAACCAATACTGGATCCCAGACAACTAAACATTTCTGAAAAGTAGACAAAATTCTGAATTCAGCAATGGGTAATTTGTGTATATCCTACAAGGGTTTCCTAATGAAAATAACAATTGAAATAAAAACATATTGAAATTGAGGTGAAAAAACAGCAATTTTTCCCGACGTTTTACTCTAACTTTTCCCTGCAATGTCAGATTTTTGAAAGCAATATACCGTTAGGTCTGCTGGACTCTTCTGGTTGCGAGGATATATAGGGCTTGTAGATTCATCAAGAACCCCAAGCACCCAGAGCCAATAAATGAGCTGCACCTTGCAGTGGGTTTTCATTCTATACCGGGTATACAGCAATTCATTTGCTGAAATATACAGAGTGAAAAATAGGTATCAAGAAAACCTTTGTATTTCCAAAATGGGCACAAGATAAGGTGTTGAGAAGCAATAGTTATTTTGCACATCTCTGAATTCCGGGTTGCCCATACTAGCATGTGAATTACAGGGCATTTCTCGAATAGACGTCTTTTTTTTACACACTGTCTTACATACCGAAGGAAAAAATGTAGAGCAAGACAAGGGGCAATAACAGTTGTTTTGCTATTCTATGTTCCTCCAAGTCTCCCGATAAAAATGGTAGCTCACTTGTGTGTGTAGGCCTAGCGCCTGCGACAGGAAATGTCCCAAAACACAACGTGGACAGATTACATTATTCCAAAGAAAACAGAGATGTTTTTTGTAAAGTGCCTACCTGTGGACTTTGGCCTTTAGCTCAGTCGGCACCTAGAGAAACCTACCAAACTTGTGCATTTTTGAAAACTAGAGACCTAGGGGAATCCAAGATGAGATGACTTGTGGGGCTCTCACCAGGTTCTGTTACCCAGAATCCTTTGCAAACCTCAAAATTTGACTTAAAAAACACCTTTTCCTTACATTTCGGTGACAGAAAGGTCTGGAATCTGAGAGGAGCCACAAATTTCCTTCCACCTAGCGTTTACCTCACTTGTGTGGGTGGGCCAGGTGCCTGCAACAGAAAAAGGCCAAAAACTAGTAGAGATTGAGGGGATAGCACAGCAAATTCATAAACACATATTTTTCTTTTATACATCTAGGCTGACTCTGCTTTGGGGACCCACACGAGTGAGGTGTCATTTTACTTGGGAGACTGAGGGGAATGCTGCTGAGTAGGATTTGTGTACTGGAGCGGTGATCCTACAAAGAAAAGTCAGGAAAATATGCTTTTTTAAGCACATTTTGAGGTTTACAGAGGATTCTGGGTAAGAAAATGTTGGGAGATCCACGCAAGCCACACCTCCATCTGAGTTTGGTAGGTTTCCCTAGATGAAGGCTGCACCCAGGACCAAATACATAGGTGGCCCCTCCCCCCCCAAACACAGGTAGTTTTGTAATATATCATTTTGATGTGTCCACATACATCTGTGATGTGCCAAACACTAAAATTGTGAAAAGAAATGCACTTAGGTTATGTGAAAAAGACCCTCACCCTCCAACCAAGTTGGTAGCATGCTTCATCATCGGGGTCCCACCTGAGACACCTAGTGTGTCACAAGTGTGCTGCGACGCCTGATTACAGCGGAGTAGGTTTGTCATTTTTACCACACATACTGGTTGGATTTGGCATGAGGGTGAGTGATGGTTCAGTTGATCACATTTTATTAACAAGAGAGTTCATAAAAGTGAAATGCACTGTTAATAACTGAAAGGCCAAAAAGCTGAACCAATGACTCACAGCTTGTGAGCTGTAAAGGCGCATCAAGGCACCAACCGTTTTACAGTCCTTTCACATACCTTTCATACATGACATGCACAAGACCTGTTTGGGAACAGGCCTACGTCAGGGGTCCAAGCAGATCTGTGTAAATACTCCTCACTTAAACAGATAGTCAGAGGGATCCTGGCCAGATGCAATCGCTACTGTCGATACTGTACGTCTCCTTGACGCTGACCCAGTCTTCGTGTCCCTACGGAGTCTGAGCTAGAGACCTCATTTCATGGTAACAAGGGTTGGGGGACTCTTCTCATGGACATGGCATTGGCAGATTACGTTTATCATACCTAGCTCTCTTTTAGGTTAGTAGTAAGCTCATTATGCCATGGTATTAGGACATAGCTCATAATTTGTCATTACATATTATTGCTTACATGCAAATGGATATTGAGGCAAGTAAACACAGTAGAAGGTAAGAACTCAAATAATAATATAGTGATGGTATTAAAGATGGTGGGGGTCTTTGTATTAATGACTCTTGTCTTTACCATTCTGTTTCTTGAACTGTTCATTATCCTAATCATTGCAGCTCATGCAACTTATCGCAGATTGCAGTTTTGTCAAATAAAACCTATTTAAACTTTATTGCATCTTCTTCATTGCCTGTGTTTGATTGAGACATGGTGATTATGTGAGAAAGTGGTAATCTCCGTTTAACCACAACCCTCCCTAAGATGTCACACTCTTGAGTCCTTGCGTAAAGGCTGCCTCAAATCACCTTTTACTATTTGGATTTTTGGTGAGGTGCTGCTTGTGAGCCGGGAGGGTTGGGACGACAGTTGCGACTTGTTTTAGGACTGGCATAGTCACCTACAAACATAAGTACTGTCATCCTTAAACCAGCAGTCGCCTAAAGCAAGAGTCCAACTACGACATTGCACCTACAACGATGGTGTTTAGGTACTAATTTACAGATACCCCGACTATCATTGTTTCACATACAACAGGTACCCTAAGTACCTTTATACGAGACGTCCGTGGTCTTGGGGAAGATCCTCCTCAGCTGAACAAAGAGCACCTAATTAGCCTGTAGGTTGTTCGATCTCGAACTCATAAAAGGACGATGATCCCCATTTGGTGTTCCATCCTCTTACACCCATTATACAATATGGCTATATTCCTGAGAATGCTAGACAAGCCTTAACACTACACCTAGTAGGGCATGGCTTAACAGATGAGGGAGTGGATGTCACATTCATAGTAGAAGCTAGTGAAGCTTACCAAACAGAAATATTCTACTCTTGGGTCACCTTTCCTGAGGAAGACCAAAGATCATTTACATTCCACACATACAGAATTACAAACATACCTCAGTGGTACCAAGCATACCAGTATCTTGAGATTTCGAAGAACACCAGAACTGGTTTAATGGCGCCCTACGACATGTAATACGACCTGTGAGATTAGGTCCCTTAGCAATTGATGGACCAACGTGGCCTATGTTTGTCACATACACACCTCACCCAGGTATACAAAATATGCAGGCAGCAGACCTGCAAAACTTATATCTTGAACTAGTAACACTCTACAGACGACTTGTTCAGTTTGTAATGTGAACTTTGAACACTACACCAACACGTCCAGCACCACCAGCACCTGCTGGATATCAATTGGCTACTGGGATTAATCCACAAACAGTACATACTGTCACTGGTAAGGTACCCACAGAACAAGAGAAAATACTGTTCTGTAGAGCCCAGAAAACTAATCAGTTGGAAGATGTGTTTCCCATATGGGACCACAGGAGAAACATAGAGTTCTCACAATGTGCCTGCCCTTCAAGGTGGTTCCCTCTGTGGATGACTGCGCTACATGGGGTACAGACTTCCGTGCAATATATATACTACCACACATAGTACCCCGACACTTGCCAATTTGCTGGAAGTGTTAAAACAAATACAGAATGAGCAAGGGACTGCACCAGCCCTAGATTTGGGGATGAAATTAATGCGTACTTTCATTGCAGTCTCCTCAATAATACTCAGTAATATCAAAGGGGAAGTGGTAGCACTGGCTATACAACAGCGCCTCTGAGAAATTCCACATTGGACCAGTAAAAAGAGCTACCGAAAATTATTTCCAAGACCCATACCAGTAGAGGACGGGGTAGTTTGGGAGTACTACCCCTCAGGAAGGTACTAAACAGGCACAGGAGGATTCTAAGAAGTGCTGGGATAAGCAAAAACAATTTAAAAATAGATGAAATCCGAGAGCAGATTCTCCACATCCCTAGAACTCCGAAAGGAGATACACTCTCAGAAATAGAGAAAATATAAAAGCTCCTGACAGATATACTGATTCAGGTCCCTCTCGTTCCTTTCAGGACCAACCGGATAAACGTAGCGAGAGAGGGGGCCATCCTGATCGACGTCCTAAATACGTGAAACAGAAAGACTCACCACAGTCTTCACACAAAAAAGAAGATAAGTTCCCACAACAAAAACCACAGTTTCAAAAGAAAATGGTGGCAGCACTATCAATTAAAAATGCCGGTACACTTGAGAACATTACTGAAGAACAAGACGTGGTGTGGGCAGTGACACTGTTAGAGCAGCAGAGGGAACGATATGTCGCCAGAGCCTGAAAGATCATCTGGATGTAACAGCAACTGGTGATTTTACTGGGGTTGAGACTGCGGACGGCCGTGTTCTCCCACCGACAGGGTTTATGATTTAAATATCCAAATTGAGGGAGACGTAGAGTGCACCATTGGTGTGATATTTTGGGATGAACTTAGTTGTGATATCCTGCTGTCCAAAAGGGACTGGCCACCTGAGCACGTCCGTAAACTTCCACATAGGAAAGATGTCATTTTGCCTTCTTTCTCTGTTCTTGTTCCAGAAGCGGTAAAACAAGCCTACGCTGTCAACTGGGCTTTAGTGCGGGCACCTGCGTTGTACAACAATCATGTAGGTTGGGACAAGGATTCTCCCTGTCATGTAATACCTATCAGTTCTACACCCCAACCTCAGCCACAATATTCTGTTAAACACAAAACAAAAGCTCCAATGAGGGAGATCCTCACTCAGCTTGAGTACCAGGGAGTAAATGAGCCCTGTGTCTCTGCAATGAATAACAGTATTCCCAGTTGCAAAACCAGACCATTCCTATAGAATAGTCTTAGATTACAGACACTTAAACAGTCATACACGCACATACGCTATACAAAATTCACATAGCACAGCACTAATTAACAACATAGTGCTAAAAAAATACAAAAAAAGTTGAATATTTCCAATGGGATCTTCTGCCAAAACTGGGCACACGAAAGTCTGGACCTGAGTGCGTTCTCTTTTGGCTCACAAAAATGCTTTTTCCGTTTGCCCCAAGGCTACAATAACAGCCCAGTGCTGTCCTCAGCCCGTGTAACATCAATATTACATGATATTGATTCTGAGGCGTTGTCCTATGTGGATGACATCTATCTCATAGATGACAACCATAACATTCATCTTGCGAGGGTTGATTGTATCATTTTAGGATTCGCAGCCCTTGGCTACAAATTAAATTTTGGAAAAACTAAAATAGCCTTTCTCATCGTATTGTTCCTGGGATACGAGCTTTCAAACGAGGGAAAGAGCCTGGCCCCTCACTTCCTAGAGAAATGTGCATAACTTCACCCACCTAATGCTCTCAAGAAACTACAGTCTTTATTTGGTTTCTTTAATTTTGGCAGAACTTACATTCCTGATTATGCACAACGTATCAAGCCACCTTTTGACTTAATACGCCCTGATTTGTCTAGCCGACACTGGACAGTTGAACACACCGGAATCCTTAGGGAAATGCAACAGGACATGCTAGAAGCAAAACACTTGCACACACGTGAAAAAAAAAAAATGGTCTTCAGAATAATTGCTAGTGCCATTGGGTTCACTTATGTCACCTTTAACGAAGGCGACACAGTGCCCATAGCATATAAATCACATTTATACTCAAACGCAGAGCGATGTTTTGCACCCACAGAACAAATTCTAAATGCACTTCAGATGGCTGTCATTAAAGGGAGGCCACTTGCCCAAGGGAAACGCATCATTGTTGTTACCCGGTGCCAGCCTTAGAGGCCTTCACCAACGCAATCGTTCCTAGCGCTAAAGCATTACATTCACGCTGGATTCAGTGGGCAACTTCCCTGACTGCCACCGATGCTAATCACATCTTTGATCCAACACTTCAGACACAATAATTTTTCCAATAGGAACAGGAGTACCCCGCTCCTCTAGATATGATGCTACTTGAAAGATACCATACTGTCATTTATACTGATGGTTCAGCACAACCAGCTGTCGGTATCAAACATTAATATTCAGCCGCTTGCGCAGCCGTGAGTGGAGTGATGAAGGATAGTTTTTTCCACTCTCACAATACCTAAACGCAGACCTTAGGGTACTGCGCAGCTCAACTGGCTTAACTCAAAGCCCTTATTCTAGGGCTAAAACATACAGAAACAGGATTGCTGACTTTAATTGTCTGTGATTCATACTACTGCGTCCAGTCCTAAAATGATTACCTCAATCATTGGAAGCTGAACGGGTTTAGAGACTCCAAAAGGAATACCATAAAACACAAAACACTGTGGGGGAGGGTGGCTAATCTCAAGGATAAGCTACCTTGTGTCCACGTAGTACATACATTGGGCCACCAACGTGTAGGAGTAGACATTATTGGCAATACTTTGGCTGATGAAGCAGACAAATCTGCAGTAGCTACGGCTTCTGTGGCTGCAGTGACTCATTCTCAGTCGAGATTGGATAATTAAATTCTGACTGCCATGAAAGCTTCGGCTGAAGGCAAGCCCCTTCCAAAAGCATACCCTACAAAATATTCTTGCCACATCAGTGCACAGAATGTTACTTCTGCAACACTACCTGGAGTTGGAGATCTAATAAAAGAAGCGCATGAGGGTGTTGCTTCTGCTCATGCTGGTATCTCGGCCACAGTAACACTCTTACAGAAAGGCTTCTGGTGGCCAGGTCTATACAAACAGTCAAAACAATACGTCCTTTGTTGTGACATCTGCCAGCAGACAAAGGGCTCCAACATTAAATGCCCACTGCAGACATCCTTCTTAGTGTATAGCAGGCCACTACAATGTGTGTATCCAGACCATTGAGGTCCACTTCAACCTGATGGTGCATACAAATACATCTTAGCCTCTGTAGATTCTTGTTCTAGATTGCTGTGGGTATGGCCTCAGCAGTCGGCTGACGGTCAAACTGTTATAAAAGACTTGCTGATCTTTATCAGTACATATGGGGTTGCAGCATTCCATTCGGACCTGGGCCCTACGTTTCCCTCCAAGGCATTCAGGGACACCATGGGGACAATGAGTGTTGAACTCCATTACTCGATCCTGAAGGAAACCCGGTCGTGGAGAAGAGGAACAATGATCTAAAGCAGTCCTTAACAGCTAGAGTATTAGGTTCTGGCCACACCTGGCTTCATCACTTATATGGGGTCCAGAGAGCAATGAGTAATCTGCCAAGACAGTCCTTGGGGGGACGCACTCCCTATGAGGTTCTCTTTGGGATAACTATGTATGTCCCAGATCTTGATGGCCCTGGTTTGGTGGCAGCAGACACACCATTTGACAAAAATTAATGTCTCACTGTTTTACAGGAGGAGCTTCAGCAATTTTGTGATGTTAAATCATCCACCAGTGCTGCCACCTTAGGAATAAGGGATTTACCAACAACTTCCACTAGCTTGATTCCTAAAGTCGGGGATCTGGTTTGTGAAAAGGTTGCTGTGAAGAAGGAATTCAGTCCATCCTACAGAGCACCGGTCCCAGTCCTGGGAGTACAAGGTACCAGAACTGTGATCTTACCACTGCTGCCTGGTTCCAAAGCAAACCGATTCATTTCCATTGATGACATCAAAGTTCACCATGTGGCCGATCCTGCACAATAGACCAAGAGGTCCATTGGGTAGTTCCCGGTCCCCTCTCACTACCCAACAGGACATACCTCTTCAAAGTAGAAATAACTACACTACTTTGGACCGCATAACAATGTCCAACAATGCTACCAATACATTCTCGATCGTGGGGAGGGCGGAAAATGAGCTCTTGCTGATTCCAGTTTCCACTTTAATAACAGCACCTATCCAAGGTTTTCTACACCAACACTACACTACACAGACTGACGTCACGGTCTACTATGAGCCTCCACGCAAAGTGGATCCATCCACCAGTGATGTTCCTGCTCCTGCATTTGCTGAGACTGCTTCTGGTTACTTCATCGACATTGATGACCTTTCTTCAGACTCATCCACTCCAATAATTGAAAATGTTTCAAAGAAACTTAAGCTGTACCAATGGCTTAAAAATAACTATTTAATACACCCATGGAACTATTTATGGTTTTGCTTGACATTTTTTGCATTGTTTCTATGGATTGGTTTTGTGACTGTTTAATTTTTGCTCATAAATGGTCATTACCTGCCTGAACGCTTCTCAGTTGAGCTTTTGGATGAAGTCTTAAATCCATATCATTCCTCAAATAAGGTCCAAAGAGACATTTCAGCTGTACCAATTCCTGATTGGATTGCGTGGGACAATGTTTCATTTGATATATACAGGCCTACTGAGGTCCTTCAAATTCCATATGTATTCAAAATTTCTATGACTGATGTAATTACACCTGGTGTTGTATCTGATGATTGGGATGTCCAGACAGTTGATTCTATGTTAACTGAAATGAAGGTGTTTGAAAGTGATGATGTATATAGACATACAATGAATTATAGGGAAATGTTCTGTTATAATAACTGGGGACATTACTACCTGCACCGTGCCGCTAGACATAGACCAGTACTTAACTACACACAGTGGGAACACTGTTCAACACCACCTGTGGGGAGCCCGAAAAATTATACAGATACATTTACTTATTTTTCTGGGCATGACACAAAACATCCAGTATCAATTATTTGAAATTACCTCCTTCACAAATTAGGAACATTTTGCTAACTGATACAAAACTCATTTTTTCAGATTCCTTTGTTTCCACTCTTGCAGTTGAAGATTACAAATACTGGAGGAACACTGTTGATTTAAAGAGTGTATGGGGAACACAAGATTGGCAAATACAGAGGAGGGAAGATTTATTTAGAGCATGCCTGATTCCTGTGCAAATTATCTTTTTAGATGACACCATTCAACAGACAGCCTGTCTGGGGTTAGCAAAAACAAAAAAAAATGAACAAGCACAGTATCCCCACACCAGCAAAGTTTACTGATTGGCAATTCTTCCTGAATGTCACTGAGGAAGAGCTAGATGCAAAGGTTCAGGCTGGTACCTAGAACTCTTCACTTTCCAGACCCGGCGGTGGTTAATTTGGCCAAACATCACCAATGGGTGGCAAGCACACATGTTTTTTTAATTCCTCAGTTAGTTTCAAGGCAGATAGACAAGAAAAGGCTTTAGCTGTTGTCGATAACGGCATGAACGCTCTGTCCAACAGGATTTATTCCCTAACAAACCGTGTTGTCTGCGATTGATATCATTCAGACAGACATGTCCCCTCTATATCATTGGCAAAGTCAGCTGCGTTCCATCATGCGGTTAGGTTGGACGTTACAGACATTGAAAAATGCCCAAATTCCATGGAAGTACATTAACAGTAGTGAATTGTTCACTGACTTTAATTTATCCAGGGAACAACAAACAATGGCTAAAAAGGAAGTGAGTTTCACCATGCTTCACATAAATAAGTTAGAAAAGTTGCCTTTCACAGTTGCAGAAAGTCCTTCTAAAGTATGGCTCCTACATGGCATTATTAATATGCCCATTTCCACTTTTCGTTTCTCAAAATGCCTGAAATATCTTGCTGTGTGCAGGTACAAGCAATTAGGCAATAGCTATATTAAAGAAGAGTGGGAGTTGCCCTTTGAATACAAATGTCTGAATGGCGAAACAGAGTTCTTTCTCAGCGGAAGCGAATGCAAGACTACTGTTAGTCATTCAATGATCTGCAAGCAAGTGTCCCTTCACGGCCTTTGCAATGTGGGGGTCACAAACTTGGCCTATTTTCTTAAGGGTACTTCCGTCCCTTTGATTTGACCAGCATTTCATGTACTTTCAAATGGAAGTTATGTGGTGCTGAGTGACCAAAGCTGTTGCGGTACGTGCCCAGGAATTGCCTATGCAATTTCAGTCTCTAAGGTCGTTACATGTTGTGGACAAGTTTTATTCCCCCCAGACGAGACAAAAGTATCAGAAATGTGCCTCACATTGATACTGTTAATGTATATTATGACAAGCTGAGCAGACTAAAGGCGCTATTGTTTCAAAAACAAGTCACGTTGATACCAACTAGAGAGACGTATGCTCTCCAGATTGCGAGATCATCAGCTGAGATACAATCCCTATTAAATACCAACTTCCCCAAGCACTTTGGAGAATTGGTACCCAGAATTTTCAACGCCTCGGGCACTGCTGGGATTGTCCACTTCTTTAAGTCTATTGGGTCTGGATTTGTGTCCATCTTCCAGACTGTCTTCGGAGTCATCCCATCGGCCATCCATTCACTCTTTTCAAGTGTGTTTGGCGGCTTTCCTATAATTTTGGCATTGATTGGCAGAATACTACTGCTATTTCTTCTGATTCGCAGTGGTTGTGTCTTTCCATCTAAGCAAAGCAATAGAGCTGCTGCCACCAGCTCGACTGTGCCGTGAACGCATGGTTCGGGTTGTTGATGCTTCGTTGCTGGAGAAATTGGAGAGTTCCTGGTCATTGTCATTCCGACCACTCCTATGATGCGTGCAACCAGTCTTTCGCTGCATATGGTGCGGCTTCGAACACTTGTCTACAGTGTGTCTTGTTGTTACACCAGTGCCTCCTGTGGACCAAGCAATGCTGATGTCCCCGATGAGGGTTCATTCACGGTCGTGCACCTTGAGACTAAGGCTGATTCGTGAGGCCACTTATGAACTACCCTTGATTAATGATCTGGCTCTTTTTGGCACTATGGAGGATGCCACTCCTGCAGGTGGACCTGCACAAGAGACTACTTCGCACTACTGCTCCCGGGATCCATCTGCCTATCCTGTGATCGATCTAGCGATGTGGCCTCTTTCCTGAAGTCCTTTCCATTCGATGGCTTTGAAGATGTTCTTCAAGATCATGATTATTGTTAGAAAATTTGATGATTGGCTTACTATACCAAATTCGAGGTTTATATTTATTGCCCTTACTTTGGCCTGCTGTGCTTGTAATGATCGACATTATATCTCCTTGTATGTTTTTAGCTATTGATTTTTAACATGTTTTTAAATGTTTTTTTTATCTAGTTTTTGTGCTTTTAGCTTTTACTCCAGAGCATTTTTAGCATTTGGATTTATTCACCTACGGTGGCGTCAAGTTATGATGTCATGCTTGTTACGGCAATGGGGAGGGTGTAGTGAATCTTAGTTTGTTTTATTGGGATACAGGAGCTAGCTTAGCCTTCGGCTTTCAGACTAGTGCCCCCGTCACCTAATGACTTTTATCCTACTTACCTTGCTCTTTTTTAGCGCATTTATTTAATTAAATCCTTTAAGATGGCTGCCTTGTTTTTAGTTAGGCCATGTTTTAGTTTGCGTTATGAGTGCCACCGCACTAAGGCGTCAATATCATGCGACAAAGATAAACAAACTGTAGGTGTTCACATTAGTTACTTTCCCTCTCTACACTTTCGAGAGAATTGTTTATATAAATTACCGGCCCAAGAATGTCTTGTTATCTATTGTTTGGGAACAGACCTACGTCAGGGGTCCAAGAAGATCTGTATAAATACTTCTCACTTAAACAGATAGTCAGAGGGATCCTGACCAGATGCCATCGCTGCTGTTGATGCAGCACGTCTCCTTGACACTGACCCAGTCTTCGTGTCCCTACAGAGTCTGAGCTAGAGACCTCATTCCAAGGAAACAAGGGTTGGGGACTCTTCTCATGAACATGGCATAGGCAGATTAGGTTTAACGTACCTAGCTGTCTTTTAGGTTAGAGGTTAGGCTCATTTATGCTATGGTATTAGGACATATCTCAGACTTTGTCATTACATACTATTGCAAGATGGTGGTGGTCTTTGTATTGATGACGCTTGTCTTTACCATTCTGCTTATTGCACTGTTAATTATCCTAATCATTGCAACCCATGCAACTTATCACAGATTGCAGTTTTGTTAAATAAAGCTTTATTGCATCTTCTTCATTGCCTGTGTTTGATTGATTTATGTGAGAAAGGGGTAATCTCCGTTTAACCACAAAATCTCTCTGAGATGTCACACTCTTGAGTCCATGCGTAAAGGCTGCCACAAATCACCTTTTACTGTTTGAGTTTTTGGTGAGGTGCTGCTTGTGAGCTGGGAGGATTGGGATGACAGTTGCGACTTGTAGGACTGGCGTAGTTGCCCACAAACATAAGAACTGTCATCCTTAAACCAGCAGTCTTGCCTAGAGCAAGAGTCCAACTACGACAGTTCTTAAATTGCACAACCTTCTACTCATTACATTTTTCCTCTGTATTTTAAATTTAATGTAATTACTTAGGATGCTTTGATTAATGTAATTCTTTTTCCTCCGGAAGAGTTTGTTACAAATTTTTTTAATTTTTTAATTATTTTCTGAAACTTTTCTGATTGCACTGATATTGTTTTTAAGATGGAGACATATTGTGGTATTTTAAAAATTAAGGCCCTCATTATAACATTGGCGGCAAATGCCGTCTACTGCCACGGCGACGGCTGTCAACATACCGTCACCATGGCTTCCGACCGTCCACCAAATTATGACCGTAGCAGGAATTCCGGCTACCGCCATGGCAGCGGACGGCGGTAAGGTGGTGCTGCTGCCAGCAGCAGCGCCACACCAGCAGAACACCGCTGACCGTATCATGAGCCATGATACGGCCTGGCGGTGTTTTGCTGGCGGACGCTGCGGCTGGCAGCAGCGCCACGTCCCGTCTCCTGCCAGAGGACCCCCTGCAAGGACAGGGGGGTGGGGAGTGTTGTGTGAATGTGTGGGGGGGTGTGTGACTGTATTTGAATGTGTGCATGCATGTGTAATGCGTGTGTGCATGAATGGGTGTGTGTGTGTACGTGCATGTTGTGAGGTGTGATTGCATGTGTGCCTGGATGTATGTTAGTGAGTGTTGCTGTGAGTGTGTATGAATGTATGCATGCGTGTGTGAATGTGGGAATGCGTGTGTGTATGGGTGTATATGTATGTGTGTGTATGTGTGTATATGTTGGGTGGTTCAGGAGGAAAAGGGGGAGGGTATGGGGGTTTTCTCTGAGGGGGAGGGGGCGGAGGAGACCCCTATCAGTGCCAGGGAATGAATTCCCTGGCACTGATAGTGCCTATTGCCATGGTTTTTGTGGCGGTACAGAAACCACGGAAACCATGGTCGTGGGCGGGGTCAAAATGCCATGGGTGGCCTAGTGATGGCCCCCAGGCTAGAGACTGTAGTCTCCAGCCCGGCGATCGTGACCGCCGTGGCAATCGGTGTGTTAACTTGGCGGTTTGACTTTGGCCATACCGCCAATGTCATATTAGTGGCGGTATGTACTGCCAGCCTGTTGGTGGTACTACCGCCACTATTACACCGACCACTGGGGTCGTAATGACCCCCTAAATGTTGATCTCTGCAGAGGTCTTAATCAATAAATAAATTCTATTCTATCTTGAAGGCTCTTAAAAAAAGAGGTTTGAGGGTGAGAAAGGGTAACTATGTGTGGAAGTAGAATACCTGTGGTATGTGGTTTCCAGTAAATTAATTTTGCAAAGGCCAGGTTTGTTGAATGCCATTGATGAGGTACCTGTGCCTATGGATTGTGATCAACTAAATACATACATGGGAATTGTGAATTCTATTCACTGAGAATTTTGCAACAGTTGCTGACCTACTTCACTGTCCAATTGGAAAAGAGCAATTCTTTGCTGCTGCACAGATCTGCTGTCTTCTTAAAAAAGTATTGCACACTTCCAGCAGGGTGCTTTCACTGGTCCTAGACGTTTATAGAAGAGTAGCTCTGGGTGGGGCTCTCTACGCTGAGGAGTTCTGGGGATATAGTGACACTAGTCTGCTAGTAAGAACAGAAAACCGATTTCATTACTTAATTTACCTAGCAGCACCCCTATGTTACCATTAGGATAGGACTAGAATATTCAGAGAGTCGACCATATTGTTCATCTAAGGATCCTAAAGTACTGGATCAGACTTTGGCCTACCTTTGAGCTGCAATCATATAGAGGGGTCATGAAAGAGCTGATTTCCCTTGATAGGAATTGTGCCACACCCTGGCTTAAGGCAGTAAGGGGATTTTGCTTTAGCTTACACCTCTCTGATGTGTGGGAGAACCCAGAAAATCTGAGCAGAAACATGGGTATTCAGATCAAGAATTAATACTGCGGTCAAATCCTTGTGGAAGCCTGGTGCCAGGGGCGAAGTTTAGTCAGTGAGATTGGGGGTATGAGCTTCAGAATTTTCGACAATCAGGCTGGCATATAATGTTTAAATACATTATATGACAAGCAGGGTACATGAGAGGGACCTAAGGGGCAGTGGAAAGGGAGAGGAATGCGGATTGGTAGGAGCACTAAGAGAGAAAACGCAATATTTTGTAAGATAACCTACATTTTTGAAGGCTTTAAGAACAGAAAGGGAGAGTGTGTGTGTGCGTTTTTGTCTATGTGCATGTAAAGATCCCTGGTGGATCCCGACAGACATCTCACCATGCCCGACTGAGAGCACCTGTCCCCAACTATTTAGCAGAACATACATTAATTAGGGTGGTGTAGTACCCCATACACCCCCATGAAGCTATGCCTCTTCCTGGTGCAAATCACGACCATAGGGTTTGATAGATAAGTTTCTAGCTCACAAGTGTTGACCTGAATAGGAGATCTGTATGGACAGGATTACTACCCATTCGGCCAAGACCTTGTACTTCTGCTTTAGAACTGGTACACTTCCCTTAACAAGCTGACTGCAAAATGGAAGGAGAGAAAGGTGATTTAGGGGATTGTCCTTTCTGCCCGTCAGTCAGAGAGAGAGGCCCATTTTTTATTCTCCTGCCCGAAGTACATTACACCGCACCAAGTGGATAATTCCGATCTGCACTCATTTGGGTGTCACTCGTTGTGCGTAGGTGCTGCGCATGCTTAGATCTGGCACATACGAACCAATAGTTTTTGCACTCTCAAGATTTTGAAACTGGGCCTGGTATACAGAGGTCAGAAGTATGAAGTAGCTTGTTCTGTTTAAAGCAACCTTGGGGAATGTGATGCTAACAATGTGATGTCATAGCCCCCAGTGACATTGACAGTTTCTTGTTCAGATAAGTGCAGGCCGGTCACTTGCCATTCTTATATTGATGTTTTCATATTAGTGAGCATCTTAGACATTTTATATGTTGATTATAGGAGTTATACATGCTTGTAAATTATGGATTACAAATGCGGGTTGAATTTTTAAAGGCCCATCATGTCCAAGGAGTTATCTGATATTTATGACATTTCCCTGACCTTTTATTCCCCTTGTTGCTGCTCCATTCAAAGCGAGTAAGTTAGATATTTCTCACTGGTGGTTAAAGCACGATTCACTTTAATATGTCCTTTAAGTTTTAGTAAATAATGGTTTCTATCCAGGCATTGATAGCCTAAATGTATATTGTGATAAAGAAAAATGCTTGATTTTCTCCCCTTGTTTTCTTCATTTAGTTCCTTGACATTTTTATTTTTTGATATAGATAGACATGTGGAACAAAAATGTAACAAATAGTAAACTGTTTGCAAAATGACTAGGGGCTCAGACGTAGAATTCCACCTAAGATGGACGTGGGGTTGCCCTTACAGAGTGTGGGACAAACAGTGCTTAATTTGAGATAGTGGTTGCAGGTGGGGCTCAATAGCACTCCTCTTTTGGGGACTGGCACTTATTTTTCTGCTTATAAGATATGGACCACAAGCAAGAGAGAGAAAAACGCACAAACTGGAAGGATGAAGGAAAAGAAAGACGGGGAAACGGGCAAAAAGGGAGACTGCAGGGACCAGCAAGAGTGACAGAAAGTGACAGCAGTGTCAAATATTGTATTTAAAAAGGCCTGTGGCGAATTCAACAGTACGCAGCCTTAGCTTTCGAGGCTCCGATTTTTAATACAAAGGAAAAGTACAATCAGGTTTGGTTCACTCAAGAAGACTGAAGAGGCAGAGTTTAAAATAGTTGATTTGGGGCAGTTTAAACTACAAAAAAGCGAAGGTTGGAGAAGGTGAATTGAGGTTTAGCTCTATTTACAAGGTGGAAGAAGCAAGTGAGAATGTTAGAGCTGTAAAGCTGTCAAATGGTCAGTGAAGGAATAGGGAGAAGGCTGTGAAATGCAGTCATTTTGGGAGTGATCTGAAATGCAGTTCTGACCTTCAAGACTTCAGTTGTAATCGTGATCCAGAACCTATGTTAATGACACAATTGCATGTAGACTGTGTGTACTTGGTCTGGACAAGATAGGAGGTTGCTATTTAGGTACATCATCTTATCACAGCCTGAAGCTGCTTTTTCTTTTGTGCACATTGAGTGAGTGTTTCAGTTAATGTTGTAAGACTTATATTAGGTTTTATTTTAAAATGTATTTGTTGGGATGGAAAAGCCCTATTCATGGTTTGAAGATGTGTACCCCTATCCTGAGTGCCCAACTGTACTGTTCTCTGGATCCCTAATGCTGATTTTGTTTTGCCATAGGCAAACATGGATCATGCATGTGTGCTATGATAAAGGCCTGTCTCGTGGCTTGCGGTCTTGTTAGACCGAGAGGGTTGCCCATAGTTATACCCTCAGAGTTAAGCAGCACAAACGCAGTAGTAGCAATATACCATGTAGTGATCAGTAGCAGTAAACATATCCTTTATATTCTGTGTCACTGGAGAGAAGCCTACAGGGCCACTCATCTTTTTAAATGTTCTATTGCTATGTGCTTAACTCACACTTGGCTTAAATCAGCTAGGTGTGGAGTGATGCACAATGCAGGAGTACCGACTGTATGCTGGGTGTATATGTGCCTGGGAAGGGTGCAGTACAGAGCAAGAGCAGCACTGTGTAGTATATGAGTGATTAGTGCATGTACTGGGTGTATGTATGTCTACAAGGAATACATGACATTAGAGATATACTACTGTGCAGTGCATGTGCAATGAAAGCATGTGCTGGCTATATGTGTCCTGAGTGAGGTGGGAGTGAATGACTGTTCACTGATCGGATCTGTGCTGCTGTGAAGTGTTGATTTAGCGTCCCCCCATATTCCAGGAGAGGGCTGCAATGGACTGAGCTATGAGATAGTGTTATGCAGGCCTGGCCACACGCTTACCGCCACACAGTTGTGACCCCGTTTGCCAGGAGGGGCCACCAGTAAAGTTGCTACTATGGGAGTGCTGAGACTCCTAATCACAGTGGTGAGGGCATTTGTATCTGAGGAGTCTGCGCCTGTAAGTTAGGGCCATCGCACAAGGAAAAGACTGAGGCTGAGTTCAACCATCAAGCCCACACAAAGAGAACTGCCCCTGATGGATCCCTGAGGACTTGAGAGGATGCCGCGGATGATGCCGCACACTTGCTGGGCCCTAGTCAGGAGCTGAAGAAAGGAACCTCCCGTCCCCCTACACCCCCCACCAGGATGGTCGGCATACTGCTTCTTTGTGAGTTGGGAGCTGCTCCAACAACTGGAAAACTCCTATAGTGCCGCTCATGAAAGAGAGTCTGCTCCTCTGGGTGGTGCTGTGTGGGCCACGTGTAGCCAGACTTCTCCGAGCAGGATCAGACCCTGCGGGTGCTAGCACTGAAGGCACTTGCTACAGCTCTGAATGCTTCCATGCTGCAGGAGCAGGTAAGACTTGAATTGTGCCTTTTGGGCCCTGGGAGACTCACCACAAACAGTTCTGCAGCACCATAGACACGTTTGATTAATTCCTTAAGAGTCAAAGGGGAACTTTTGAGTATGCCCTTTTAGTGAACATTTTCTGGATGGGCCCACCAGTGAATAGATATAGCCCTGAACACGTTACAAGGAAGAGGGTGGGACAGGGATTTTCCTGACAACTACTAGAGTCCAGACCTCAAGGGGAATTGTGCTGCTGCTTTTGAATGTTGTTATTCTTTGGCATGTGTAGGGTTAGAAATAAAATACTTCTTTGTGTTATGAAGGCACGTATTGGACTGGGCATTGATTTATTGTTCTTACTCTGCACTTGGAATTACGAGTAGTGTTCACTTACCTGTATATACACTTCTCTCTCGAGGGGGCCTTGTCTTCTGGTCCACAGCTACCACGGAGAGTCAAGTGCTGAAGAGGTATTTGACCCAGTAGTTCAGGACTCATAGTAAGTCGGTAATCAATACATCAGGAGTAAAAGGCCTCTGCCACAGTTTGGATGAGTAGCCCATGTGTGCCCGATAGCTCTCTGAAACAGCTTCTGAAAATACTGTTTTATTGTCGTGATCTTTACACCTGCTTTATTTCTGGAAAAGGCAGGAGTGTTGTCGCCTGAATAGGCATTTTACTGCTGTTCTGTGGGGGTGATTCTGGAATGGAATCTGATCTAATGTAGGAGGCTGGAGAGAGACTGCAGAGTCAGCAGGAGAGCTGCACTCGTACAACTGTCATACATGCCAAAAATTCGATTTACGAAGCAAATCATTGCGGTATTTTGGCTGTGTCCCCCCTTGAATTGCCTCTTCTTCAATTGACGTCAATAGGGGGGGAATATCTTCTTCTGAATATAATTTTTTTTCTATCTCCTAAAATGTTGGCATCTGTGATTACTGTCCTGTTTGGTAATACTAGAAAATGAATAACCAATTACTTGTTTCACACTATCGCACGGAGTGAAGTAGACGATGTATCTATCAGTGTCTTTCGACCAGCTGCGTTCCGAGGGTTGTTTCAACTCGGGTACTCCCTCACCTCTCGCAACAAGACCTTTTTGAGCGGCTGTTTATTGCAACCTGGTTCTCATCTGCACTGCCACAAATGACAAATGTAGCACCAGTCCTGCGAAAATTGTACATTTGGTCTCAACGATGATCTAGGCTAGTGTCGAATAAAAGCTAAGACTCTTGACTCCATCAGACCAATTGTCCTACATGCTGGGTGAGACACGGGCATTGCAAGTCTACCTTGAGAGGCCGCCATCATTCATAAAGTCTTCCTTTCTGCAGAGGAAGACTGTCATCCGCGTGCGCTTTTTGGTAGTACATGCTTGCTCAGGAAAGCACACTTTAATTATTGGAACAAAAGAAGACAGTCGAATTGCCAGAATTATGTCATACTCTGAAGCACCCAGGAGGTAGACCTCCCGGTTCTCCAATGTCATTTTAAGGATTTTTGCCCTCTCCCTTCTGTTCGGAACAACCTCGGATTTGATCACCCTTTTTTGTTATTTCAAGACTGCATGATGCCAAACAACATTGAAATATACCCTAAACTTTAAAAAATTGGTTCATGCAAAAACACAACTGAAATTTGTCTTAGCTCCAGACCCAACAATCCTTCGGATGACACTTGCAAGAGAGAGAGAGTGAGAGAGTTAGAGGTGGAGGTAGAGAAACACCGTGGAGAAAATGTACTCTTCCAGAGGCCCCCTGAGCAATTCCCACTTTGCCCATGCCTTAAAACACCTCTGCCAGTTTCTTGTGATTGGAAATGTCCGTCAAAGGTACGTATTTCCAGCACATTCTATCTGTCATCCAACATGGCATACGAGTATTAGTTAGTGAGATGCAGAAAGCATTAGCTGAGCTGAACTGAATCATTTGCTAGAGCAAGAGAGTCCCATCACGGAAAAATAATCTAAAAGACATATCATGTACATTATTTTAGACCAACGACTTTGAGGAAGAGATGTAAAACTTGACATCTGCGTTTTTTTTTTTTCTGTCGTGGGCAGTTGAGCTTTCATAAAAGCTAGTATTGTTAAAAATGAACTTCTGCGTACCTAAAGGAATTTGTTAGTGACAAATGAATCAAGGTGCTGTTTGAAACTTAAATGTGTGGATTTATGCGTAATTCTTACACGTCATGACTCCTCCCAAAGCACATTTTTGTCAAACGACAATTATCTGATTACTTATTAAAATCTTCACGAACCTCCTCCTCACAACCGTTCATACTTGTCCACACCGCAGCAGATAGACAGCCGATTCCTTAATCAAAACACCTTGAACTGCAAAGGGTCCAATTCATTCACAAACCCATTTGCGTGCATCAGTATCACCTGCTACTGGCTGGTTGTTTGCGGGGAAATCCAGGTTCAGTATTTAAACAAAATGAATTTGGACTTCTGAAGGAAGTATGTATGTAATACTATTCCACAATGTTGTAATGTTATGCATGTGCAAATCCTGTTTGCAGTGATGGGCAGTGGGTGTTCGGGCACACAGTTGCCATGAAAACTCTGGAAACACCCAAAAACTTGTGAGTTTGTGGGTATTCACAAATGTTTTTCAACACACAATCACCTTGAAAAAAAAAAATCGAAGAGTTCCCAGCTGGTAGGTTTATTTAAATGCGTAGTTAATAAAAACCAATGCATCATACATACATTTTTAAGATACGTCCCCTCTCTTCACTTTAAAAAAATGGATCAAAACTTTCAATTTCAGTCTAAAATTACTTTTTGGTGTTTACATGCAATCTAGCATCTCTAACTGTGACTTTCCTAGTGTATATTACATAAGAAAGAAAATGTTGTTAAATGTTTGTTGCTAGTAAAGACCTCCTATTTAGAGGTGAGTATGTTATTGTCGAACAATATTTGTTGTAAAATACATCATTTTCCAGTGCCCCTTATCTTTATACATGTGATCCAAATATACTATAGAAGTATATTTAAGGTCCAATTAATTTATCTAAAAAATAGGGCTAAAAAATATTTTCGTAGTTACTATACGGGCCGATAATCCAGCAGGTACCTATGTTATATTTCTACTAATTATGAACTTGTAGTAATTTTTTTGATATCAGATGTAAAAACTTTGTACATTTTGCATTCAAGACAAAGTCAGAAGGTTTAAAGCAAGCGATCACCTTTTGTCTACAGGACCATATTCCCCTTTGGTTGAATGCTGCTTTGTAGGAAGTTGGCTGTGTATGTACTATTTAAAAGTAAGAAATAGCATGCACAGAGTCCAAGGGTTCCCCTTAGAGGTAAGATAGTGGCAAAAAGAGATAATTCTAATGCTCTATTTTGTGGTAGTGTGGTCGAGCAGTAGGCTTATCAGAGGGTAGTGTTAAGCATTTGTTGTACACATACAGGCAATAAATGAGGAACACACACTCAAAGACAATTCCAGGCCAATAGGTTATTATATAGAAAAATATATTTTCTTAGTTTATTTTAATAACCACAGGTTCAAGATTTACAATCAATACTTTAAATGAAAGGTACTTCCCTCAGGTATCATAGGAACTTTGAATCAGCAAAATAGCATGTACAGTTTTGGCAAAAATGGCAATACGCTATTTTAAAACTAGACACCGCAA
The DNA here is from genome assembly GCF_031143425.1 of Pleurodeles waltl. NCBI lineage: Eukaryota > Metazoa > Chordata > Amphibia > Caudata > Salamandridae > Pleurodeles > Pleurodeles waltl. The sequence continues at coordinate 378,549,379 of NC_090438.1, forward strand.
ATTTCAACAGTTCCTGGGGGAGGTAACTATTTGTTAGTTTCACAGGTAAGTACAACACTTACAGGGTTCAAAGTTGGGTCCAAGGTAGCCCACCGTTGGGGGTTCAAGGCAACCCCAAAGTTACCACACCAGCAACTCAGGGCCGGTCAGATGCAGAGGTCAAAGTGGTGCCCAAAACACATGGGCTTCAATGGAGAAGGGGGTGCCCCGGTTCCAGTCTGCCAGCAGGTAAGTACCCGCGACTTCGGAGGGCAGACCTGGGGGGTTTTGTAGGGCACTGGGGGGGACACAAGTCAGCACAGAAAGTACACCCTCAGCGGCACGGGGGCAGCTGAGTGCAGCATGCAAACAGACGTCAGGTTCGAAATATGTTTCAATGGGAGACCCAGGGGTCTCTTCAGCGAAGCAGGCAGGCAAGGGGGGGGCTCCTCAGGGAAGCCACCACCTGGGCAAGGGAGAGGGCCACCCGGGGGTCGCTTCTGCACTGGAGGTCGGATCCTTCAAGTCCTAGGGGCTGCGGGTGCAGTGTCTTTAACAGGCGTCGTGTTCTTTGAAGCAGGCAGTCGCGGTCAGGGGGAGCCTCTGGATTCCCTCTGCAGGTGTCGCTGTGGGGGCTCAGGGGGGTCAACTCTGGCTACTCACGGGCTCGCAGCCGCAGGGGGGGTCCTCCCTGTAGTGTTGCTTCTCCGCAGGTCGAGCCGGGGGCGTCGGGTGCAGAGTGGAAAGTCTCACGTTTCTGGCGGGAAACGTGGAGTCCTTTTAAAGTTGTTTCTTTGTTGCAAGTTTTGGTTTCTTTGGAACAGGGCCACTGTCCTCGGGAGTTCCTAGTCCTTTTAGATGTAGGGTAGTCCCCTGAGGCTTCAGAGGTCACTGGACCCTGGGGAGCGCGTCGCTGTTGCAGTTTCTCTTGAAGTGGGGAGAAAGGCCGGTTGGGCTGGGGCCAAAGCAGTTGGTGTCTCCGTCTTCTCTGCAGGGCTTCATGTCAGCAATCCTTCTTCGTCTTAGGTTGCAGGAATCTAGTTTCCTAGGTTCTGGGGAGCCCCTAAATAATGAATTTAGGGGTGTGTTTAGGTCTGAGAGGGCAGTAGCCAATGGCTACTGTCCTTGAGGGTGGCTACACCCTCTTTGTGCCTCCTCACTGAGGGGAGGGGGGCACATCCCTATTCCTATTGGGGGAATCCTCCAAAACCAAGATGGAGGATTTCTAAAGGCAGGGGTCACCTCAGCTTAGGGCACCTTAGGGGCTGTCCTGACTGGTGGGTGACTTCTCCTTGTTTTTCTCATTATCTCCCCTGGACTTGCTGCCAAAAGTGGGGGCTGTGTCCAGGGGGCAGGCATCTCCACTAGCTGGAGTGTCCTGGGGCATTGTAACACGAAGCCTGAGCCTTTGAGGCTGCTAGGTGTTACAATTCCTGCAGGGGGTAGGTGTGAAGCACCTCCACCCAGAGCAGGCTTTTGTTTCTGTCCTCAGAGAGCACAAAGGCCATCACCACATGGGGTCAGAAACTCGTCTCTCAGCAGCAGGCTGGCACAGACCAGTCAGTCCTGCACTGAACAATTGGGTAAAATACAGGGGGCATCTCTAAGATGCCCTCTGTGTGCATTTTTTAATAAATCCAACACTAGCATCAGTGTGGGTTTATTATTCTGAGAAGTTTGATACCAAACTTCCCAGTATTCAGTGTAGCCATTATGGAGCTGTGGAGTTTGTTTTTGACAAACTCCCAGACCATATACTTAATATGGCCACACTATACTTACAATGTCTAAGAATAGAGCTAGACACTGTAGGGGCATATTGCTCATGCAGCTATGCCCTCACCTGTGGTATAGTGCACCCTGCCTTAGGGCTGTAAGGCCTACTAGAGGGGTGACTTACCTATGCCACAGGCAGCATTTTGTGTGCATGGCATCCTGAGGGGGATGCCATGTCGACTTTGCCTTTTTTCTCCCCACCAACACACACAATCTGCAATGGCAGTGTGCATGTGTTAGGTGAGGGGTCCCTTAGGGTGGCACAACATATGCTGCAGCCCTTAGGGACCCTCACTGGTCACAGGGCCCTTGGTACCACTGGTACCTTTTACAAGGGGCTTATCTGTGTGCCAAGGGTGTGCCAATTGTGGAAACAACTGTACATTTTAGATGAAAGAACACTGGTGCTGGGGCCTGGTTAGCAGGGTCCCAGCACACTTCTCAGTCAAGTCAGCATCAGCGTCAGTATCAGGCAAAAAGTGGGGGGTAACTGCAACAGGGAGCCATTTCCTTACATGCTTTTAATAGAATTTTACATTCATTTCGTAGGTTGTTACACATACAGATCAGGTGAGTTATATCTTCCAGTCCACATCCGCACATCCTACACTGGGGAATTGTTACAGTGCGTTCCCATGGGGATCTATGGGCAGCACCAGGAATAATGCCAAATCAATGTCTAATGAAAAGATCCTTGTCTGATTTTGACCACCCAGCCTCCAAATATGTCTGATACTTCAGGAGTTTGTACTCATTTATTACCATCCAAGAGTGCGATCTGGTAGCTAATAGGCTCTTATCCCTTACCTGGCAGTGGCTGTAAAGTTACTCTCCTTCCATAAGCACTCCTGTGTTTGTATGCAGCATAAGGAGAAGAACGTCAACGCAACTCCTAAGAAGCGGTGTATTCAGAGCTACCAATTGAAGGTAAGTATATTTGAACAAGCATGGACCCCGGGAGAGTGGCAGACTTGTGATTGCTCTCTTGAGAAATTGTGTGCCATCTGACCAACAGTCGGGAGAACATTGAGATCATTTCAGCTGGCTCTCAGGCAGATGAGATGTCTCGTGAACTCCGCGTGACCAGTGAAGGGCCAGTTTTTCTAACTCCAAGGGATACAATATGAAGGTATAGGGAATTAAAAGAGGAAGAGAAAAATCCGATTGATGTGGCTTTCTGGTGAAGTTACCTGGGCACTGTCTCCTCATCCACTTAATCAATGATATCTCGGGACACTCTGTCTTCATCTCACTCCAGTTCGTTCCAACAAAGCCATGTGAACCAGCCCCTACCTGAAAACAGTCACTTCAATTAATCAAAAGAATATAAATCACCCTCTAGGTTTCAATAAAACTGAAAGAATTCCTGTACTAAACTCAAAGGAGTCGATATATACTTGGCCCACCTAATAGGTGGAACTGAAAGATGAGGGAGAGGCTCTTTTGGATATTCTAGAAATGTCCTAGTGTTCTCCTAGCCCTGTCTCATCTCTATCACAGGCTAGGGGAATTATCAGTATAAATATTCCACCTGTTCACTGTGGAAGTGGACATTTCTATCCATTTAACTGTCTACAATTCATTACACCAAAATTATTTGAGAGACAATATGTCACATAATGCTCCAGATAAATAACTGATCATACCCAATTTGTAGAGTCTGGTTTTGAAGTTCAGTTAGGTAAAATGACAGAGAGAAGAATTTTTCACTCAGAGTGGCATGAAAACATCCTTGTAGATGAACTGTAGATTTAAATAGAGCACCAGTTTGTCAGTGCCACTTAGACTTATCCCTTACCTGGCATCTTTTGCCATGTTTACCCTGTCTTTTTTTGCCTTCTGAACGCCTGTTTTTATGGTATGCTGGACTCTGTTTTTGCTAGTTTATTGTCTCTGCACACTTTGCCACTGCTGATCAGTGCTAAAGTGCAAGTGTTCCCCATGTAAATTGTATTGGTGATTGGCTTATCCACGATTGGCATATTTGATTTACTGGTAAGTGCCTAGTAAAGTGCACTATGTGTGCCGGGGGCATGTAAATCAAATGCTACTAGTGGGCTTGCAGCAGTGGTTGTGCCACCCACACGAGTAGCCCTGTCAACGTTTCTCAGGCCTGCCACTACAGTGTCTGCAGTCTTGCACTGCCAATTAGACCTGGCAAGTGTACCCACTTGCCAGGCCCAAACCTTCCCTTTCACTACATGTAAGGCATCCCTAAGGTAGGCCCCAGGTAGCCCCATAGGGAGGGTGCAGGAAATTTAGAAGGTAGGACATGTACTAATGTGTTTTACATGTCCTAACAGTGAAATACTGCCAAATTTGGTTTTCACTGATGCAAGGACTATCTCTCTCATAGGGTAACATGGGGGCTGCATTTAAATTACTTTTAAGTTCAGCTTCCCTTTGGGAGCAGATAGAGATGTGGAGTTTGGGGTCTCTGAACTCACAATTTAAAACACATCTTTTTGTAAAGTTGGTTTTTAAACTGTCTGTTTGAAAATGCCTCTTTTAGAAAGTGGGCATTTTCTTGCTTAAACTATTCTGTGCCTCTGCCTGCTTGGGTATTCCACGTCTGAGTCAGACTGACAGTTGGACTGTTGTGAATTCCCTCTAGACGGTGACACAAAGGGAGCTGGGGTGTAGCCTACATCTCCTGATGGGCCATCTGGCTAGAATGGAGGGATGAGTGGTCACTTACACCTGAAAGGGCTGTGCCTGCCCTCGCACAGTGCAGCCTCTGACCCCCGGGTGCCTGGGGCCAGGCCTGGGTAAGGCAGGATTTTGTCAACAACAGAGACTTTTCTTTGAATTTTGCCTACTTCAAAGGCAGAAAAGGGTATAAGTAGTGGACCTAAAACCCCAGACTTTTAGATCACTTTTGGATCAAGAGGAACCTCTGCCAAAGCTTTGTTGGGTTGGCCTGCAGTTGCTGCTTCTGCCTAAAAGACGGCAAAGACTGGACTTTGCTGTGTATCAAGCTTGTGAGATTTCTCCAAGGGCTTGGAGTAGAGCATGCCTCCTATTGGAAGGCTCAGGGATATCAAAGACTTCAGCTTCATCTGCCTACAGCACTGGAAACTGTGTGTTATGTGCTGCAACAGCAGAAAAACCACCACGAATCTGCCAACGACACCGTTGACTGCACCGCAGTCCCAGTCTCACCGACGACGCCGCCACCTGATGCCGTCACCAAGCTGCTGCTGGCACCGTGACCCCCGCACTCCGCGTCACCTTGCTCACACTACAGCTTTGGCATCCTGACGACGATGCTCCACGCTGACACTGACACTGCTGCCTGCAACGTAGTATGAAGACACCTCTCGAGAGGTACACAGATCAACGTCCGCCCCCCGGCAGCCTCAATCCACCAATGCCAGTGCCATTGACTCCAGTGTCATGAACAGATGCCTCTGTCTGCACCGCGACCGCCACACGAAGCCCATCCTGCGCTGCACCATCGTCTAGGCCCTACCGATGACAGTGCTTCAACAACGATGACTCCTCTGCCTGCACCGTGATCTGGAGACACTGCATGCTGCACCGCTCTGCCTCACACCACAGCCCTGGTCTCACAGATGACGCAGGACGCCGTCACCGGGCCGCTGCCTGCACTGTGAATTGTGGACACCACACGTCGCAATGTCCCGCTCCGCCCCGCAGGCTTGATGCCATCCACGCCAGCACTCCTGACTTCGTCATCAGCCAGGAGTTCGATCTGCAAAGCGTGTGACTTTAAGAGCCGACGACCCCCGCACAGACCTCCAGAACTGACACCAGTGACGTCGCACTCTGGATCTCATCGTGAGGATCACAGCACCCTACGTTTCCAAGGTACGGTTTGCAGGTCTTCCCGACGCCGTAGCTGGCCTGTGACGGTGTGGCCAGCCTGAACTGTTGGATTTGTTGTTCACTATGCCGTGATAGTCCCAGACGGAGCTATTGACTTCAAGAAACTGTATTTTTAAATAATTCTTACAAAATTCACATCTTTATTACTGTCTGTTGTTTTTTTCTCATTTTGGTCTTGTTTTTTTTCACAGATAAATATTGACTATTTTTCTAAAACTGGTATGGTGTCCTTTTGTAGAGTTTTCACTATTACTGTGTGTTATGTGCAAATGCTTTACACATTGCTTCTGCGATAAGCCTGACTGCTTGTACCAAGCTACCAAGGGGGTGGGCAGAGGTTATCTGAGCTGGGTAGCTCTCTTATTCTGACTAGAGAGTGGGTCCCTTCTTGGACAGGGTGCAAAGGGACTGCCAAATAGAGACCCCATTTCTAACAGTCAGGTACACTTCTCTGACAGAAATAAGACAATATTAAGCTTTGGCACAAGTCCATGCAAGGGTTTTCAACAATCCCTGATCACTGCCCACTGGATTCTCAATTTAATACCTGATAAAACCAAACCATCCTTCTCCTGAAGGAAATGTTGCCTCAAAAGAGCACTGCTCCTAAGATCTTTGGCCTTGCAATCCTGCATTCACCAGGTGCACAAGGAACATATCATACTAAGGTCAATGAAGTCCTCTGCCAGAAGTCCCAGTGACCTTTGTTTGATCTGTTCTTGTTGTGGACACTAGGCCCAGCCACACAAGTGGGGCAGCATTTTTATCAGGATAAGTGGGGTAACCCTGTGTGAGAGGCATTTTGTGGATTCCTGCTGATTTCAGAAGTTTCTATCACAGAAATGCAAGGAAAATGTATCATGTTTAGGCAAAGCTTGAGATTTACACAGCATTGTGTCGAAGAAAACTTTGAGTTCCATGTGAGGCATGCCCCCTGAAATCCCCTTGTGTCCAAGTATTAACAATTTCTGTGTTTGGTAGGTGTCTGTGAATGGCAGCCGAGCACAGCCCTGAATACCACTGGTACTCCATTTTGCTGATCTCTCCAAGTAGAGTTTTAAGGCCTTTTGTGTCAGGGTCACTTGTCCCACCCACATAAACGTGGGAACTCCATGTGGTAGAAAATCTGTGGATCCCAACTGATTTTCGAACTTTCTAACACAAAAATGTGAGGAAAATTTGTATATTAAACAAAATTTGAGGTTTCCATGGCCATCTGGGTAGGAAAACCTGATGGAATCCACACACGTCACACCACCCTGGACTCCCTGGTTTTCTATATTTCAGAAATGTGCCTGTTTGGGAGGTTTCCCTGGGTGGTGGCATTGACAAGCACAAAATCTACAACCACCCACATTGTGAAAACAGCGTGCTTTCAGTGGAAAATGTTTATGTGTACGTATTGTTTTTGTGCCGTTTCCTATCATGGACATTAGGCCTACTCACAAAATTTGGGTTCCAGTTTTCTATGGAGGCATGTCGGAAAACTGGATGGTTGTCAATTTGCGGATCGCAACAGATTCCAGAAATTTGCAATGCAAAATGTAAATAAATTATTTATCTTAGCAGTTGAAACACTTTCAAATTTTGCAGGGCATTATGGGAAAGTGAGTGGGATCGATGCAAGTTGCACTACCCTGGATGCCCGTGGGTGTTACCTTTTCAAACAAGTTGAAGACTCAAGTCTTCAGCTTCTTGAGGAAACCAGAAATTATAGAGGCAGCACAGATATGTAGAGGCAGGTCATTCCAGGCTTCCAGAGCAAGTTGGAGAAGGCACTGCTGCCTGTTCTGGTGCTGTATATGCTTGGGATGTACGCAAGTAGGAGTCCGGCTGGGAGCAGGTGTCTGGAGGGTTTCTATAATCTGAGGTTGGTGTTGAGGTATGCTGGGCCAGGGTTGTGCAAGGCTTTGAATGTATGTCAGAGGTTTGAAGAGAGCTTGCATGTGGGTGGGGAGCCAGTGAAGTTCTTTAATGTGAAGGGTGTGTGTGTGGTGAGAGGTTGGGGTAAGCCTGGCTGCTGCATACTGCATGGTTTGGAGTCAACTGGTTAGTTGAGTGAGGGAGTAATTGAGCATCAAGGTTAGTGTAGCACCGATAGGGTTTAGTCCTTCGGTGAAGATGAAGTGACAGCATGTGTATCCTTAAGTATCTGCCTTCCATCTATGTAATATCCCAAGGAAAGCACACTTAGCCTAAACGTTTCCAACGTCTCCTAACTGTTCAGGTCTCTGTCTCCTTTAAAGTTCTGACTAACCCCGTATGCTTGAAAAGTAAACCTTTACTCATGTCTTCCGTAGCAGCTACCTGAAGTTCAAAAAGCTGTGTTTTTCATGCATCTTTACTGTGCTTGCTGTGCTAAAATCAACTTTGTCCCTGCTGTGGAAGCAAGTTAAGAAGTGTCCAAGTATGCCTTGAGGCCTAGGTTCACTGACCTATCTAAATCACTGATGTATTCTGGTAATATATACTTACCAAAATGAGGATGCATTTTACATGATCCTCCAAAAACCTTTAATTATATATGATGGTTTATCTTGACCTTGGAATACAAATATTTTTCACTTTTCCACTTTTGGTCTGTTGGTGATGGTTAGAATCAGAGACTGAAGGATTAATTATGTGTTTGTATATGTCACTTTAGCCCTGAAGAAGTATATGAAGCAGATGTGCCTTTATGAAACACATGTTGGCTTGTGATGCCAAGTAACATGAACTGATGGGTTTACGATGTCAATCAAAGGGAATTGAAGATAGTAAAGAACGACCATTGTACTCCATCAGAAGAAGTCTGAAGAATCCTCTTTTGTGCACACAGTAAAAGACTCTTCACTTACTTGGACATTGTGCCATAACTTCTACATTGTATTGGACCGCCACCCTTGTCACATTAATTTGAGCACATTGAAGATTGTTGCTGTACTTTTTTGAACTTTGGGTGTTTTGTGCTATCACACACATTGGCTACCTTTGAGTGTACATACTGAATTGTAATGAGCACGTACACATCCTGTCTGTCGGAGACTTTGACTGTAAATAGTTTGTTGGAATGTAATACGATGTTCTGTGATTTTTGGAACATCTTACAAGCAAACTTCTGCGGGAATCCTTTGTGTGAAGTCAAACTGTATCATATGACACAGTGCCAGCTTTGTAAAGCTCACTCAACAGCTCTACTCCCATATGGTAGTTATCCACATGAAGATTATAACTTGTATGAAGCAGTGGTTTGACAAGCTCCCATATAATCTTTGCCCTGACTCCTAACTTAGAAGAGCAGCTCACAGAATTTAGAACACTCTTAGGCTATTTAAATAACCAGGGAAGCTCTCACACAGCACGTACATTTTGAAGTCATAAGGAGCTCTTTTGAAAGATCGCTCTCTGTATTCAATCCAAAGAATCTCATCCAGTAACGACTGGTTGATTCTCTTGTTCCTCATTACCTTTAAAAGAGAAGAAGAGAATCAACCAATCATTGTTACTGCAGGAGACTCTTTGAACTGAATACAGAGTGTTACCTATTTAATTTTCTGTTGTATCTGCTTCTAGCAGCAGCACCCTGCTGCTGGTGCTGTTTAGGTTGTGCACCCATCATTATTGGGGTACAGATTGAAAGTGCTGCCGTTCATTTCTACCTAGTGGCTTTGAGAATTGTATATAAGTCTCTTTTATCCTACTTTAATGCGCAGGCGTGCTCCTTGTGAAAATTCACCATGCAATCACTCACAGTGAAATTAGCCAGTGCCAGAAGTGGCCTGGCTCATTGCCCTATCCTGCAGTGGTTTGAAGAATAATGTACATGACACAACAGACCAGTGGGTGAAGAGGCTGTTTACAAACCCCTATCCGTAAAATAGCTACATATATTACAGTAAAATCAAATGGTCATAGCTAATATTTCTACACTGGAGTACTGTTAGACCTGTCATCCTTAGGGTGATCTAAATGTTTCGTCTTACTCCTACTGTTTTTGCTGAATTGTTTTTTGTTGGCATTAGGACTTTGCTCACTTTACCTCTGGTAACCAGTGCTGAAGCGCTTGTGCTTTCTCCCTTAAACAAGGTGAAATTGGCTCACACCCTATTGGTAAATTTAATTTACATGTGCGTCCCTAGTAAAGCGGCACTACTGGTACCCACGGTCTGTGAATTAAATGCTGTTAGTAGGCCTGCAGCACTCTTTGTGCTACCCCCTTAAGTAGCCCTTTAAAAATGTCAGTCCTGCTATTGCAGCCTGTTTGTGAATTTGACTTGGCAAAATAAACCTTTTGTCCGGCCTAACCCCACCTTTTAAATACATATTCTCCCCTAGGGTAGACTATAAATATTAAATAGGGGAGGGTGCACCGTATTTAAAAATTTGGACATTAAAGACAGCTCTGTAGCACGAGGACTCTAGAAGTTCCACCCACCAGGTATAACTATTGGACCCTCAGACCCAACACTTCAGTACACATCTGGACCTGTGGAAGACTCAGAAGAAGAACTGCCATGCTGCTCCCGCAAGGACTGCCCTGCTGTCTAAGTGAAAAGTTCCGGTCCTACATCTTGAAACCAGGAACCAGAGTGACTCCAAGAACTAGTTGGCTGGCCTCCTGATTCGAGCCTGCAGGACAGAAAAGGCTCCAAACACACTTAACCCTGCACCTGGATTCTGAGTCATTTTTGTTCTTTTGATGTGAAATAATTTAATACATTTTACTCTCTTTTCCACATTGGTGTGGAATTTTGTTTGTGTTGTGTGTGCACTTCATTACTGTTTTAGTGCTGCATAAATACTTTACACTTTGCCTCTAGGTTAAGCCTGACTGCTTATAGGGGGACAGCATGTAGACAAGAAAGAATAGACCTCCCCCCCCCACAAACAAATCCATGGTGGACTAGTGTTCCTCCTGCTTGTGGATCGTCATGGAACCATGATCCACAAGCAGGTAACTCTTTCAGGGAGGCATTTCTTGAAAGCGGGAAGCTCTCCCATTTCCAACATAACTTCATGAAGCGTGAAGAGAACGTTTTCTGCAGGACATGGTGAAAGGAGTTCACCTCCTTCTGTCCTCCATAACTGGTAGGGATTTGTGACCTTAAACAGTGAAGATCCAGAATTGATAGGTGACACATTGTCTGAAGCTTGATCCAGATTTCTGCAAGGTATTACATGTTATTATAAACAGTTATTACCAAATGACAGAATTGGCAACAGGAGAGAATCAGGAAGGCAAGGCTGTGCAGTGCACAGAACGGTAATGTAATCTACTCTATGGCAACTGCAAACTGGTGCATAATGTGAGGCGCCACATATGTGGCCCACTTTGATACCCCATCTCAGCTTAATTTTACATGTTTTAGGCTGACATCGCTTTTAGCAATGCCATTTTAGACACCTTATGCTTGCACAATATTAATCTGAGAAGGCTCTCTACATATTGCTTGTTTTCAAAAAGCCTTTCTCACTATGTAATCTGTACACTGTGTTCAAGGCTAGGAACACAGAACAAGATATCCTAGTACTTGTGTTGCCTGTTCAGAGACAGCTTCTAATATCTAGACATATCATTGCATCAGGGATGTGTTTGTAACACAGTGTCATTTTGGTTATATAAATGGTGCATTGCCCTATACGGGTCAGCCGAGCGCTCCAGCCACAACTATCCTGGAATGAATCCTGTGTTTGACATGCAGCTCTGCTGACGCTAATATTCCATCTTGCAGAAAAGGATTACCAACTTCACTCTAGACCACCTCCCTGGCACAGCTTTCCGTAGGTTGCAAGCTGTCCAGCTCGATATGCCAGAGGGTACACCCATTATGCTCTTAAAGTGTAGGAAGATATAGATCTAAGATTACCATGGTTGGACTGTTCATTCTTTTCACCATGTGGTACGGCTGGTTACAATGCTTTGTTTCATCTTCCTAATAAACGCATCTCATTCTCTCTTTGCCAGAATATGATTATTTCAATAAATGTTTGAAAACCTTTATTCATAGCTTTCTTGTGTTTACCCCAGGCGTGCATGAGTAAAACAACAAAAGGCTAAGATCTGTTTCCACAACTTCCTTGGGTGTCAGATTATCATGTTTGAGGTTGCCAAAATAATCTGTTACTCTGGGAAGGCTGGGGTTTCAGGTGAGGCACTATGAGCTAGCTAGGGATTGGACTGCAGTTCCTGATAGTGTAGACAGAATCAGTCCTGTTGTCCTGGAGTTCTGTCACCCTAATACGCAGCCCTGCCTTTTGGTGGGAATGGTATAACATGGTGCCACCAACAGTATTGGGTCAGCTACTTATTTAAGGGGCCTTCTGAGTAGTTCCGGTGTATACCCAAGGTCCCCTAAGTCACATTAAAATGGAGATGTCGATGGTGTTAGGAATCAATTATTCTTATGCCTCAAGCATTTGCTGCGAGCAAAAGACACATATCAGAAAGACTGAAGAAGGAAAAACTAAAAAGCGTCATAAAGGGAAAAAGTTGAAAGTTGCAGGATAAGATGAAGGGGCAGGGGTGGCCGTAAATGCATTTGAGAGGCCCAAGATGGCTTCAGGATTATGCTGCCTCAGTATTTAGTGCTTGCAGATTTAATTACAGCAGTCTCGTGTTTAACAGAAGGGCTTTGAGCACCGGCACCTCTTTATTTACAAATTAAGCACTGGAGCTTATAATGTTTTAGAAATAGTATTAACATATGCGGAACACCAAAATTGGTACCTAGGCACCCTGCCACATGTATTACAAAACATTAGACTAAGTTCCCTCAGCGGTGATGGGGCTACATTTCCAGTCTTAGCTGGCTTCACACCTTATCCTAATATACAACTAAATGAGGTGATTTATGCCAACTATACAATGGTCTGGTTAGACTGTCGTGTAGGTTCTCATTATGCTAATGAGGCTACTGGATTTGGGCAGAAGAATCACATGGATTTTGGGTAATAAGTACAATTCCACACCATATGAGGCCTGTCGGCCTAATCAGAGTTTCCCGGCTAACTAGCAGCGCCTCATCTCTTGGCCGAGATGATTGTGGCAACCGGGCGATTGACAAGAAAGTCTCCTCAGGGGAAGTTGTGGTCAATCAGATCTCATCCCTTTCTCTCAGTTATCCAAGTCTCACATAGGCAAGGACAAAAGAGGCAGAATATAGTTCAATAAGAATGTATTGAAATAACTGCATTGTAGATAAAATAGCATGTATTACAAGCAAGCAGGTGAACATCATCTTTCATGCCTGCATAAGGAAGCCCGTAGTCTAGAGAGACTGTCCCCATGTAGCTCAGGGGTTTGGCTGTCTAAGCAAGTAGCTGTAGCGAAGCAATCAGCTATCAGCATACAGTTGTGGTCATCTGGCTGGAATCTCCCTCTAACATGTTTGGGACAAAGTGGTGTTTTTATAATAACACAGTTGACATTCTGAGAAATGGCCCCCACGTATGAGTGTGATTTTTCTGTGAATGTTGGAGACACAGCGTACCACGTTTATCGGCAACCCTATCTGACTTTAGTCTTGTAAAGGCACAGAGTGACTTACTAAGAACGTACTGCTTTCATAGGTGAAAGGACAATGAGATAGAGAAAATAAAACAGCACTGTGAAATGTGGCTATTGCTAGAAAAATAAAGCAGTGCAGAATAAAATTTAACTGGCTTAAAGTGCACAGCAGCAGGCCTAGTTAGCTAGAATGAAGTGTCTAAAATATGGCTAAAATAGCTATACAACACCCTCCCCTTGCTGGTTTAAAGGTAGTTTAAAAGCTCAAGCTAAATTGAGTCTAATAAAACCGTAGCATAAAAAACATGTAACATAAATGTTAATAGTGACAAGTTAAGAGACACATGAGCAGGAAGAAAGGACAATTTAAGTCACAATGGTGCCAAAAAAGACCAAATACAAAAGCCAGTGTCATTTTGGAACTCGCATAATTACATTTGGGAGAACTGAAGCCAGGAGACGTTGAACTTCGACAAGTGGTAAAATATCCAAATTATGACCAAGAAAGACCACAGAGCACTCATGTTCCAACACCTGACCTCCAGCTGAGGTAGCAGCATTCCGTGTTCTGCCCTCCATTGATTTAAAAGTCGCAGTATCCACAAATGGCAACTCATAGACGGCGTCCCGTAGCAAACACACCCTCAATGCATATGTCTGATAATGAGCCCTCATCAAGAACATTAACAGATCAGCATCTAATGAAAGTAAGCGCTGCGTAGAAAGACAGACAGACAGTGCACATTCAAAGAGGCACCAGAGGCATCGACATACGGGCTGCACACAATCCAAAACCGGTCGGAATGGCAAAGACCAGTCACACTCCAGTTGTTCCAGGAGTGGTGCTCAGAAATGCTGCAGCATGCGTTCACAACACAGTTGTGTTGGCAGAAGCGCTTTCAGTCCTCCTTGCTGTGAAGGGACAGCCATTGAGCATGAAAAGTAGCAACAGCAAAATGCCACCTATTGTAGCAAAAGTAATTGGAAATCCCCTGAAAGCAGTCGAAAATATTGAGTGTATGGCTGAAGGTATTGAGCCGGCTATGGAGGAGAAGGTGTGAATGAAACCAGAGCCAACAGCCTTAAAAAGTGGGTGATTCCAGTAGTATTGGACACACTAAATATTTGTCCCACAAGTTCACCAAAGTGTCTTGGAAAATGAGTGCTTAAAAGGGACTGAATCTCTGGCAATGACCTCGCAACCTGAAGTGCATAGGTCTCGTGTGCAGATGTAAGCGCCACATGTTTTTGACACAATAAAGCCTTTAGACTGGTCAACTTGTCAAAATTCACATCAGAAGTAGCAATATGAGACCAAACGTCTGCTACACCTTTTAGTTGTGTTGGGGAAAAAAGGACATTCCCGCAACATGTAACAATTTGGGAGACCAAAATGACATAAGCTATTCCGGCTCGCATTCCGCAACACCTCTCACTATTAGGGAGCACATAGCTGCCATTTAAGAGCACCTGGAAAGCTGGTCTACTCAAGACGATTGGATCTCCCTTCAGATAACAAGCCAAATTTGCAGTTGAGGCATTATACGCCCTGTGCAAGGACAGCTATTTACAAACCATTGAATGGCTCACAGAAGACTTGCATTCACTACCGCTAAGAAAGACCTCTTTCATGGCATTGAAACATTTGTACGAGAAGGGACTCTCCCACACCTTGTGTATGCAACTATCTCCCAGCCTCTCATATCTGCCCACTGGAATGTGTTTCAAACAAGACGTGTATTGAAGTGTCAAAATGGGCAGATTTATAACCCCATGTATTAGCCATTCAGCAGATGGTATTTCAGCCACAGTAAAAGGCAACTTTTCTAATTTCTCATTATTTAACATGATGTATGCAGCTTCCTTCTTAACCATTATTTGTTGTCATCACATTAAATTAAATGTTAACAAAATATCCCTTGCACTCTTATGTTGCCAGGGAATGCAACCTGCTTTTAGTGTTTGTAGTGTCCAACCTAACTGCATAATGGATCTTAGCTGACTTTGTCCATGTTGTAAAAATGAGGTCAATCTGTAATATGTCTATTGCAGAGGATACAATATTATTTAAGGTGTATATTCGGTCGGACAAGGTAGTAATCCCATTATCTACAACAGGTAATGCTTTCTGTAAATTTTCCTGATCTATTTGCCTTAACCGGGTGGCCGCTTCTTGTTGGGAAAGCTCCCAAATCTCATTATATGTTGCATATAAGAAGCATTTGCTGTGTTGTGTTCTGGGGCCTAACAGAAAATCCTGTAAATCTGTTTCATTAAACAGTAGACTCAGATGTTCTTTGACATCATCCAGTGAGGAACTCTTCAACCATTGCTGGCATACTTTTTCTACAGTATATGTTGTCACTACACCAGAATGTTCCGAGGACACATAGCGAGGGTCCGGTCTATTTGTTCTAAAACCCGCTGTGGAGTTCACAAAACATGTATGGCACCCATTGGTGTCTACTGGCCACAATAACCACCCACCTGGATGTGAAAGTGATGTGTTAAATGTTCCATTATGGACCCACTCATTGAGCTGATCTTCAGATGCATTTATATATTTTTGCCATTTGTAAAATCTTGCGGGCGCGGGAATACTGGGCACATTCATTCCTTCATGTTTGCTAAGCCTAAACAACTTGTTTGTTGTACTGTTTTGTTTAGAAATATAATTTGAACAGGTATCAGGCATGCTCTAAATAAAGCTTCCTCTCCTCTTATTTGCCAATTTTTAGTTCCCCACTCACTTTTTAAGCCAATCGACTTTAACCAGTACTCATAGCCCTCTATAGCCAATCGGGAAACAAAGGAATCAGAATAAATTAATTTTGTATCAGTTAATAAAACATGTTGACTTACCATTACTGACAGTTTGAAATAATATGACTCAACATTTTTAACATTGTGCCCAGAAAAATATGCAAACTTTCCAGTACACGTTTTGGAACTGCCCACTGGTGGAGTCCGGCAGTGTTCCCACTGTGTGAATCTAAAAATAGTATTTGGGGTACTCGCTCTGTGAATGAAATAATGTCCATAGTAATTATAACAGAACATATCTCCATTATTTCCTTTGGATTGGTACACATCTTCATTTTAAAATACTGTAGATCAGACATCATACATAGCATTAACAGTTTTCACATCCCAATCATCAGTAACCACTCGGGTGAAATTATATAATTCATGGAAAGTTTGAATACATTTGGGGGGTTATTTCAACTTTGGAGGAGGTGTTAATCCGTCCCAAAAGTGACGGTAAAGTGACGGATATACCACCATCCGTATTACGAGTCCATTATATCCTATGGAACTCGTAATACGGCTGGTGGTATATCCGTCACATTTGGGACGGATTAACACCTCCTCCAAAGTTGTAATAACCCCCATGGTATTTGAACGACCTCCGTTGGGCCATATATATCAAATAATACTTTATCCCAAACAATCCCATTAGGAATTGGTGTGGCTGAAATGTTCACTAGGGACAAGTCTCAGTGGACTTTGTGTGATGAAAGATGTGGTTTTAGGATCTCATCCACTAGTTCAACTGTAGAGCGTTCTGGAAAGTATTGACCATTTATAAGAAAAAAGAAAACAATGACAAACCCAATCCAAAGGAGGAAGACAAGTACAGTTAATAAGAGCCATTGATAGTTCCATGGAAGAATGAAATAGTTAATTTTGAGCCAAACTATCAGCTTACATGCTCTTGACAGTTCTGTTGCAGTGGAGGCAGATGAGTCATTGTCATTAATGTTGACAAAATATCCAAAAGCTGTTCGTGCAAAAACTGGAGCCGTGTTTTGTTGAGGAGATCTGGCAGAAGATTCTCTCAGTGGTTCATATGAGAACGCCTCGGGGTCAATATCATGTAATATAGATGTCACACGAGCTGAGAACAGTCCTGGGCTGTTCTTGTACCCTTGTGGGAGTCGGCAGATTTTTTTTTGGAGAGCCTAGGGAGCTGAAACTTGTTAAGTCCCTACTTTCCGGTGCTATGTTTTGGCAGAAAAACTAGTTGGATATTTCCAGGGTTGTCTTGTATTTTTTGTGCACTATATTGTTCATGAGCACTGTGCTGTGTGCATTTTGCGTTGCAAATGTGCGTGTGTGACTGTTTAAATGTCTGTATTCTAAGGCTATTCTAAATTAATGGTCAGGTTTGGCGACTGGAAACAGTGGATTATTCATTGATGAATCTGAGGGTTCAATTACACCCTGGTACTCTAATTGGTTGAGGATTTCCCTCACAGGTGCTTTTGCTTCATACTTTATTGGATATTGTGGTTGAGGTTGTGATTTTATTGGTATTACGTGGTAGGGGAAATCTTTGTCCCACCCTACGTGATTGAGATATAACGCAGGTGCTTGCACCGCTGTCCAATCAATGGTGTACATTTCAACAAGCTTTCTGGGAACAAGGGGCAAGAAAGATTTTTCAATAACTTTCTCTCCATGAAGGAGATCGCAGACAAATTCTGGTGTCAAATCTTTTTCGGCCAGCAAAATATCATAAAAGGAGACAACGCGGTCCCAAAAGATGGAGTCTATCATATGTTCAATGTCCCCCCTCTAACTGAATAGTTACTTTATACACCCTGTTAGGTGTGGATACACTCATGCCCGCAGTCTCAACTTGCAAGAAGTCATCTGCTGCTTTCAGCTCCAGATGCTCTTGAAGATCCTGCAAACTCTTGTGACCTCTTCCTTTCTTCAGTAAATCCCTCTTCTTAAGTGGCATGTCGGATTGTAACTGCTGCCACTTTTTCTTTTTAAATTGAGGATTTTGTTGGGGAAATTTCTCTTCTTTAACTGAAACTTCAGACGAGTGTTGCGAGTCCTTTCTTGGTTTCACGTACTCAGTTTGCTGCTATGACCACCCACCTCTCTCACTGCATTTTTCCGGTGAGTCCTGAAAGGAACGAGATTGGCATGTGTCAGTATATTGATATCTGTCAGGCATTTTTTTATTATCTCTATTTCTAAGATTATGGTGGTCATTACAACCCTGGCGGGCGGTGTTAAAACGACAGGAAGACCGCCAACAGGCCGGCAGTAAAAAAATTGGAATCACGACCGTGGCGGAAACCGCCAACAAAGACAGCCACTTTAACACTCCGACCGCCATGGCAGTACAAACAAACAGCTTGGCGGTCACCGCCAACAGACAGGCGGAGGACAAAGTACCGCCCACAGTATCACAACCTACCAATTCACCACCTTTTCCGGGGCGGAATCACCGTGGACAAAAACACGGCGGAAACAGGACCTCGAAAGGAAAACGCTCACCTCTAAACACCCCACGAGGAATCCGGATGCCATGGAACCAGAGCTGCAGATCCTGCCAGCCCTTCTCTTCTTGCTCCTCTACGAGGAGCACGAACACCGGCGGCGAAGCCCGCGGTGAGTACTGCACCTACGACACAAGGGAGGGGAAAAACAGGGACACACACACGCAACACACAACACCCCCACCCCCACCGTCACCGACGACAACACACACACTAATAAAGCATGATACATTATAGTTACACACCCCAACCCCCACGGAAGAATGCAAAGACCAAAGAAAATGAGTGTAACCATTGTAATACGTTAAAATCAAGTACACAAATATATATATATATATATATATACACTATAAACAAAATATACACCAAGCTTAGTAGTCCAGGTAGTGCTCCATTGAAGTCCGTGGAACACTGGGCCCACACGGTATGGGCGAGGCCCACACAAGATCCCCGACCATGACAGAGAGAACACTGCAGGGGCATCAGATAGCAATAAAACAGGCACCTCAGGGGGAGGGAAAGGGGGGGCACCTCAGCCAGTTGAGTGCACGATGCCAAATCCACGAGGGGGCCACATGGCCACTGTTCAATCCTGGGGAGTGCAAAGCCACAGTCTCACGAGTCTCTACAGTGGGTGGTTTGCCCACTGTTAAATCCTGGGGAGTGCAAAGCCACAGTCTCTCAAGTCTCTACAGTGGGTGGGTTGCCCACTGTTCAATCCTGGGGAGTGCAAAGCCACAGTCTCTCAAGTCTCTACAGTGGGTGGGTTGCCCACTGCTGCATCCTGGGGAGTGCAAAGCCACAGTCTCTCAAGTGGATGACAGTCTCCACTGGTTCTGGAGGGGGCCTTGTGCCCAGAGTGCTTCATCCTGCCAAGGTCTGAGGTAGTGGATGGATCTCTCCACTGGTTCTGGAGGGGGCATGGTGCCCAGAGTGCTTCATCCTACCAAGGACTGAGGTAGTGGATGGATCTCTCCACTGGTTCTGGAGAGGGCTTGGTGCCCAGAGTGCTTCATCCTGCCAAGGACTGAGGTAGTGGATGGATCTCTCCACTGCTTCTGGAGGGGGCATGGTGCCCAGAGTGCTTCATCCTGCCAAGGACTGAGGTAGTGGATGGATCTCTCCACTGGTTCTGGAGGGGGCTTGGTGCCCAGAGTGCTTCATCCTGCCCGTGACGGACTCAGTAGCGTCAGTGCCCTTGGTGCTCATGGGCCAGCGGTGCATGTGGCGGCGGTGCCCTGTTCAGCGGTGCTTGTGGCGGTAGTGCCCTGGTCAGCGGTGCATGTGGCGGCGGTGCCCTGTTCAGGTTGCTTGTTGCAGCAGTGCTCTGTTCAGCGGTGCTTGTTGTGGCGGTGGCCTATTCAGCGGTGCTTGTGGCGGCGGTGTCCTTTGCAGTGACTCAGTTGCTGGCAGTCCTTCATGGCCCAGCGGGGCTGGTGCTGCAGGTCCTCTCTGGCCCAGCGGGGCTGGTGCTGGCGGTCCTGTCTGGCCCAGCAGGGCTGGTGGTCCTGTCTGGCCCAGCAGGGTAGTTGCTGGCGGTGGCCCCTTGGGCAGCAAGGCAGGTGCTGGCGGTGGCCTCTTGGGCAGCGGGGATGATGGCGGTGGGCTCCTGGGCAGCGGGGATGATGGCGGTCTTCTCCGCCGTGCTGCTCTTCCCAGACCTGCTGACTTTCTTGTGGCCCTTCCCCACCTTGGAAGGTGTTGCAGCTGACTCCACACTCCCACCTGTACCTCTGGGAGCGGTTTTGGTGGCTGGAGTCTTCCCCCTCTCCCGCCGGGTACTGGCCAACTTTTGATGCTTCACAGGTGGGGGACTGTCTGTGCTGTGGTTCCGTGCCACACTGGCTGCCCTGGTGGCAGGTGCACTCCAGATTCCAGTGACTTCAGGCACCACTGGTCCAGGAGATGTTGTGGCTGAGGTGCTAGGTTGGGACCTGGAGAGTTGGGCCCTAGGAGGCGGACGGGGTGGGGGAGGTGTGGGAAAGAGGTCAAGGTTGGACAGGAAATGTTTTTGGGAAACACTGAGACGGGTAGCTGGAGGGGGTTTGGGAGTGGAGGAAGAGATTGTGGTTTTAGGAGGTGTTCGTTTGGTGACTTTGGGTGAAGGTGCATGCGCTGGAGGCTGTCGTGAGGTGGATGGCTGTTGGGTGGGTATGTGCCTGCGTTTGTGTATCTTGGGAGGTGGCGACACAGACACACTGGGAGAGGACACCGGGGACGTGTGAATGGCAGTGGGGGTGGTGACTGCACGTGAGCGGGGTGTGGTGGTGTGTGTGCTGGTGATGGCAGTAGTGGCTGTTGATGTAGTGCATGCAGGTGTGAGTGGAGATGAGACTGGGAGGGAGGAGGGGGACACAGTGGAGGCAGTGGATGTAGGTGTGTCTGCATGTGTGTGATGCTTGCGTGAGTGCCTGTGGGATGTGTGGTGCTTATGTTTGCCTGAGCTTCCCTTGTGTGTTGAAGTGTGTGCATGCTGGTCTTAAGGTGTGCTTGGGATAGGCTGAGGTAGAGGGGATTGGGTCTGGGTGGAGGAAGTTGGAGGGGGGAGGCTAGACACAGGGACAATCGCTGCCATCAGTGCTGAGGCCAGAGTCTGAAAAGCTCGCTGAAGGGCCGCCTGACCAGAATGAATTCCCTCCAGGAATGCATTGGTTTGTTGCAACTGCCTTTCTACACCCTGCGTGGCATTCAAAATGGTAGACTGCCCAACAGTGAGGGACCTGAGGAGGTCAATGGCCTCCTCACTGAGGGCAGCAGGGGTGACTGGGGCAGGGCCTGAGGTGCCTGGGGCGAAGGTGATGCCCACCCTCCTGGGTGAGCGGGCACGGGGCAAAGGCTGAGGGGCTGCTGGGAGGGTGGTGCTGGTAGGGGGGGTGGCAGCTGTACCTGTAGATGCGGGGGCACAGATGTTGCCACCACCACAAGGGAGCTCCCATCAGAGGACGATTCCACGTCACTGGTGTCTGCTCCTGTCCCCGCCAGGGAGCTCCCCTCGCTCTCCGTCCCACTGGTGTACTCCAAGTCCGTTGTATCGCCCTCCAGGGCCATGTGGGATGCAGCTCCCTCCTGCTCCGTTGCCACTGCTCCTCCGCCTGATGATGCTAATGCACACAAGAACAGGGAGACCAGAAAAAGGGGGGGACGACAGAAGAAAGACATGTTGAGTGCATGCATTACCGCTACCGTTGGCGGACACGACAGACACAGAAGCCCCCTGCACTACGCCGCGCACTTGGCCTCCACTGTTCAATCCCTGGGACATGGCCTACAAGGCTATGGACGACATCTGCGCACAAGGATGACACAGGAGCCTGACTAGGTGTACTTGGCGCTGTACACAGGTGGGGTGGGGTGCCACAGGCTCTGCCAGAAGAAGGGGACCTTGCCTCCTAAACTCGCCCTGGCCTAGGGAAACCCACAGCCCACCTCCCCCACCCAGACACCTCCACTGCACGCAAAATCAGCAGAATGAGAGTGTACTCACCCCCTTGTGGCTGCTGTGATGCCCCCAAGCACCCATCCAATTCTGGGTACGCCACCGCCAGGATCCTGAACATCAGGGGGGTCATGGTGCGACGGGCACCCCTCCCACGTTGGGAGGCCATCCCCAGCTGGGCCTCCGCTGTCTCCTTGCTCCAGCGGCGAATGTCCTCCCATCTTTTCCGGCAGTGGGTGCTCCGTCTGTGGTAGACCCCCAGGGTCCGGACGTCCTTGGCGATGGCACGCCAAATGTCTTTTTTCTGGTGGGCGCTGACCAACATGAATTGTGCGGGGGAAAAGAAAAGTTATTACCAAATGCACAGTCACAGTCATTGGCCCCCATCCCTACCCTTGCCATGATGCACATGCACTCACCGTCATTTCATGCACGCCTCAATCTCCCCCCCATCTTTCATCCACCCCACTCCACATAGGCATAGCCCATACAGCATGCTCCCAGTGTATTAACCTGTTTGTCTGGAGGACCGTAGAGTAGCGTGTACTGGGAGAGGACCCCATCCACGAGTTTGTCCAACTCCTCCGATGTAAAGGCAGGGCCCCTTTCCCCAGTAACACGAGCCATTGTCTCTTCCAGACCGAGGTCACAGCAGCACTTGCAGTCTAGGTCCTCTCCTGTCGGAGATCAGGTATTGAGTGATTGAACAGATAGAAAATGGCAGTCACGTCCGCGGCTGTGCGTACTGTCACCGCCGGCGTACATTGTCATTGGCTCCTGGGACCCATAGGGTTCAATGTTACCAATGCAGCATTGTGCTGGGGTCTTCGACCGCCTACCGCGACTGTGTACAACGCCAGCGCAGTTACCTCACATCCCATTGTCCCACTTTACAGGTCAGGCAGACGCCGTTTCAGGGGCCCACATGGCTTAATTTTTAACTACGTCACACATACCTAGGCCTAGCCCCAACACACATACAGGCCAATTTTCGGATTATGATTTGTGTTCTGTGTAAGCTGTGGGTACGTACCTCTGAGTTGTTTGACTCTGTGCTCGCTGTTGTCCTTCATAGGCACCGTCGGCTGGGACATGTGAGGAGATGGCAGCATCCTCCAGTGTACAGACTGCTGGTGGACCTGTCGACAATGGAGGAAAGACATGTGATCATCACATACAGGCTTGACCGTGCCACAATCCAGGAACTGTGTGCCCAGCTAGAGCCAGACCTGATGTCAGCTATCAGCCATCCCACAGGAATCCCCCCTCAAGTGCAAGTGCTGTCAATACTCCATTCCCTTGCAAGTGGGTCATTTCAAACAACAGTGGCCATAGCATCAGGGATGTCCCAGCCTATGTTTTCCAAGGTGTTGTCCAGAGTGTTGTCTGCCCTGCTGAAACACATGTGGAGCTACATCGTTTTCCCTCAGGTGGAGGATTTGCCTACAGTGAAAGGAGACTTCTATGCCCTGGGACATATCCCCAACATCATAGGTGCCATTGATGGGACACATGTGGCTTTGGTACCCCCCCGCAGGAGTGAACAGGTGTACAGAAACCGGAAGAGTTATCATTCCATGAATGTGCAGATGGTGTGTTTGGCAGACCAGTACATCTCCCATTTGAATGGCAAGTTCCCTGGCTCAGTGCGTGACGCCTACATTCTGCGGAATAGTAGCATCCCTTATGTGATGAGTCAACTCCAGAGGCACCGTGTGTGGCTAATAGGTGAGCACCTGGAAGCAAGTCAGTGGGAAAAGTTGTCTGAGTCTGGGGATAGCCCTCCAGGTTAGTGTGTATCTAACAGTTGTCCCTCGCCATTTGCAGGTGACTCTGGTTACCCCAACATGTCATTGCTACTGACCCCAGTGAGGAATCCCAGGACAAGGGCAGAGGAAAGCTACAATGAGGCCCATGGGCGAACTCAGCGGATAATAGAGCGGACCTTCGGCCTCCTGAAGGCCAGGTTCAGGTGCCTCCGTATGACAGGTGGATCCCTATTCTACTCACCAAAGAAGGTGTGCCAGATCATCGTGGCCTGCTGTATGCTTCACAACTTAGCTTTGCGACGACAGGTGCCTTTTCTGCAGGAGGATGGTCCAGATGGCGGTGTTGTTGCAGCTGTGGAGCCTGTGGACAGTGAAGACGAGGAAGCAGAAGAAGAGGACATGGACAACACGAACTCAGTGATCCTGCAATATTTCCAGTGAGACACAGGTAAGAATACAAACCTGCCTACTACATGTACTTTAACACTACTACCTCTCTACTGTCTGTCATTTTCACCCAGTGTATGGTCACTGAGTTGTCACTTTCCCTTATGATTTCACAGATGTGTGTCCCACAGTGTGACATCTGCTTTGCTTCCTCATGGACTAGAGCTGTGTGACATAGGTATGTTGACATTACACTTGAAAGAGCATTTTGCCACAGTAATTGCTAATACACTATTCAGAAATCACAGACTGCCTCCAGATTGTTTTGTGCTTCAAGGGTGTTTATTTAAGTGCTCAATATTGGAGGGGGTTGTAAAATGGCGAGGGGTGATGTTGGAGGAATGTCCATGGCAGATTCCAGTCTATTAGTCACACAGGTGCATTGCCCAAATGGGCATAGGAAGTGGAGCTGGGGCAGTTTGAGGATGGACAGGGTGACAAAGTGAGACAGAAGGATGACATTCAGGGTGGTCTCATTTCTTGGCGGGTTCTTGGCATCGTTCTCTGTCTTTGTCCTGGATCTCAGGGACCGTTTGTGGGGTGGTTCTCCCTCTGCAGGGGGTGGGGTGCTGGGTTGGTGGTCCTGTGGTGGTGCCTCCTGTCCACTAGCGCCGGCAGAGGTGGTGGACGGTTCATCGTCCATGCTAGTGTCAGGTGCCCCTTGTTGTGCCACAGTGTCCCTCCTGGTTTTGAGTACTTCCTTCAGCACCCCTACGATGGTGCCCAGGGTGGAATTGATGGCTCTGAGTTCCTCCCTGAACCCCAAATAATGTTCCTCCTGCAGGCGCTGGGTCTCCTGAAACTTGGCCAGTACCGTTGCCATCGTCTCCTTGGAGTGGTGGTAGGCTCCCATGATGGAGGAGAGGCCTCGTGGAGAGTGGATTCCCAGGGCCTGCCCTCCCCCTGTCACACAGCAGCCCTCCCAGTTCCCTTGTGTTCCTGGGCCCCCGTCCCCTGGACCATGTGCCCGCTACCATTGCCCCCAGGTCCCTGTTGTTGTTGGTGTGGTGGGTTAGCCTGGGTTCCCTGTAGTGGTGGACACACTGCTGATTGACGTGTCCTGGGGACGGAGGTATGGGCCCGCTGGGTGGGTGCTGTGCTTGTGTTTCCAGAGGGGGGAAGGTCTGTGATGGCCTGTGCCAGTGTGAGGGGAACCGACTGTCCCGAGGTCCCCGATGGGCCGGGCTGGTCATCTAGATCCAGTTAGACAGAGCTGCTGTCATCACTGTGGGCCTCTTCTATTGGTGGTGTGGATATGTGTGGACCCTCCTGTCTGGTGACGTTGGGTAGGGGTCCTGCAGGGGTATAAAAGGATGTTTATTACATCTGTGTGTGCCATGGTGTGCAATGGGTGGGTGTCCGTGTACCCCACTGCTTGCATTCCTGTGTAGGACCTTGTGTGATGATGGTTTAGGGGGGTGTATGGGTATGTGCAGTGGGCATGCTTTGGTGATGGGTGTCCATGCTTTGTTGTTGCATGCAGGGCTTGGTGTTGGGATGGGTGGGTTGTGATAGTGGGACATTTGTGAGGAGTAGGAGTGATGGGGTGAGGGTGAGGGCATGTGATGGCATGCAGGTAGGATGGGGGATGTAATAGTTAAGATTTGACTTACCAGAGTCCATTCCTCTATCTACTCCTGCGAGGCCCTCAGGATGCAGAATCGGCAAGACCTGCTCCTCCCATGTTGTTAGTTGTGGGGGAGGAGGTGGGGGTCCGCCGCCAGTCCTCTGAGCGGCAAGGTGGTGTCTTGAGATAACGGAACGCACCTTCCAACGTAGGTCGTTCCACCTCTTCCTGATGTCATCCCGATTTCTTGGGTGCTGTCCCACTGCGTTTACCCTGTCCACTATTCTGTTCCATAGCTCCATCTTCCTAGCTATGGAGGTGTGCTGCACCTGTGCTCCGAATAGCTGTGGCTCTACCCGGACGATTTCTCTCCTCCTCAGAGAACCTGGGGTGTCTTTGCCGTGCCATGGGGTGGTGTGGGTGATGTGTGGGTTGGTGAGTGTAGTGATAGGTGGGGTGATATTTAGTGGTGTGTTGTGTGAGGTGCGTGGAAGTTCTGTGGGTGATGGTATTGTGTGCCTGTGGATGCTTGGTAGTTGTTTGTGGTGTCTCTCTCTGGCCTTCATTTGGGATTTTGCTCGTAGGGGTTTGTGGGTGATGTGGGTGTGTGTTTTATATTGTAATGGGTGTGGTGTGTGTATGTGTATCAGGTGTGTGTATTTCGAATTGTCCAATGTGGCTGTGTTTTGTAAATGTGTGTGTATTTTGAGCGCAGCGATGTGTACCGCCAATGGAATACTGCGGTTGAAAGACCGCCGCATGGATTCTTAGGTCGTGATAGTGTGGGCGTATTTCTGTTGGCGTGATGGTGGAGGTTTTGTTTTTGCCAGTTTATCACTGACCTTTGGTGTGGCGGACTTGTGTGGGTGTCTGAATTTTGGCGGATTCCGTGCTGTGGGTCATAATAGCTGTGGCGGAATGCCGCAGTCGCGGCGGTGTGTTGGCGGTCTTCTGCACGGCGGTAAGCGGCTTTTACTGCCAATGTTGTAATGAGGGCCTATATCTATTCTGTGAGGTCTCCATGTGCAGAGATTCTCCCCTTTCTTTTTTAGGTGTTTGTTGTTTTTTATCCCAGAATTTTATGGAAACCTTCAGGTGCTTGCTTGGTAGGATCTTTATTAGATCTACCTTAAAATTGTGGTTTGGTTGGTCTGACCCCCACACTATCTCGACCAATATTAGAGTAGGTCTCAGTGATAATCTTTGGCAGCTCACATTCTTGATCCTGTACAAAAACATTCCAGAGCTGCATGCGCACTGCTAGTGCAACTGCTTCCCCTTTAAGATTACTCAATATGATTGAAGACACAGTGGCAAAATTGTTGGTGTACCGTATGCGGTAGTATAGAGGCTGACAAATACCTTGCCCCATGTATTGCAGTTATCAACTGTGGGAACTATCCAGAATGGCAAGCACATAGTGAGAATTCTACGTTCATCCTGAGGTCCCATATGGGGAAAAACTGCTTCCAGCGCATTTATTTTTGGAGCTAATCAAAACGGAATTTCCCCAGCGCTTGGAGGGTGCCCTACCCATGATCGAATGTACATTAGCAGAGTTAATGCCTGGTGTAAGTGCATGTAGTTGCGCTGGGGCAGCACGTGCTGGGTTAGTATTTAATGTTTACATTACAAACTGTACTAACAGTCTGTATATTGTTGTGAGCTCTATATATAGGCTGCGGATCTCAGCTAGCGCTGTGTATATGTGACAATAAAGGCCAGATCGGGCCATCATTGCTCAGAGGACCTAACCTAATGTAATATTGTATGTGGTAGGGCACCATCAAGCCAATTATTATGGTCTTGATAAGATAAAAGTAGTTCTAAATATGCATAAGCTCGGTATTGTGCAGGTGTATTTGCAGGTGCATAGTGATGAAATGTGTTTGTGTTCCTATCAACTGCTGGAAAGGTAACCCAAGAATAAAAAGAATCTGTTCTGTAGGCTGGATAGCCTTAATAACAAATGTAACTGGACCCCCCAGGCCGTTAGGACATTTGCCAATAAATGTGCAGTAAGGGGCGGTCGCATATTTACTGCAATTACCACCCGTTGTGGGTTCACCATGTCAATGGTAAATGTATGTTTAGAAATAAGAAAACCAACTGGGGATTGGTCCTTTTAAGGTTCAAGCATGAACAACCTGCAGCTCAAGGTAGGTACTATATAGTTAGCTGAGGAGGAAATCCTCAATACCATGGACGTCTCCGTATATAGTATTGATGTGTCTTTAGCCTTTAGTGAGACGGAGATACTTAGGAGGATCAGAATATTAGTGACTGACCAAACTTTGGCGGTGCCATGTCGCGTAGGTTCTCATTATGCTAATGAGGCTACTGGATTTGGGCTCAGAATCACATGGATTGTGGGTACTAAGTATAATTCAACACCATATGATGCCTGTCGGTCTAATCCAGGTTTTCCAGTTAACTTGGCCGAGATGATTGTGGCAACCTTGCGCATGACAAGAAAGACTCTTTAGGGGAAGTTCTGGTCAATCAGATCTCATCCCTTCCTCTCAGTTAGCCAAGTCTCACATAGGCAAAGACAACAGAGGCAGAATATAGTTCAATAAGAATTTATTGAAGTAACTGCATCTTAGATAAAATAGCATGTATTTCAATAACTAGGATGATAAAACACAATAAAAGCAAGCAGGTGACAAGGAGAGTGAAACACAAAAACAGTCCCACCATACTGTCACTAGGATTGATATATAGTTCTCTTGCCTACGCTATATTTGAACACATCATAATAAGACTAATCTGTCCTTCAGGTTTTCCCCTGGGAGAACATCATCCCTCATACCTGGATAAGGAAGCCTGTAGTCTAGAGGGACACTGTCCCCATGTATGCGGGTTTAGCCATCTAAGCAAGTAGCTGTAGCGAAGCAATCAGCATACAGTTGTGGTCATCTGGCTGGAATCTCCCTCTAAAGTGGTTTGGACAAAGGGGTGTTTTTATAATAACACAGTTGACATTCTGGGGAATGGCTCCCAGGGTGAGTGTGTTTTTTCTTTGAATGTTGGAGACACAGCATACCACGTTTGTTGACAACCCTATCTGACTTTAGCCTTGGAAAGGCACAGAGTGACTTACTAAGAATGTACTGCTTTCCTAGGCGAAAGGACAATGAGACAGAGAATATAAAACAGCACCGCAAAATGCGGCTATTGCTAGAAAAATAAAGCGATGCTGAATAAAATGTAACTGGGCTAAATGCATTGTGGCAGGCCTAGTTAGCTAAAATATTGTGTCTAAAATATTACTAAAATAGCTATCCAACAAGGCTATACATATGTTTGATGCAGTTTGTTATGCATACAATACCAACTGGCCCAGTGTGGGCTGTTCAAGCTGTGCAGGTACAGTTAGCTGTGCCTGCGATTAGTCCTGTAACTATCAATGCTATAATTGGTCAAATACCCACAAGACCCACTAGGATGAAATTCCGTACTGGATTGTGCAAAAAACATATCAGCTTGAAGCAGTGTTTGCCCATATGGGTCCCCAGGGTAAGCACAGAGTTCTCACTGTGTACTTGCCACTCGGGATGGTTCTCCCCGTAGATGATTGTGCCACTTAGGACACATTCTTTGCTGCAATTTCTACCATATCACATGGTACACCATCACTTGCTGTTTTACCTGAAGTACTATCACAGATTCAAAATGAGTATGGGGCCACCCCTACTTTGAATTTGGGGATGAAATTAATTGGCAATTTGCCACAGTATCCTCAATTACTTTGAGTAACATGAAAGGGTAAGCAGCAACAATGACAATCAGCCAAAGCCTTGCGCAGGTCGCCGTTGCAGACTAGGAGCGCAAACTACAAAAAATTGTTGCAGACACCTATACATCTATGGGTCGATATAATTTGGGGGACAGACTAAATAATCCACAGCTTAAAGATAGCTCTGAAAGGGACACTATCAAGCAAGCACCCGAGTTTTCTAAAAAATGAAGAAAAAAGTTAATCACTGGATGGATCTCGGCAACTGGAGTCCTTTGATAAATTTTAAAATGTATGCAACCGTGATACATTAATACAGCCTGATAGGACTCAGTATACTGATACACATCCTTCTCATTCTTTACAAGACTCATCGGACAAATGATCTGAGAGAGGGGTGTTCAGAGCATAGAAAAGAGGAGTATGTGGAATTGAAAAGTGACTTACAACACTTATTTGACACCATAAAAAAGGAAGAGAAGCCTCCACAAAAAATATGCCCTACATATTAAGAGCACTTCTTCAGATCAAGACATGGGCAGTGACTCTGTTAGACAGCGCAGCAGAGGTCATGATAGTTTGCCAGAATCTTCAAGAGTTTTTGGATGCGAAAGCAGCTAATGACTTAATTGAAGTAGAAACTCAAGATCAGTGGGTTGCTCCTTCAGATGAACTATATAAATTAAATAAACAAATTGAGGGTGTCATAACGCATACTATTTACGTAATGTTCTGGGAAAATGTAACAATGAGCTATGACGTTCTCTTAGCGGTGGTCGATTGGCCTCCAGAGTTTGTTAGAATAGTCCCACAACTGGAAGATGTAATCATACGGTCCTTTTCCGTTTTTGTTTCTGAAGAGGTTAAACAAGCATATGCCGCAGAATGGATTCTTGCACAAGGCTCTTTACTATACTGCAACCACGTAGGCTGGAATAAGGATTCACCTTATCACATTAGACCCATGAGGCACAGCTAGCAAGTGCAACCATAATACCCAATAAATAATAAAGCGAAAGCTCCTGTGGGGGAAATTTTTCCACAGCTAGAGTACCAGGGAGTATTTGAACCCTGGGTATCTCCTATCAATAACACTTTATTCCCGGTAGCCAAACCAGATCATTCCTACCATGTAGTCTTAGGTTATATACATTTAAACAGTCCCACACACACATTTGCAATTTAAAACTCACATGGTATGGCTTTACTGAACAATATTGTCAGTGAAAATAACACAAAACAACCTTGGATATTTTCAATTGTTTTTTTCTACCAAGATATAGCACCTGAAAGTAGAGATCTAACTGCCTTCTCCATGCTAGGCTCACACCACCATTTCTGTTGACTACCTCAGGGGTATAAGAACAGTCCTGTAATGTTTGCTGCCCAGGTAACGTCAATTCTACATGATATTGACCGAGAAACATTGTCCTATGTTGATGATATATATCTCATGGGTGTTGACTTAAACACACATCTTGCAAGAGTAGATTGCATTGAATTGAGATTTGATGAACATGGCTATAAATTTAATTTCAAGAAAACTAAAATTGCCTTTCTCAGCTTGAAACTTTTCAGGATACAAGTTTTCAACAAATGAGAGCAAGAAACAGGCAGCATATTTCTTGGAGATATGTGCTCTTTTACAACCTCCAAATGCCATTAAATAATTACAATCTCTGTTAGTTATTCTCAACTTTGGTAGAACAGACATACCAGACTATGCACAACGCATCAAACCACTATACGATTTAATTCTCCCTGATTTGTCCAGTACACATTGGACATTAGAACATACATAGATTCCCAGATCACTATAAAATGACATGCCTGCATCTGAACACCTACACACACATGTAAATAAATGGGAATGCATTTCAATTTTGCGTTCCAAAGGAGTGTTAGCCATCTTGTTTTAATTACAGACAGCTGAAGAGCTTCGGTGCTGTCTGTTGTCGTGACATGGAGCTCTCATCAGATTTCTACTGCTACATTTTATTGACAATTTTGCAACATAGGGAACAGGTTCGAGTCATGGTGTCCACTCAGCATGCTGTGATTCTGGGCAAAAGCCAATGCTTGTTTTTTCCTCTGCATGCTCTAAATGCAACGCTCACTAATAAACATTTGCATATGGCATCATGCTTGTAGGAATGCTGCTTTGTATTTAAGGATGCGTTAGATTTTAGGGTGCAACAGGTGCCAAGTGTGCTTTGGCTTATGGCTCTTGCTTTTTAGGGATTGGACCCTTTCTGCACATTCTCATTCATTCTTGAGTCAGGGTTTCTTCGGCTGCTCAGGTGCTTAGTTTTTGCTTAGTCATCTGACATGAATTAGCATGCAAGGCATGCAGACGGAGTAATTGCATAAGAATGTTTTTGTCGCTGCACTCTTTTCCAGCAATGGCAGATGTTCCTGTGTTCCAAGACCATGGCTCACACCCTTTAAGCAAATTCTGCACACCCCTCAGTAGCATGCACCGCACAACCACTGATGTCATTGAGTTGGCTCATTGCTTTCTGCGCATGCACCACCATGACAGCACTAGATTATTCCTACCACGGAAAGTTCAAGATAGTGTGATTCAGTTTGTAATCTTGCTGTACTAAACATGCTTTCTGATGCTCTTTCTGCAGTTATTTTACCTTTCTAAATGTAAAGGATGTGGGCACAAAATATTCTAATTATTAATAATCACATAGCCAAAACCTAATGCAATTACCAATCCTTGTTTTTTTTGGAAACTGATGCTACAACTCCCAGATCCCTTAAAACTGACTCTTTTAGTGCAGCCACAGTAGAGAATACAAGACCCTCAGTGTCAGTCAAGGGCACTGACAGTGTATTTTCCTTTAGTTTTCTTGCCAAGGCCACAGTGGTTATGTCATCTGCAGATGGGGATTCCATTCTGGATCCCACTAATACTGATAACATGAAAGACATCTTGGAATCCTCCTTTGATTTGGCCCTTGTTTAATCAAAATTGTTTTAATTGATTTTATGTTTTTAATTGGCATATTTTAATTCCTTTTTAATGGAGTTTTGTTAGGAAGCTTTGGGGGTTATTCCAACTTTGGAGGAGGTGGTAATCCGTCCCAAATGTGACGGATTTACCACCAGCCGTATTACGAGTTCCATATGATATAATGGACTCGTAATACGGCTGGTGGTATATCCGTCAATTTACCGTCACTTTTGGGACGGATTACCACTTCCTCCAAAGTTGGAATAACCCCCTTTGTCTTATCATGGCAAAGGGGTCTTATGAAGCCTTCTTGGGTCTACTTTGGTTCTCCATCTTCGCTTAGTTTTGCATTTTACACTCTTCATGCTTGCACAATATTATTCTGAGAAGACACTGTGCATGCTATTTGTTTTCAGAAAGCCTTACTCACTCTGTAATCTGTACACTGTCTTCAAGGCTAGGAACAGAGAACAAGATATCCTAGTTCTTGTGTTACCCATTCAGAGTCAGCTTCTAACATCTACACATATCATTGCACTAGAGCTGTGCCTCTAACACAGTGTGGTTTTGAATACATAAACAGTGCACTTCCCTACAGGGGTCAGAGGAGCACTCCTGCCATGTCTATCCTGGAACAAATCCTGTGTTTGACATGCAGCTATGCTGATGCTAATGTTCCATCTTGCGGAGAAGGATTGCCAACTTCACCCTAGGCCAGCTCCCTGGCCCAGCTCTCCAGGTATGGGGTTCGCAGGCCGTCCACATGTTTCTGGTGGAGGGTACATCCACTATGGTCTTAGAGCGTAGGTAGTGATAAGTAGGAAGATATAAACTAAGATTACCATAGTTGGATTGTTTATTCTTTTCACCAATGCTTTCTTTCATCTGCCTAATAATCACAACTTATTCCCTCTATGATAGAATACAATTATTGCAATAAATGTTTGAAAACTTTTATTTGTATCTTTCTTGTGTTTACCCTGGGCGTGCATAGGTAAAACTACACAAGGGCAAGATCTGTTTCCTTGACGTCTTTGGGAGTCAGAATGTCATGTTCGAGTTGCCGAAACCATCTGTTACCCTGGGAAGCTTGGCTTTTGAGGTGAGGCACTGTTAGCTAACTAGGTATTAGGCCAACAGTTCCTGGTGGTGGAGATGAACTCAGTCCTCTCGTCCTGAAGTTCTGTCACCCTGCCTTTTAGTGATAACTATATACCACTATTACTATGATCTTAGTCATCCCTACTAGTTGTGGGCCAGGAGTCTGACTAATAAAATAATTAGATTTGTAAAAATGGAGGGAAAGACTTACAACAACTGTACCAATCATGAGGAAATGCAGCTGTCACTTCCCAAGCCCCCAATTCAAAACTTTTACAAGCGTATCAGGCAGAGATCATTGACCTGATAAAGAAAGAAATCCACCTTACTACATCCAAGACTTTTGCAGAATGGGTAAAGGAATGCAATGAAGCACAACACTCTGAAATACATGCACAGGCTAACTGGCCCTCGGATAGACACCTGAAAAGGTGTACTTCTTACAGCTAGAGAAAGAACCTTGAATGCTGATTAGGAAAAAGACCACCTTTCCTGTGCCAAAAGAATGCTGTCATTGTTTTTGATGCCCACCATGGTGAGGTTCTGGTTGCGCCAATACACCTCAAGAGATGTTTGGACTCCTTCCTGTTATTTTTAATTGAAGTACTGATTACCCTTTGTTGGCCAGGATCACTCCATAAAACTAGACCTAGAGAAGCCCTCTTCCATTTCCACTACAATCTCTTGTCAGTATTGATGGTTCTTGGAGGCAGAGATATACTCTTCTAATGTGGTGTGGCTGAAGCCACCAACACATTTCTCTATAAACACCTCTCAAAATGATATTCATGACTTTGTAGTCCTGTCATGTGTTACATTGTACTACTGAGATTGTTGGAGTAGGAGCTGAGAGCATATGTCCCACAGCACCACAAAGCCATATGCCACCTTTAGATAGTTATGAAATAAATGACCTAAAAATCTCAGTAACTTAGCTTAGCAAATTAACTGTTGAAATGTCTGATTACAAATGTACCACGTAAATCACAATCACTGCTTCCTCTTTAACCTTGCACCTGCCCATAGAGGGATCAACTTCCATTAAAGCAGCTAGGATTTTAAATTTCTGAGTTTGAATGGTGTTATTTCCCCTTGGCATGTAGCACTCAACTTAGTTTGGAAAGGTGCCAAATTGCAAGCCCTAAGTTGAGTAAGGTGAAACTTCTGTAGGTTGAGTTGGAAATCTTGTGCTATCAGTAGCTGGCAGAGTAACAGAGGTTGGCACATTTCTCTGTATCTGCCTTTATCCTTGCCCAAGAAGGGCTGTTCATCAACTAGTCATCTAGTTAGATGTGAATGGGCATTTTCCCATAATACAATAGCTCCAATAATGGTGCTGGGGCCTTGTGAACAAACATGGTTCTGACTTCAACATGAATGGCAGAATTTGCAATTGACAGTGAGTTTTTTAGGGTAGAAAAGTAAAGACAAAAGTAATGAGGTCATTTATAGAGCTATGCTTCCTAAACCATTGCACTGTCCCAAACTGACTGGAAACTGGCAACAGAGAAGAGTGCATGTTCCAGTCTGAAGATCTTGGTGACTCATTTGTCCAGGACAGGATCTTTCCATGTCTGGCTGACTAACTGCATTCTTTATGAGAACACTGCAATGAAGAGTCTCTTGGCAGTAGTCTAAAACTGCTCTATAAATATAATACATCTTCAGAGCAATTTTGTTAGAAATGGGGTCTTTGGTTGGCAGTCAGGTTACCCCCGTCCATGCAAGGACCCTCACTCTAGTCATGGCAAGTCACACACAATCCAAATTATCCTGTGCCCACCCTCTGGTAGCTTGGCACTGAGCAGCCAGGCTTAACTTAGAAGGCAATGTGTAAAGTATTTGTGCAATAAATCATGCAATAACACAGTATAAACACCACAAAAATACACTACACAGGTTTAGAAAAATATAGAATATTTATCTGGATAAAATAAGGTCAAAATGATCGAGATTTGATAAGTACAAGTTGAGATATCACTTTTGTAATGAAAAGAGGAGTCTTTAGTTCTTAAAAAGCAATAACTGTTTCTTGCAAACACCAAGTACCTGGTTTGCGTCTAAATTATACACAAGGGACCACAGAGGAGGCGATGCATAGAAAATTGGGAGGTATTTGGATTCCCCGGGGACAATGCAGAGAAATCCTGGGCATGCAGAACGAAGTCACAGGAGCTGCGTCGATCCGGTGTGTGATGCGGGCAAATTTCTGTTGCACAGCAGGCGCTGCGTCGATTCTTCTCACAGGAAGTTGGGCTGTGTCATTCCGGCTCGGCTATGCATCGATCCAGTGGGCCGTGCATTGAAGTTCCGGTCGCAACGCTGGCGCTGCATCGATCTCCACCCAGGGAGCCAGGCTATGTCGTTCTGGTTCGGCGTGCAGTGATTTCCTCACCGCAATGCAAGCTCTGCGTCGATTCCGGCAGGTTTTGCATCAATTTTTCACAGCACAAGGAGCTCTTTGCAGAGATGAAGTCTTTTTGGCCCTGAGACGCCAGGAAACAGGAGGCAAGCTCTATCAAAGCCATTGGAGAGCACTTCTCAGTAGAGACAGAGGACAGCAAGACAGCTGGGCAACAGCAAGGCAGCAGTCCTTTTCAGCAAAGCAGTCAGTGAGTTTTTTGGGCAGCCAGGCAACTTCTCTTGGAAGGTTGCAGGTTCTGGTTCAGAGTTTCTTCCCCAGTGGTATCTTGTCCAGAAGTGTCTGAGTTGGTAGAGTCAGAGGCCCTGTTTGAATACCCAAATGTGCCTTTGAAGAGGGGGAGACTTCAAATAGTGGCTTAGAAGTGCACAAGGTCCCCTTTCAGTTCCATCCTATCTGCCAGGGTCCCAGTAGTGGGTTTGGCAGTCCATTGTGTGATGGAAAGCCACTGTCCTTTGACACGTAAGTGTCAAGCCCTCCACCTTCCCAGCCCAGGAAGACCCATTCAGTATGCAGATGTGTGCAGGTGTAACTGAGCATCCCCTGTTTGGGGGTTGTCTGAGTGAAATGCACAAGGGAGCTGTCAACTAATCCAGCCACACATGGATTGTTTGGCACAGAAGGATTTAAGTGCAGAGAAATGCTTACTTTCTAAAAGTGGCATTTCCAAAACAGTAATAGTAAATCCAACTTCACCATTCAGCAGGATTTAGGGCCATACGTACGAAAGCTTTTTCCCATAGACACAGAATGGGTAAAATCCTTTCGTACATCTGGCCCTTAGTATCACCATTCTGGCCATACTAAATATGACCTTGTTACTCTTTTCAGATCAGAATCTACCACTCAAACAGTATGTGAGTGTAGCTCTAATGACATTCTATGAAAGGAGCAGGCCTCACAGCAGTGTGATTTTAGGAGTTTTACACTACTAGGACATATAGAACACGCATGCTCATGTCCTGCCTTTTACCTACATTGCACCCTACCCTATGGGTTATCTAGGGTCTACCTTAAGGGTGACTTATATGTGGAAAAACTGGAGTTTAAGGCTTGGCAAATACTTTTAAATGCCAAGTCGAAGTGGCAGTGAAACTGCACACACAGGCCTTGCAGTGGCAGGCCTGAGACATGGTTAAGGGCTACTTATGTGGGTGGCACAACCAGTGCTGCAGACCCACTAGTAGCATTTAATCTATAGGCCCTGGGCACATGTAATGCACTTTTACTTGGGACTTATAAGTAAACTAAATAAGCCAATTGGGTATGAGCCAATGTCACCATGTTTTAGGGAGAGTGCATATGCACTTTAGTACTGATTAGCAGATGTAAAGTGTGCAGAGTCCTAAAGCCAGCAAAAACAAGGTCAGAAAAAGAGAAGGAGGAAGGCAAAACGTTTGGGGTGACCCTGTAGAAAAGGGCATTTCCAACATATCCCCCTTCCATCCTAAAGCCAGGGTAGGCTAACCAACACTCTGATGGACTCCTGGGGCCACTGAACTGACCCAGGCGGAACCCTTCTCCTCACCTGAGCACCCCACTTGTGAAGCTCCTAACTTGAATTTGCTCACAGATGCATCCCAGTATGCAGACAGTACCACCATGGCCAACAAAGTGATGTGGCCCATTCCACCGCTTGGGTCTGACTTCTGTCTCCAACCCAGGGAAAACTGTCCACAAGGACAGCAACCAAAAGAGGCCACTGACAGCTGTCAGGGTCAGGAGCCAGGCCCCAGACCATCCACTGCTAAGTGGCGGCCCTGAGCAGGGCCACTGGGCAAGCTTCTCCTTCAGCCTTGAAGCTTGTAGGGGTTTCCCTAGGGGCTCCTGGGGTTTCTCTGACCTCTGAGGTATCTCAGAATGGGGGACAGTAGCCCCAGGGGTCTGGTAGCCCTTCTCCACTCTACCTCCCACCAGTGTATGGATTATATCCTGACACTGGTCAGTCCACCTAGGGTCTGTACCGTGAGGCTGAACAGGGGACAAGGGTGAGTCCTTCCTCACCTTGCCCCTATATCTGGGCTCATGTACCCTCCTCTGGGGACTGTCAGGACACCCTTGGGGGTCACCCCTCTCAGTTCTCCTGCCACTAGGGGTAACTCATTCCCCAGAATGCAGTCAATTGACATCTGGGGACTAACTATGACCCGCCTCTGGATCACCTCCCCATCCCACTCTAGGGATACCATGGCCATGGGGAGGAAGAAATCCTCTCCATGGCTGGAGTGACCCTACACACCTGACCGGTGTACTGCTCTGGAGAAACTAGTCTCTCCACCGTCATGGTATGACTAGCCCCTGTGTCCCTCAGAGCAGTGACTGGGACCCTATTCATTCCCACCTGGTAGAAGTGACGACCCCCACCCTCAGGGATCACCACCTTACCCTCTGAGTCTTTCTCCCAACTGAAACTGAAGGAGATGAAGGCGTGGTCTACGACCTGGCCCTGGGAACTACTTTCCCCTAGGGCCACTTTTGCCACCCCTGTAGAGGTCCCACCAGTGGGTGATTTCTTTGGACAAACAGAGACCCCCTTCCTGTGCCCTAGCTGGGAGCACTCAAAGCAGCGGGGTTGGGAATGGGATGCTTTGGGCCACTGCCCACCAGAACCACCACCCTGTTTCTCAGATGGGGCATGGAAACCCTTTTCTCCCCTCTTACTCTGGAACTTGTCTGGGCCATCTTTAAGCTCCCCCTCACTCTGTTGGGGGGGAACTGGAACCACCCTTCTTGGGGTCACGCCCAGGTACATTTTTGGACATTCTGGTGCTAATCCAGAGGTCTGCCTCCTCAGCAAGCTTCCTAGAATCAGTCAGCTTACTGTCAACCTGGTGCTGGCACAACTCTGTAGAACAAGTACTGAGCATATGTTCTCTCAGAATTAAATTATATAAACCTGGGTAATCATTTACTTTACTGACCCACACCGATCCGTTCAGTGCCTTACCGGAGAAATAAAAAAAGTCTACCCAGTTCTGTGTGGAAAGTTTGGTGCTGTCCCTGAACCTCTGACGGTATTTCCCAGGTGTCAGCCCAAACTTGGCAAGTAAAGCAGTTTTCATGGGTGCGTATGTCTTTTGATCCCTTGGATCCAATGCAAGGAGTGTGTCCCTCCCACTACTGATACATACCACCACAAGGCTGCCCCCCATTGCTCTTCAGGAACCCCATGAGCCCTTAGTGCAACTTCATACGGAGCCAACCACTTATCAATGTCATCTCCCACCACATAACTTGGCAACACATTCTTGGGTATACGAACCTTCCTTTCCCCAGCAGGTCCTGCATGTATGTTGCCACCATCACTGCTGGACTCAGACTGCCTTGCCTTGATATCCAGCTGTTTGAAACTCAGTTCATGAGCCAACAAATGTTTCTTTTCAGCCAAAGCTCTCTCAGCTTCAGCTTGTTTGCCTGCTCTCTCAGTCTCTCTCTCTCTGCTTTCCTCTCCTCTGCCTCCATGTTTAACTTTGCCATTTGCAGTTCAAATTCTCTCTCCTCCCTCCTTTCCTCTGTGGTCAGGCCATGGCTAGAGACACTGCTCCCCGGTTTAGCAGGGGGCACAATTCCAGGGATACCATCCCCTACTGCTGGCAAAAAATCCTCTGAGGGGCCATCCTCCTGCTCTTCCTCCTCAGCATCCTCTTCTGAATGGGCTTCTACCCAGGCCGTCAGCACCTTTTGGTATTCCCTCCTTTCTGGAGGCACCCTGGGTAGGTACTCCTATCCCCTTCAGCTGGTTAACAGTGTATGTCTCCAATTTGGCTAGGTCAAAATCCTCAGCTCCTGCTTGAGACCCAGCCAGAGGCATGTTGAATGAGGATTACATTAAAATGTCAGACAGAAAACGAAATTGCAGAAAAATATAAAAAATCAAGTTGACCTTCAACTGTGGGTAGGTAGTGTACACGTAGCTATTGTATGTCACTGCACAAATACAAGTTCTATCCTCACCGCTGATGACCAATGTTAGAAATGGGGTCTTTGGTTGGCAGTCAGGTTACCCACTGTCCAAGCAAGGTCCCTCACTCTAGTCAGGGTAAGTCACACACAATAGAGTATTTAGTTTAAAAAAAGCAATAAGTGTCTCTTGCAAGCACCAAGTACCTGGCTTGCGTCTAAATTATCCGCAAGGAACGGCAGAGGAGGAGATGCATAGAAAACTGGGAGGTGTGCATCGGTTTCTCCGGGCGCACACAGTCAATGCGCCAATATTTTCCACGCAGCAATGGTCTTGCGTTGATTTCCGGCATGCGGGCTTGGATCCTCTTTGGGTTGCGGGGTATTTGGACGTCCTGGAGACGTTGTGGAGAAATCCTGGGCGTGCGGAGTGAAGTCAAAGGAGCTGCGTCAATCTGGTAGGTGATGCATGGAAATTTCTGTTGCACAGCAGGCGCTGTTTCGTTTCTTCTCACAGTAAGTCGGGCTGTGTCGTTCCGACTCGGCTATGCGTCGATCCAGTAGGCCGTGTGTCAAAGTGCCGGTCGCAAGTCTGGCACTGCGTTGATTTCCACACGGGGAGCAGAGCTGCGTCATTGCGGTTCAGCGTGCGTTGATTTTCTCACCACAATGATTTTTCGCCACACAAGGAGTTCTTTGCAGAGATGAAGTCTTTTTGGCCCTGAGACTTCAGGAAACAGGAGGCAAGCTCAGCCCAAGCCCTTGGAGAGCACTTCTCAGCACAGCTAGAGGGTAGCAAAGCAGCAGGTCAACAGCAAGGCAGCAGTCCTTTTCAGCAAAGCAGTCAGGTGAGTCCTTTGGGCAGCCAGGGAACTTCCCTTGGCAGGTTGCAGGTTCTGGTTCAGTCTAAGACCAGTGTCAGTGCCAAGCACCAGAAGCCACTGGCTCGAATTATGCAGCTGCCCCTAGTATGAACTGAACACTTTCACATGCTTGCAGTCAGTGCAGAGACCTTCTAGCTGTGGAAATATTAAGGCGGTTTTACTTACTTTTCATGCAACACAGCTCAGAATCAAACATGTCTGCATTGTCTGTAAGGAAGAGAGTAGAGCAGTATTATAAGTACTAAGATATGGCACCGTTTTACTCTCTCCTGTCACTGGTGTACATTACAAGCTCTGTTGTGGTACTGTTCAGTTGGAAACCATTACTCTGTAAAGCCACTACCAAGTATTTATTGTTCAAGAATTTATTATAATTATGGGTATCATCAACGTACAACTGGACCGTGACTAGCTGATCAGCAACTATGTCAAATATTGTGGCAGGATAAATATAAAAAATGGATAAGAGACAAGATTCCTCTGGTACATACAAGTGGGGACGCCCTCATTAGAAATAAACTGCCACAAGATTGAGGGTGAATTATACATATACATGGTCTAAACCACTGAATGGTGTTGCTCTTGACTCTCCTGACAGAGGCTAATCCTTCTACGAGGAAAGCAAGAAGCACGGTATAAAATACTGGGGAGCGGTTCAACATTGCTAAAAAGTCACCTCCATCATATACTGTACACATAGGCCCACAATTCAACCCTGGCGGTCGGTAATAAAGTGGCGGTAATTCCGTCAACAGGCTGGCCGTAATTACTGCCAAATTATGACGATGACGGTGATATCTCTGATAAACAGCCAATGTACCACCCCGACCGCCAGGGCGGAAACAACAGTCAGCACGGCAGTAGCCGCCTACAGCCAGGTGGAAGACAAAGTACCACCCACCATATTTTGACACACGATTCCACCACCTTTACCAGGGTGGTACCACTGGCATCGAAAGCCTGGCGGAAACACATCACAGAAGAGAATGGACTCACCATTGGAGACACAGGGAAGAACCACGCTGCCATGGAACCCGAACTGCAAGTCTTTCCAATGATCTTCTATGTTATGCTCCACCTGGAACACCAATGCCGGCGAAGATGATGACGGTGAGTACAGCCGCCTAGCACACAAGGGAGGGTAGGAGGAAAAAGAGAATGACACACACATGCACCACACACACCCGACATACACACTGCATATGCATTGCAAAAACAAGTTGACCACGAAAATCTGCAGAATAATGCAAAGGCAACAGGAATCTATGAAAATGATTGTAATCAGTCCAACAATAAAATCAACAATCCAATTTGGCCATGAAACACTTCTGTACACATGTATAAAAAAAGGGAACTGTCCAGTTCATAGATCAAAGGGCCCACATGGCCACTGGGCACAGTCCAAGGCCCCACTCGAATCCTGCGCCAATCCAGATAGAACACTGCAGGGGTATCAGTTGTCAAATAGGCAGGCACCTCAGGGGCAGGAGGGGGGCACCTCAGCCGGATGCGGGAACAAGCCCACTGGTTCTGGAGGGGGCAGCATGCCCTGTGCTTTGTCCTGGGGAGTGCAAGGCCACAGTCTCTCAAGTGGGTGTCTTGTCTGCTGGTTCTGGAGGGGGCAACATGCCCTGTGCTTTGTCCTGGGGAGTGCAAGGCCACAGTCTCTCAAGCGGATGTGTTGCACGCTAGTTCTGAAGGGGGCAACATGCCCTGTGATTTGTCCTGTGGAGTGCAAGGCCACAGTCTATCAAGTAGGTGTCTTGCCCACTGGTTCTGAAGGGGAAAACATGCCCTGTGCTTTGTCCTGGGGAGTGCAAGGGCACAGTCTCTCAAGGTTATGCCTTGCCCACTGGTTCTGGAGGGGGCAACATGCCCTGTGTTTTGTTCTGGGGAGTGCAAGGCCACAGTCTCTCAAGTGGGTGTCTTGCACACTGATTCTGGAGGGGGAAACATGCCCTGTGCTTTGTCCTGGGGAGTGCAAGGCCACAGTCTCTCTATTGGATGTTTTTCCCACTGGTTCTGGTGGGGGCAGGCCGCACAGCAGCCCTTGGAGGCTGGACTATATGGTGTCCACCGGCGGTGATGGCTGCACTGTGGTGGTGGTTGTGGGAGGCTCCTGCTCAGCCCCTGCACCCTGTGATGGCTGCACTGTGGTGGTAGTTGGGGGAGGCTCCTTCTCAGCCCCTGCACCCTATGATGGCTGCACTGTGGTGGTGGTTGTGGGAGGCTCCTGCTCAGCCCTTGCACCCTCAGATGTCTGCACTGTGGTGGTGGTTGGGGGAGGTTCCTGCTCAGCCCCTGCACTCTCTGATGGCTGCACAACCATGGCTGGCGGTGGGGACCCTGTGACAGCTGCTGATGGTGGTGGTGTTTGGCTGCCAGCTTCCGCTGGCGTATATTGCCTCCTCTCCTCCTGCTCATGAGTTGGGGAATCCCTAACCCTTCCTGGCACTGGTGGATGGGCTCTTCCCCCCTCTGCATGCTGGTGCAGGCTCCTTCCCCTTCTTTGCAGCTGGTACAGGCTCCTCCCCTTTCTTTCCAGCTGGTGCAGGCTCCTTCCCCTTCTTTGCAGCTGGTGTAGACTCCTTCCCCTTCAGTATTTTTGGCATCAAATCCCTACCACCACGAGTAGGTGGTGCTACCACTGGGCCCGTGGACTGTTTGGCTGAGGTGCTGGGCTGGGTCCTTGCTACCCTGCCCATACGTGCAGGACAGGGGAAGGGAGGGGGTAGTGAAGAGGTCAATCGTCGGAAGGAAAAGCTTTTTGGGGACGTTGTGGCGGGAAGAGGGATGGGTAATGGGAGTGAAGGATGAGGGAGTGGTTGTTGGAGGTGTTTGTCTGCTGGATTTGGGTGGAGGTGCTTAGGCTGTCTGCTGTTGTGAGGTGGATGGCTGGTGGGTGTCTGGATGCTTGCATTTGTGTACGTTAGGAGGGTGGGGGACAGACACGGTGGGAGAGGACACAGGGGACGCGTGCATGGATAATGTAGAGGTGTCTGCCAGTGAGGTGTGTGTTCTGCTTGGTGTGGCGATGATGCTGGTAGTGGATACTGATGTAGTGTATGCAGGTGTGAGTGTAGGCGCAATTGGTTAGGAGGTGACGGAGGAGGAGGAGGAGGAGGAGGAGGAGACAGTGGAGATAGTGGATGTTGTTGTGTCTGCAACTGGCTGGTGTTTGTGTGAGTGCCTGTGGGATGAAGTTTGGTGCTTGTGTTTGCCTGTGACACTCTTGGGTGTTGTATTGTGTGCATGCGTATCTGCCTCTGTTCTTGGGATAGGTTGGGATTGAGGAGAACAGGACTGGGAAGTGGAAGTTGGAGGGGGGATGGTTGAAACAGGGACAATGGCTCCCATCAGAGAGGAGGCCAGAGCCTGAATCGACCTCTGTTGGGCCACCAATCCACTATGAATGCCCTCCAGGAATGAATTTGATTGCTGCATCTGGGCTGCCAGACCCCGGATGGCATTCACAATGGTTGTTTGCCCTACAGAGATGGATCTCAGGAGGTCAAAACCCTCCTCACTCAGGTCAGCAAGGCTCACTGCTGCAGGGCCTGAGGTGCCTGGGCATTGGAGATGTCCACGCTGGTACGGGGGATGGTGGCTGTTCCTGCAGTGGGTACCTGCAGTGGTCACAAAGGTATCCTCCACCACAAGGGAGCTCCCATTGGAGGAGGTATCGGAGTCTGAGTTGTCCCCCCAGTCTCCGCCGTGGTGCTTCCCTCGCCCTCTGTCCCACTGGTGCCCTCAGCATTGGTGGACTGTGCCTCCAGGGTCCTGTGGGATG
This sequence comes from Pleurodeles waltl, assembly GCF_031143425.1. Lineage (NCBI taxonomy): Eukaryota > Metazoa > Chordata > Amphibia > Caudata > Salamandridae > Pleurodeles > Pleurodeles waltl. Next base: position 378,593,786 of record NC_090438.1, read on the forward strand.
CAGCTCTCTCTGTTGCTGGTGCCTCTGCTCCTCAGCCAGATGATGCTAAAACGCATAAGAACAGGATCACAAAACATGAAAGGAGAGAGAGAGAGAGAGAGACAATGGATACATAGGGTCAATGACTGCACCAACACCACCGTTGGCATACACAGCACCCTCACACACAGGAAAAAGGCCTACACAGTATGCATGGCACTACCAGTGAAATGGCTAGTCACCAAGGAATGAGGAGGGACACACAGCCAACTGCAGCACAACATGTACACCGCCAAAAAGGACATCCACACACAACCCTTACACAAAGCCTTCACACACAACTCCATGCATTCATGCCATATGCATAGTGCACAAGGTGTACTCACCTGTTGGTCTGGAGGCCCATACAGCAGTCTGTACTGGGGTAGGACCCCATCCACCAGTTGTTCCAACTCCTCAGAAGTGAAGGCTGGGGCCCTTTCCCCAGTCACAAGGGCCATGGTAGGTTCCAGACACAGGTCAGAGCAGCACATGAAGTGTAGGTCCTCTCCTATGGAAGGTCAGGAAACAAGTGAGAAATCAGATAGAAAATGGCAGTCATGTCCGCGCACTGCATACCGTCACCGCCGGCGTAGCTCACCCTTGGCCACTGTACCCCACAGAGCCCAATATTAACCAATGAGGAATTGCACAGCGGTTCACAACTGCCTACCACCACGGCGCACAACATCAGCGGCATTACCTCACTTACACATGTCCCTACACACAGGACAGGCGATCACCATTTCAGGAGGGGTGAACAGGCCTATTGATTATTGCTGCATCACATGATAAATAGGCACATACTTCACTAATTACACTAATTGCTAATTGCAGACTGCTGTTGTGGCTCCATTGTTCAGTTTGTGACAGCCTACTCACTCTTGTGTCCCTTAGATACTTATCGCTGCGGATGAATAGGAGATGGATACATACCCCTGTGTACAGACCCATGGTGGACTTGGCTAAACTGGAGGACCGGCACATAATACTCACCTATAGACTGGACAGGGCCACAATCACAGAGCTGTGTACCCGATTGGAGCCTGACCTGATATCTGCTATCCATCACCCCACTGGGATCCACCTCTTGTGCAAGTGCTATCAGTACTCCATTTCCTGGCAACTGGTTCTTTCCAAGTGACAGTGGGCTTGGCAGCAGGAATGTCTCAGCCAATGTTCTCAAACGTGCTATCAAGAGTGTTGTCTGCCCTGACAAAACACATGTTCAGCTACATTGCATTCCCCCAGGTTGAGGATTTGGCCACTGTGAAGGCCGGATTCTATGCAATGGGACATATCCCCAACATAATAGGTGCGATTGATGGAACACGTATTGCATTTGTGCCCCCGGCCAGAATGAACAGGTGTTCAGGAATCATAAGAGTTTCCACTCCATTAATGTGCAGATGGTGTGCTTGACGGACCAGTACATCTCCCACGTCAATACTAAGTATCCATGGTCGGTGCATGATGCCTTTGTCCTGAGGAATAGCACCATCCCAAATGTGATGGCTCAACTACAGAGGCACAGGGTGTGGCTAATAGGTGAGCCCTGGTTCCCACACAGTATATGTTGGTGTATGCCTATGGTGTTGGCCATATAGGATAGTGTGTGGCTAAATGTTGTCCCTCAATATTTGCAGGTGACTCTGGTTACTCAAACCAATCATGGCTCCTGACCCCTGTGAGGAATGCCAGGACAAGGGCAGAAGAACGTTATAATGAGGCACATGGGCGAACCAGATGGATACTTGAAAGGACCTTTGGCCTCCTGAAGGCCAGGTTCAGGTGCCTCCATCTAACAGGTGGATCCCTGTGCTACTCACCCAAGAAGGTCTGTCAGATAGTAGTGGCATGCTGTATGTTGTACAACCTGGCCCTCAGACGGCATGTACCTTTTCTGCAGGAGGAGGAGACTGGAGATGCCCCTGTGGCAGCAGTGGACCCTGAGGATAGTGAGGATGAGGAGGCAGAGGATGAGGATGTGGGCAACAGAATACCTGTGATACGTCAGTACTTCCAATGACACACAGGTGAGACAGTGCAACTTTACATTTCTATGGTTATTGTATTCTGCGTGGCATTGCCATGCTGGCATTACCCACTACTTTGCCCTACTTACTGTTACCTCTGGATATTCATTTTGCAGATGTTGGTGATATGATACATTCTCCTGGTGTGATCACAACAGCTAGCTACAGGTCATTAGTTCTACGCTAATTCTATGTACAGTTCGTTTGTAATGGTTGTAGCTGTTTCAATCAATATAAATTTGCAATACATGAAATACTAGTAGTTAAGTTTTGTCCAAGGGTGTTTATTGTAGTGCGAAAATATAGAGGGGAAAGTACAATGGAATGGGGTGATGATGGAGGAAAGTCCAGGGTATTGTTCCAGTCTGTTTGTAGCACAGGTGCATTGTCCATGGGGACATAGGAAGAGGAGCAATGGCAGTTCAAGGCAGACAAGGTGACTGAGTGGGACAAGAGGGACAGTCAGGAGAGTCTTATTTCCTGGCGCCGGTCTTGGCAAGTGTCTCTGGCTTCTGTATGGTTCGCAGGGAATGTTTGCGGGGTGGTTCACCTTCTGCAGGGGGAGGGGTGCTGGTGGCCTGTTGGTCCTGTGGTAGGGCCTCCTGGCCACTAGCAGCAGCAGAAGTGGAGGGCTGTTCAGATGACTGGCTAGTAGTAGGGGCCCACTGGTGTGACACTGCCACCCTCATGATGTTGGCTATGTCTGCCAGCACCCCTGTTATGGAGACCAGGGTGGTGGTAATGGCCTGCAAGTCTTCACTGATCCCCTGATACTGTCCCTCCTGTAGCCACCTGTTCTCCTGCACATTGTCTAGGATCTGGCCCATCGTGTCCTGGGAATGTTGGTAAGCTCCCAGGATCTCAGAGAGTGCCTCCTAGAGAGTTGGTTCCCTGGTCCTGTCCTCCTCCTGCTGCACAGCAGTACTCCCAATGTCCCTGTTGGTCTGTGCCTCTGCCCCCTGAATGGTGTGCCCACTGACCCCAGGTCCCTGATTGTCTTGTGCATGAGGCGTGGCCTGGGGTCCCTGTACAGGTGGGCAAACTGCTGATTGACGTGTCCTGGGGACAGAGGTGTGGGTACGCTGGATGGGTGCTGTGGTGTTGGTTCCTGATGGGGAGGCTTTGTGGTGGTCTGTGACTGGGCTTGGGTGACAGACTGTCCAGTGGTCCCTGTTGGACCAGGAAGATCGTCCAGATCCTGAAATCCAGAGTTACTGTCATCGTGGTGGGCCTCTTCAGTTGGGGGACTGGATAGTGGTGGCACCTCCTCTCCAGTGACATTGGCTGGGGTACCTGTGTAGATGTAAATGATGTATTATGCTTCAGGTGTCTGACATGTGTACTTCTGTAGCTTCCCCTCTATGGTTGTTGTTCTCCTGTCAACTTTTGCTTGCGTATGTTGGTGTATAGTGGTTATGATAGTTTCCCTATGCTGTGCATGCTTTGGTGATGAGTGTCCATGCAGAGCTGGGAGGGGTGTCCATGCATTGGTACAGCATGCAGGGCTTGGCATTGGGTTTAGTGTGATGTGATGGTGGAGTGTGTGGGATGGAGTGGAGTGATGGAAGTGAGGGTGTAGGTGTGTGATGGCATGCAGGTATGCGGGTGATAATTGTTAAAAGTTGACTAAACTGTGTCCAGTCCTCCGCCAACTCTGACGAGTCCCTCAAGTTGCAGTATTGCCAGTACCTGCTCCTTCTATGCTGTGAGTTGTGGGGCGGAGGTGGGGGTCCACCGCCAGTCCTCTGTATAATGAGCTGGTGTCTTGCTCGTATGGAATGTACCTTCCCCTGTAGGTGGTTCCACCTCTTCCTGATGTCATCCCTTGTTCTTGGGTGCTGTCCCACAGCATTAACCATGTTCAAGATTCTCCGCCATAGCTCCATCTTCCTTGCTATAGATATTTGCTGCACCTGTGCTCCAAATAGCTGTGGCTCTACCCTGACTATTTCCTCCACCATGACCCTTAACTCCTCCTCAGTGAAGCGGGGGTGCCTTTGTGGTGCCATGGATGTTATGTGATGTGTGTTGATGAGGGTGTGTTGGGTAATGTGTTGGGGTGTATGATGTGGAGTGCGTGAGGGGTGTATGGGTGTGAGTGGTGTGTGTGTCTAGTTGTCACAGTGGTCTTGTTGTCAGTCTTGTGGCAATGATTTGTATTCGTAAAGGGTTGTGGGTAATGTGGGTGTTTGTTTTATAGTGGTGTGGGTGAGGTGTGTGTATGAGTGTCAGGTGTGTGTTGTTTGAATTGGCCAATGAATTGTTTTGTCTGTGGGTGTCCATTGTGTGCGCGGCGCTTTGTACTGCCAATGGTTTGCCGCTGTTGAATGTCTGCTCTGGTGATTCGTGGGTCATAATGTGATGAGCGTTGTTCTGTTGGCGTAACGGTGTGGGTTTTGGGTCCGCCATTTTTTCACTGACCTTTGGTCTGGCGGATTTGTGTATGTGGCTGTATTCTGTCAGATTGGTGTGTGTCATAATATGGTGAACGGATATTCACCAGCGCGGCTGTAAGTTGGTGGCTGTCAGCACAGCAGTAAGCAGCATTTACCGCCAATGTCATAATGAGGGCCATTGTGTTTTGCCAGATGGAAGTGAGGTGCTTTCCTTCCCATGTTTAGGTGTGAAGCTGGATGAAAACGAGACAATCGGGTAATACCACCCAGAGAAAGCTGTAATTGAGAAGCAAGTATTTCCTCAAACTTTTTTGCCAAAACCAGTACCCAAAAGCAAGAGAAGGAGCCAGTTCAGCACAAGAATTGCAGCATATTCAGCATTGGGGTAAACCTTTCAAAGGATGTAAACAGGTATGAACACAGTAGCCTCCCTTTGAGGATTTCACCTGCAACTGACCTCTATTTGATGTTCTAACATAGGGTCATTACTGCTGATGCACAGCGTTTTGGAAAATATGCCTTGTCAGCAGAAGTCTTAGACTTGCCCTAAAAAGTTGGACATGCTTCACATTCTTGGAGAACCAGTGTAACTAAGTCTTCAAGCGATCTCTGTATTGTCACTGACAAAGTTTTTTAGGAGGTAGTTCTTGCAACCCTCTCCCCTTCCTAGATCTCCACAAGTGACCTTCCTGTACACAGAGCACTCAAATGGTCAATGCCCAAGTCACCATTCCTGTGTCTTGACCAACAGCTTTAAATACTCCTCTGTGGCCTGCACTACTGTTGACAAAAAATTAGCACATTGAATTATGGAGAGCAAATTACCCCGTGCTCACTGTCAGTGTATAACCGCTTCAACACAATTTAAACCTCTCTGTCCACTAAGTAGGTAACCACAATATCTTCTAAAGTAGGGGTATTTGATCTGAGAGGTTGTACAGTATATGATTCAATGGAAGGTACTGAAAAATTCCTGATCAGGCATACTCATGCGCCATGACGTGGTATGTTAATGGCCTCTCCCAATATTTCCTTGACTAGAGAAGCAGGTACATGATTACAGTGGTTCTTGTGTATTTGAGGCTTGAAATTGTCATTGTCATAGAAAGGTCACCCCCTTCCAGTGAGGTGCTGCTTCTTCACAAAACAGTCCAGACAGTGCGGTGCTATCCAATGGCGATAGCAGGCAGCTGCCTAAGAGTACCATCATAATGGGACAACAGGCTGCAAAAAAATACCTCAAATATGGCCATCTTCTAGGGCAGGAGAAAAATTGCAAAACATAATTTAGCCTGGAGTTCTGAAAGTCCTTGCTTCAGAGGTGGTTCCAGATTCATGCTGAGGAAGCCCAGTAAAGGAGTCTGGTCAATCGTCTGAAAGCACTCTTCTTGGTGTCTCCTTCTGCGAAAGACTGAGCCCTCATCATAGCTTTTGAAGCCTCATTGTCTTTTTCAACCAACAGTAATTTTACTATGTCTCACAGCTGCTCGTTTGACAATGGAGAGGTCATAGGGAAGTGTTGGAAATGGCCCTTCTGCAGGGTTATCCCCAGACTTTTTGCCTTCCTCCTTCTCTTTTTCTGACCTCATTTTTGCTGGTTTTTAGACTCTGCACACTTTACCACTGCTAACCAGTGCTAAAGTGCATATGCTCTCTCCCTTTAAACATGGAAACATTGGATCATACCCAATTGGACTATTTAATTTACCTATAAGTCCCTAGTGAGGTGCACTGTATATGCCCAGGGCCTGTAGATTAAATGCTGCTAGTGGGCCTACAGCACTGGCTGTGCCACCCACTTTAGTAGCCCCTTTACCTTGTCTCAGGCCTGCCATTGCAAGGCCTGTGTGTGCAGTTTCACTGTCACTTCGACTTGGCATTTAAAAGTACTTGCCAAGCCTAAAACTCCCCTTTTTCTACATATAAGTCACCCCTAATGTGTGCCCTAGGTAACCCCTAGATCAGGGTGCTGTGTAGGTAAAAGGCAGGACAGGTACCTTTGTAGTTTACATTCCTGGTAGTGTACAACTCCTAAATTGTTTTTTACACTACTGTGAGGCCTGCTCCCTTCATAGGCTAGCATTGGGTCTGCCCTCATACATTGTTGAGGTGGTAGCTGCTGATCTGAAAGGAGTAGGAAGGTCATATTTAGTATGGCCAGAATGGTAATACAAAATCCTGCTGACTGGTGAAGTTGGATTTAATATTACATTTTAGAAATGCCACTTTTAGAAAGTGAGCATTTCTCTGCACTTAAATCTTTCTGTGCCTTACAATCCACGTCTGGCTGGGTTTAGTTGACAGCTCCTCGTGCATTCACTCAGACACACCACAAACACAGGGTACTCAGCCTCACTTGCATACATCTGCATTTTGAATGGGTCTTCCTGGGCTGGGAGGGTGGAGGGCCTGCTCTCACACAAAGGACTGTCACACCCCCTACTGGGACCCTGGCAGACAGGATTGAACTGAAAGGGGACCTGGTGCACTTCTAAGCCACTCTTTGAAGTCCCCCCCACTTCAAATGCACATTTGGGTATAAAACATGGTCTCTGCCCTACCACCTCAGACACTTCCTGGAGAAGAAACCTGAACCAGAACCTGCACCCTGACAAGAAATACTGCCTGGCTGCCTAAAGGACTCACCTGACTGCTTTCTACAAAGGACTGCTGCCTTGCTGTTGACCTGCTGTCTTGCTGCTCTCTTGCTTTGCTGCAGAAGAGCTCTCCAAGGGCTTGGATGGAGCTTGCCTCCTGTTCCATGAAGTTTTAGGACCAAAAAGACTTCTCTCTCACAACTGGACTCCTTGTGCGGCGACAAATTTGATGCACAGCTTGTTCCGCTGTGAAAAATTCACCGCACGCTGAACCGGAACGACGCCGCTCGACTTCGCAAGGAAAAGATCTACCCAGCGCCTGCGGTGCGACCGTAACTTTGACTCACGGCCCGCCTGGACAACGCCACCCGACTTCCAGTGGGGAAATCGACGCAGCACCTGCCGTGAGGGAGAAATTTCCACACATCACCCACCGGAACAACGCACAGCTAGTCAACAAGCCCAGGATTCCATGCACAGACCATGGGGCGTCTGAAAACCCCGTGACCCAAAGAGGAGACCCATCCGTGCACCAGAAATCGGCGCAACGTCTTCCCCGTGTGATAAATAACTACGCAAGTCTGTGTGTGAAGGGGCGAAACCGACGCACACACAATTTCCCACGCATCTCCTCCTCTGCAGCCCTTTGCAGAGATTTTTCACTCCAACCAGGTACTTTGTGCTTGAAAGAGACTTTGTTTGCTTTTTAAAGACTTAAGACACTTTATATCACTTTCCAGTTATATCTTTACAATTTCTTATTGTATCTTTTATCGTTTTGACCTGCAAATATCCAGATAAAATATTATATATTTTTCTAAACACTGTGTGGTGTATTTTTGTGGTGCTATCTTGTGTTATTGTATGATTTATTGGTCAAATACTTTACACATTGCCTTCTAAGTTAAGCCTGACTGCTCAGTGCCAAGCTACCAGAGGGTGGGCACAGGACAATTTGGATTGTGTGTGACTTACCCTCACTAGAGTTATGGTCCTTGCTTGGACAGGGGGTAACCTGACTGCCAACCAAACACCCCATTTCTAACAGGAAGCAATTGTGTTTCCTTTACTCATGTCTACCCCACTTACTTTCCTTAACCCTGTACTCAAAAACTGTATTAGAGTAGGCAGAGGGCTCTCTGTTCCTCGTAGAGCTGTGCTTCCTAAGCAATGATTGACGAGTCTTTGAGCCTCAGACAAGAAATACGCTAGACAGGAACCCAGGTTACAGTTCTGTTTCAATATCTACATAAAAGATATATTCTATGGGGACCCTAACCTTCTCCCATAAGCAGTTTGACCTGGGCCCTGAATCAATGGAGCACCGTTCACTCACTCACCATCACCAATCCCTCCAACAGGACAAGACTCTCTCAGATTCATTTTATTTTCTTTAAGATGAGGAATCTAGCCATGCCATAGAACAGGTAAACTCTCTCAAGAAGACATACAAAAACTAAGAAAGCTTATGAAAACGTTGCCACTTTAGATCTACTCCCAAGTCAGGGGGCTTAGGTGGCACTTGGTTGACATTTGATTGCAAACTTCGGTTTGATAGGGCTACACAATGTATGACTGATTACCTCAATTACTTAAGGACTGGAATAAGAGAGGGGGTTGAAAAGATAAGAATTACCTCTCACTATCCACAGGTAAACTGAGAAGGCACAGTGAGTACACACCTGTACTTAGGCACACACACACACCTCTAACAGGCTCTTCATATTAACTTCCTAGGACAGACTCACTATGGGCGCCTATAGTGCAAGATATCATTTGTGATTACAGTCTGTGTGAGCTGTGAGTATGCTGCAGTTCAACTTAAGGAAGCCTATCTTCTCCCTGCTTGTTCTGCTTCGTAGCTGCATACAGGCTGTCACGCAGCCAGCTCATCCACCTTATATGTCAATAAGCTGTTTATATAGCAGAAGGGCATTAATCTAGAAACAATAATTGTTACTGTGATCACCTTTCAGTCTAAACCACATACGCAGAAGTGCAACCCTCAATGAGGGTACAATCTCAGTCTCAGAGAAGGGCCCCTCAGCGCCTTTTTCTGATGTTCAGTGGGTTATTAACTCAAGTTACTGCTGAATATTGTGTAACAAGCGAGGATTACTTTGCAGATCTGCATTTCCATTAAAAACCATCACGTTTTTTCAAATGTGTCCTACTGAAAACGTGCACCCTGTGGTTGTTTATTTCACAAAAACCAAAGTTGGACCAAATAATTGAACATCAACATATAGCAATGCTGTTTCCACTTTGTAATAGGAGCGTGAACTATTACTAACATATATTTCACGTGATAAAATAAAAATAAAATCACATCTTTAAATAAATGTATACTCTAATACAGGCCAAGCAACAGTTTGAAGTTCAAATTCACTAGATTCATAACTCCATCAGTACAGCAAACAATCACCTTCTTTCTCTTCACTTCTGGGCCTAAGAAACGACCAAGGCCATTGAATGCTCTGCACTCAAGTATTAAAATCACTTGAACTCAAAATAAAGAAACACTTTTCAAAGAACAACATCTTTTCTGATTAGTGTAGCACATAGAGTATTTACCAATTCATTTACCTATCTGCTGCCACTAAGTTAGTTAACAATGTTGGTATAAATATCAATAGTGTGGAAGAGATCGATGATGTCATGCTTCGGTATGAATGTCAACAGTGACGTCAGTTTATAACAGGGTAATAAAATATTTAGGTCAATTTTTGACATCAGTATATGAATATAATACTATAATCTCCATACTTCCACAAGAATATAAAGTCAACAAATAAAGGAGTGAGATGTGTAGTAATGTTAGGCCATATCCCCACAGGCTTATTATGTATGTGGATTACCTGCATTACTGATAAAGACAGACCTTAGCATGTTATATCTAAGCTCACTGACCCTGTGTAGTTATTGCAACTTCCAAACCTTATCAATTAAACAGTAACGCTCTACACTGACGAACGCTCAGAGACTCATTTGTAAAATGCCTCTCCTAAAGATCAAACAATAAATCCATTAATAAAATCGGACATTGAACACTCCAGATCATCCCGGTAACCTCAATATTTTTTCTCAAGGTTTGAGTTGACCAGTGGCGCTATTTCTTTTTATCTTCCAGGAAAAGTAGATCTGGATCTGAGAGTCTTAGTATGGAAACTGAAGTGGCTTGTTGTCCATTACCGATTCATACAACCTTGCAGAATAATGACATAGTAGCTGATATGGTATGGATTAATTGTCTAGTGACCTTAAATGTAGGACTTTGGGCATTTGTCCTGGCATCAACTTATCCTTAGTGACTATTCACAAGTGTCTGGTCTTGAAGCACGCTGGGCAACCTCCTCGCGACTTAGCAGGTAGGTATCAATGTATGTGAAGATCTCATCAGCGGTCACTGGTTCCACGTAGCGCTCGCAGTCCACCCCATACTTGTTTATCAGAACCACGCTAAAGTAGGATCGAGTGATCTTCATCATCTGCCTGCAAGAGACAGAAAAATGGGATGTAGTACAACAACATGAACTGTGTATGGTACAGAACAGCCGCTTAAAGCGTGCAAACAACGTGTGCGGGTAAAATGCACGCAGCACAAACTTTACTTTTGTTGATAGAACCTTTGGTTACGTCAGAACTACGAAGAGTGCACTTGTAATGCCAGTAACATAGAAGTATGTTTTCATTTTGCCAAAATACACAACACACAGACCGGTGCGTCTCAATATTTGAACTCCGATATATACTCTGCAAACATACTCATCCCTTTGCAAATAAGTTTTATTCTTTGTTTCTAGTCATGTGAGGTCTGTGAAATGTCAACCTTGTTGAAAAGAGCACAGACACTAATTCAACTTTCCAGATGAAGGACAGCGGAAAAAGCAGTAGAAACTTAAATGGTGCTATCTGGGTAAAATATTGACTTAAACATGCAAACATTTATTATGAAAAGTTAATTTTAAATAATTTATTATAATAGTGTACTCATTATAATCGCGTTGGTGAAATATATAAATAACGAGATGATCCTGTTTTGAATCACAGGTCCCAACCTTATTGGTGCATTTTCTATAATTCTTATAACTATTCAGAAATGTAATTTAAAAATACCTTTGGAAGTGAGGATGTATTTAAAAAGTTTATTTGTAATCGCACATTTTGTACCAATGATTGTAGGAGGCTGTCCTGGCTTATAGTGGGTACCTTGTGGTACTTACACCCTGTGCCAGGTCCAGTTATCCCTTATTAGTAGAATGGAGGTGTTTCTAGCAGCTTAGGCTCATAGAAGGTAGGTATGTCAAAGCTTAGCCTGAACTAGGAGACATGCAAAGCTCCTACCATACCACTTATATCATATAGCACAATATCATAAGAAAACACAATACACAGAGTTACTAAAAATAAAGGTACTTTATTTTTATGACAATATGCCACAAGTATCTCAGTGAGTACCCTCAGTTATAAGGTAAGTAATATACACAAGTTATATGTACACAAACCCAAAACAGGTAAGTAATAGTAAGAAAAGTAATGCAAACAGTGTAGAATTACAATAGGATGAAATAGGTGAACATAGGTCTAGGGGCAACACAAACCATATACTCCAAAAGTGGAATGCAAATCACGAATGGACCCCAGACCTATGGGAGCTTGTAGATGGTCGCTGGGACTGTAAGAAAATAGTTAGGGTGTTCAAGATACCCCACCACAAGACCCTGAAAAGTAGGAGTAAAGTACCCCTACTACCTCAATAGGACACAATAGTTGTGATAGGGGGATTCTGCCAGAATCACAAACACCAGCAAAGCACTGAAGACGGATTCCTGGACCTGAGGACCTGCAAGGCAAGGGGACCAAGTTCAAGAGTCGTGATAGTGTCCACGGGGGGCAGGAGCCCAGGAAACCCCGGATGAAGGTGCAAGAAGGCTGCCTCTGGATGGAAGAAGCTTAGGATTCTGCAACAACGAAGAGAGCTAGGAACTTCTCCTTTAGACTGAAGATGTCCCACGGCGTACTGGAGGTTGCAGAAGTGTTTCCACGCAGAAATACCGCAAACAAGCCTTGCTAGCTGCAAGGGTCGTGGTAGAGGTTTTTGGGTGCTGCTGGGGACCAGGAAAGACCAGGATGTCGCCCCTTGGAAGAGGAGACAACAGGGGCGCTCAGCAACTCAAAGAGCCCCCACAAAAGTAGGCAGCACCTGCAGAAGTACCAGAGCAGGCACTTAGAAGATTTGTGAACCGTAGCTGGCTCAGAGTCACAAAGGAGGGTCACACGACGTCGGAGTCCAACTCAGAGGGTTGAGCACTGCAGGACGGAGTGCTGGGTGGCCAGGCTTGGCTGTGCACAAAGGAATCCTTGGAGAAGTGCACAGAAGCCGGAGCAGTTGTAAATCACGCAGTAAACAGGTTTGCAGTCTAGTGTGGGGTGGCAAGGACTTACCTCCACCGAACTTGGACTGAAGGATCACTGGACTGTGAGGGTCACTTGGATATAGCTCCTGTGTTCCAGGGACCACGCTCATCAGGATGAGAGGGGACCCAGAGGACCAGTGATTCAGTCTTTTGGTGCCTGCGTTAGCAGGGGGAAGATTCGTCGACCCACAGGAGATTTCTTCTTGGCTTCCAGTGCAGGGTGAAGGCAGACAGCCCCCAGAGCCTGCACCACCAGGAAACAGTCGAGAAAGCCGGCAGGATGAGGTGCTACAATGTTGCTGGTAGTCGTCTTGCTACTTTGTTGCGGTTTTGCAGGCGTCCTGGAGCAGTCAGCGGTCGATCCTTGGCAGAAGTCAAAGAGGGAAGTGCAGAGGAACTCTGGTGAGCTCTTGCATTCGTTATCTGAAGAATACTCCAGAGGAGAGACCCTAAATAGCCAGAAAAAGAGGTTTGGCTACCAAGAAAGGTAAGAGCCTATCAGAGGGGGTCTCTGACGTCATCTGCTGGCACTGGCCACTCAGAGCAGTCCAGTGTGCCCCCAACACCTCTGTTTCCAAGATGGCAGAGGTCTGGGACACACTGGAGGAGCTCTGGGCACCTCCCCTGGGAGGTACTGGTCAGGGGAGTGGTCACTCCCCTTTCCTTTGTCCAGTTTCACGCCAGAGGAGGGCTGGGGGATCCCTGAACCGGTGTAGACTGGCTTATGCAGAGATGGGCACCATCTGTGCCCATCAAAGCATTTCCAGAGGCTGGGGGAGGCTACTCCTCCCTAGCCCTTCACACCTATTTCCAAAGGAAATCATTTTTTCTGCCTTCCTGGGCCGGGGCTGCCCAGACTCCAGGAGGGCAGAATCCTGTCTGAGGGGTTGGCAGCAGCAGCAGCTGCAGTGGAAACCACGGAAAGGCAGTTTGGCAGTACCCGGGTTCTGTGTTAGAGACCCGGGGGATCATGGAATTGTCCCCCCAATACCAGAATGGTATTGGGGGGACAATTCCATGATCTTAGACATGTTACGTGGCCATGTTCGGAGTTACCATTATGGCGCTATACATAGGTAATGACCTATGTATAGTGCACACGTGTAATGCTGTCCCCGCACTCACAAAGTCTGGGGAATTTGCCCTGAACGATGTGGCGGCACCTTGGCTAGTGCCAGGGTGCCCACACACTAAGTAACTTGGCACCCAACCTTCACCAAGTGAGGGTTAGAAAAATGTCTCTGAAATAATGTGGACGTTATTTCACTCAGGCTGCAGTGGCAGGCCTGTGTAAAAATTGCCTGAGCTCCCTATGGGTGGCAAAAGAAATGCTGCACCCCATAGGGATCTCCTCGAACCCCAATACCCTGGGTACCTAAGTACCATATACAAGGGAATTACATGGGTGTACCAGTGTGCCAATGAGAATTGGTAAATTTAGTCACTAGCCTGCAGTGACAAATTTAGAAAGCTAGAAAGCCGAGAGAGCATAAATACTGAGGTTCTGGTTAGAAGAGCCTCAGTGATACAGTTAGGCACCACACAGGGAACACATATAGGCCACAAACTTATGAGCACTGGGGTCCTGGCTAGTAGGATCCCAGTGGCACATAACAAACACACTGACAACATAGGGTTTTCACTATGAGCATTAGGCCCTGGCTAGCAGGATCCCAGTGAGACAGTGAAAACACCCTGATATATACTCACAAACAGGCCAAAAGGGGGGTAACAAGGCTAGAAAGAGGCTACCTTCCTACAATGATGCCTTGTAGTCACCTTTTTGCAGCATGTTTGTATGAGGGATGGTAGCACTGCAGAACATCTTGGGTCTAGGAAAGCTGGATGTACAGAATGCAAACATCGATTTATAGATTTTTTTTGTATGTCTCTCCTCATACAGAGCCTCTATTGTTTATTTCGGTTGCTGAACCCACTGCTATGACAAAGCAACAGTTGATAACAAAACTGCTTACCCACGATTGTGAGGTCCTTAAGGCCTCCAAGACAGGGCCGACAGACCTCCCTGAGAGCCTCTCAACTCTACTTGTCTGCTTGGACTGAAAACAGAAAGCACAGCTGCCCAAAAGGGAAAGAAGCAGGGAAGGTGGTGGGGTTGGTCAAAGATGGTAGCTAAGTTTTTATTTCACCTTTGGGACAGGGAACAGAGGCCAAGTTATGTATGGCTCTTCCAATACTCCTCTGCTACTGCGTAACAGTTGAAAGAAGAGGCAGACTATTTGGGGGCCGTATATAACATAAAAATATAGATTGATGAGAAGTGAATTTGCTCTTGTTGTCTATTTGATGTCACTCAGACCCCCTCAAAGAAAAACATCCCTATAATCACTGTTAACTATCCGTATTTCTTTCAACTGATATTTGTTTGACCTTGTGCAATGCACTTTCATTGACTATGAGGATCTAAGCACAATCTCAGTAACTGATAGATTTTTGACTTGTAGCTCAGGTGACATGCAGAAGGTAAGCAACTGCCAGTAATATTAACCTCTTGGGTGCCGTGGACAAGCTGGGCTCGCCCTCGGCCACAGCCCAGCTCATCCTACACCCGGCCCGGCTAGCGCTCCCCCCGTGGGCCTCCCACCCACACCCCCCCTGTCAGGGATGGAAGGGGAATCGCTTCCCCTTCCACCCCCGACCCCCCCCCCAAAACCCCCTACCTAGTGACGTCTGATGACGTCAGCATGCGATTGCGCGCTGACCTCATCAGAGGTCACCTCCCATCTCTGCATTTCTCTTCCGCTCGGGAGGAGGGGGCAGGCAGAGGCGTGAAAGGAAAGGCCTTTCCTTTCATGTCTCTGCAAGCATTTTTGCTGCCCAAATGCCAACTAGACAACAGGCTTTTTTTTTTATACTTGCGTATAAGGGGAGCGGCCCCTTGCACAAGGGCCATTCCTCAGGGGCAAAATATTTTTAGGCCTTACTCTTATAATTAGGCCGATCTGGCCCCAGTGGGAGCAGAAACTCCTAGACACCAGGGATATATATATTTTTGTTTACTTTATGTTTTCATGTATGGGGAGCAACCCCTTAGGCAAGGGTTGCTCGCCAGGGGGACAAATTGTATTTAGGCCTTTTCTGACCATGGGGGCAGATCGGCCTATTTTTATTAGGCCAATCTGCCCCCAAGATGGGCAGAAACCACTAGACACCAGGGATTCTTTTTGTTTTATACTTGCGCATAAGGGGAGCAAAATATTTTGAGGCCTTTTCTGTACCCCCCTGAGGGCAGATGGGCCTATTATAATTAAGCCCATCCCCTAGACATTAGGGATATATATTTATTTTATTTACTTTATGTTTTTATGTATGGGAAGCGACCCCTTAGGCAAGGGTCACTCCCCTGGGGGGCAAATTGTATTTAGGCCATTTCTGCCCCCATTGGGGGCAGATAGGCCTATTTTTATTAAGAAACCACTAGACACCAAGGATTTTTATTTTGTTGTGTCAATTTCACACAAGGGGAGTGACCCCTTGGGCAAGGGTCATTCCCCTGGGGGGCAAAATTATTTTAGGGCATTTTGCCCCCCTCGGGGGCAGATCAGCCTATTTTTATTAGGCCGATCTGCCCCGAAGAGGGGCAGAAACCACTAGGCACGGGGAGTTTTTCTTGTGCAAATTTCACGCAAGGGGAGCAACCCCTTAGGCGAAGGTCGCTTCCCGGGGGTGGGAAATGTATTTTAGGCCATTTCTACTCCCCCCGGAGGGGGGAGGCAGACACCACTTAGGCACCAGGGATTGGTGTTTGTGTGTGTTCTATTTGTGGGGCAGCCACTTGGGTCAGGGTCACTCCCCATGTGGGCAGATTACTGTTGGCCATATCTGCCTCCCATGGGGGCAGATCGACCTATTTTTGGAAGGCCCATCTGCCCCCTGGGGGGGGGGGCAGAAATCCCACCAGAGACCAGGGAAGAATTATTTTCAAAATAAGAGGGTAGGGGTATGGCCATACCCCAACCCTAATAAATGGGGAAAAAGTTGTTCTTCCCGCCAGTGGGCAGATGGGACAATTACCCCCGATCCACACCCGGGGGGGGCAGAAAGTCTACTAGATGCCAGGGAATAAACATTTTTTTAAAAATAGTGTGGTGGTGGCAGTTTGGGCATGATTATGCCCCTACCCCAATTGAGAGGAGTAGCAGTCTTTCAGCTCTCCCTCCCACACACTACAATATCTTATCCCATGGCAAGCAAGAGGACATTTGATTATTTTGGGTTTTGGCTTTACATTTGGGCCATGAGAGCTTTGCTAACTCTCAAAATCGTCACACTTGGAATGGTGAGGGCTGCTCTTTTTGGACTTTGGGACGCTGACATGTAGAAAAATCCACAAGACCTAGACACATCTGAAAACTAAACATCTGTGTGAGTCCAGGGTGGTGTGCTTCACAGGCACCTGCACCATTTTCTTACCCACAATGCCCTGCAAACCTCCAACTTTGCTGGAAAACACACATTTGTTCCACATTTTTGTGTTGGAACCTTCCGGAATCTTCAGGAATCCCCAAAATTCCTACAACCCAGCATTGTCTCATCTATAACGATAATTTTTTTTGCCCCACTTGTCTACCTAAAAATGATTTTTTCCAAACTGCCATTTTGGACCCGTTTGGTTCCCCCTCAATTTGAACATGTTTTTGTCTCTTCCCTGTCACAGGCACTTGGCCTACCTACAATTTGTTCCGATGCGGTGATCCCACACAGAAATGTGGGAAAAATGCAATTTTTTTAGCTAAATTTGAGGTTTGCGGAGAATTCTGGGTAAGAATACATTGGGGGATCCACGCAAGTCACACCTCCCTGGACTCCCTCGGGTGCCTACTTTTCAGAAATGTTTCTGGTTGGTAGGCTTCCCTATATGGCTGCTGAGCCCAGGACCAAAAACGCAGGTCCTCCTCCCGCAAAAACAGTAGTATTTGATCATGTTGATGTGTCGACTTAGTGTTTTGGGCCATTTCCTTTCGCGGGCACTAGGCCTACCCACATAAGTGAGGTACCATTTTTATCGGGAGACTTGGGGGAAGGCTAGGTGGAAGGAAATTTGTGGCTCCTCTCAGATTCCAGATCTTTCTGTCACCGAAATGTGAGGACAAAGTGTGTTTTAGGACAACTTTTTAGTTTTGTAAAGGATTCTGGGTAACAGGACCTGGTGAGAGCCCCACAAGTCACCCCATCTTGGATTCCCCTAGGCATCTAGGTTAAGAAAATGCACAGGTTTGGTAGGTTTCCCTAGGTGCCGGCTGAGCTAGAGGCCAAAATCCACAGCTTGGTACTTTGCAAAAAACAGCTCTGTTTTCTTTGGGAAAATGTGATTTGTCCGCGTTGTGTTTTAGGGCATTTTCTGTCATGGGCGCTAGGCCTACCCAAACAAGTGAGGTACCATTTTTATCGAGACTTGGGGGAACGTTGGGTGGAAGGATAGTTGTGGCTCCTCTCAGATTCCAGAACTTTCTGTCACCAAAATGTGAGGAAAAGGTGTCGTTGTGACCAAATTTTGAGGCTTGCAAAGGATTCTGGGTAATAGAACCTGGTGAGAGCCCCACAAGTCACCCCATCTTATATTCTCCTAGGTGTCTAGTTTTAAAAAATGTGCAGGTTTGGTAGGTTTCCCTAGGTGCCGGCTGAGCTAGAGGCCAAAATCCACAGCTAGGCACTTTGCAAAAAAAGTCAGATTTCTATGTAAAAGAAATGTGATGTGTCCATTTTGCGTTTCCTGTCGCGAGCATTAGGCCTATCCATGCAAGTGAGGTACCATTTTTATCAGGAGACTTGGGGGAACACAGAATAGCAAAACAAGTGTTATTGCTGCTTGTCTTTCTCTAAATGTTTTCCTTCCAAATGTAAGACATTGTGTAAAAAAGAAGTCTATTTGAGAAATGCCCTGTAATTCACATGCTAGTATGGGCACCCCAGAATTCAGAGATGTGCAAATAACCACTGCTTCTCAACACCTTATCTTGTGCCCATTTTGGAAATACAAAGGTTTTCTTGATACCTATTTTTCACTCTTTATATTTCAACAAATGATTTGCTGTATACCCGGTATAGAATGAAAACCTCTTGCAAGGTGCAGCTCATTTATTGGTTCTGGGTACCAAGAGTTCTTGATGCACCTACAAGCCCTATATATCCCCGCAACCAGAAGACAGAAGAGTCCAGTTGATGTAATGGTTTATTGCTTTCAAACATCTGACATTGCAGGAAAAATTTACAGAGTGAAACGTAGAGAAAAATGGTTGGGTTTTTCTTTTCACCTCAATTTCAATATTTTTTTATTTCAGCTGTTATTGTCTGCAGGAAAACCTTGTAGGATCTACACAAATTACCCCTTGCTGAATTCAGAAGTGTGTCTACTTTTCAGAAATGTTTAGTTTTCTGGGCTCCAGCATTGGTTTGTTTCACACCCATTTCTGTCACTAACTGGAAGGAGGCTGAAACCACAAAAAATAGTAAAAATGGGGTATGTCCCAGTAAAATGACAAAATTGTGTTGAAAAATGAGGTTTTCTGATTCAAGTCTGCCTGTTCCTGAAAGCTGAGAAGATGGTGATTTTAGCACCACAAACTCTTTGTTGCTGTCATTTTCAGTGAAAAAAACCACAAGCCTTATTCTGCAGCCCTTTTTTCCCATTTTTTTGAAAGAAAACATTTTTACTGTATTTTGGCTAATTTCTTGGTCTTCTTCAGGGAAATCCACAAACTCTCAGTACTTCTAGAATCCCTAAGATGTTGGAAAAAAAGGACGCAAATTTGGCGTGGATAGCTTATGTGGACAAAAATTATAAGGACCTAAGTGCAAACTGCCCCAAATAGCCAAAAAAAGGCCTGGCACCTGAGGGGGAAAAGGCCTGGCAGCGAAGGGGTTAATGGGCATCATAGCATTTGAAGGAAGAGGTAAGAGCTAAGACTCAAGATTTTGAAAGAGCAATTCAAGGACTTTCCAACATCACAGAATTGTGTCTTCTCATTCAGGGTTGATAAGACTTCTTCCTGTTTGTCATATGTTGGTCATGAACAAGATTGTGAAATTTGTATTCATTTAAATAATGGAGGGCAGAACACCACTGGGATGGGCCTTTGGCTTTTCTATGAGGTCAGATCATCTACTTTCTTCTTATGTGTAGTTTAGTTACTTGCCTTCCAGGCATCACTTCTTGTCTATGGCTCCATGATTTTCTCAACCTCTGGCAGAACTGCAACGCAGGGGTGTCATAGTCTTGGCATGTCGCTCTCCTCTCAGATGCTGCAACACAGAATAATGATGACATCAAAGGGCACACAAAACAGTGGCTCCAATGGCTAGTAATTATAGTGGCTAGTAATTATTAAGGAATGGCAACTAGCATGAAGCCATAGTGCAATTAGAAGGTAAGATATCTTCAAATTTAAAGTCTTGAGCTATCGGTAAGGCACTGGTTATTCGCACAGATAAGTAGCCTTTTCAAACATGTCTCAGGCCTGCCATTGCAGCCTGTATACGCTGTTGTAAACTGCCATTTCGACCTGGCAAAATTAACCCTTTGCCAGGACCACACCTTCCTTTTTTACATGGAAGTCACCCCTAAGGTAGGCCATGGACATCCCAGAGGGCAGGGTACAGTGTATGTAAAAAGTGGGGCATGTGTTTTTTTATTTTACATGTCTCGGTAGTGAAAAACTGTTAAATCCATTTGTTATTAATGCAAGTCTTCCTCTCCCACAGGAGAGCACTGAAGTTACCTTGTTGCATTTAATAAGCTGTAACTTCCAATAGGGACCAGGAACACAAGTCAAGTTTGGTGTCTAACGAATCGAAATTAAAAACCCTCTTTAATGGTAAAGGCTGATTTTCAATCACAGTTCTTAAAATAGCACTTTTAGAAACTTGGCACTTTCTTGTCCTAGTCAGTTAATGCCTGCAGCCTGTTCCTGCATCACATGAATCTGTGTAGCTGACAGATGGTGTTTGTGTATTTCTCCTAGACAGTGAGACTAAGGTAAGATCGGCTGTTAGAAATTCGATTGCTGGTTGACTGGGGTATGAGCCCTGGTCAAGCAGGAACCACAGTCCTAGTTAGGGTAAATGTCAGGCAATCCCTAAATTAACCTGTGGTCACCCTCTGGTAGCTTGGTACAGAGCAGTCAGGCTTAACTTAGTGGCAATGTGTGAAGTATTTTTGCTACACCTCAAACAGTAAAACAGTGAAAACACCACACAAAAAATAATCCACATAACTCTGATTTTAATAAATAAAATAAAACCAAAATGACAAAAATTCAATAAGTAGAACTTGAGTTATTCATTTTTAAGGATTCAACTTTGAAAAAGCGCTTGGAAGCAAGAAGTGGCAACCAGGGACATCTGGTCACGTCGGACTGGGACAAAGTCAAACGTTTAGGCTTTCTGTGATGGAGTGCAGGCCAGCTACAAGTGGCACAGTTAGGCCAGCTGAAACAAAGTACCTAAAATCCTGGTCGTAGAGTGTTGCTTCAGTTCCAGACCTTGCAGTTGAGGCAATGCATTGGTTCTGCTCCACGTAGCAGAAGGAATGCATCAGGGCTTGCGATGTGCAAGGGCTTGTGATGTGAGGGCTGGCATTGTGAATGTATTGTGCAGTTGAGGTGATGTGTCAGTTCTGATGAGTGCAGAGGCTGTGATACGAAGTTTTGTCTTCGACGTTGCTGTCGAAGGGGATGCGAGGACCTTGCACCAAGAAAACATTGCAGTGGCAGTTCGGAAGGTGATGCATTGGTCACAAGATGTGAGGTGTAGTGGCAATGCACCTCTGGCTGTGTCGGTTCCAATCCACACAGTAGAAGTAATGCATCAGTTCTGTCCCTTGCAACAGCAGTGATGCATTGATTCTGCTCCCACAGCACAGAATGTGTTGGTTCCACTGAAACAAATACATTAGGCCCCGTTTCAAGGGAGCCCGGATGTGGGTTGCACCACTGGGCATGGCACACTCACAGATGGTAGGGTTTAGGTGCCCGGGCAGGGTGTTTGGAAGTCTTTTTATGTCCCTGAGGCTCAAGTTAGGGGGCCAGCAGCTAGTCTATGGAATCACTGTTGGGTCCTGGGTTAAACAGATGCACATCCAGTCCTTCTCACCCAGGCAAGAGGGCAGCAGGTCAGCACAGTAGCCCAGCAGCTCTAAAAAGCATCTGTCCAGCAGAATGGCATTCCTTTCAGCAGCACAGCAGTCCTTTCTCGCAGAGTATCCACTGGTCAATAAATGTACTGAAGAGTTGGTGCCTGATGTCCAATATTTATACCTGGTGCTCCACTTTGAAGCAGAGGAAGCTTCTAGAGATTTCTAAAACTCTGAGGTGCCAGGCATACTCTTCCTCCCTGCCCTTTCCCCAGCTTGTCAGGGGATCCAAGCGAATAGTGTTAAACCCTTTGTGAGAGTGTTCAGGCAGAGCTTACGTGATGTGCAAGTGCGGTAGGTGACAGCTCCTCCCCCTCGTTAACTCAGAGTGGTTCAGTCTGGCTGCTCTGTGCCAAGCTACAGGAAAGATAAGGACAGGTTAATTTAGGGTTGGATTGTGCCTCTCTCTTACAAGGATTGTGGTTGCTGCTTGACCAGGGCTTCCACCCCAGTTAACCAGTAACCCAGGGTCACATGTATCAAGTTTTCGCACAGTGCGGCAAGCCACCTTGGGATATTGAGGTTTATGAAAGGGCAGGAATTTGCTTCATTTACCATTATATAGTGCATTTCTGTCCTTTTCTTGCACTGGCACCCTTTTAGCTGCCTAGCGTCAATGCAGGCACCCTTCTGCCGTGTTTCAATGGTGAGTGAGTTGCAGACAGAATTGTTTTTGTCCAGTAAGGGACATCTTCCTGCACAAAATAAAATACAGCACACATAGAAAGAGGAACAAACAAGGATAAATAAACATATTTCTCCGTGTTATGCCTCACTTGGGGAGGTGCAGCATTTTGATGCATTTCCAGGCCTACCCGTAATGGTAAATCTAGGAATGCGCCAAAATCCATGGGTGGATGCGTGGAAACACCCATGCTCCATCCATAGAAAGCTTCCCTCTGGCAGAGAAACGCAATGCAATGAAACTTTTGCTCAAGCAATATCCCTGCATGCACCGTTGGATGGCTCCATGCGGCTTAGTCAGCATCGTTGGCGCTGGTAGTGATGTCGCAGTCAACTATAGAGGTTCCACCAAGGTGTCCGGGCATCAGTTCTTTCCTTTCTGTGCCAGTTAGTGCAGATCCAAAGAATGCTAGCCCTCTCTCGCTTTTTCGATGTTTTGTCAAGATTTATTTCTTCTGTGTGTCGAGGATGATATTTAAGAAGGTAGGGTTCAAACCGCATGGCGCCTGTCGCCGCACCATGTTGGTTACAGACCCCCATCTGGTTTGTCTCTGGTGCCTCAAGTGCGATCATGACTCCAAGTTGTGCTCGGACTGCTGGGCCATGGCGCCAAAGACTTTGAGGGAGCAGCCCCTAAAGCTGCTTGCGGCCTGGCAGTCAATGACACCGGCATGCGTGACTCCTAGGAGGTCTCGGTCCCAGTCGGGAAGAAGGTACCAGCTCAAATTTAGAAGTTCTACCAGGCCGTGCGCTGTGTATTTTAGCAGGCTGACCCCTCTGGGGCGCCTTTGTGCCCAGCGGGGTTGGAGGGGGGCCCATCAGGTACCACACCTGTGACTTCAGAGGACAGGGTCAGAGGGGGCCCTATCAGGTACACCACCAGCGTCTTCTTCCTCGGTTCTGATGGGGTGTCACAGATCTGATTCTGGACCAACGCCATTCGTACCCAGGTGACTTTCTCCAGTACCAGTCCAGACTCCTGGGGCTGCAGGCGCTCATTGGTGGCACCAGTCCAAATTCTGATTTCCGGACGACCTGGAGCCAGAGGTGATGGATCATTGTCTGAGCCTTATTTTTCACAGCCATGCATGAGAGAAGATTGGGAGGGGTGACTGGCCCCTTTAGAACACTAGTTGGAGAGATCTTTGGACTGGTATGAGGAGCTAGGAGAGGTCAGTGGGCTGGACACCTCTCTAGAAACTGACTTGCTCTCTCTCCCCCCACAGTGGCTGTGGGGGAGGGAGCTTCCTATGCAATAGAGGTGCGTAAGGCAGTGGAGGTCCTCGACCTTGAACTGCCCTCAGTGGCTGTCAAGACAAAAATCGTGACTGAAGTGCTTCAGCCTAGGGCTTCAAGTTCAGAACCTATTCTGCCCTTTAAGCACTTACCAACATCCTGCTGGAACTTGGTCCAAGCCCAGCACAGGGGCTCCTGTAAAGAGGGTGATCACCCACCGCCATTGCACTGCACAGTGCGACTCTAGTTACCTCACCCAAACCCCACCCCTGAGAGCTTGGTAGTCCAAGCCCCTATGTTCCATGGTGCATTCCCTTCCACTCCCCTGGACAAGGAATCCAAGAGGCTGGACCATTTTAGGAAGAAGAAGTTTTATTCCACCATCTTGCCACTGAGGTCAGTGAATACCTCGTGCTTATTGGGTCATTTCTCACACAGCATTTGGGATATGGTTGCACAAATGCTGCCTCAGGTCCAGGAGAAGGCCCAGGCCATACTCTCCAAAGCAGTAAAAGACGGGAGGGTTGCAGCAAAGTTCACCATTTGGTGTGGCCTGGATAAGACTTACTTGCTAGGCAGAGTGGTTGCGTCGGCAGTGGCCTTAAGGTGCCATGCCTGGCTGAGAACATCAGTTTTTTCAGGGGATGTCCAGGCAAACCTGATGGACATGCCTTTCGATGGCACTTGCTTGTTTGGGGTGAAGGCAGACTCTGCGCTGGAGCACTTTAAGGACTCTAAGCTATGGCCAAGTCCTTTGGCCTCTCGGCCGTCTGCCTTTCACCCCTTTGGTGGCTCTGGAAGGGGTGTCGCACCATGCCAGCTCTATGCCAGCCACCATTCTATGCAACCGCCCCAGGCTATGCGAGGACATGGGCGCAGTGCCTTCAGACCTAGAGGGTCTGGAAGCCAGAAGCCGTCCGCCACCCAGCAACTGGCAGCTACAGCCTCAAATCCCTCCTAGTTTGGTTCTGCATGACCATGCTTGCCCAATCCGAGGGAGCATTCACCATCATCTCCCCCACAGAAGTCCAGCACATCGGATGCATGGGTACTGCAGAACATCAGGAAGGGCTATGCCCTGCCTTTCCAATCCTTTCCTTGCCCAATACCACCGACATTCGAACGGCTGGTGGATGATTATTTGTGTCTGCTCTGAGAGGAATTTACAGCTGTCTTAGCCAAGGAAACCATATAAAGGGACCTGATGTCAGAAGTAGGCAGTGTTTGCTATTTCCATTACTTTACGATAACCAAAAAGAAAAAGGGCCGTTGCTTTATTTTAGACCTATGGACAATGAATCTCTTCCTCAAGAAGGAGAAGTTCAAGATGCTCATGTTGGCTCAGGTCTTACCTGGAAGTCTGGTTAGTAGCGCGGGACTTACAGGATGCACATTGTCATATTCCCATCGTGCAAGCCCACAGGCGTTACTTGCCATGAACACTTTCAGTTCACTGTGCTGCCATTTGGCCTTACCAGTGCTCATTAGGTATTCACCAAGATGATGGCAGTGGTTGCAGCTCATCTGCGCAAGTCGGGGTTTCAGGCTTCCCCTACCTAGTCGACTGGCTGTTGAAGGCATGTTCACCCTAGGCAGTTGTCTCCCATCTCCAGACTACGGTGACCGTCCTGCATTCTCTGGGGTTCACTAAACATGTGCCGAAGTCACACCTGACTCCCTCTCAGAAGCTCTCTTTCATCTGAGCTGTTCTGGATGCTGTAATTTTGGGCTTATCCTCCTGAGGGTGAGTCCAGGATATTCAGGCTATAATACTGATGTTTCGGCCTCTATGTTGGGTTCGGTGACACTGGCTGAAGCTGCTGGCCCTCATGCCCTCCGGCATCCTGCTGGTAAATCATGCCAGATGACATATGCAGGCTTTGCAGTGGAACCTGAACTTCCAGTCAGGGCAGCATCAGGGAAATCTCTCCGACTAGGTCCAGATCTCGGAGGGAACTGCAAAAGACCTGCAGTGGTGGACTATGAACGACAATAGGGTCAGAGGCAGAATCCTCTCCCTTCCCCAACCAGATTGAATAGTAGTAACAAATGCGTCACTCCTGGGATGGGGCGGCCATCTGGGAGAGGTGGAGATCAGATTACTCTGGTCTCCGGCGGAATCCAGGCTCCACATCAACATGTTGGAGCTCAAGGCGATCCTGCTAGCACTAAAGGCATTTCTACCCTCTGTCAAGTGGAATTTAGTGCAGGTGTTCACGGACAACACCACCGCCATGTGGTACTGCAACAAGCAGGGCCGGGTGGGGTTGTGGACCCTTTGTCAAGAGTACCTGCATCTCTGGACATGGCTGGAACAGCAGGGCATAACCCTGGTGGTTCAACACTGGGCAGGTTCTCTGAACTCCAGGGCAGACAAACTCAGCCATCGATGCCTAGCCGATCACGGGTGGCACCTCCATCTGGACGTGGTATGAGGTCTCTTTCAGAAGTGGGGAGAGTCTTAGTTAGATCTATTCACCTCCGAATAGAATGTGCAATGTCAGCAGTATTGCACATTGGAGTTTCCAAGGTGGCAATCACTCTGCAAAGCTTTTTGTCACAAGTGAAGTTCAGGCCTCTGGTACACCTTTCACCCCATACCACTCCTGCTCAGAGTTCTCAAGAATATCAAGAGCAACCAGGCCCAAGTAATCCTTGTGACTCCGGACTGGGCAAGGAGAGTCTGATATCATGAGCTTCTGAAAATGAGCATCAATCCTCCAATCAGGCTGCCCCTTCAGGAAAATCTTTTGAAGCAGCAGGGGAAGGTCTCCGCCCAAACTTGTCAACTCTGTGCCTTCATGCATGGAGATTAAGAGGCGGCAGTTGACAGCATACAACCTTCCACCCGAAGTCTGCAATGTTATTCTGGAAGACAGGTATTCTTCCGCCAAAACGGCATACACCTGCTGTTGGCAAAAGTTTGTAGAATATTGTACAAAAAGATCTATAGATCCTCTTTCTGCTTCTCTCTCTCTCTGAGGTTTTTCTTTTCATTATGGCTCTTGCCCAGCAGGGCTCTGCTCTGGGCACTTTGAAGGGGTATCTGTCTCCTCTGTCGACCTTTCTGTGGCTGCCTGACCAACCCTGTTTATTTATTTTATCTATTTATTTGCATTTGTGAAATGCATACAACCCAACGGGTGTCTAAGTGCTTGGTGTGTGAAAAAGCCCTAAGCGCAATGAAGCAGTTTTCCCCAAAACCTCCTAATCTGTCCTAAATAGTCAGGTTTTGATTGCCCTGCAAAATTCCAGATGTGAATCATTTCTTCTGATGTCCGGAGGTAGCATGTTCCAAAACTTGGCTGCTGCCACTGAGAAGGCTCTCCCACCCCCATCTGGCCTTCCTAAATCTGGGTGTATTTACTTTCTTGTTCCCTACTGATCTCAAGGCTCTGCTGGGGGCATACCAAGAAAAGACAGTCCTCAGATGTCCTGAGCCGGACTGATGCAATGCCTTATGCACCAGGGGTACTGCATTAAAGCTAATCCATTTCCTAATCGGGAGCCAGTCTCGGGAGCCCGAGAATCAAATGCGCTGCCCTGTTTTGGATCAATTGCAGCTTGTTGAGGAAGTATTAAGCAACATTTAGACAAAGGGCATTGCAATAATCCAGGTGCATGATGATAAGCGCCAAAAATACCAGCACCCTCAGCTCTGCTGAAATAAACTGCAGGATCTTTCTGAGTATTTTAAGTTTCCAGTGACATGTCTTCATTGTCTTACTAACCTCACCCTCAAAGGTCCATTCCTGGTCAAAAACCATACCTCAGTTCTTTGCTTCCTTCACAGGAGTGGGTAATGGACCTCAAGCCTCCAGCCACCAGCTACTGTTCCAGATGAATGAACTGGACCCAAAGAACAAAATCTTCTTTTATCAACATTCATCTTATGCCAATTTTGTTACATCCAGCTGCTAATCTCTGCCATACAGGACCTAAATCTCACAGCCACCTCTGTCCAATCCTTACCAATTGGCATAATGATTTGTGTGTCATCCACATAGGATGCTACCTGAAAGCCACAAGACTTTATCAATTGTGTCAGCGGAGTCACATACAGGTTGAACAGAGTCATACTCAGGGACAAGTCTTGCGGCACCCAGCATGGCAGCTTAAATGGAGAGGCTCTAAAGTCTCCACAACTGATGATATTTGTCCTATCCCTAAGAAATGATTCCAACAGTTGCAGAGCCCTGCCCCTCAGTCCTGCCTGCCACAGCCTACTCACCACTACACATTGTGTGATGGTGTAAAAGGCTGCAGACAGGTCTACCATTACAAGAATGACTGCATTGCCCTGATCTACTAGACACCGAATATAGTCAGAGGCTGATAGTAAAGCAGACTCCATGCTGTGATTGTTCCTAAAGCCATGTTTGATGAGTCTAGGGAATTCATCTTTACCTAGAAAAAAGGCTAATTTTTCATTCAGATGTTTTTCTAATATTTTAGCTGGGGATGGTAGTAAAGAAATGGGTCGGAAAATCTTCAGATCATTAGCATCTCAGCTAGACTTCTTTTTGAGCAGGCGAATAATGGCTTCCTTCCACCTTTGTGGATATTACCCACTTGCTCATAATTATCTCTAAGGTCTCTGCTACTACCTCAGGGGCCATTTGTAACACTCTACGTGGGCAGAGTTCCTCGGGCAAGCCTGATCTAATTTGAATTAGCAAAGAAACAATCCTTTCATGTGTTAGAGGAGAAAAAGTATCTAGAGTGTTTGTTAGGTTGCTTGGGGGACCCTTCTTCCAAAATCTCCTCAATCTGAGGCTCTTTTTTATCCGGAAATTCAGGAAAGATGTTGAGGATTTTCTCCCTAAAATATGATGCTATTTTGTCACAGAACTCCTGTGAATTCTCCAGGTCTAGTTGCAATGGAGGGGATGATAAGACCTTTACTGTTTTAAATATTTTGTATGGAATATGTATGGCCTTCCTGTTTTTCCGAGAGAAGAAGACAGTCTTAGTTTCTTTTATAGCGATCTTATACCTCTTTAGCAAATCTTTATGTTTAGATTTGTCCTCCAAGCTGGGGTCTAATCTCCAATTCCTTTCTTGCTTATGACACTATCTTTGAAGGATTTTCAAATCCTCTATCAACCACTGTGCAGAGCTTTTGTTCCTTACCTTCTTTATTTCCCTGATCAGTGCTACTTCATCAAGTGTAGTCTGAAACCAATCATTGAAACTTGCTACATGAGCTGTCTTACTGTCCTCAACCTTCCACAGCATTTGGGCCCATCTGTACTCTAACTCCCTTCTTGAAATACTACCTCATTTCCTAGCCATCCTACTGCCGCCAGCTGTAGAGGCACTGCCAGATTTTCGAGAATAAGAGAATAGTATTGCAAAGTGATCCAGCCAGCTGAGTGGCAAACAATTCCCAAACTGCACTGGATTATCATTCGTGAAAATACTTTCCAACTTACGACCTGCAGTATACATGACTGTTTTCACAATTTGGGAAAAACCCAGATTATTAATCAAATCATGAAAGACCTTTAGTTCTTTCTCTTTCTCTGATTCAAGATACAGATGAAAATCCTCCATATATATTAAATTGTTATTTGTAATGTCAGGGCCTATTATTTGGTTCCAGTGGTCCAGGAACTGAGCTTTAGGGCCTGGAAAGCGATATACCAATAACGCAGACAAAAGTACTCCATATCCCTGGGTTCCACATTCCACAGCTTCTCTGAATACTTAAAGGACACAAATTCAAAATCTGCTTCCTGAAAAACATGGACTTCATGTTACCTTTGCAAAAACCGTCAGCCTCCCTGCTCCTGGCGACATCCTGGCACAGAAGGGCTTGCATTAGGTGTGCCTTTGGCACGCCAGCGGCACATCCGTGCTTCGGTGCACTTAAGTGCAGGCCCTGTGGTCATGTGACCCAAACAACCGGTGCGCAGCCCCCCGTATCCTGTGGTCTGTCCAAAATGACCACCACACCAAACTAAAGTAATCGGGCTCTAAATGGCTCACACAGATACAGGGAGAATGCAGCCCCCTCGACCCAGAACAGCAGTTAAAAACACCTAAAAATGTCCTAAAATTAAAACGAATTTAAAAAGGAGAACCACCAACCAGGAGCTTAAACACTCACCATTGGTGTCCACGCATCGGTACGCTTAAGGGCAGGCCCGTGCTCATGTGACCCTAACAACTGGTGCGCAGCCCCCTGTATCCTGTGGCACATCAATAGGGGCCATCACACCAAAGTAAAGTAATTGGGATCTAACTGGCCCACACATAATCAGGGAGAATGTGGACCCCCCCCTCTCTGACCCAGACCAGCATTTACAAACACCTAAAAATGTACCAGAATTAAAACAAATTTAAAAGGGAGAACCACTAACGGGGAGCTTAAACACTCATCATTGGGGTCCACGCACTGGCACGCTTAAGTACAGGCCCCGTTATCATGTGACTCACACAGCTTGTGCAAAACTCTCCCACCACACATCCTGTGGCACGTCCAAAATGGCCGCCAAACCAAACTAAAGTAATTGGGCTCCAACTGGCCCACAAAGAATCAGGGAGAATGCGGAACCCCGACTCAGAACAGCAGTTAAAAATACTTTAAAATGTCCCAAAATTAAAACTAATTTAAAAAGGAGAACCGCCAACTGGGAGCTTAAACACTCACCATAACCGTTCATGCATTGGCGTGCTTAAGCACAGGCCCCGTAGTAATGTGACCAACATATCCTGTGGTGTGCCAAAATGGCCATCACACCAAACTAAAGTAATTGAGCTCTAAGTAGCCCACATACAATCCGGGAGAATGTGGACCCCTGACCCAGAACAGCTATTAAAAACACCTAAAAAAGTACCAAAATTAAAACAAATTTAAAAAGGAGAACCGTCAACTACAAGCTTAAACACTCATTACTGGCATTCGCACACTGGCGCGCTTAAGTGCATGCCCCGGGGTCATGTGACCTACACAACTGGTGCGCAGCTCTTCCACCCCACCCATCCTGTGGCACATCCAAAATGGCCACCACACCAAACTCAAGTAATTGGGCTCTAACCGGTTCACAAAGAATCAAGGAGAATGCAGATCCACCCCTGAACAAGAACAGCAGTTAAAAACACCTAAAAAGTCCCAAAATTAAAACAAATTTAAAAAGGAGAATGGCCAACGCGGAGCTTGAACATTCACCCCTACCCTTAGTTCCCTTAGTGAAAATAGGTTTCTAAAAGGGTTTGTTCATATGTTTCCACCTACGCCCTTTATCATGCCTCAGGGGGATCTCAATCTAGTTCTCACATACCTTACGTGTGCTCCTATGAAGAACTGTACAATTGTCCCCTCAGGCTCCTTAGCATCAAGATAGCCTACTTAGTGTCAATTAAATCTGCCCAGAGGGCGAGTGAGCTGCAGGCCTTATCATCCAAGCCTCCGTATCTCACAGTGTTTCCCGATAAAGTGGTACTTCACACCTGTGCTGCTTTCCTCCCAAAGGTGGTGACCCCATTTTATTTTGGACAGAATGTCACTCTGCCCACCTTCTTTGCTCCCCCGCATCCCTCTAAGGAAGAGGAGCGAGTCCACTGGCTGGACCCAAAAAAGAGTGTTTTCATTCTGCCTTGACTGCACAAAAGAGTTTTGAGTGGCGACCAACTCTTTGTGGGGTATGTGGAAGCAAAGAAAGGTCGGGCAGTACAGAAACTAACCATTTCACGCTGGGTCCTTCTCTGTATAAAGATCTGCTACACCCTGGCTAAGAAGCAGCCTTGAAGGCTTGCAAGCCCATTCCACCAGGGGAAAAGCTGGTACCATGGTAAAAGCTCATGGAATCCCAGTCCTGGACATCTGTCAGGCAGTAACATGGGCATCCCTGGACATGTTTGCCAACACTACTTCATGGACAGTCCGGGATGAGAATTTTGCCCATTTGGTCATGCAGGACTTTCTAGTTTGAAAGCATTTGTTCGCAGCCCACCGCCGGGAAGATATGGCTAGGGTATATATTCAAAGGTAAGGAATCTGCATTTAGAAGTCTCTATCAGATGTACACGTTACTTACCTTCTGTAATGCATTATCTGGTAGAGACTCTATCTAGCTGCAGATTCCTTGCACTCACCAATTCCTCCCCACTCTGCAGACTAATTTGCTAGGGTCAGAGTCCATCACATGCACATTCATAGATGACAAAACCATGTCAGTCATGGAGCACATTAACTTCCAGCTTCCCCCAGACGACAACACAACCATCAAAGGCACCCTCGCCAAAAGTCCCCGAACTGGCCTCAGCGAAGCCACAGCCGACTTCATTTCCCCACTCGCCATTGAATCTGAACACTACCTCTTTCTGGGAGACCTAACCTTACATCTGTAAGACCCAAAAGACACTAACTCCACAGAGCTCCTCGAGCAAATGGACAACACCAGCCTCAAACAAGTGGTCACAGATTTCACGCACAAGGGAGGGTGCTCGCTGGTTCCCATCTTCACATCCAGTAACAGAATCAGCTACAGCCACACCACAGAGATCACCTGGTAAGATCACTCCATCATACATTTCACCATCACCGTACCCCACTACACCACTCCCAACAACTACAGCGCCCCATCTCGCAGCTGGATCAAGGTCACTCAACATCAATGGAAACACACCCTCAACACCACCCAACTCAAAGCCTCCACAGACTTGAACCCGGCAGTAGAGAACTTCAACACCTGGATCATCGGCACTGCCAACTTAGTCGCTCCCACCAAACCGTCCAAACTGCTCAGGTCCAACGGAAAAGCCAGCTGGAACACCCTGGAACTCAAAGCAGCAAAACTGAAATGCAACCAACTTGAAAGAAAATGGTGAACCAGCAGAAATGACACTGACAGTGTCACCTTCAAGGAAGCCCCCAACAACTACCACCACTAAATCAAAGCCTCAAAGAAGTATGCCCTCACAAGCCAAATCAACACCAACCCCAAACAAACCAAGGAACTCTTCACCATCATCAATGAGTTTACCCACCTGTGAGCCACCGAAAACTTGACCCCCCCTTACAGGCACTCTGCGATGCTCACGCCGACCACTTCCACAACAAGGCAGAATCAATCTACAGAAACTTCGACCCCCAACCAACATATCGTCCTTGCACCCTTCCTACCCCGGTTGCCAACCACTCTCTCACCACTTGGAAACAGCTCACCACATCGAACACAAGCACTCTTATGAACTCCATCCACTCTAGAGTTCCCACCGACCCATGCCTCCACCAACTCTTCAACATAGCAAGTGACAACATCAGACTCCAGCTTACCACTATCCTCAACACCTCCATCACATCAAACACCTTTCCGAATGCCTGGAAACACGCAGACATAAGAACCCTCCTCAAGAAACCATCAGATGACCTGTCAACATCAGGACAGTGCGCACTCTGCGGGCGACGTAAATGCAAAAACCCAGTCCTTATGCAAGGGCATATTTCATGCATTGTGTTTTTATGCAGTATGTTAACCTTTTGCATTGCAGAGCTTTTACCTTGAAAAGTCATTAATGTTGTTTGTAATACATTGTTCATTTGCAAGGCTTGTTTGCAGGATTACAGGGTGTGGTCCTTATTCCAAGACATTCTAGAAGCCTTTCCTGCAGCATGGTTGGGTGTGGCTCGTGGGCAGGGCTTGGCTCTATATAAGGGAGCCAGCCCAGCTCCACGTGCTCATTCTTTAGAGGTCCTGGTGCAGAGCAGCAGCAGCATTTTCCTGAGTTCCTGTCCCAGAGGCCTATCATGTTATTTCCAGGCCTGCCCTCATTCATTTGGTGATCTTCAAGCCGGGCAGTAAGGCGGAGGTCGGGTTAGGCCCCCAACTCCGTTTCCAGTGACTCTCGAGTTTTGGGCCTAAACATGAAATCGCGTGTGCAATTGTTTTTCCTGGGATTTGGCTCTTGGCTTTCAGGTCGGCAGTGTGCGCAATCATTTCATGGCAATTGCATCGTGATGTTCGAATCAGCAACAGTGTGTGCGATTCATTCCTGGCATTTGGCTCTTGGCATTCAGGTCGGCAGTGTGCGTGATCATTTCATGGCAATTGCATCCTGATGTTCGAATCGGCAACAGTGTGCGCAATTTATTCCTGTCAGTTAATTCTTGCCATTCAGATCGGCAGTGTGCGCGATCATTCCATGGCATTTGCATCGTGAAGTTCGAATCGGCAACAGTGTGCGCGATTCATTCCTGGCAGTTAATTCTTGGCATTCAGATCGGCAGTGTGTGCAATCATTTCATGGCATTTGCATCGTGAAGTTCGAATCGGCAACAGTGTGCACGATTAATTCCTGGCATTTAAATCTTGGCATTCAGAATGGCAGTGTGCGCAATCATTTCATGGCATTTGGTTCTTGATGTTCGAGTCGGCAACAGTGTGCGCGATTCATTCCACGTATTTAACTCTTGAATTTATGATCGCAGTGCGCGCGATCGTTTCATTGCATTTGAATCTAGATGTTCGAATCGGCAACAGTGTGCGCAATTCGTTCCAGGCATTTAACTCTTGAATTACAGATCGGCAGTGCACGCGATCATTTCATTGCATTTGAATCTAGATGTTCGAATCAGCAACAGTGTGCGCGATTCATTCCAGGCATTTAACTCTTGAATTACAGATTGGCAGTGCGCGCGATCGTTTCAGTGCATTTGAATTTAGATGTTCAAATCGGCAACCGTGTGCGCGATTCATTCCAGGCATTTAACTTTTAAAATACAGATCTGCAGAGTGCGCGATCATTTCTAGACATTGAAATCTTGATGTGCAGTTTGATTAAGGTGCATAATAATTTCTGAACATTTGAATCTTGGAACTCTTAATCAGAGTGTGACCTAGCAGTGTTATTCATGATTCTAGTACAGTTCACTCATGCAGAGAAAACCAGGTGCTCTTTGATTTTTGTTGTAATGCAGAGATTATTCTAAGAACTATTTGGAGAGCGTTCATTGCTCAAAATATGATATGTTAATTCTGGAATGTTCAAATGAAAATTTGCATAATAAGTGTTATTTGAAACAAAGCTATTGAAAGTCATTGTGATTAATCTTGCAATTGTGTTGTTTAACTCTTGCTTCCACAGGTCTCCTTCCTCACTGTTCCCAACCCAAAACCCATTCCCCCACTTGGCCATTCTTTAACTCTGTGTTATAATAGCTAGTGGAGCTTGAAGCTGCCAAGAGGTGGACATGTTGGGAACATGCGCAAGCCCCGAGGATCTGGTCTCCTGGACAGAATAGTGAGCACACTAATTTTTAATCCTCCTGGTTTAGTTCAAGGTTCTCAATATGGCCACATTGGATGAGTTAGTTAAAGTTATCACGCAGCTCCAATTGGATGTAGTAGCATCCAAAGACATAGCACCCAGCTTAGCTGAGAGAGTGAGTCAGTTACAAGACTGAGTAGAAAAGAAGGAGCAAGGTTCTTTGGGTGCGGGTTGGCTTGGTCCTCCTTTTCAAGGTTCAGGAGGTAATCCTCCAACTAACATTTCCCTCAACGTTCCTTCAGCCATTCCTCTGACTCCTCCAGAGCGGTTTTCAGGTGATCCTCTGAAAGCGCAATCCTTTTTGATTCAAGTACAATTGCATTTTACCTGTCGACCAAGCACTTTCCCTGATGCCCAATCCAGGGTGGCCTTCCTGTTATGTTATCTGGCTGGAGACGCGACCACCTGGGCAATTCCTCTTGTGCGTAAATACAGTCCCCTACTTTATAATTGGAGAAACTTTGTCTGTGAATTTGAATGAGTGTTTGATAGAAGAACAGTGAATCTATCAGCAGACCGAGAACTGTTAGAATTGTGACAAGGCAATAAAGATTTAGGTGTTTATTACAACCCTGGCGGTCGGTGTTAAAGCGGCGGTAAGACCGCCAACAGGCCGACGGTAAAAATTAGCAATTACGACTGTGGCGGAAACCGCCAACAAAGACAGCCACTTTAACACTCCGACCGCCACGGCGGTACAAACAAACAGCTTGGCGGTCACCGCCAACAGACAGGCGGAAGACAAAGTACCTCCCACAGTGTCACAACCTACCAATCCGCCACCTTTTCTGGGGCAGATTCACAGCGGACAAAAGCACGGAAACAGGATCTCGAAGGGAAAACGCTGACCTCTACACACCCCACGAGGAACTAGGACACCATGGAGCCAGAACTCCAAATTCTCCCTGCAATAGTCTTCCTGCTTCTCTACCAGGAGCACGAACGCCGGCAGCGAAGAGCACGGTGAGTACTGCACCTACGACACAGGGGAGGGGAAAAACAGGGACACACACACGCAACAGCCCCACCCCCACTCTCACCCACTACAACACACACACTAATACATATTTATACATGATAGTTACACCCCCAACTCCCCCGGAAGAATGCAAAAACAAAAGAAAATGAGTGTAACCATTGTAATATATTAAAATCAAGTACGCAAAAATATATATATACACCATAAACAAAATGTACACCAAGCATAGTTGTCCAGGTAGTGCTCCAATTAAGTCAGTGGAACACTGGGCCCACACGGTATGGGCGAGGCCCACACAAGATCCCTGACCATGACGGAGAGAACACTGCAGGGGCATCAGAGAGCAAGAAAACAGGCACCTCAGGGGGAGGGAAAGGGGGGGCACCTCAGCCGTTTGAGTGCACGATGCCAAATCCACGAGAGGGCCACATGCCCACTGTTCAAGCCTGGGGAGTGCAAAGCCACAGTCTCACAAGTCTCTACAGTGGGTGGGTTGCCCACTGTACAATTCTTGGGAGTGCACAGCCACAGTCTCTCAAGTCTCTACAGTGGGTGGGTTGCCCACTGTTCAATCCTGGGGAGTGCAAAGCCACAGTCTCTCAAGTCTATACAGTGGGTGGGTTGCCCACTGTTCAATCCTGGGGAGTGCAAAGCCACAGTCTCTCAAGTCCATACAGTGGGTGGGTTGCCCACTGTTCAATCCTGGGGTGTGCAAAGCCACAGTCCCACAAGTCTCGACAGTGGGTGTGTTGCCCACTGTTCAATCCTGGGGAGTGCAAAGCCACAGTCTCTCAAGTGGATGCCTTTCTCCACTGGTTCTGGAGGAGGCTCTGTGCCCAGAGTGCTTCATCCTGCTAAGGACTGAGGTAGTGGATGTATCTCTCCACTGGTTCTGGAGGGGGCATTGTGCCCAGAGTGCTTCATCCTGCTAAGGACAGAGGTAGTGGATGCATCCATCCACTGGTTCTGGAAGGGGCATTGTGCCAAGAGTGCTTCATCCTGCTAAGGACAGAGGTAGTGGATGTATCTCTCCACTGGTTCTGGAGGGGCATTGTGCCCAGAGTGCTTCATCCTGCTTGCGACGGACTCAGCAGCGTCAGTGCCCTTGGCGCTCATGGGCCAGCGGTGCTTGAGGCGGCGGTGCCCTGTTCAGCGGTGCCCTGTTCAGCGGTGCTTGAGTAGGCGGTACCCTGTTCAGCGGTGCTTTAGGTGGCGGTGCCCTGTTCAGCGGTGCTTGAGTCAGCGGTGTCCTGTTCAGCGGTGCTTGAGTTGGCGGTGCCCTGTTAAGCGGTGCTTGAGGCAGCGGTGCCCAGTTCAGCGGTGCTTGAGTCGGCGGTGCCCTGTTCAGCGGTGCTTGGAGCGGCAGGCTCCTTTGCAGTGACTCATCTGCTGGCGGTCCTCTCTGTCCCAGTGGGGCTTGTGCTGGCGGTCCTCTCTGGCCCAGCGGGGCTTGTGCTAGTGGTCCTCTCTGTCCCAGCGGGGCTTGTGCTGGCGGTCCTCTCTAGCCCAGCGGGGCTTGTGCTGGTGGTCCTCTCTGGCACAGCGGGGATGATGGCAGTGGCCCCCAGGGCAGGGGGGATGATGGCGGTGGCCTCCTGGGCAGCGGGGATGATGGCTGTGGCCTCCTGGCCAGCGGGGATTACGGCTGTGGCCTCCTGGGCAGCGGGGATGATGGCGGTCTCCTCCGCTGTGCTGCTCTTCCCAGACTTTCTGGGTTTCTTGTGGCCCTTCCCCACCTTGGAAGGTGTTGCAGCTGACTCCACACTCCCACCGGGACCCCTGGGAGCGGCTTTGGTGGCTGGAGTCTTCCCCCTTTCCTGCCGGGCACTGGCCAACTTTTGATGCTTGACAGGTGGGGAACTGTCCGTGCTGTGGCTCCGTGCCACACTGGCTGCCCTGGTGGCCGGTGCACTCCAGATTCCGGTGACTACATGCACCACTGGTCCCGGAGATGTTGTGGCTGAGGTGCTAGTTCGGGACCTGGAGACGGACGGGGTGGGGGAGGTGTGGGAAAGAGGTCAAGGCTGGACAGGAAAGGTTTTTTGGAGACACTGGGATGGGTAGCTGGAGGGGGTTTGAGAGTGGAGGAAGAGGTTGTGGTTGTAGGAGGTGTTCGTTTGCTGACTTTGGGTGAAGGTGCATGCGCTGGAGGGTGTCGTGAGGTGGATAGCTGTTGGGTGGGTGTGTGCCTGCGTTTGTGTATCTTGGGAGGTGGCGTCACAGACACACTGGGAGAGGACACAGGGGACGTCTGAATGGTAGTGGGGGTGGTGACTGCACGTGAGCGGGGTGTGGTGGTGGGTGTGCTGGTAATAGCAGTAGTGGCTGTAGATGTAGTGCATGCAGGTGTGAGTGTAGATGATACTGGGAGGGAGGAGGGAGACGAGGAGGAGGGGGGCAATGTGGAGGCAGTGGATGTTGGTGTGTCTGCATGTGTCTGATGCTTGCGTGAGCGCCTGTTGGATGTGTGGTGCTTATGTTTGCCTGAGCTTCCCTTGTGTGTTGACGTGTGTGCATGCTGGTCTGTAGGTGTGCTTGGGATAGGCTGGGGTAGAAGGGATTGGGTCTGGGTGGAGAAAGTTGGAGGGGTGAGCCTACAGACAGGGACAATGGCTGCCATCAGTGCTGAGGCCAGAGTCTGAAAAGCTCGCTGAAGGGCCGCCTGACCAGAATGAATGCCCTCCAGGAATACATTGGTTTGTTGCAACTGCCTTTCGACACCCTGGATGGCATTCAAAATGGTAGACTGCCCAACAGAGAGGGACCTGGGGAGGTCAATGGCCTCCTCAATGAGGGCAGCAGGGGTGACTGGGGCAGGGGCTGAGGTGCCTGGGGTGAAGGTGATGCCCACCCTCCCGGGTGAGAGGTCACGGGGCAAAGGCTGAGGGGCTGCTGGGAGGGCGATGCTGGTAGGGGTGGTGGAGGCTGTACCTGTAGATGGGGGTGGGGCACAGATGTTGCCGCCACCACAAGGGAGCTCCCATCAGAGGACGAGTCCGTGTCGCTGGTCTCAGCTCCTGTCCCTGCCGTGGAGCTCCCCTCGCCCTCCGTCCCACTGGTGAAGTCTAAGTCCGTAGTGTGGCACTCCATGGCCATGTGGGATGCAGCCCCCTCGTGCTCCGATGCCACTGCTCCTCCGCCTGATGATGCTAATGCACACAAGAACATGGAGACGACAAAAGGGGGGGGACGACA
This sequence comes from Pleurodeles waltl, assembly GCF_031143425.1. Taxonomy (NCBI): domain Eukaryota; kingdom Metazoa; phylum Chordata; class Amphibia; order Caudata; family Salamandridae; genus Pleurodeles; species Pleurodeles waltl. The sequence goes on from NC_090438.1 coordinate 378,632,769, forward strand.
GAAGAAAGACATGTTGAGTGCATGCATTACCGCTACCATTGGCGGACACGACAGACACAGAAGCCCCCTGCACTACGCCGCGCTCTTGGTCTCCACTGTTCAATTCCTGGGAAATGGCCTACTAGGCTATGGACGACATCTGCACACATGGATGACACAGGGGCATGACTAGGTATACTTGGTACTCTACAGAGGTGGGGTGGGGTGCCACATGGCCTGCCTTACGGAGGGACCTTGCCTACGGAACGCGCCCTGGCCTAGGGAAACCCACAGCCCACCTCCCCCACCCAGACACCTCCACTGCACGCAAAATCAGCAGGATGAGAGTGTACTCACCCCCTTGTGGCTGCTGTGATGCCCTCAAGCGCCCATCCAACTCTGGGTACGCCACCGCCAGGATCCTGAACATCATGGGGGTCATGGTGCGACGGGCACCCCTCCCACGTTGGGAGGCCATACCCAGCTGAGCCCTCCGCTGTCTTCTTGCTCCAGCGGCGAATGTCCTCCCATCTTTTCTGGCAGTGGGTGCTCTGTCTGTGGTAGACCCCCAGGGTCCGGACGTCCTTGGCGATGGCACGCCAAATATCTTTTTTCTGGTGGGCGCTGTCCTACATGAATTGTACAGGGGGAAGAGGAACTTATTACCAACTGCACGGTCACAGTCATTGGCCCCATCCCTACCCTTGCCATGTGGCACATGCACTCACCGTCGTTTCATGCACGCCGCAATCTCCCCCCCTTCTTCCATCCACCCCACTCCACACAGACATAGCCCTTACAGCATGCTCCCAGTGTACTTACCTGTTTGTCTGGAGGACCATAGACTAGCGTGTACTGGGGGAGGACCCCGTCCACGAGCTTCTCCAACTCCTCCGATGTGAAGGCAGGGGCCCTTTCCCCAGACACTCAAGCCATTGTCTCTTCCAGACCGAGGTCACAGCAGCACTTGCAGTGTAGGTCCTCTCCTGTCGAAGATCAGGTATCGAGTGATTGAACAGATAGAAAATGACAGTCACGTCCAGGGCGGTGCGTACCGTCACCGCCGGCGTACATCATCATTGGCTCCTGGGACCCATAGGTTCCAATGTTAACTAATGCAGCATTGCGCCGCGGTCTTCGACCGCCTACCGTGACGCTGTACAACTCCAGCACAGTTACCTCACATCCCATTGTCCCACTTTAGAGGTCAGACAGCCGCCATTTCAGGGGCCCACATGGCTTCATTTCTAACTGCGTCACACATACCTAGGCCTAGACTCAACACACATACAGGACAAATATCGGATTATGATTCGTGTTCTGTGTAAGCAGTGGGTACGTACCTCTGAGTTGGTTGACTCTGTGCTCGCTGTTGTCCTTCATAGGCACCGTCCGCTGGGACATGTGAAGAGATGGCGGCATCCTCCGGTGTACCGACCGTTGGTGGACCTGTCGACAATGGAGGAAAGACATGTAATCATCACCTACAGGCTTGACCGTCCCACAATCCAGGAAATGTGGGCCGTATTTATACTTTTTGGCGCATGTGAGAAAACAGGGCTGATTGCAGAGGCCCCATAACTTTTTGCCCCCATTTTCCTCTTTTTGCTGGTGTTTTCCTGACTTTGATGGTGCCCTGGGTACTGCTAACCAGTCCCAGGGCCTGTGCTCTGTGTAAAATGGATATGCAAATTAGGCTAATTATAATTGGCTAAGTTAACCTACCTATAAGTCCCTAGTATATGGTAGGGCATGTAGGTTTAGGGACCACAGCATAGGTGGTGCACACCTAGGTGCACTGCTGAGGTGCCCAGTGTCATTTTAAAAGCAAGCCTGCCTTGCTGGCTGCTTTTAAATTAAAGTTATATGCAAATTCGACTTTGGAATTAAAAGTACTTCCAAAGTCTTAAACTACCTTATTTTTACATATAAGTCACCCCTAAGGTGTGCCCTATGTGCCCCTAGGGCTGGGTGCCATGTAACTATAAGCAGGGACTTTATAAAAATAGATTTATAAGCCCTGCTGAGGTAAAAACAGCCAAATTCGTTTTTCCCTCATTGAAGTAAATGGCCTTCATAGGCTAGAATGGGCAGACTTTATTTTAAATTTTAAAGTCTCCTTAAATGTTGCATACCAAGAATTTGGTATCAAATTAATTGTTGTAATAAATCCTACAACTTCCAGTTGTTGGATTTAATATAACTTGTTCAGGTAAAAAGTTTAGACTTTACCTAAAAAGTTGCCAATTTCAGCTCTGCATTGTTTTTGCTGCTGTGCTCTGATTGGCCAGCCTGCAGCAGCTTCTGCCAGGCTGCCTTGATGAGGTGTGAAGTGGCCTGGCTTCACACAAAGGAATGTGCTTGGGGGAGAGAATCTCCCCTCAGCAGATGGTGAGGCAGGAAGGGGGAGGGCTGCCAAACTGGTCTTCAAAGGCAGAGAAGGACATTTGGAGCACCCAGCAACACCCCCACATCCTGCAACCCCAGACAATTAGGTGCCCCCTTGATTAGATTAGGAGAGGGCAGGAGAGGGGTGTGTTTATGATTTTTAGCCACACCAGTGGGTGGGCTCAGCCAGATGTAACCTCCAAAAATCAGATTCATCCATGTTGGATTTTTAGAGACTATTGCCTTCTGGGATGGATTTTTGCCACACTTCCCAGGAAGTGGTCATCACAGGGGGACGACCCTGTCCCTGATTGGAGCACCAGGGCCCCCCTGCTTTTCACCCAGGAGCAAGGATAAAACTGGCAGACCTGCACCCACACCTCAGATCCCCACCAAATTTCAAGAAGAAAGAACTTAAGGAGAAGAAGGACTGCCCTGCTGGACCCCTGGCCTGCACCTGGAACCTGCACTCAGAAGGACTGCACCAGCTGCACACTTGGGCTTCACCACAAGAAGGACTTTGCCTGGCTTCAAGTGGTTCAAGGAGGGACTCCCTGTTTGCTACAGGTGAAAAATTGCTAACCAGAGTCCCCTGCACCAACTCCTGAAGAAAGCGACCAGCTGACCACTGTCCAGTGGCCAAAAAGGAGTTTGCGCCAGGTGCATTCTGGGAGTTGAAGTCCGCACCCCCCAAGGACCATCACAGAACTTCTGGACCCTTGGGGTGAGCTGTGGACCCCAAAAGAACCTTAAAAGAACATCTGGGTGAAGCCCCAGAAGTTTGGAAAAGATTTGAGAATTTTTGGAAAAAAAGCTCCAGAGAGGGACCGACCCGCCGCGGAAATTCTAGCCGGCTTGCCTCAACCGCGACCCGGCCTGACTTCGTGGTTCGTCCCAGTAAAGAAAAACATCCAAAAAAGAGACTAAGTCCGAAGGTAAAAAGTTGACCGGGACCTCCCAGCCATCGTATCCGAGAAGGGCTCCATGGACGTCGGATCAAGATCCAGGTTTACCCCGGTCGAAGGATTTTCATCTCGAAAAAACGACTAAGTCCGAAGGTAAAAGTCTCCACCGAGGAAACCCACATCGCGTATCCGGACAAGGGCTCCAGGAGGTCGGATTCAACAGGCAGGTTCGTCCCGGTGAAGAAAAACTTCAAAATAAAGACTAAGTCAGAAGGTAACTTTTTAACCGAGGCCTCCCGCGACTTGTAGCCGAGCAGGGCTCCATCGCGGTTGGCCTGAGACTTTGACTTTGCCCCGGTCCTGGTGCAACCAGATGACCCGATTGGCGCTTTTTGTTTCTAAGCGCTAGAAAAATAATAATACTTTAAAAATTCATATCTCCGGTTCCCCTGAACCAATTTTATTCGTTTTTGTGTCATTTTAAAGATAAGAATATAAACTATTTTTATAAATTGGTTTTGGATTTTTAAACTGTTTCCTGTGTTTTAGTTAATTACTGTTTTGTGATATTTGAATGCTTTACACTTTGTCTCCTAAGTTAAGCCTTGACGCTCGTTGCCAAGCTACCAAGGGTTGAGCTGGGATTAATTTACTGAGACCTAACTGTAGCTATGTGGAGGTTAGTGGCTTGTTGCTAGGTGTAGGTACCTACCTGCCCTACCAATAACCCATTTTCCAACATAATTGGAAGCAGCGACGGGATCCTGTACTTGTGTTCAATATCACGTTACAGTTTTAGGTAAAACAAATTAAAAATCCTTTAAATTGTCCTAGTGCAAAAATTGTTTTTTAATTTTTTAATTTGGATTAATTTCAATTATTGAATTTTTGTAATTTTTCTAAATTCTTGTTTCCAATTTTTGCAAAAAGTTTTTGTTGACACAAAACTAGGGAACCATGGAGCTTGATCTGGCTAGCCTACCCACACTGACAGTAGTCCAGCTTAGGGGGTTGTGTATTGAAAGAGGGTTGCCTGCAACCACTGATCTCAGGAAGCAAATCCTGATCACATCCCTGACAGCATGGGCTGAGGCCCAAGAGGTAGAGTCAGAAGAAGCTCCAGAGGAGGGAGAAAGAAGGGAGGATGCTAGCTCTAACCACTCAGGGGAGGGAAGGCATCTGAGCCTAAGTGAGGATGAGGAAGAAAGGTCCTCAGTAAATACAGTCACTAGGGGCAGATCCAAAGCTAGTGGTGGGAAGGGGGTCCTTTCAGGAGGAGAGAACCCATCCATCAGAGAAAGAGAGCTGGAGGCCCAGCTAGCATACATAGCTTTGGAAGCAGAGAAGCTGGCCCTAGAAAAGAAAAAGTGGGCATACAAAGAGAAAAGAGATGGAGGCAGCGATAAAGAAGCTGAGGTGTCCATGGGTGGGGGAGGTTGCCCCAGATTACCCAAGGGGGTGGTTCCTGCTTATGTAGAGGGGGATGACATAGATAAGTGGCTGGGGGCCTTTGAGAGGGCACTCCAAATGAGAAGGGTTAGGCCTCAATACTGGGGTTCCCTTTTGTGGGAGTTGGTCCCCAACTCAGGGAGGGATAGGCTTCTGACCTTAAGGGGGGAGGAGGCAGATTCATACCCTAGTATGAAGAGGTGCTTAGCCAAGAAGTTTGGTCTGACCCCAGAGCAATATAGAATGAAGTTCAGGGACACCCAGAAGGTCAGTACCCAGTCTTGGGTTGACTTTGTGGACATTTCACTAAAGGCACTAGAGGGCTGGATTATTGGTAACAAAGTAGATACTTATGAGGGGTTATACAATCTGATCATGAGAGAGCACATCTTGACCAATTGTACCCAAGAAAGGTTACGCCAGCATCTAGTGGACTCTAAGCAGACCAACCCTAGAGAGCTAGGGGAGGCAGCTGATGAGTGGTTGAGAACCAGGGTGGTTGTCAAGTCCCAGGGGGGAGACTCCAAGAAGGGGGGGACAGGTCCCCAAAAACCTAAGGAGGGAGGTGGTAAGCCCACCACAGAGACTCCCTATGTACCCCAGAACCCTAAGAAGGAGGAGAGTAAATCCCACTCCCACTCTGACCAGCAGAGACAATTAGACCCAGGGTTAAAAAAGCTCTTGAACAGTAGGGCTTGCTTTGACTGTCAGCAGACAGGTCACTTCAGAGGAGATGCAGCCTGTCCAAAGAAGGTGGTTAGCACTGGGCTGTCCAGTGTAGCCATAGAGGAGGATTCCTCAGATGATGAAGTCCTCCTAGCATTGAGCTGGGAGACAGGACCAGATGGTAAGCTGGTGATCCCTGAGGGTGGGAGTAGGCACTTCCACCACATTCAAGTGAATGGGATCCATACCACTGGCCTGAGAGACACCTGTGCCAGTCACACTATAGTGAGTGACCGGTTAGTGACCCCAGACATGTATGTCCCAGGAAAGACAAAGAAAGTCAGGATAGCCACAGGGGAGGTCACCTCCAAACCTGTAGCCATAGTGCCCCTAGAGAGGGAGGGTATCCTTGACTGGATTAGGGTGGTAGTCAGTGCTGACCTTCCCCTAGATTGTATCCTGGGCAATGACCTCCCAGAGGTGAGTCTGGTCACAGATGGGGTGGTCGCCCAGGGCGCCCCCCCAACCCAAAGTCCTGGGGAGTCAGTCCCTACAGTTAGGAGACAGGGGTCCCCAAGAAAAGGAAAGAAGAAAAGGAAGGGTGGGCCACTCTTAAAGAGAGTTCCAGGGAGCCAAGGGCCTTCTGCCCCAGTAGGGGGGGAGCCCAGAGTTGGCACTGGTGAGGCCTCCCCTGACCCCAAGGAAGTCCTGAGTAGTCAGGCAGCTGTCCAGATGCAGGGTGTTGCCCCTGCACTGACAGAAGGGAGAGTGGAAGGAGGGTGTCTGCCACAGGAGGTGGTAGCCCCCCACTCTAGACAGCAAGAGGGGTGCCAGGACCCCAAAGATGCCCCTAAAGCAGCTCAGCCACCTGTCAGTGGAGAGCTTAGGGTGTGGTTCTGGGTACTGACAGCTGTCAGTAGCCTCTGCTGGGTGCTAGCCTTCCTGGCAGCAATGTACTTGGCCTGGGAGGCAGACCCCAGGGCCAATAGCAAAGTAGGCCCCCTGACCCTATTGGTCATGGTGGGGTTGCTCAAGTGTTGGGTGGCCTCTTTGGGTAAGCTAGGTGTTGCCCTAGCAAAGTTTGGAGTAGGGGAGGTGGGCACCTCACTACCCAAGTTGGCAGAGAGAAAGGAGGAAGACCCCCCTAGAGGAAAGTTTCAGTTTGAGTTGGGTCCTTTTACTGTTGGGATGGCTTCACTACCCATAGGGAGTGACCCTGACAGGAGGATATAAGGCAGAGTAGGCCCTGCAAAGGGACAGACAGTTTTCTTCACTGTCTTCCTCGCCTAACAAGCCAGGAAGACTCTCCCAGGGTTGGGCTGAGTCTCCTGGGCGTGTGGGCTGGGGGGGGGTTGTGTGAGAAAACAGGGCTGATTGCAGAGGCCCCATAACTTTTTGCCCCCATTTTCCTCTTTTTGCTGGTGTTTTCCTGACTTTGATGGTGCCCTGGGTACTGCTAACCAGTCCCAGGGCCTGTGCTCTGTGTAAAATGGATATGCAAATTAGGCTAATTATAATTGGCTAAGTTAACCTACCTATAAGTCCCTAGTATATGGTAGGGCATGTAGGTTTAGGGACCACAGCATAGGTGGTGCACACCTAGGTGCACTGCTGAGGTGCCCAGTGTCATTTTAAAAGCAAGCCTGCCTTGCTGGCTGCTTTTAAATTAAAGTTATATGCAAATTCGACTTTGGAATTAAAAGTACTTCCAAAGTCTTAAACTACCTTATTTTTACATATAAGTCACCCCTAAGGTGTGCCCTATGTGCCCCTAGGGCTGGGTGCCATGTAACTATAAGCAGGGACTTTATAAAAATAGATTTATAAGCCCTGGTGAGGTAAAAACAGCCAAATTTGTTTTTCCCTCATTGAAGTAAATGGCCTTCATAGGCTAGAATGGGCAGACTTTATTTTAAATTTTAAAGTCTCCTTAAATGTTGCATACCAAGAATTTGGTATCAAATTAATTGTTGTAATAAATCCTACAACTTCCAGTTGTTGGATTTAATATAACTTGTTCAGGTAAAAAGTTTAGACTTTACCTAAAAAGTTGCCAATTTCAGCTCTGCATTGTTTTTGCTGCTGTGCTCTGATTGGCCAGCCTGCAGCAGCTTCTGCCAGGCTGCCTTGATGAGGTGTGAAGTGGCCTGGCTTCACACAAAGGAATGTGCTTGGGGGAGAGAATCTCCCCTCAGCAGATGGTGAGGCAGGAAGGGGGAGGGCTGCCAAACTGGTCTTCAAAGGCAGAGAAGGACATTTGGAGCACCCAGCAACACCCCCACATCCTGCAACCCCAGACAATTAGGTGCCCCCTTGATTAGATTAGGAGAGGGCAGGAGAGGGGTGTGTTTATGATTTTTAGCCACACCAGTGGGTGGGCTCAGCCAGATGTAACCTCCAAAAATCAGATTCATCCATGTTGGATTTTTAGAGACTGTTGCCTTCTGGGATGGATTTTTGCCACACTTCCCAGGAAGTGGTCATCACAGGGGGACGACCCTGTCCCTGATTGGAGAACCAGGGCCCCCCTTCTTTTCACCCAGGAGCAAGGATAAAACTGGCAGACCTGCACCCACACCTCAGATCCCCACCAAATTTCAAGAAGAAAGAACTTAAGGAGAAGAAGGACTGCCCTGCTGGACCCCTGGCCTGCACCTGGAACCTGCACTCAGAAGGACTGCACCAGCTGCACACTTGGGCTTCACCACAAGAAGGACTTTGCCTGGCTTCAAGTGGTTCAAGGAGGGACTCCCTGTTTGCTACAGGTGAAAAATTGCTAACCAGAGTCCCCTGCACCAACTCCTGAAGAAAGCGACCAGCTGACCACTGTCCAGTGGCCAAAAAGGAGTTTGCGCCAGGTGCATTCTGGGAGTTGAAGTCCGCACCCCCCAAGGACCATCACAGAACTTCTGGACCCTTGGGGTGAGCTGTGGACCCCAAAAGAACCTTAAAAGAACATCTGGGTGAAGCCCCAGAAGTTTGGAAAAGATTTGAGAATTTTTGGAAAAAAAGCTCCAGAGAGGGACCGACCTGCCGCGGAAATTCTAGCCGGCTTGCCTCAACCGTGACCCGGCCTGACTTCGTGGTTCGTCCCGGTAAAGAAAAACATCCAAAAAAGAGACTAAGTCCGAAGGTAAAAAGTTGACCGGGACCTCCCAGCCATCGTATCCGAGAAGGGCTCCATGGACGTCGGATCAAGATCCAGGTTTACCCCGGTCGAAGGATTTTCATCTCGAAAAAACGACTAAGTCCGAAGGTAAAAGTCTCCACCGAGGAAACCGACATCGCGTATCCGGACAAGGGCTCCAGGAGGTCGGATTCAACAGGCAGGTTCGTCCCGGTGAAGAAAAACTTCAAAATAAAGACTAAGTCAGAAGGTAACTTTTTAACCGAGGCCTCCCGCGACTTGTAGCCGAGCAGGGCTCCATCGCGGTCGGCCTGAGACTTTGACTTTGCCCCGGTCCTGGTGCAACCAGATGACCCGATTGGCGCTTTTTGTTTCTAAGCGCTAGAAAAATAATAATACTTTAAAAATTCATATCTCCGGTTCCCCTGAACCAATTTTATTCATTTTTGTGTCATTTTAACGATAAAAATATAAACTATTTTTATAAATTGGTTTTGGATTTTTAAACTGTTTCCTGTGTTTTAGTTAATTACTGTTTTGTGATATTTGAATGCTTTACACTTTGTCTCCTAAGTTAAGCCTTGACGCTCGTTGCCAAGCTACCAAGGGTTGAGCTGGGATTAATTTACTGAGACCTAACTGTACCTATGTGGAGGTTAGTGGCTTGTTGCTAGGTGTAGGTACCTACCTGCCCTACCAATAACCCATTTTCCAACATAATTGGAAGCAGCGACGGGATCCTGTACTTGTGTTCAATATCACGTTACAGTTTTAGGTAAAACAAATTAAAAATCCTTTAAATTGTCCTAGTGCAAAAATTGTTTTTTAATTTTTTAATTTGGATTAATTTCAATTATTGAATTTTTGTAATTTTTCTAAATTCTTGTTTCCAATTTTTGCAAAAAGTTTTTGTTGACACAAAACTAGGGAACCATGGAGCTTGATCTGGCTAGCCTACCCACACTGACAGTAGTCCAGCTTAGGGGGTTGTGTATTGAAAGAGGGTTGCCTGCAACCACTGATCTCAGGAAGCAAATCCTGATCACATCCCTGACAGCATGGGCTGAGGCCCAAGAGGTAGAGTCAGAAGAAGCTCCAGAGGAGGGAGAAAGAAGGGAGGATGCTAGCTCTAACCACTCAGGGGAGGGAAGGCATCTGAGCCTAAGTGAGGATGAGGAAGAAAGGTCCTCAGTAAATACAGTCACTAGGGGCAGATCCAAAGCTAGTGGTGGGAAGGGGGTCCTTTCAGGAGGAGAGAACCCATCCATCAGAGAAAGAGAGCTGGAGGCCCAGCTAGCATACATAGCTTTGGAAGCAGAGAAGCTGGCCCTAGAAAAGAAAAAGTGGGCATACAAAGAGAAAAGAGATGGAGGCAGCGATAAAGAAGCTGAGGTGTCCATGGGTGGGGGAGGTTGCCCCAGATTACCCAAGGGGGTGGTTCCTGCTTATGTAGAGGGGGATGACATAGATAAGTGGCTGGGGGCCTTTGAGAGGGCACTCCAAATGAGAAGGGTTAGGCCTCAATACTGGGGTTCCCTTTTGTGGGAGTTGGTCCCCAACTCAGGGAGGGATAGGCTTCTGACCTTAAGGGGGGAGGAGGCAGATTCATACCCTAGTATGAAGAGGTGCTTAGCCAAGAAGTTTGGTCTGACCCCAGAGCAATATAGAATGAAGTTCAGGGACACCCAGAAGGTCAGTACCCAGTCTTGGGTTGACTTTGTGGACATTTCACTAAAGGCACTAGAGGGCTGGATTATTGGTAACAAAGTAGATACTTATGAGGGGTTATACAATCTGATCATGAGAGAGCACATCTTGACCAATTGTACCCAAGAAAGGTTACGCCAGCATCTAGTGGACTCTAAGCAGACCAACCCTAGAGAGCTAGGGGAGGCAGCTGATGAGTGGTTGAGAACCAGGGTGGTTGTCAAGTCCCAGGGGGGAGACTCCAAGAAGGGGGGGACAGGTCCCCAAAAACCTAAGGAGGGAGGTGGTAAGCCCACCACAGAGACTCCCTCTGTACCCCAGAACCCTAAGAAGGAGGAGAGTAAATCCCACTCCCACTCTGACCAGCAGACACAATTAGACCCAGGGTTAAAAAAGCTCTTGGACAGTAGGGCTTGCTTTGACTGTCAGCAGACAGGTCACTTCAGAGGAGATGCAGCCTGTCCAAAGAAGGTGGTTAGCACTGGGCTGTCCAGTGTAGCCATAGAGGAGGATTCCTCAGATGATGAAGTCCTCCTAGCATTGAGCTGGGAGACAGGACCAGATGGTAAGCTGGTGATCCCTGAGGGTGGGAGTAGGCACTTCCACCACATTCAAGTGAATGGGATCCATACCACTGGCCTGAGAGACACCTGTGCCAGTCACACTATAGTGAGTGACCGGTTAGTGACCCTAGACATGTATGTCACAGGAAAGACAAAGAAAGTCAGGATAGCCACAGGGGAGGTCACCTCCAAACCTGTAGCCATAGTGCCCCTAGAGAGGGAGGGTATCCTTGACTGGATTAGGGTGGTAGTCAGTGCTGACCTTCCCCTAGATTGTATCCTGGGCAATGACCTCCCAGAGGTGAGTCTGGTCACAGATGGGGTGGTCGCCCAAGGCGCCCCCCCAACCCAAAGTCCTGGGGAGTCAGTCCCTACAGTTAGGAGACAGGGGTCCCCAAGAAAAGGAAAGAAGAAAAGGAAGGGTGGGCCACTCTTAAAGAGAGTTCCAGGGAGCCAAGGGCCTTCTGCCCCAGTAGGGGGGGAGCCCAGAGTTGGCACTGGTGAGGCCTCCCCTGACCCCAAGGAAGTCCTGAGTAGTCAGGCAGCTGTCCAGATGCAGGGTGTTGCCCCTGCACTGACAGAAGGGAGAGTGGAAGGAGGGTGTCTGCCACAGGAGGTGGTAGCCCCCCACTCTAGACAGCAAGAGGGGTGCCAGGACCCCAAAGATGCCCCTAAAGCAGCTCAGCCACCTGTCAGTGGAGAGCTTAGGATGTGGTTCTGGGTACTGACAGCTGTCAGTAGCCTCTGCTGGGTGCTAGCCTTCCTGGCAGCAATGTACTTGGCCTGGGAGGCAGACCCCAGGGCCAATAGCAAAGTAGGCCCCCTGACCCTATTGGTCATGGTGGGGTTGCTCAAGTGTTGGGTGGCCTCTTTGGGTAAGCTAGGTGTTGCCCTAGCAAAGTTTGGAGTAGGGGAGGTGGGCACCTCACTACCCAAGTTGGCAGAGAGAAAGGAGGAAGACCCCCCTAGAGGAAAGTTTCAGTTTGAGTTGGGTCCTTTTACTGTTGGGATGGCTTCACTACCCATAGGGAGTGACCCTGACAGGAGGATATAAGGCAGAGTAGGCCCTGCAAAGGGACAGACAGTTTTCTTCACTGTCTTCCTCGCCTAACAAGCCAGGAAGACTCTCCCAGGGTTGGGCTGAGTCTCCTAGGCGTGTGGGCTGGGGGGGGGTTGTGTGAGAAAACAGGGCTGATTGCAGAGGCCCCATAACTTTTTGCCCCCATTTTCCTCTTTTTGCTGGTGTTTTCCTGACTTTGATGGTGCCCTGGGTACTGCTAACCAGTCCCAGGGCCTGTGCTCTGTGTAAAATGGATATGCAAATTAGGCTAATTATAATTGGCTAAGTTAACCTACCTATAAGTCCCTAGTATATGGTAGGGCATGTAGGTTTAGGGACCACAGCATAGGTGGTGCACACCTAGGTGCACTGCTGAGGTGCCCAGTGTCATTTTAAAAGCAAGCCTGCCTTGCTGGCTGCTTTTAAATTAAAGTTATATGCAAATTCGACTTTGGAATTAAAAGTACTTCCAAAGTCTTAAACTACCTTATTTTTACATATAAGTCACCCCTAAGGTGTGCCCTATGTGCCCCTAGGGCTGGGTGCCATGTAACTATAAGCAGGGACTTTATAAAAATAGATTTATAAGCCCTGGTGAGGTAAAAACAGCCAAATTCGTTTTTCCCTCATTGAAGTAAATGGCCTTCATAGGCTAGAATGGGCAGACTTTATTTTAAATTTTAAAGTCTCCTTAAATGTTGCATACCAAGAATTTGGTATCAAATTAATTGTTGTAATAAATCCTACAACTTCCAGTTGTTGGATTTAATATAACTTGTTCAGGTAAAAAGTTTAGACTTTACCTAAAAAGTTGCCAATTTCAGCTCTGCATTGTTTTTGCTGCTGTGCTCTGATTGGCCAGCCTGCAGCAGCTTCTGCCAGGCTGCCTTGATGAGGTGTGAAGTGGCCTGGCTTCACACAAAGGAATGTGCTTGGGGGAGAGAATCTCCCCTCAGCAGATGGTGAGGCAGGAAGGGGGAGGGCTGCCAAACTGGTCTTCAAAGGCAGAGAAGGACATTTGGAGCACCCAGCAACACCCCCACATCCTGCAACCCCAGACAATTAGGTGCCCCCTTGATTAGATTAGGAGAGGGCAGGAGAGGGGTGTGTTTATGATTTTTAGCCACACCAGTGGGTGGGCTCAGCCAGATGTAACCTCCAAAAATCAGATTCATCCATGTTGGATTTTTAGAGACTGTTGCCTTCTGGGATGGATTTTTGCCACACTTCCCAGGAAGTGGTCATCACAGGGGGACGACCCTGTCCCTGATTGGAGAACCAGGGCCCCCCTTCTTTTCACCCAGGAGCAAGGATAAAACTGGCAGACCTGCACCCACACCTCAGATCCCCACCAAATTTCAAGAAGAAAGAACTTAAGGAGAAGAAGGACTGCCCTGCTGGACCCCTGGCCTGCACCTGGAACCTGCACTCAGAAGGACTGCACCAGCTGCACACTTGGGCTTCACCACAAGAAGGACTTTGCCTGGCTTCAAGTGGTTCAAGGAGGGACTCCCTGTTTGCTACAGGTGAAAAATTGCTAACCAGAGTCCCCTGCACCAACTCCTGAAGAAAGCGACCAGCTGACCACTGTCCAGTGGCCAAAAAGGAGTTTGCGCCAGGTGCATTCTGGGAGTTGAAGTCTGCACCCCCCAAGGACCATCACAGAACTTCTGGACCCTTGGGGTGAGCTGTGGACCCCAAAAGAACCTTAAAAGAACATCTGGGTGAAGCCCCAGAAGTTTGGAAAAGATTTGAGAATTTTTGGAAAAAAAGCTCCAGAGAGGGACCGACCTGCCGCGGAAATTCTAGCCGGCTTGCCTCAACCGTGACCCGGCCTGACTTCGTGGTTCGTCCCGGTAAAGAAAAACATCCAAAAAAGAGACTAAGTCCGAAGGTAAAAAGTTGACCGGGACCTCCCAGCCATCGTATCCGAGAAGGGCTCCATGGACGTCGGATCAAGATCCAGGTTTACCCCGGTCGAAGGATTTTCATCTCGAAAAAACGACTAAGTCCGAAGGTAAAAGTCTCCACCGAGGAAACCGACATCGCGTATCCGGACAAGGGCTCCAGGAGGTCGGATTCAACAGGCAGGTTCGTCCCGGTGAAGAAAAACTTCAAAATAAAGACTAAGTCAGAAGGTAACTTTTTAACCGAGGCCTCCCGCGACTTGTAGCCGAGCAGGGCTCCATCACGGTCGGCCTGAGACTTTGACTTTGCCCCGGTCCTGGTGCAACCAGATGACCCGATTGGCGCTTTTTGTTTCTAAGCGCTAGAAAAATAATAATACTTTAAAAATTCATATCTCCGGTTCCCCTGAACCAATTTTATTCGTTTTTGTGTCATTTTAAAGATAAAAATGTAAACTATTTTTATAAATTGGTTTTGGATTTTTAAACTGTTTCCTGTGTTTTATTTAATTACTGTTTTGTGATATTTGAATGCTTTACACTTTGTCTCCTAAGTTAAGCCTTGACGCTCGTTGCCAAGCTACCAAGGGTTGAGCTGGGATTAATTTACTGAGACCTAACTGTACCTATGTGGAGGTTAGTGGCTTGTTGCTAGGTGTAGGTACCTACCTGCCCTACCAATAACCCATTTTCCAACAGCGCACAACTGCGCCAACGCAGCTGTGCGTCAAAAAATGTAACGCCGGCTAACGCCATTCCAAAGCGCCATGCGGGTGCCTTATTTATGGAATGACGTTAGCCGGCGGAGCTGCCTGGTGTGCGTCAAAAAAAATGACTTACACCAGGCAGCGCCGGCGTAGGGGAAAATGGAGCTTGGGCGTCAAAAAATGGGGCAAGTCAGGCTGAGGCAAAATTTTCGCCTCAACCCGATTTGCGCCATTTTTTTGGACTCCCAACCCCCATTTAAATGACTCCTGTCTTAGCAAAGACAGGAGTCATGCCCCCTTGCCCAATGGCCATGCCCAGGGGACTTCTGTCCCCTGAGCATGGTCATTGGGCATAGTGGCATGTAGGGGGGCACAAATCAGGCCCCCCTATGCCAACCAAAAAAAAATATATATATACTTACCTGAACTTACCTTAAGTTCCCTGGGATGGGTCCCTCCATCCTTGGGTGTCCTCCTGGGGTGGGCAAGGGTGGCAGGGGGTGTCCCTGGGGGCATGGGAGGGCACCTCTGGGCTCCTTCCGAGCCCACAGGTCCCTTAACGCCTGCCCTGACCAGGCGTTAAAAAATGACGCTAAAACGTCTGGACGTCATTTTTTTTGACCCGCCCACTCCCGGGCGTCATTTTTGCCCGGGAGTGTAAATACAGCGCACATGACTCGGAGTCATTTTTTAGACGGGAACGCCTACCTTGCATATCATTAACGCAAGGTAGGTGTCCACGCTAAAAAATGACGCAAACTCCAAGATCTTTGGCGCTAGACGGGTCTAACGCCAAAGTATAAATATGGAGTTAGTTTTGTTTCGGATTTGCGTAAAAAAAAACGACGCAATTCCGGCGCAAACAGAGTATAAATATGCCCCTGTGTACCCAGCTGGAGCCAGACCGGATGTCAGCTATCCGCCATCCCACAGGAATCCCCCCTCAAGTGCAGGTGCTGTCAGTGCTCCATTTCCTTGCAAGTGGGTCATTTCAAACAACTGTGGCCATAGCATCAGGGATGTCCCAGCCTATGTTTTCCAACGTGTTGTCCAGAGTGCTGTCTGCCCTGCTGAAACACATGCGAAGCTACATCATTTTCCCTCAGGTGAAAGGTGATTTCTATGGCCTGGGACATATCCCCAACATCATAGATGCCATTGATGGGACCCATGTGGCTTTGGTACCCCCCGCAGAAGTGAACAGGTGTACAGAAACCGGAAGAGTTATCACTCCATGAATGTACAGATGGTATGTTTGGCAGACCAGTACGTCTCCCATGTTAATGCCAAGTTCCCTGGCTCACTGCATGACGCCTATATCCTGCGGAATAGCAGCATCCCTTATGTGATGGGTCAACTCCTGAGGCACCGTGTGTGGCTATTAGGTGAGCACCTGGAAGCAAGACGTTGGGAATGGTTGTCTGGGTCTGGGGATATCCCTACAGGTTTGTGTGTGTCTAACAGTTGTCCCTCGCCATTTGCAGGTGACTCTGGTTACCCCAGCCTGTCATGGCTACTGACCCCAGTGAGGAATCCCAGGACAAGGGCAGAGGAACGCTACAATGAGGCACATGGGCGTACACGGCGGATAATGAGCGGACCTTCGGCCTCCTGAAGGCCAGGTTCAGGTGCCTCCATATGACAGGTGGATCCCTATTCTACGCACCAAAGAAGGTGTGCCAGATCATTGTGGCCTGCTGTATGCTTCACAACTTGGCTTTGCGACGACAGGTGCCTTTTCTGCAGGAGGATGGTCCAGATGAAGTTGTGGAACCTGTGGACAGTGAAGACAAGGAAGCAGAAGAAGAAGACATGGACAACAGGGACTCAGTGATCCAGCAATATTTCCAGTGGGACACAGGTAAGAATACAAACCTGCCTACTACATGTACTTTAACACTACTACCTCTCTACTGTCTGTCGTTTTCACCCAGTGTATGGTCACTGAGTTGTCACTTTCCCTTACGATTTCACAGATGTGTGTCCCACAATGTGACTACTGCTTTGATCCCTCATGGACTACAGCTGTGTGACATAGGTATGTTGACATTACAAATGAAAGAGCTTTTTGACACTGTAATTGCTAATACACTATTCCGAAATCACAGACTGACTCCAGATTGTTTTGTGCTTTAAGGGTGTTTATTTTAGTGCTCAATATTGGAGGGGGTAGCAAAATGGTGAGGGGTGATGGCGGAGGAATGTCCATGGCAGAGTCCAGTCTATTAGTCTCACGGGTGCATTGACCAAAATGGGCATAGGAAGTGGAGCTGGGGCAGTTTAAGGAGGGACAGGGTGACAAAGTGGGACCGAAGGATGACATTCAGGGTGGTCTCATTCCTTGGCGGGGGTCTTGGCATCGTTCTCTGTCTTTGTCCTGGATCTCAGGGACCGTTTGCGAGGTGGTTCTCCCTCTGCAGGGGGTGGGGTGCTGGTGTGATGGTCCTGTGGCGGTGCCTCCTGTCCACTAGCGCCGGCTGAGGTGGTGGGCAGTTCATCATCCAGGCTAGTGTCAGGGGCCCCTTGTAGTGCCACAGTGTCCCTCCTGGTGTTGAGTACTTCCTTCAGCACCCCTACGATGGTGCCCAGGGTGGAATTGAGTTCCTCCCTGAAGCCCAAATACTGTTCCTCCTGCAGGCGCTGGGTTTCCTGAAACTTGGCCAGTACCGTTGCCATCGTCTCCTGGGAGTGGTGGTAGGCTCTCATGATGTTGGAGAGGGCCTTGTGGAGAGTGGGTTCCCTTGGCCTGTCCTCCCCTGTCGCACAGCAGCCCTCCCAGTTCCCATGTGTTCCTGGGCCTCCGTCCCCAGGACCGTGTGCCCACTGCCAGTGCCCCCAGGTCCCTGTTGTTGTTGGGGTGGTGGGTTAGCCTGGGTTCCCTGTAGTGGTGGACACACTGCTGATTGACGTGTCCTGGGGACGGAGGTATGGGCCCGCTGGGTGGGTGCTGTGCTGGTGTTTCCAGAGGGGGGAAGCTCTGTAGTGGCCTGTGACTGTGTGATGGGAACTGACTGTCCCGAGGTCCCCGATGGGCCGGGCTGGTCATCTAGATCCAGTTGGACAGAGGTGCTGTCATCACTTTGGGCCTCTTCTGTTGGTGGTGTGGACATTTGTGGACCCTCCTGTCCGGTGACGTTGGGTGGGGGTCCTGAAGGGGTATAAAAGGATGTTTATTACATCTGTGTGTGCCATTGTATGCAATGGGTGGGTGACCGTGTACCCCAGTGCTTGCATTCCTGTGTGGGACCTTGTGTGATGATGGTTTAGGGGGGTGTATGGGTATGTGCAGTGGACATGCTTTAGTGATGGCTGTCCATGCTTTGTTGTTGCATGCAGGGCTTGGTGTTAGGATGTGTGGTTTGTGATGTTGGGACATTTGTGAGGAGTTAGAGTGATGGGGGTGAGGGTGAGGGTGGGGGTGTGTGATGGCATGCAGGTAGGGTGGGGGATGTAATAGTTAAGATTTGACTTACCAGAGTCCATTCCTCCAGCTACTCCTGCGAGGCCCTCAGGATGCAGAATCGCCAAGACCTGCCCCTCCCATGTTGTTATGTCGCGTGGGCTCTCATTATCCTAAATGAGACTACTGGATTTCTAAGCAGCAGGATCGATAACGGTGTGGGGGACTGAGTCTGACCCACGTGTAAGGAACTCTGTCACCATAAATCCGGTTGTTGCTCCGGCTAACTAGCAGTGCCTCATTTCTCCCATGGGGAAGAGATGATTGGGCAGCCGAGCGCATGACATCTTTGGAACTTCTCAGGGAAGTCGTGGTCACTCAGATCCAAACCAACTCTCTCATTTACAATATGGTCTCATATACAAATGACAAAGACAGTATAAGTTGTATATGATGTTTTAATAAAACGACTGTATTTTAGAAAATAAGGCGTGAGCCGCAATAACCAGAACAATACAACATAGTAGGATTGAGATAGTCACCAGGAGAGTAAAACATAAGAATAAAGCTATCATAATTCCTAACAGTTTCTACTCTCCCTCTGCTTGTTCTATTTAGAGCACAGCATGTTAAGCTTCTAGCTTGCCTTTCTGAATCACTAGGGAACATACGCCCTCATACCTGAGCAAAGGCCTGTGATCTGGTTCAGCATCTGCAACGAGGCAGTCAGCGTCTAGTTGTGGTTCCCTGGTCGGAATCTCCCTCTTGCATGTATTGGGACAAGGAAGTGATTTTATAACTAACATGTCATCGTGATCACAAAATGTCCCTTCGCAGGAATGCCAAATCTAAACTCCTACCACGTCTATCGGCAATGTACCAGACTGTATCCTTGACTGAAGCACAGAGTGAATATGTTATGAAGAACTCCAGTGCTGAAGTAGGCAAAACAGTGTGATATGAATAAAAAACAATACCGTAGAACTGGCTACTTTGTAAAATACCAGTACGAAGCCTAATAAAAAGCATTTAGAATAAAAGTGCACAGAGGCTCTAAGCTGTCAGCAAATGAATAAAATACATTTAGGGCAAAGTGCACAAAGGCCTAAAGCCTGAAGCTAATGCGCAAAATATACTTAAAACTAACCACACTACACCCTCCCCTTGTCGGTAGCAAGTGGTTCCAATAATATAAAAATATGCCCCAAATATAAACACTACATTTCGACAAGATGAGAAGACAACAAAGTCATAAATTTAGGAAACACGTGACGATAGAGCGAAATTCAATATAGTGTCAATTTAGTCGGAAGGGAAAAAAAAATCCAATAGTCAGACAGAAGCAATAGAACGTAGGAGCTCCTCCACTTCGAGATATGTTAAGATCGGAAGATCCACGCCACAAAGTACCATGGAGCAGGTGTGTTCCAAAGCCCCAAAATCACTCAGGGCGGCACCCCATGCAGGGCCAAGGAAAGAGACAATACCATCTTCCTCCAGGAAGGGAATCTCATAATCCGCCTCACGAAGCAAACGCAACCGTAGTGCACAAGTCTGGGAATGAGCCCTAATCGGGAACATCAACAGATCAGGATCGACCACTGGAGAGCGCTGCAGCGAGAGACAGAAAGCCAGTGCATGTTCAAACGAGCACCAAAGGCACCGAAACACGGGCTGTACACAATCCAAAACCGGTCTGAATGACAGAGACCAGTCACACTCCAAATGACCCAGGAGTGTAGCTCCAAAACACTGCATCATGCGTTCACGACACAGCTGCGCTGACGGGAGCAGCAATATAGGATCTCGTCGTGGCGGGACAGCCATTGCGAAAAAATAGCAACAATAGCAAAACTCCAGCCAATAAAGCCAAAGTAATCGGGAAACCCCCAAAAATGCTTCAGAAAATAGAGTGTATAGCCGAAGGTATCAAACCGATTATGGAAGAGAAGGTGTGAGCGAAACCAACACCAACGGCTTTAAAAAAAGGAGCAATACCAGCAGTGCTGGATGCATTAAATATACGTCCCACAAGTTCACCGAAGTGACTTGGAAAGTTAGTATTCAAAAGGGACTGTATCTCCGCCGATGACCTTGCCACTTGAAGTGCGTAGGTCTCGCTAGCAGATGTAAGGGCCACATGCTTTTGAAACAATAAAGCTTTCAGCCTACTCAACTTGTCGAAATCAACCTTGGAAGTAGCAATATGAGGCCAGATGTCCGCTACCTCCCTAATTTGAGTTGGGGGAAACAACACATTCCCGCAGCACGTAACAGCCTTGTTGACGACAACAACATAAACTATTCCGGCACGCATGCCACAGCAGCATTCGCTGTTAAGAACAATGTAACTGCCGTTAGAAAGCACCTGGAAAGTGTTTTTAATTACCGGGACTGGAACTCCCTTCAGATAACAAGCTAAGTTAGCAATCGAAGCATTACACGCTCCGTGCAAGGACAGCTGTTTACCATCCATGGAATGGCTGACAGAAGCTTCGCATTCGCTACCGCTAAGAAAAACCTCCCTCAAACCATTAACACATCTGTACTGAAAGGGAAGCTCCCACACCTCGTGTATGTAACCGTCACCCAATGGTTCATATCTACCCACCGGAATGTGCTTCAAACAAGAAGTAAATTGCAGAGTGGAGATAGGCAAATTAATAACCCCATGAATCAACCACTCAGCTGACGGAATCTCAGCCACCGTGAAAGGCAGTTTCTCCAATTTTTCAATATTTAACATAACATATGTCGCTTCCTTCTTAGCCATCAATTGTTGTTGACGAGTTAAATTAAAGGAGATAAAGATCTCTCTGGCACGAATGTGCTGCCATGGAACGCGACCCGCCTTCAAGGTCTGAAGAGTCCAACCCAGCTGCATGATAGATCGTGTCTGACTCTGCCCATGATATAAAGAAGACATGTCTGATTTTATAATGTCAATAGCAGAAGAAACAATGCTGTCAATCGTGTAAACACGGTCAGAAAGGGTATGCATGCCATTATCAACAACAGACAAAGTCTGCAGCAGATTTTCCTGATCAATCTGTCTTAATCGGGCTGCAGCCTCCTGCTGGGAAAGTTTCCAAAACTCATTATATACTTCGTATAAGAACCTTTTCCTCCGCGGCACTTTGGGACCTGATAAGAAATCTTGTAAATCAGTACCATTAGACAGTAACTTGAGACGTGACTTAACTGCATCCAGCGTGGAGTACTTCAACCATTGTTGACAAAGCTTCCCCACTCTGTATGTAGTTATTATATCAGCATGTTCTGGTGAAATGTAACGAGGGTCTGCCCTACTAGTCCTGAACCCCCCTGAAGAGGTGACAAAACGTTGATGACACTGATTAGTGTCTACAGGCCACAATAACCACCCGCCCGGATGTAACGATGAAGCGTTAAGCGTACCATTCTGGACCCAATGCGTAAATTCACGAAAAGTAGCATTCACATAGTGCTGCCAATTATTTAATTTGGAAGGGACCGGTATACCAGGCAAAGTCAACTCTCTAATCGACGCCAAGCCCAAACAACTAGTCTGTTGTACTGTGTCATTGAGGAAAATCATTTGCACAGGGATAATGCACGCTCTAAATAATGTATCCCTGCCTTGCATCTGCCAATTTTTCGTACCCCAAACACTTTTCAAATCAACAGTCTTCAACCAGTATTCATATCCCTCGACCGAAAGTTGAGATACAAACGAATTTGAATATAGTAATTTAGTATCGGTCAATAAAATTTGCTTATTAGAATACGGTGCAACTTTAAAATAGTAAGACTTAGCATTCCGCTGATCATGCCCAGAAAAATATGCAAATTTATCATTATACGTTTTCTAACTCCCTTGTGGAGGAGTCGAGCAATGTTCCCATTGCACATAATTAAATATGGACTTAGGGCTACTAGCTTTGTGAATGAAGTGGTGTCCATAATAGTTGTAGCAAAACATGTCACCATGATTATCTCTAAATTGGTAAGCATCCTCATCGTCATAGACAGTATAATATTGCAAATCCTTCAGCATAGAATCTACTGTCTTCACATCCCAATCATCAGAAACAATGCCTGGTATAACAATATCATTCATTGATAACTTGAGGACATAAGGTATTTGAATCAATTCAGTGGGACCATATATATCAAACATTACTTTATCCCACACAATCCCATCCGGAATTGGTATTGCAGAAATGTTCACATTGGACAAGTCTCTTCGAACCATATGAGACGAAAAATGTGGTCTCAACACAGTCTCCACGTGCTCAATGTCTGATCGATCAGGAAGAAAATGACCATGTATTACGAGAAAAAAAGTAACCACAAATCCCAACCATAAAAAAAGAGTAATTACAGCCATAAATAGCCACGGTTCCAAGGAATAACAAAATATGTACGTTTAAGCCAACTCAGTAGCTTACGTGGACCTCGGACAGAAGACAGCGATGACGAAGAGCTGGATACAGCCGCATCCGCGTTGTTGAAGCAGCCAGAGGCAGTTCTTGCAAAAGGCACAACAGTGAACAGAGAAGCAGATGGAGGCTCTCTCCTAGGTACGCTATAAATCACATGTTCAGAAACATCAGTAGAACGTACAGCAACTTGATCAAAAGATTCGATATTAATCGTTGACTGTGGAACAATCGCAAGATCATCTTCCACCCTCCCCAAGCTCGGAGAGGAAACAGTGTCAGTGCAAATCACCTGCAGCGGGACTTCTTCCCCAGTAGTGAGAGGGATGCCGGAACTACTGGGTGTCCCTCTTGGTCTGCTGTGCAGAATAGGCCACATGTTGTAACTTGACATTATCAATGGAAACGAAACGATTTCCTTTGGCCCCTTGCAGCGGCGGTAAAATCACAGTTCTCGTGCCGCTCACCCCTAACACCGGGACAGGTGCTCGATAAGAAGGATCAAATTCTTTCTTTACTGCGACCTTTTCACGCACTAGATCCCCAATCCTGGGTATCCAACCAGTAGGTGTTACTGGCTCATCCTTAATTCCTGAGGAGGCAGCACTTGCAGAAGAGTTATCTTCACGGAATTGTTGTAAATCCTGCAAAACAGTGAAACGATCATTTATGTCAAAGGGCGTATCTGCCGCCTCCACACCAGGACCATCTAGATCAGGAACATACATTCGTGTTCCGAACAGGCACTCATATGAAGTACGACCCCCCAGTGACCTTCTAGGCAAGTTATTAAGTGCTCTCTGTACTCCATACAGGTGGGCTAGCCAACTACGACCCGTACCTATAACCCTGGCCGTTAAGGATTGCTTTAAATCACGATTTAAACGCTCCACGACAGAATTTCCCTCGGGATGAAATGGAGACGAGAATTGGAGCTGGACCCCCAACGAAGCCATGGTGTCCCTGAATGCCTTAGAGGCAAAAGCAGGGCCCTGGTCCGAATGAAAAGCCGCAACTGCAAATGTATCGACAAAGATACGTAAATCTTTAATAACAGTCCGAGCGTCAGCCGAGCGCTGTGGCCAGACCCACACAAATCTGGAGCACGAATCTACAGCAACCAATATGTATTTGTATGCACTATCTGGTGTCAGTGGACCACAATGGTCCAAGTACACACACTGTAATGGTCTGTTTGAAATCAGAAGGGGCGTCTGCTGCGGGCGTCTAGCCGACGACGCTTTAATTTGTTGACAGACGTCACAACAAAGGACATACTGCTTCGTCTCTTTATAGAGACCAGGCCACCAGTAACGGGCCTGTAAAAGTGAAATCGTGGCAGCCACACCAGCATGTGCAGATGCCACCCCTTCATGTGCTGCAGAAATTAATCGAGGTCTCTCAACTTTATTTGGTAATTCACGTACACCAATGCCCGGAATATTAACAACAGCATTTAGCGCACCACTCAAGCAGTAACTATATTTTGAAGGAAATCCTTTAGGGAACGGCGTGCCATCAGCCGTAGCCTTTATCGCAGCCGAAATCTCTGTGTCTGGTTTGGAACTCAAACGAGTCACTGCGGCTACAGTGGCGACAGCCACTGCCGACTTTGCTGCTTCATCAGCCAAAGTATTCCCAGCAACGTGTATTCCAACGCGCTGGTGTCCAAGTGTATGTACAACATGGACTCTAGGAAGCGTTTCTTTCAGATCCGCAACCTTACCCCACAACAATTTATGTTTAATGGTCTTGCCTTTAGAATCTCTGAACTCATTCATCTTCCAATAGTGCAGATATTCATTGAAAGACTGCACACAGTAGTAGGAGTCACAGACCAGCAAGGTCAAAATCACCGGATCCGCGTGCTCCAACGCTAACAAAAGAGCTTTGAGCTCAGCCAGCTGCGCCGTGCAATCTCCCAAGGTTTTAGTATAAGTATGTGGGGGGCAGAACACTTCCCCCTCCATAATCCCGCTCACCACCGCACATGCAGCAGAATACTGTTGTTTAGTCCCAACCGCTGGTTGCGCAGAGCCATCGGTATACATGACCACCTCATATTGGTCAATAGGCAATGTGCCAGCAGGAACTGGGTACTCTATTTCATATTGAAGAAATTCTTGAGTCTGCAGATTAGGGTCAAATATGTAATCCACATCAGTGGCTGTCAAAGACGTAGCACATTGTATCCACCGCGGGTGTAAAGCTTTCGAATTAGGAACACTTGCTTTTGTAACAGCCTCTAAGGCCGGAATCGGGGAAACGACAATGATGCGTTGGCCCTGGGCAAGCGGTCTTTCTTTGATCACAGCCATCTGTACTGCAGTGAGTATTTTCTCAGTCTGTGCAAAACGTTGTTCTGCAGCAGAATACAAGTGGGACTTGTATGCTATCGGGACTGTCTCACCCTCATTAAAGGTGACATACGTAAACCCAACAGCCCCAGGTATCACCCTGATGACTAAATGTGTCTTATTGTCCCGTGTGTGTAAGTGTTTAACCGCTAAGAGATCATTCTGCAACTCTCGCAGTATGTGTGTATGCTCAATCGTCCAAAATCTACTTGAAAAATTTGGGCGAATCAGCTCATATAAAGGTTTAATACGCGTAGCATAATCAGGAATGTAGGTTCTGCCAAAATTCAGAAACCCCAACAATGACTGAAGCTTCCGAACCGTATTAGGAGGCTGCAATAAAGCACATTTCTCCCAAAAATGTGGTGCTAGGCTCTTGCCCTCACTCGACAACTCATATCCCAGGAAAATGACACTGAGGAAGGCAATCTTTGATTTCTTAAAATTAAACTTATAGCCAATATCAGCAAACCCCACAACAATGCGCCTTAGATGTTGCAGAATCTCATCGTCTGTCAAATATATGTCATCAACATATGATAACGCTTCAGGGTCCAACTCGTGCAGCATTTCAGTCACACAAGCCGAAAACAGTCCTGGGCTATTCTTATACCCCTGAGGCAAACGACAAAAAATGTTCTGAGAGCCAAACGCACTGAAACTGGTATAGTCCCGACTTTCGGGCGCTATATTTTGGCAGAAAAATCCATTCGAGATATCCAACGTTGTTTTGTATTTTTTACGCACTATATTATTCATAAGCGCTGCGCTATGTGAATTCTGTATTGCATATGTGCGTGTATGACTATTCAAATGTCTGTAATCCACCACTATCCTATAGGAATGGTCCGGTTTAGCAACCGGAAATAAGGGATTATTCATTGGCGAGACACAAGGCTCAATTACACCCTGGTACTCCAATTGTGTAAGAATATTCCTAACCGATGCCCTTGCTTCAAATTTAATAGGATACTGCGGCTGTGGCTGAGGTTCACCCTTTATTGGAATGACATGATAAGGTGATTGTTTATCCCACCCCACATTATTTCTATATAGGGCGGGGGCTTGTGCTAGAGCCCATGATTTACTGTAGGACTCCGCTAGTTCCCCCGGAACAAGTGGTGAAAAGGAAGGCGTAATAACCTCCTTCCCAACCGGACAGTCGTGAACAAAGTCAGGTGGCCAATCTTGTTCGGCCAATAGAACATCATATGATTTTACCACATGGTCCTAAAAGATGGCGTGTACAATGCGGTCAATGTCCCCCTCTAATCGTAGAGTTACTAGATATACTCGATCAGGATCAGAGACTCGCATATCCGCCGTCTCGACTTGTATGAAGTCATCAGTTGCTTTCACCTCCAGATGCTCTAGAAGACTCCGGCGAACTATTGTGACCTCTGCCGCGCTGTCTAACAGTGCTAACGCCCATGTCTTGTTCGTCAAGAGAACTCTCTTCTTGAGCGGCATGTCTAACAGAGACTGCTGCCACTTTTTTCTTTTTAAATTGTTGTTTTTGTTGCAGCGGTTTCTCTTCTTGTTTAACAGAAACCTCCGCTGAGCGTTGCGAATCCTGCCTCGGTTTCACGTACTCCGTCCTCCGCTCTGACCGCCCACCTCTCTCACTTCTCTTCTCATAGGAGTCCTGAAAGGAACGAGATTGGCGTGTATCAGTATATTGATATCGATCAGGCGTCTTCAAATTATCCCTATTCCTGAGATTATACCTATTCTGCGGGGTCTCCGGTTGCGGAGACTGTCCCCCATCTTTTTTAGGTGTTTGCTGTTTCTTTTCCCAGCGCTTTTTTGCACCCTCAGGTTGCTGTTGCTTAGCATTATCCTTATTATTTTTACCCTGCAATTATGGTTTCTGTGGTCGAGCCCCCAGGCTATCACGACCAATACTAGAATATGTTTCTGCTATTATTCTCGGAAGTTCCCGCTCCTGATTAATCTGCGGAACGTCCCGAAGACGCATTCGCACTGCTAGTGCTACAGCCTCTCCCTTGAGATTACTCAAAATAATAGAAGAAACCGCATCAAAATTGCCCATCAATTGCATGCCTAAATCCAAGGCAGGGGCAGCCCCATATTCATCTTGAATTTGTTTAAGCACTTCCGGCAAATTAGCCAAAGTCGGTGTACCGTGTGCCGTAGTGTAGAGCGCGGCAAACACCGTGCCCCAAGTATTACAAAGGTCCACCGTAGGAACCATCCCATACGGCAAACACATTGTCAAAATTCTATGCTTATCCTGAGGTCCCGTATGGGGAAATACTGCTTCCAGCGCATTAATCTTTTGCGCCAGCCAAAATGGAGTCTCCTCACATTTAGCCGGTACCTTACCCATAACTGAGTGTACAGTGGCCGGATTGAGTCCCGGTACCACTGCTTGTGGGTGCGCTGGAGCAGCACGCGCTGCATTAGTATTTAATGTCTGCATCACAAACTGAACTAATCGTCTGTACGTTGCAGTTAATTCCATATATAAACGACGTACTTCAGCCACTGCCACATTTGCCACTCCAGGATATGGTGTATATGTAGCCAATAAAGGCCAGGTTGGACCACCATTACTCAACGGACCTAACCTTACTTGTGTTACTGGGTGTGGGAGGGCGCCATCAAGCCAATTATGGTGTTCTTGATAAGATAAAGGAATTTCTAAGTATGCATAAGCCCTGTATTGTCCAGGGACATTCGCAACAGTATATTCGTGAAAAGTATTTGTACCCCCATCAGCTGCTGGAAATACGACCCAAGAATAAAAAAGTTCTGTTCTATAGGCTGCATGGGCGTCCACCACAAAAGTGACCGGACCCCCCTGGACTGTCAGTCCATGTGCTATCAGATGACCTGTGAGCGGATGTCGCATATTAAGCGCTATATTTACTACAACTGGATTTGCCATTTGTATAAAAAAAATAGCTCTAGGACAGAGAAGGCACACCAAAATCGGGGATTTTCCTTTCAAAGTTCAAGCTTGAACAACGAACCACTAAGCAATAGGACGTACCTATCCCGTGGTGGCGGAAACCCTCAGCCCCACGGACGTCTCCGCGTACGGAACCGAGGAGTCAAAATATATATGAGACCGAGAGAGTCAGTCGGACCTAAACATTAGAGCCAGACCAATCGTTGGCGGCGCCATGTCGCGTGGGCTCTCATTATCCTAAATGAGACTACTGGATTTCTAAGCAGCAGGATCGATAACGGTGTGGGGGACTGAGTCTGACCCACGTGTAAGGAACTCTGTCACCATAAATCCGGTTGTTGCTCCGGCTAACTAGCAGTGCCTCATTTCTCCCATGGGGAAGAGATGATTGGGCAGCCGAGCGCATGACATCTTTGGAACTTCTCAGGGAAGTCGTGGTCACTCAGATCCAAACCAACTCTCTCATTTACAATATGGTCTCATATACAAATGACAAAGACAGTATAAGTTGTATATGATGTTTTAATAAAACGACTGTATTTTAGAAAATAAGGCGTGAGCCGCAATAACCAGAACAATACAACATAGTAGGATTGAGATAGTCACCAGGAGAGTAAAACATAAGAATAAAGCTATCATAATTCCTAACAGTTTCTACTCTCCCTCTGCTTGTTCTATTTAGAGCACAGCATGTTAAGCTTCTAGCTTGCCTTTCTGAATCACTAGGGAACATACGCCCTCATACCTGAGCAAAGGCCTGTGATCTGGTTCAGCATCTGCAACAAGGCAGTCAGCGTCTAGTTGTGGTTCCCTGGTCGGAATCTCCCTCTTGCATGTATTGGGACAAGGAAGTGATTTTATAACTAACATGTCATCGTGATCACAAAATGTCCCTACGCAGGAATGCCAAATCTAAACTCCTACCACGTCTATCAGCAATGTACCAGACTGTATCCTTGACTGAAGCACAGAGTGAATATGTTATGAAGAACTCCAGTGCTGAAGTAGGCAAAACAGTGTGATATGAATAAAAAACAATACCGTAGAACTGGCTACTTTGTAAAATAACAGTACGAAGCCTAATAAAAAGAATTTAGAGCAAAGTGCACAGAGGCTCTAAGCTGTCAGCAAATGAATAAAATACATTTAGGGCAAAGTGCACAAAGGCCTAAAGCCTGAAGCTAATGCGCAAAATATACGTAAAACTAACCACACTACAGTTAGTTGTAGGGGAGGAGGTGGGGGTCCGCCGCCAGTCCGCTGATCCGCAAGGTGGTGTCTTGAGACCACGGAACCCACCTTCCCCCGTAGGTCGTTCCACCTCTTCCTGATGTCATCCCGAATTCTTGGGTGCTGTCCCACTGCGTTGACCTTGTCCACTATTCTTCGCCATAGCTCCATCTTCCTTGCAATGGAGGTGTGCTGCACCTGTGATCTGAATAGCTGTGGCTCTACCCGGACAATTTCCTCCACCATGACCCTGAGCTCCTCCTCTGAGAACCTGGGATGTCATTGCCGTGCCATGGAGTGGCGTGGGTGATGTATGGGGTGGTGTGTGTGGTGATAGGTGTGCTGATATGTAGTGGTGTGTTGTGTGAGGTGCGTGGAAGTTATGTGGGTGATGGTGTTGGGTGCCTGTGGATGCTAATATTGTTGATAGTGGTGTCTCTCTCTGTGCTTCTTTCTCAATTGTGGTCGTAGGGGTTTGTGGGTGATGTGGGTGTGTGTTTTATATTGTATTGGGTGTGTGGGAGTGGTGTGTGTATGTGTATCAGGTGTGTGTATTTCAAATTGTCCAATGTGGTTGTGTTTTGTAAAAGTGTGTGTATTTTGAGCGCAGCAGTGTATGCCGCCAATGGAATATGCACATTTCATTGCTTGCAAGAAATTGCCCACCTCCTGTGAACTGGCAACAATCCTTTTAAATGCAGTGGTCTGATATCACGGATTACCAAAAATGATTCTCCCCGATTGAGGATCACAATTTGCCTCTAACTTCTGGAAAACATGGTGCAAAAGGCTTCAAATCACTTCTACACTGTCTACCAGTCATCATCCTCAAATGGATGGCCAAACTGAGAGACTAAATCAGACATTGAAACAATATCTGCATGCTTATGCTGAGAAAGCACTTCATTCTTGGACAACAATGCTTTGGTTAGCTGAACTAGCCTACAATAACTCGTGTCATACTTCCACTGGTGTCACCCCCTTTTTTGGTCTGTTTGGCTATCATCCAGATACCCTGCCAATCATGATTCCACAAGAAAGTTCACTTACACCAGCCGTATCAGAGATGATTCAACAACTCCATCAAACCAAGAAACAAATCCAGCAACATCCAGATAAAGCTAAACAAATGTATAAAAAGCACTTTGACAAGAAACATTGTGAAGGACCGCAATATAAGCCAGGTGATAGAGTGTGGCTTTCCACACGTCATATTAACTTCAAGAAAAAGCAAATGTTTAATCCCAAATTCATAGGTCCTTACACAGTCCTTCAGCAAATCAATCAAGTGACCTATAAACTGCAGTTACCAAGGTCACTACGTATTCATCCAGTGTTTCATACTTCTCTCCTGAAAAGAGCTGTCCAAAAAGTCAGCTCCCAAACAGCTCCAGTTCTAGTACAGGGAGAAATGGAATATGAAGTTAAACAAGTGCTGGATTCAAAATTTAGAGGTCGTAATCTCTGGTATCTAATATCTTGGAAAGGTTACCGTCCTGAGAGCAACTCATGGGTCTCCGCATCTGACATTCATGCTCCACAACTAGTGAGGCGTTTTCATCGCCTAAATCCAGACAAACCAGGCCCTAGACCACGTTTGGGAGGGGGGAATACTGTCAACATCAGGACAGTGTGCACTCTACGGGAGTCGTAAATGCAAAAACTCAGTCCTTATGCAAGTGCATATTTCATACATTGTGTTTCTATGCAGTATGTTAGCCTTTTGCATTGCAGAGCTTTTAACTTGAAAAATCATTAATGCTGTTTGTAATACATTGTTCATTTGCAAGGCTTGTTTGCAGCATTACAGGGTGTGTTCCTTATTCTAAGACATTCTAGAAGCCTTTCCTGCAGCATGGTTGGGTGAAGCTTGTGGGCGGGGCTTGGCTCTATATAAGGAAGCCAGCCCAGCTCCACGTGCTCACTATTCAGAGGTCCCGGTGCAGAGCAGCAGCATTTTCCTGAGTTCCTGTCCCGGAGGCCTATCAAGTAAATTTCAGGCCTGCCCTCATTTATTTGGTGATCTTCAAGCAGGGCGGGAAGGCGGAGGTCGGGTTAGGCCCCCAACTCCATTTCCAGTGACATTCGAGTTTTGGGCCTAAACATAAAATCGCGTGTGCGATTGTTTTTCCTGGGATTTGGCTCTTGGCATTCAGGTCGGCAGTGTGCGCCATCATTTCATGGCAATTTCATTGTGATGTTCGAATTGGCAATAGTGTGCGTGATTCATTCCTGGCGTTTGGCTCTTGGCATTCAGGTCGGCAGTGTGCACAATCATTTCATGGCAATTGCATCATGATGTTCGAATCGGCAACAGTGTGCGCAATTCATTCCTGGCATTTAATTCTTGGCATTCAGATCGGCAGTGTGCGCGATCATTTGATGGCATTTGCATCATGAAGTTTGAATCGGCAACAGTGTGTGAGATTCATTCCTGGCAGTTAATTCTTGGCATTCAGATCGGCAGTGTGCGCGATCGTTTCTTTGCATTTGGTTCTTGATGTACGAATCTGCAACAGTGTGCGCAATTCGTTCCAGGTATTTAACTCTTCAATTACAGATCGGCAGTGTGTGCGATTGTTTCATTGCATTTGAATCTAGATGTTCGAATCGGCAACAGTGTGTGCGATTAATTCCAGGCATTTAACTCTTGAATTACAGATCAGCAGTGCGCTCGATCGTTTGAGTGCATTTGAATCTAAATGTTCGGATTGGCAACAGTGTGCGTGATTCATTCCAGGCATTTAACTTTTGAAATACAGATCGGCAGAGTGCGCGATCATTTCTAGACATTGAAATCTTGATGTGCAGTTTGATTAAGGTGCATAATAATTTCTGAACATTTGAGTCTTAGAACTCTTAATCAGAGTGTGACATAGCAGTGTTATTCACGATTCTAGTACAGTTCATTCATGCAGAGAAAACCAGGTGCTCTTTGATTTTTGTTGTAATGCAGTGATTATTCTAAGAACTATTTGGAGGCGCGTTCATTGCTCAAAATACGATATGTTAATTCTGGAATGTTCATATGAAAATTTGCATAACCTTTCTTGATTTCCAGGTACCTAGATTCCTGAGGCCTAGTTATAGTGAAGCTTTAGGCCATTCATGTTTTCAGTATAAGTGTTATTTGAAACAAAGCTTATTGAAAGTCATTGTGATTAATCTTGCAATTGTGTTGTTTAACTCTTGCTTCCACAGGTCTCCTTCCCCGCTGTTCCCAACCCAAAACCCATTCCCCCACTTGGCCATTCTTTAACTCTGTGTTATAATAACTAGTGGAGTTCGGAGCTGCCAAGAAGTGGACATGTTGGACATGTTGGGAACATGCGCAATCCCCGAGGATATGGCCTCCTTGACATGACCCCAACAAACTTTAAAACTACCGACCCATAACTCTACTCCTATTCCTTGCCAAAGTCTTGAAAAAGGCCAATAAACTCCAGCTCACAGAACACCTGGAAATAAACAACCTACTGGATCGTTCACAATCAGGTTTCAGAGCCAGCCACAGTGCTGAAACAGCCCTCATCGCTGCAAATGACGACATTCGCACCCTGCTTGACAGGGAAGAATCTGCCACCCTGATCCTGCTCGACCTCTCTGCAGCCCTCAACACATTCTCCCAGCGCACACTCATCCACCGTCTGAGACAGATCAGAATCACAGATGACCCACTCCAATGGCTAGCATCCTTTCTCTCTGGCTCGCTCCCTTCACTTTGCAACCCAAGCACACAATCTGCAGGATCCCTCAAGGTTCCTCCCTCAGTCCCACTCTCTTCAATATTTACATGACTCCACTTGCGGACATCGTCAGAGCCCACGACATAAACATAGCCTTCTATGCCGATGACACCCAGCTCATCCTCTTGCTCTCACCGGACCCCACATCATGGTCTACATCATGACCAACTTCCACAACTGCATGAAGAGCATCTCAACCTGAATGAATAACACTGCCTGAAGCTCAACACGAACAAAACCGAAGTACTGATCTTCGGCAGACACACCTCCCTCTGGAGCAACTCCTGGTGGCCATTAGAACTCAGGCCCACTCCTAAAGACCACTCCTGCAACCTCAGTATCATTCTGGACAGCAAACTCTCCATGAAACACCAAGTCAACACAGTTGCCTCTTCTTGCTTCCATACCCTCTACCAGCTCCGCAAAGTCTTGAAGTGGCTCCTTGTCAATATCAGGAAAATAGTGATGCAGGCTCTCATCACAAGCAGACTGGACTACAGCAGTGCTCTATATGCTAGCACCTCCACTGTGCTCATGAAAAGACTCCAGATGATTCAGAACTCAGCAGCCAGACTCATCCTCCAACTGGCTAAAATGTCCCACATCATCCAACACCTCAAAGACCTCCACTGGCTCCCCATCAAGAAATGTTGTCAATTAAAGCTGCTGACACATTCCTACAGGTCCGTCCATGACCAAGGACCTGCCTACTTGAACCACCACCTGA
Source organism: Pleurodeles waltl (assembly GCF_031143425.1). Classification (NCBI taxonomy): domain Eukaryota; kingdom Metazoa; phylum Chordata; class Amphibia; order Caudata; family Salamandridae; genus Pleurodeles; species Pleurodeles waltl. The sequence continues at coordinate 378,666,043 of NC_090438.1, forward strand.
GATTCCTTATACCCACCTAGCCCTTGCTCAGCTACCACGCATCAGACACAGCCGCACCGAAGGCCCCTCCTTCTCCTACCTTGCCACCAAGTACTGGAATGCCCCCCTTCCACCTTCACACAGCACCCTCACTGACACATTTCAGGAAGGAGCTCAAAACCTGGCTCTTCGACCAACGCAGCAGCACAGCGCTTGGATACCCACTCGGATGACAAGCAGCTCTCTACAAATACAATTTGATTGATTGAGGGTAATCCCTTTTTAAGAGTCCTAGTTTGGACACACAAATGCACCAATTCTTGTCATGGCTCTGCGCTCCTGGCGTGGAAAGTCGCGATTAAAGTAACTGGCACCCACATGCCTGGGTGGTGCCTATGCAGGTGACCGCAATGTCACTTTCGGTGCCAACAATGCCATGGGGAGCTGAATGGAGCCACCCGACGGTGCACGCAGGGGTATTGCGCAAACAAAGTTTCCGGATCCAGTCTGATGCCTGGGGAAATTCAAAAGTAAGGAATCTGCAGCTAGACAGTCTCTACTAGATAATGCGTTACTAAAGGAGAGTAACTTGTATATATATATTGAATTTTAAAGACGGAAAAAAGACCAACTTTAATGATTTTCCTAAGGTTGTTTTTTTAATAGACTAGACATATAAATAAAGGCCAGGTGGCACTTCAACTAGACTGCACTGCTCAGGGTAAACACAGGACTTGATTGGCCAGCATCCACCTTCTCAAAACCACATGACAAGCAAATGATTTATTTTTTCATTCTTGCAGAGTAAAAAATGGACTCACCTGCTTGGGAATATTGCTTATGATCTTTGAAAGCATTTTGGGTAAAACAAGTCAGGCAACAAGTTGCAAAGCAAACAATACTATTTCAGTACTTAGAATCTCAATGCATTTTGCTTAATCAGGGGCCTTTTCCAATATCTCTTTTTGTCAGCTGGTGGTACATTTCAGTCATATTTTCAACATGCCCGCTATCCGAAAAAGAATGTAACTTAGATAATTATTTAAAGAGTTATGTTGATAAAATTCTTACCAAGACACACGAACTTGCTAAATTGTGCAACTCATTTATAGTATTTCTCAGTTAACTAAGGGCAAAGCATTAAGAATATATTTATTTTGAGTTCTGTTACTTAGTTGTGTGCATTGAAGAACCTGGAGTGGGTTCCTGTATCTAAGATTTCAACATGTCAGACTGAAGGGCTTAGTCATATTTTTGTAGATCCAGTGCACTATTACTTCAGAATTACTGAAAATGTTGATGTACTGGATTCAATTATGACTCATGACTCATAATTTGAAACTGTCTTTATAACCTATATCATTTTTAGCAATGTATATGGAAAAATGATCTAGGACCTCACTTTTTTAAGCATGTTTCCACCAATGTTCCCCTTGAAAGCATTGGCTGGACCACTTTAATCACACGCAAAGTTAAAGTGGCATTACTAACTCCTATGATATTTGTGTGATGTCACTAAAGGCAACACATACATTCAGAAAGTTGTTCCGTCACCACTGTGAAAAATGTCCAATATAAGCACAGGTTACTTTATTATAAAAACTACTGTATTATTACAGGTTAATAGCAACAAGTTGCATGAGTAGCTACTGGAACATAGTTGTTTCAGATGAAGACAAAAGATTGCCATATGAGCATCAGAATCTCTGATACTAGGGGCAATAGTATGTATATAATGTGTAGGTGACACTTATAGCCACTCATAGCACCATATTACTTAAAGTACACTGATGAATCAGATAGTTGACTGGCAAAGCTTCACAAGGAGAGGCACATGAACCACACAATGTTCTTCATGTTGCTTAATGCCAACTCTGCCGTCATTCAAGCCGCAGACCATCCCCACGTTATCACTGATAACAGCTTTGATTATATTTTTATTAGAGAATTGGTTTATCACCACTAACCACTCCCATCCTGCACCACAATACCACACTATCCATACACTTACACGCTGACACATTCATGAGGGGGATTCATGGTTGCCTGCCATTCATTTGCTACTTTCTGCTATTTGTATCACAGACCATCACGTTCGATCTGTTCTACAGAGCACATGAAGCAAAACCAGTGTTTAACTCTGAGAACTATGACCGGATTGCACTAGCCTGTACCAGCTTCATAAACATTTTCCTTCAGCGTCCAAGGTGACCTATCAATTAAGACTATCAAGCATACCTTCTTGAATCTGGTGGCCATCAGGAACTTCACTCAGCTTATCACGATTCCCACCCATACCAGAGGGAACAACCTGTATCTCATAACCACCATCGCAAATTTCACCAGTCACCCACCTAGACTTGTTCACTGTATGCACTATCTTGCCATCACCTTTAACTTGTTCCGTGCATCTTTCACTAATCAGAGTGAAACCACAACCATACACAATTGGCATATCCTTTGCAGATTTGACAAATACGTTCCACATCAATCTTACAGCTGTGAAAGCCACACCTGATCCCAAAACAGATGTAGAAACTCTGAACAACCTCCAGACGATAGCAGATTCCTATTCCTCAATCGAAATCTCATGCACGAAGGCCAAATCCTTCATCATAAAGCCAGCTACTTGGTGCCGGCATTCTCACTATTCCGTAACCAGCGAAAAAGTAGAGGCAATCTCAGATGCAAAATGCCCTGGCAACTCCTAAAAATATCCACCACCTGCAGGCAGCTCATCATTGAACCCAGAAGCTGCCTGCTATAAGGCCGTCATCAACAAGCTCTTTGACAGAGACACTTATCCACTGCAACAACGTATGCACAGCATTTAACTTCTTTTTCATCAAGATTGACAAACTCTGGCAGCACATCAACAACACAAACACACTTAACTCTGCCACTGTAATTCCATTTCACAACACTCTCACATGGACCTCCTTAATTTTTTTCTACCCAAATGAGCGTGCCCCATTCCTCCAGTCTCTGACAGACACACCATATGCAGATGATTCAATTATATCAACAGCAGTGAAGGAACTCTTAAGTAGAGCTGTGATGCCTCTACAGAGCATCATCAATGTGCTCCCCTTTCAAAGTGTCTTCCAAGATGCTCACAAGAGTAGATGGATTGTACTCCTACTAAAGAAGTTTAATTTGCACTCCCATGGCCTTACCAATTGCTGCATAATCACTCACCTGTCATTCCTTTGGAAAATTATTGAGAACATTATTGTTTACTAGCTCCATAAGAAGGTTCACAGCAATATAAAACTGCTGAACTATCGATCTAGGTTGCAAATGCAGAACAGAGATGACTACCATTCAAGTGGTTACTAATTTTCTTCAAATACCTGACAACAGTCACCCCGTCTTCTTGTCGTACTTGACATCTCTCCAACATTCAATACCATCATCCACTGAGACCTTCTTGACACCCTTAAACTTCATATGGGTTTTACCACAGTGTTGCTGATACCCACTAAACAACATCTAATAATGGTGCCTACTTTGGCGACAAACTAGGTCATATCCCACTTCTCTTCTGTTGAGCTGATCCACTCTCCTTTGGTGGACCTCTGCTCCTAGTACTGTGGTTGGGGGACGTGAAACAATTAGTTTTCTACCCGATTCACATCATGTCTCGCATCTAGGGTAGTAGGTGAATTCTGGGCTGATCCAGGAGAGACTCCTGGCTACAGGTACACACACCTACCTAGGGCCTAACTGTCTGCTCAACCCCAACCTGCAACCTTGTTCTGTCATACCACCTCCCTTTACCCACCAACTGCAGTGGTAGACCCTCCAACCTGGCAGGATTGCCCTTATTGCAAGTGGCTACAAACAATAGCAGGGTTAAAAGTGGGTTTCATAAGCAAACCTAGCAAGCCTACGTCTATGACTGATGGGTTTGGTTCCCACACAAACACCAATCTCAATTTCAGAAACCACATCAGGCACAGGGGCAAGACGACCTGCTGACCCTACTCTACCAGAATCTGAATTCAGAGTAGCCATCCAGGTTTCTGGTCCTGGCTCATATTGTTGGAGGCAGTGCTCTGCTGGCTTGCATCCTAAGACACACTATACTGCCCTGAAGAGTACCATCATGGGTCTTCTAAAGAAAGATTAAGACTTTCTGACTCTCATGGAATGCAATTGGTGTCTGTTGCCTGCCTACACTGCCTCCAATACCTGATGAATTGTCTACAAGTCAGTCAACTCCAGTAAACCTCCATACCTGGTGGCCAAGGTTAAGGCCTCCAGTGAAACAGGCTTAAGGGGCAGCAGCATTGTCAGACTGTAATCAAGTACATAAAAGAAAGGAAAGTGAAGATGCCAGGTCTTCTCTTAAAAGGTTCCAATGTAGTGAAGCTTCATCCCAGGTTACGCATATCACTTCTCCACTTCCAGAAAGGGCTGAAACCACTAGCTTGGTGAACACAACTGAAGAGTTTCCTAACTTCCTCCTCCCCCATTTTGAGCTTGCTCTTATAAATCCTGTGACTCTCCCCCTTCCCTAAACTGCATCCTGAGGGTTTTATCTCTAATTATAACATCTGCTCTAACGTTTACCACCTTATCTCTCACCATTTCACCATAGCACCTCCTATATACTTTCTATCATTTGAATATTGTAATTTCTCCCCACGCTCCATTCGCATGCATGTTCCTTTTGCATTTCCCATCACCTTACTTCACCCCCTATTTGTAAGTTTTCACTCTGTGCACCACTGACACTTTGCAACTATGTTTGCACTTTGTAAATCACATTCATATGAACAAATAGTAGAAGGCTGTGTTGAAGCATGTTCCTCTGATATTGTGATTAACTGAGGCCTTTGGGCTCAAGGCTAGTGAACCACATTGAGGGTATGCAGTTCCTAAGCACCTTCTCGCTGTGAGGGGTCAATAAGGCGCATACACCTTTCCTAGCAGCTTGCCACATGCCCATGCAATGGCACAATGACAAGATAATCTGAGATGGACTTAAAGTTGTGGTAATTGCGAATGACCTGTTGTGTATCAGATTTTCTTGAATTTCAATCAATAATAAACAGCTGAAGGAGTGTGCATGAAGCGGGCTCTGCCCCACTTGAGTGGCCTGAAAGAGTATGTGTACCACATCATCTATTGTAGTGGACATGTAGCATTATAGAAGGCCCTTGTAGAAAATATGGCGCAAAAACTTCAGGTTCCTGTATGGACCAAGTATGGGATGCATGCCCGCTTCCTTCACTTCTTCCTCTTTCATTTCTCCTTACCTGAGTTGTTCAATGATTTCTGCTGACAGCTTTAGCTCTCTGATTCTTCCAACTTCCGAAGGAGATTGCCCCACCAGTTCAATAACTGTTACATGACGCATGTCCAGTCCACATGCAGCTTGCTGAAAAACAAAAGGTTGACACGTTAAAAAACAATTGGCAGAAATTAATCTTTTCTAATTCATCTAAACGATTAACAAGACGTCTTTGTTCTGAAATGCAGCACTTCTGCCTGATTTCCACATATCACGTTGACAGAAAGTAGTATTTAGCCCTGACAAAGTGGCTATGGTCGGTGAGGAAGGATAATTATTGAATAGTGTGCTGGTTTACAAATCCAAGGAAAATACTAGACCTTAAATGCCCTGACTGTGAAAACAATTCTACAAAGGTATGTTATGCGTGAATTTTAAAGCACATGCTTACAGAGGCAAAAGTCCACAACATTTGTGAGTTTGTATAAACCCTTCTAATAGATAAAAATATTTACAAATGTAGGTCATAGGCCAATCTTACAATAAAATGCTCCAGCATTTTAAAGTCTTTGTTAAGATTTTTGCCAAGGAAATTCAGTGAGCGCACATCGAGCGCTTTGTCAGAACCAAAACGCAATAAGAGTTGATTGTTGTTTTACTGGTAGCCAGTGAAGTGGACTCCAGTATTGGCACCACATGACCAGGTTGCTTCAAAACACACAAGAGGCAGGCTGCGTAGTTCTGGATTGCTTGGAGTTTTAGGAGGCGAACAGTGGTATAGGCTGTTGCCGTAGCTCAGACGGGGCATGATGCCGGCAAGAAAGAATGGTTTTATTGGTGTTCTGAGGCAAAGACAGATTGGTTTTCAGCAGACGAGGTAAAAAATAGCTCACTATAAAAAATCAAACCCTCTTTGTGTCCATTACTTACTGGAATTGAGAGAGTGCCCAGTCTCTGAAAGCCAAAGTGAAAGGAATGGGGCTGGATTGAGAGGAGACATAAGTAGAATGTTAATTTTCTGGCCACTCAGACAGAACTCATTTATCTGCATCCATCAGGAACCTGTGAAAGCCAGTGAAACAAACTCTGAAGGCTCATTTTCAAGCCTGAAAGGGAGCTGAGAATGTATCACCATCATAGATGTGCTAGTAACACCGGGGATGTATAAGATGCATGTGACGGCTGTGTGTGTAGGTTTTGATTAGTGTAAATGTTAAGGTCGAACCCAGTGGGAAACTACACCTGGTGTTGGCTATTCTAGAGAGGAATGGACCCAGTTTGACTTGATGGATACCATTTTTGCGTGAATGCTAAAAAACACATCAACAGTGTTTCACTGATGCTTGCTGATGTGGCCAGATATGTGAGGAGCACCTGATGCCCAAATGGTATCAAAGGCAGAAACAAAATCTACAAAGATGAAGGTTCAAGGGGTACCCTGGTTATGAAAGAATCATAGTTTTTCCCTGAAGTTTAACAGCGTGACCTTCATGCTATGACTTTTCCAAATCCTGACTAAAAGTCATTTTGGAGGCAATTTGACTAGAGGTAGAAGGGCAGTGGGTAGGTGACAGGCTGAGCAACACATCGTAGATCAGAGATAGATCTGTAGTTTAAACAATTGTCACCGACAAAGGATTTCTTTAGCATTGCTGTGATGACTGTGATGTAGTTGAAATTTTAGTGCTCTCCTACATGTCACAGAAGTCATCTATATGTGTCAGTTTATGAATTATGTTAATTAAAGTGCTAATGGATTGAATGTAGAAGCTGCACTGACAAGTCATTTTATAGTTGTTTAAATTGTAAAGTTCGAAATATATGGTATTTGCATTAAATCAAATGTTAAAGGACTAAACTTATATTATGATATAATTTAGACTCCAGACTTATATAATGAATTAAACCAATATTGAATTTCTAATAAATAATGATTTAAATATGCGTGCAAAAATAGAGAAATGTAGTTCCACATTATACTGACTGAAATGTATTGTCTGAGTTATTCCATTTAAAGTTGTTGAAATGCATATGCTAATGAGGAACTATTTATGTAGGAATTATAGTTTGCATATGAAAATATGTTTTATTTGATGTATAAAAATGCTGCCTTAACTCACTTGCATTAGCCTAATGGAGGCCTGCTGAGCCTTTTTTTTGTGTCTGTGCAGAGAATGACGATTCACTTTTTTTAACGTGAACCTTACTTTTAGACTTCACTCTCATGTAAAGACTAGCTTTGGTAATAGACCCCCTATTGTTTTAGACAGAGAGAGAAGTGAAACAATATCTTTGAATGTAGAACATCCTGAATTATGGACTGTTATTATATACAATTACCCACCTGAACTAGTAGCTTAGTGCCAGAGATTACTTTTTTCAAATTATTTTTGTCCTTTTTGTTCTCTTTGCCTTTTGCCCACACGTGTTCTGCCCCACACATATTTTTCCCTGGTTTGGCCAACTGTAGGATTGCCCTGTGCCCCAAAAAATTATAACACTGTTGATTTGAATTGATTGATGTGTGCTAAACCTGAGCAACGCTTGATTTCTGTAGCACAAATATTCCCGATAATGTTTTATACTATTCTTCTTGAATACCAAGTTTTATTAATGTTAGTCCACCTGCACTTATTGCGTCACCTTGGGCAACCCTTGATGATTCTGTATATATTTAACTTGGTCTTGCGAATTGTCTAAATGGCTTTGAGATTGAGTTTGTAATAAACCCCTTAACTTTATTCCTGACTGGAGTTTTCCTTCCATGGCCACATTAGCCATGGTGTGTGTCTTAACTAGCTTTGAGAAGAAATTGTGTTAGTGGTTCTACCACACCCTATGCTGGCTCCAAAGATCCAATGACCTTGAAAGGCATTGATTCCTGCGAAGGATGAAAATGTTCCAGCAACTGCATGCTGGAGGACTTGAGTGGTGAAGATTCAAGTAGATCTTGGAAACCACAAACTGATGAGGGTAATAATAAACAGTGCAAGCGATGTGATACCCAGATTAGTAAGCTTTGTATTACAGGGGTCGATGGATAGTGGATTTGCTATTGAAGGAGAAGAAGATTTATTTTAGTCAGATGTGGAAACAGATGAAAATAAACAAAGAGAGATATACAGGTATATACACTGGGGCAGAGGCCCTTTGCGAAGGAGAGATAGTGCAAGCATGTGCCCTTAATTTTGTTGCATTATGACTGACAGAGGGTCATCATAGACACCTGTTGATTTTCGTGGTAGACTAGATAACAGGATAATGGACACCTTCTACAACAGTTCTATGGTCGAGTCTGAGACTGAGCAATGTGGGCCTGGAAATATTCCTTCTTTACTCTGATACAAGCTAATTTGTAGCATCTGGAATGTAAACAGGTCTTTTCAGTGCTCTTCCTTGGCAATTCATAGGGGAAGCAATGTGTCTACCATTTAGTGTTTGTCAAGAGTTTGTGTTTGCAGGTCAAGATGGAAACCAGAGTATTGAGAGCCGTGGATAGTTTAGACTCCTGAGGAGCTAGGATATCAGTAGGTGTTTTCACATGAGCAACAATAATTTTAGTGAGCTAATGGGTTAAGGCTTTGGGCTTTGTTATAATCAGGCTTTTCCCTGAGATGAGTTGCCCAAGGCTGGGAGATAACTGTCAATTTAGAAGTCTCTTAGTCTTTTGTCCAGGTAGCTGTTGGATCGCTAGGAGCTGTTCGGGTATTAGCTAAAACAGTAGGTCTAGACAGTGACCTCCACTCTGCATTGGTTCATTAATAAGTAGTATGGCTGAGGAAGTGCACCGAGTGACCCCTTGCCTTTTGTGAACGCCTTACCATCCCACTTGGGAGTCAGTTTTTCAATGTCTTGCAACTGGAATACAGTTGCAAAACATTCATACATATCATACTGTATAGCAATTTGTAAGGGATGCTTAAAACTCTCCCCTTCCAAATAGCAATTCCGTATGGAGTCAGAAAGCCATTTTAGGAGGCGGTAAACATTTACCACCTTCTGAAATTGTTTTAAGCATATTGTAAACACATTTCTACAGTTGCTAACAGTGATGCAGGCTGTTTTAAACAGTAAAACCGTTTTGCACATCAGGGATGTAATTCCCAAGTGCTTTCTTTAAAAATAATGAAGGAGGAATACAACGCAGTATAGGTATAAGCCTGCAAAATTGTTACTGAGCTGCACTGAATAAGTTGAAATTGACTTCCTAGACCTAGTGACCTCTGGCCAGGACTGTAAAACATAAGTATGTGTCTCCTTGACATAAAGCGGTGGTGGAGAGAATATTACTATTGAGGGCTACTATTTTTATATGGACTTTTTACACGGCCAGTCACCCAAATTCTTCAATTAACGCTGCAACATCTCAAATTGGTAGCTCCACCATGGGAGTCAATATTGTTATGTAGTCAGCGAAGACAAATAACTTAAAACAATGGTTCAAAACTTGTGGTCCAGGGATCCCTGAGGTCCACAAAGCCTCCTCAGGGGGTCAGTGATTACTTATAAAATTTAATAATATTAACAGATAAGGTCCCCAGCTTTCAGTAATGACTTATCGGGGGGTCCCCAGGTTCCAATAATGATTCAGTGGGCGTCCTCGAGTTCCAGTACTGATAAAGTGGGGGTCCCCAGAAGTCAAAAGATTGGGAACCAATGACTTACAATTTAAACCATTGGACACTTAAGGGGGGAAGTCCTGTAACTTATTTATGTCCTGTATGAACAGCTCAATTTTTTAAGCAAAAACTGTCATAGAGAGAGGGTGCCCCTGTTGTGTGGCTCTGTGAACTAACAGTTCATGAGACTTGGTTCAGGTAGAGTCAAGATATCAGAGTGGCATATAGGGCTGTCAGTTGATTAAAGATATCCGGAAAACCATTTCCGCTTAGAGCTGCCAAAAGTAAGTACCAACAGACACTATCCAATGCCTTCTCAACATTCATAGAGGCAGATCAGAGGGTTCACAGACCTGTACAAATGAAGTCCAGGAGTGTTAAGATGAGATAAGTGGGTTCTATTGTGTTACAGCCCTGTGTAAAGCCATTCTGTCCTTGAAATACTAGATATTTTAAGAGTCAGTTAATACTATGCGCTAGTAATTTAGGGATGTTTTGGCAATTTGCATTTGAACGAGATAAGGGGCAAAAGGATGAACAAAGTTTGATATTTCCCTTCTTAGGGGAAACATTAATATTGGCTATCATTCATCAAAGAGGAGCTTGTTGTGTCGAGAAATAGTGATGCACCAATACAAGTGCTAATGCTAGTTCCATTCATCTACTTTTAAAAAAAATGGTGACGCCCATCTGAGAAACCATGTATCAGTGGGACATTTTCATTAGGTATAGACATAGGCCCTCATTACGACTGCCAGGGTTGCAGTGGCGGTCAGACATCCACATTCCGTCCGTCGGACCGCCAGCACCACCACTTTGCTGCCACAGGATGGACTGGAGGTGCTGGTGGTCCTAATCCACTAAGGCAGCTCTGCCCTGGGTTTTACGACTCCCCTCTCTGCCTGTGGTTTCATGGCGGTAGCACCGCCATGAAACAGCTTACAGAGATGAGGTGCCGGGGGGTCCAGAGGGGCCCTTTATGTGGCATGGGCAGTGCATGGCCCCCCCCGGCCAGCCCTGTCACAAAGTTCACTATCTGCTTTGCAGACAGTGAACATTGCAACTGGTGCTGGTGCACCTTACGCACTACAGCATTGCCGCCGGCTCTTTTTTGAGCCAGTGACAGTGCTGTAGGCTGTTTCTCATTGACCCAGCAGAAAACTTGTAATGGGGCCTGCGGGGAGGCGATCGCACTGGTGGCAACTTGCCCGTCTGGACTTCAGAGGACAGGATTTTCCATCCGCCGAAGTCATATTCGACCCCATAGTGGTTGTTTTATGTTAACTTGCCCTGCTCAGTAACCAACAAAGAACAATTGAAATTATTAAAGTCTAACTCTTGCAAGATATTTGTCTGCTCATTATGGAACATGGACTAATCAAATTTATGGATGATGCCAAGTATAGTTCCTGTTTCATTTTGAGTATTACTAAAACCATTTGTAATGTTTCATATGAGGTTACAGGCAGTAGCTTCTTCACTCTGCAATGCCAGCATATATCCCGCAAATGCGCTATGCTTGTAAGCCTTCACTATTTGGGTCCTGCACCTAGCCTGTCCATGTTTTTCAGTGAAACAATGTAGTTTAATTCGTATGAGGGTGATTTCTCCTAATACCATTACTGTTTCAAGGCAGGAATGTCTAACCAAATAGGCATGCTCTCCCTCGATTTAGAGGAATTCCTATAGTCATATTTCTGCTTTGCTTATATAATTTTTAGCCCCGCTAATTTAATTGCTACTGCATTCCCCAGGGATAGATGCTTTTAGGCCAAACAAAACTATGGTGGTGCCTGAGCACTCAATGTTGTTTGCAGTGTACACATGAATTTCAGTCTTTGATAAGTGACCACCAGGATATCTAGCTGTGGCTATGAGATATTAATGAGAAGAGTGGCCGAGGATCATTATAGGATTGGAGCAGCATCATTTTAGGCTCCTCCTTGTATATGTCATTTATATTCATTTATGTGCATATATACAACATTTATGTTCAACGTGTGGTTTAACTTTATTAACATGTGGTGCATTTAAATGAGCTAATAGCAAGTAACTATTGCAGTTACTGAGAGTTCACATGTAAGTGTATAAGGTTGATCAAAAGGCTGATGTAATCATATTCAGTACATAGTCATGTTTAATAATGATTACTTCCCACTGATATAATACTGTAGCATGCACCCATTTTGATTCTTGTGTTAACTTAGCTTGACGTTAGGCTTTAGCTTGAAAATGTTTGATTTAACACCACCAGAATGGTGTTTTCTTTCCTCTGCAGGTGTGATATCGTATTTTTGTTAGCCAGAGAAAGGCTTCTTGTTATGTATTAGACTGCAGATAGTGTGGTCTGGAAGAAGAAAGTTGGCAACAACCGCGGAGCAATGATGGTGAGAGAGAGCCTCCTATTCATGGGATACCAGGAGGATGTAACACTCAAGGCCGAAAGATGCGTACCTATCTGTGGGATGGGAACTTAGGGAGTTTGTCAACTACCCTCAAATGTGGTTGTGGGATTGGCTTTTAGTGGTGGGGACGGCTTATGGCTGTTCTGGAAATTGTTAGTTGTTCTTTTAATAGTTAGTCAGACAGACTTCATCCTGACTTTGAGAGGGAACAGATCTTTCGCTGCTGGGTTTCTCTAAATGTACAGTTTCATGCTGAGCATTTTTTCCATTTCTTTCAAACTTCTACTGAAGCTCGAACTCATGCTGATACCTTCTATGCTTTCCCTTTAAAAATCCTCTTTAGAGTTTGCTGTCCTAGCATATGCTTAGACTAGAAAAGGAAAGTGTCTTAATGGAACACCTGATTGTGTCAATCTGTTTCCTATGCGTTGTGGCTGTTGTCATGTACCTCATTTTATTATGACTTAACTTGCTTGAACACTTTGGACTTCAGACCGTATTGTTATGTGTTTTAAATCTGTTCTTGCTTTGCATATATACTAGCTGGATTAATGTGCTAAAATAAACCTTGATGGTTGAAATCCCTGATTCATTGTGGAGTCATACAGACCTCACAGAAATGGAAATGTATTTTTGATGTTAGCTCCCTTAAAAAGCTTCAAGTCGACTACCAAAGGTCCTTACAACCAATGGGGAGATCTGTTTGAAGATTCACCAAGAGTATGAGGTTCCACTCCATCAGAATTGATATAGGAATGTGAGAGAAGGGCGAGACATTGTGAGATATTAAAGTAAACAATTATGTCTATCTGAAAAGGAAGTATATAATTTTCTTTACATTAAATTCTCTTCGTTAGGCATCAACCTGATCAAAAGTAGCCATTGCGTCAAGCAATATTCACCTTCCACTACCTTCTTTCTGTCATCAGTCCTTAATGACTTATCCAAGACTGGACCAATGACTGAACAGAAATCCCTGCTTCATACATAAGGAGTGGGAAAGGTTTCTCAACCCCAGAATCAGTCATATCCAAATTATTGGCTCATCAGAAAGATTAATTACCATGCATTTTGTATTATAATTATGTGCATAAACTCATGTGCCCCAAATTGCTGGAATATTGGATAGTTCTTATAAGTAAGATGAGTGTCCAACAAGTACACATCATATACGTGTGCAGACTTTAGATACTGCTGGATTCCAAACTATCTGATAGCACCGGAGTCCATTAACATTCCATTTTCCTATTTTTAATATCACCTGAATAGTTTTAAAATGAAAATAAGCTGAGTCTCACAAACGTCTTGTTTTTAGAGAGCTCCTGACTGCCCCTCCATTCACAGTGTACATAGTGAAAAAATATGTGTTTTGTCCAGGCTTTTTTCTTTGAATTCTGGGACTTGTAGTCCTGTTTTATAATAGAACAATCAAGACTACCTTTCCCAGTATTCAAAAATAAAACCTTGACTGGAGCAGCACATCACACATGGCTGGAAGACTTGACAGGCTGCACCTAAGACACCCAATGTCCAAAGGTCAGCAACTGCTTTGCGACCCTGCCTTAGTTTAGCACTCTAACTGGCGTACAGGTCAGCCACAATGCAAAAACGCCATTTGTAAGTAGCCCCAAAAAATCCTGATTCATTAATATGCAGGAAGCAGAATTCCTTTTATGGCTCTTCCTAGTGCCTGCAAATGCAGCGATTGAGCCCTGCGATTCATAATATACAACCTTTTTAATAGGAGTTTAGTCAATAACCCATGAATAACCTATTCTCTTGTTCTGAGGCACGCAGTACGATATACTGGGCAGCATAAGCTTTGAAACAGCTTTTACAGGCATTGTGCATGATACGTCTGTTATACAATTACTCATGAAATTATCCGATATAGCTGTTTAGTAGAGAGGCCACCGTTATGTAACCCAAACTTGAGAGGAATATTTGGAATTCCAGTTTAATTTCAAATAAGATCCCTTTGCAGCAGTAGCATCTCCCTTTCTGTCTTCGTTTTCTTCCAGCACCTGCTGATGATCATGTTCTGAAATGACCAAAAGTTACACATTCGAAGCGACGCACTGACCTGCAGGATGGTGTTTTGCATCTTGTAGTAGCGGTCTGTGGATTCTGGGGCTGAGACGACGAGGAGCCTTCGTTTCTCATAAAACTGATCCAGAAGAGCCTCAGCAGAGTTCACGTCCACAAAGATTTTCATAGCTGGTAACACAACGAGGAAGGGAGTGTGAAGGAATTTAACAGGAACTATTAATAAAGCCTCTTTATTTCGTGCAGTCACACATTAAATACCTCTTTCCAGAGAGCATGTCAGTCGCAGCTCACATCAAGACTGTGACTTCTGTCTTCTCACAGCCTGCCACCTATTTTATCCCCTTCGTAGTCTTTTGAGCAAGCGAAAAGTTTTTTTACACTAATGTGGCATTAAGGAGGCCATTTCCCTGTCCCATAATGCATTGCGCCACTTTGTAACCCCTTGCACCACATTATGCCTGCGCCAGTCATAATGTATGCAAGGTGGGGCGTTCACCTGCAGGGAGAACCGAAAAAATGGCGCAGTGACATTTACATGTCACTGCGCCATTTTTTCAGCCGTTTTTAATGCCTACTAAGAGCAGGCTTTAAAATGACGCACCCATTTAAATGAATGGGTCTCCCTGTGCTTTGCTGCACTAGCGTCAACATTTTTGATGCTCGTGCGGCAATGCACTACAATAAAGTAAAAAATGTTGACGCTATTGTCCTAACGACCGCCATGGTATGCTGTATTGTAAATACCTCGCAGCCATGGTGTTGTTAGGTGGGGCACGGGAGATGCAAGAAAAGTGGCGCATTGGGACTGATGCGCCACTTTCTTGTAAATATGCCTGGAAAGGTGTACCTTTACACAGTTCTGAACTGAAAGGTTTTGCAAGCATAAAAAGCACACAATTAAGACAGTAAATCGTTATGAAAACAATTCCCCTGTCAACAACTCCTCAGGGTAACATCTCCAGGAGCACTACCTATTAATTTGGCTGTAAATAAGGATTCTGATTTTCTACATAGATGGATCAATTTTTTTTCAATCTAGACTTTTGTTATTTTACACTTACGCATACAGATGGGCTCAGATTCAGACCAGACTTGGCTGAATTGGCAGACTCTTGTAAGGGGGCCTTGGCGCTCGTATCCACCGTCGCACTGGTACTTGCACGTGGCGCCATAGTTGTTGCCAGCTGAGCTACATGTGATGTATCCATGAGGAGGAGGTTTCAAAACGGGGCACCTTCTCACTACACATGCAACAGAAAAATCACAAATAAAGATACAACTACAGCTGATGAGACATTATTATTATTGAAACTGTGCAACAGTATATTTGATTCTGCACTTTCTGATATGTTTTTAGGTCTCACATTTACATAGCTTTAGGTGGCTTACAAACAGATCTATTTTATTCACTATGGACTTAGGGCAGGATAATGAGAGGGTCGTTCATTTCTGACCCCTGCATAAACCCCTGTTTGAGCAGTGGGTTGGAATTATTAATTGTTATTTTATGCATCCAATAATTATCGGATGTGTTAAATACCTTAACCTCAGTTACATTTCGGCAGGTCAAACCTGCAGAAATTTAACAGGGAGAAAGCATATGGTATTTACCATATCATGCAGATTTGAGCCTGTTAAACACCAAAATCTACGTTATTCCGCACAAACTTGTAATAGGTGTTATTTATCACAACTGGTAAATAACGTGCCCCACAGTATTGTTATTTATCAGGTATGATAAATAGCACCTACATTCTTAATCAGGGCCTAAGAGTGACAATTCTGTATGTCCCTTGCTCATGATTTAATGAATTTCATGTCTATCCCGCTTCCCTTCTCCTAATTTGATGGCTTCCATCTCTGTTCTTTTGTTTGTCCTGCCCAAAGAGCAACTTGGTCCCACCATGTTTTGATTGGATGAAATGTATCCTTCCGCTGCTGAAGGCACACCATGGTCTAAGGGGCGTGAGGGGCTATTTTATGTCCCTCACTCGGTCTCTTCCTGCTCCCTCACCTCTTTTCACTACCCCCTGCTCTCTTGAACTACTTCTGCATTGTTCATATAAGTGGAACGATGCTTGCCTGAACAACGCAGGCCTTTTTCTCTGCCTTAACCACTCATGTGCTGAACAACGCACATGCATGGTTAAGACAGAGAAAAAGGAAGATCCATCGGGAGAGGATGCAGTCAGGTAAGTGTGGCTGGGGCAGGGTTGGGGTTGGGTTTTAGGGGTGGGGGTGAAGGGTTTGGGGTGATTAGGTTTTTTATTTTTTTAAGGGGTGGGGGGTCGGTACTATGGTTTTTAGGGCGGAGGTGGGGGGGTCGGGGTTATTTTGTTTTTAGGGGCGGGGTGGGGGAGTCAGGTAGTTTTGTATTTAGGGTCCAGGGGGTTGGGTTTTTAGGGGTGGTGGTCGGGATAATTTTGTATTTAGGGCGGGTTGGGGGAACGGGTCTTTGGGGGTGTGGGTTGGGGTAATTTTGTATTTACGGAGGGTGGGGGCAGGTTATTAGGGGTAGGGGCCAGAGTATGTGTGCAGTAGACTACTCAGCAGATATTTGCCCTGATCTCATTACTAATCAGTGTCAAAGTGAGTGCACATTTGGAAACTTCCACACAGGCTAATGTTGTCTGAGAGATTCCACTCCCTTGCCAGGCAATATACACATTTTGAGATTATTTATAGGATAAATTATTCATTTGCCTCAGATCCATTAGAAGTGTTTACACTTGATAAGGAAGTGTGGTCACCTCTATTGTTTGCACTTTGATATAATTAGATATCACTAGAATATGTGACAAAGAAACCTTCGCCCTAGGTGAGCTGCAAGAGCAGCGGTGAGGTAAGGTTTACTTTAGCTCCCACCCCACATTAACACAAGACTTCCTATCTACAGCTTGCATGGAGTAAGAGCAGAGTTAGAGGACATGAGCATTCATATATATGTATATAAATTACGAGTCTGGTTGAGATTTGGCTTGTTATGGAAAACTCTACAATATAAGCGTGAAGTAATAAATCTTCAGTTGAACAACGCTCCACCTGGCGAATACGTCTGTCGGTGGAATTACTACTGTCATATAGTACTTAAGGCAGCACCTGAGTAACTGTTTTTCCAAATAGGAACAGACCTGCACTAAGAATGACTGTTAAGACAGTACCTTTGGTAACAGAGCCACCAAACTGAGATAAGCATCAGTCACATGAGAACCTGAGAGCAAGACCTAAATGGCCAACATTGACTCTAACAAGAGAAATTTGACCTAGTAACCTTCTACATAGTCTATGGCAGCACCCCTGGTAAGGAGAACAAGAATCAATTGCAACTACATCCATGTAGCAGCACCTTCTGTAAGAAGGAAACTTTAGTTGATGAATAACCTCTGTGACATGGATATTACAATAAATTACTTCCTCTGCACAAAGTTTACACATCAAACTTAGCATGGAAATGTGATGTCGGCACACTTTGACACAGTGGCACAAATACCAGTGAGAACCCAAGATACATATTCAGTATGATTGTGGGATAATAATGTAAAGTACAGACAGAAGTTTGAAACTGGGTTGAAAGTGATAGATGTAGTGGAAGTGTGTGCTGTGTATGGAAAATAGGTGCCTAGTAGGACTAAGGATATGTGTTCAAGTTAGTATAGGGGCAGAAAGCCATAGTGGAAAATACTCTTGAAGCTTTCAGTAATAGTGTCTATCTTTACTAAGTACATGGGACTGAAACTTTAGCACCTCTGGTGGGATAGAAGACCGAATTTCGAATCTGCTACAAACAGAAACTGAACTTAAAAACAAATATAAATGCTGTGTGTTGAAAATGTGCCCTTTCTGCAGGGTCACCCCAATTATTTGGGCTTTTTGTTGAACCCTATTTTTCTGGCCATAGATCTCCGTGCACTTTAACCCTGCTCATCACTGGTAAAGTGCTTGTGCTCCTCCTTTCAACATGGTAACATTGGTATACTCCTGATTAGCCTATTTAACTTAACAGTCAGTCCCCAGCACATGGTACCCGCAGTGTAGCCTGAGCCTGTAAACTAAATGCCCCAGTGTGCTGCAGCAATCGTGCTACCCATGGCATTGACAATGTAAACAAGAATGCACAGCCTGCCATTGGTAGCCTGGCTGTGCAAGTTTAAATGTAAAGTCAACTTGCCAAAATACCCCTATTGACAGGCCTAATGCCTTCCATTCAAATATTTATCAGCCACCCCTAAGCAAGCCGCACTGCTCATTGAGGCAGGGTGCATAATATCTAAAAGTGGAACATGTAAAGGTTAATGTTAGACACATCCATACAGTGACTGACCTCTCAAAGCCATTTTCACTGTAGCAGGATCAGCTGTCCTATAGGGAAGCACTGGGATACAATTTTAAGTTTAATAAATGCTTTCTCCACCTAGGAAACAGCTAGAGAAATATTACAAGGACTCTTTGATAGTTGCACAAAATTCTATTTCATGCTAGTCACATTTTGTCTAACCATTACAGAAAAGTGACTTTATGAAAGGTACCTTTTGCCTGCCTAAATTCTCATGCACCTTGGGTGTGGGGTGGAGTCATCCTCCCTTTGTAGGATGGCCTAGGGGCTGTGCCCAGACCCGTGGTGCACTTCTACAGGGCCTCCCTTGTCACAAGCATTATTAACTCACCCCTGTTCCTGCCTCCCACTTTGTACTGCTATTTAGTCAGGCACCAAACCTAATGGGAACGGGAGCTGCCCCAGAACTGGTTTAGAGTGACCACTGGAGTTGGGCAATAAGCATTCTCTTTGACATAAGAGTATGCTCAAGTTTTATTTGAGTGTAACAGCCTGCTTGACAGGTCTGCTGGAGTTTTTCATACGACATTTGAGGTGCACTTCAAAGAGGCTAAAATGTTAACAGGGCCCTCTTATATCCTGCCAGCAAGTCAGGTTCGGTCCCTTTGCGATACAGCAATACAGCCAGTTTGACAGGTCTGTTGGGTACATTAGGGGCGCACTTCAAAGGAGGGAAACAGCATTGATTTTACCACATCTATGTCTTTGAATTTGATGTGGGTACAGGCACTGCCTAAAACTGGATTTTAGTGCTACATATGGGAGGTTCCCAGGATTAGTATATGTGTATATATATATATGTATATATATATATATATATATATACATATATATATATACACACATACCGCTTCCCCCCCCCAGTATTAGACCTTGGAGCATTCATCCTCATTGGTTAGGTTGTCCCCAGGGGTTGTTTCCACTCACTCGTTTGTTCCAGGCATAAATGTGGCAACACCAGGCACTCACTTTTGAACACTCGTGGACCTGTGGAAGCTCAGAAGAGAACTGAACCTGCCGTTGGCAACCTCAGAAGAGCCTTAGAGGAGGACATGCTCTCTCTCATGTACCCAGGGAAAGAAGAGGACACCAAGCATCATAAGGCTGACCTTCTGTTCATTCAGGTACACAACAAGCTACAAAAGCATTTTCTTGAACCTGCCCAGCTGACCAGTAGGTACTGGACCTGGACTGGACCCTGCTGTGGCCCCTACCTGCCACCCTGTGAGTCTCAAAGTGCCTCTTTTTAGATCCTGGATGGCTTTAGAAGTGTACTTCTCGGGTGGATTGGGACTAAAAGGACTAAAGTCAGAAGTTAATATCTTTGACCAGGTGGAACCTAGTTAGCATATCTGAGCCATGCTTCATCGCAGTCTGCATCAAATTGCACCTCTGTCCTCTTCTACCATGACCATTGACTATCACTACCACTTTGTGCTTCTTGGCGGGTGCTATTTCTAATTAAAACTTAAAAACATAATTTTGCTTCTTTTCCTTATTGATTTTTTGGCATGCTGATGGTGTTTTGTATATTAAACTTTAATCTATATTTCAAATTTGTTGTGGGATTTTTATTGTTTTGCATTTCACTTGTATTACGGTTTGAGTACTATATAAGTACTTCACACATTGCCTCTAAGGTATGCCTGTCTGCTCTGTAGCATAGCTACCAGGGAGTTGAGCCCAGGTTTAATTACTGACTTTAGTGGTTCACACTGACAAGGATTGTAATTATTGCTTGAGGTGGGCACTCATCCCACTTAACTAATAGCCCATTTTCTAACAGTGTGCCTATGACATGAAAAAACAAGCACTGGAAACACCATTTGATCTGCTATTGGCCATCAGACTTTTGGCTTTGCAAAGGCTTGTTTTGTCGTGCAATATTTTAATAAAACATTATTGTTGTGGGCGCTGTTGGGCTCTCATCAATAAAAAGACATTGGAAGAAAGGAAAAATATTTTTTGGTCTCATAAAGTACATATTCCCACAGTAGTTGCTGGCACTGAAGGGAGCTACGTTGTTTCCAGGCACGTCCTTTAGGGCGGAGGGGCCACGCCCCCCACCTTTTTAACCTCATGAAGAGAGCTGGTCAGGCTGAACAAAGGTCAGTCTGACAGACACTCTTCATGTTCAGTTCAGGCAGCCAGGAGCAGACATGCGCGATTTGAGCAGACTCCTAGCTGCCTGAGCTGAACTTTGCTGGGCTGAAGAGGTCACAGCTCCTGTGGGCGTAACCTCCTCGGCTCAGGAAAGGTGTCTCCAGGGCCTCCCCCAGGTGATTAGGGAAGCATCACCCATTGACTTCGACCTAGGCGCTTCAGGTTTAAGCCCTGAAGCGCCCAGGGTGATTGTCAAGCAATGACACCTGGGCACAGAGTGGGGTGGGATCAGCAGTGTCACTGGCCCCATCCCACTCTGTGACGAAGTTTGGACTGCTGCCTTCCCTCATTGGCTGACCTAAGGTCAGCCAGCAAGGGAAGGCAGCAGTCCCAACCCTCCTGGGACCTCCGAGGCTGAAGGTAAATGTGTGTGTGATCTTCTTAAATGAATGTTTGGTGTGTGCGTGTATGTGTGAATGTTGATGAGTGTTGTTAATGGATGTGCGTGTGTGTGAAAGAATGTGTGAGTGTGCTTCCCGCCCACCCTTCAACCCCCTAAAACTGCCAGCTGCCACTGGTTGTTTCCACATGTGCTTACTGTAAAAAAAAAAGGATTGTCCAGGGGCGTAATGCAGGTCCTTCCAGCCCACGCTAGACAGAGGGGGGGCATTCTTCCATGGATTCCCAACTCTTCCTGGGGCCCCCACTCCTCCCAAGACCAATGAATATCTGTGAGATATTGGAGTCTCATAGGGACCTCATCACATTCTGGAGGGAGACCGTTCATTTTGAGTTATGTCACTAGTTTAAGACCCCAAGGAGTTGAGCATTAGGTACAGAACGGGAGTGTCGCTTTGAGGAAAGTGTGACTATAAGCACACACCCCTCCCGGAGGGGCTATGATATGAGAATCCAAGTACTACAAGTATCAATGACAGACACCATAAACAATAGGTATGATCTTAGGGCTCCACAGTGGTAAGGTGAATTGCACCATATCACAGGCCATGTATTATTTATGTTTTAATTAGAGGTAATCAAACAAGGAGTGGCACCAGGGAGTCCTCCTTGGTCCTGAAGAGGAGCCTAGGGGTAAGACTTCGAAACTTGTAGACAAGGAAGTCAGGTACATTACATCCCCCACTTCCGCAGCCCCTTTTTAATCATACAGCCTCCAAGAGATCTATGAAATCATTGGAATTACTAGGAGACAGGTATTTTTAACTCACCCAAGATACCACCACTCCTATCCCTCCTGTGATTCACATTGGTGAGACTACATCAGTGCTCCCACATATCCCGTAGGTCGTAACACGCCCTACTCCATAGCGGAACGGGAAGAAACCCAATGATGAAGCATGCCACCAAGGGGTAACCATGGTGGGTGAGGGTTTTTCTAAAATCCTTTTTACTATCCATCCTGTGGTAGTTCTTTTAGCTGGGCCTCTTTTGTAATGTTATATAGGCTATAAGGAGGACAGACCCAGCCCCACAACCTCCTTCTACCTCTTTGTTTTTGTGAGTTACATCACTGCCATTGTCCCATGCTTTATTTTGTAAAAGGTGGAACTAAAATGTGAATGATACAACAGCAGACAAACGGATAAAGGGGCTGTCTGAAATCCCTTATAAGTAAGTATATTATATATATATATACCTATATATATTAAAATCAAAAAGATCTTGGCTAATGTCAGATCTAAAAATGCAACATACCCAACATATACATATTCACATATTGTCATTGCTGCACTTCTGACCTTGGAAACATAATTTAGTTGTTTACAACGGACAACAGCATGAATGGAACTTTAATGAGAACCTTGGTCTGTTCTCTTTGAAGGATAATAACATATAATTTCTCAGAGCCTTCCGTAACTTGATGCTCTACTGGTGATAGGCCGTACTATGTTGCCTGTGGAAACCGGATGCTCAGTGGTTGCCTACCTTTGACTTGCACAGTGAACTTGCAGCTGGCTCTGTTTTGAGCTCGGTCATGAGCGATGTACCGGATTAAGTGCTCACCCTCTTTCAGTTCAGATCCAGGCTCTGGACCTCGCAGCATCACCCTAAAGTTTTACATCACAAATAAAAAGTATGAGCACACAGAGGATATTCCTGTAAACACCAAGCCATTGTATACATTCCTACACCCTCTACCTTATACAAACCTCGTTCTACCAGTCTAGTGAGTCTGTGTTTTGAAGTTCCCAGGGTTGCAAATAGCACTTTAGGAGAAATGAATTTCGTGCAAGGGTGAGTAAAATACTGTTTTCTGTAATATAGTATGCTGGGGAACACCAGATTAAGAGGACAGCACATACATATTGCAGTAAAACAGACGGAAACATAATTTGGTTCCTCAACATAGGATCAACCGACGACAATTTTTTTTCAATATCTCTCCATATTTGACATTGAGACGGCAGATTTATCAAGAATGGTGAATGTTTATTTTCAGATATTTAAGAGAAACAAGAAAATGTGGCTTTTAAAAGTTGTACCACATGCATGTTATAATTCATTCTGTGTTTTTTTCTTCGTAAAACAGACAACATTGTGTTCTTTCCATTGCACTGTTTGTTTGTACTTTAACAATGAATGTGCTCCAGAGGATGTATGTCTACTGGAGGAACGCACATAATGTTTCAATGATCATGGTTGTGCAAACAATGCAAGGACGACCCTGCATGGCCATGGGGGGCACTCTACTATATTAGATTGCAACAACTGTACGGTGGGGCCCAGAAGAGAAGACTTCTCATCTCCTCTCATTCAGTGATGGCCGGCATCGTGGACAGAACACACGCTACTGCATTTAGGAGATTACTGATTAATGCATCTGAGAGTGGAATGGACGAATGGCGGTTGGCCGCTCTCTCGGGTTACACCATTGCTCTATAAGCTGGAATACTTTGGTGGCAACTATTGTGGGTGCCCCTGTGTTCACTCATAGTGTGGTGCATTAGTCAGATGACCACAGACCTGATGAGACACGACAACATAACCCGAGTTGAAACGTCAACACCCCCTCCCTTGTTTGTTTTGTGATTGCATTGTAGACACACAAATACTATCCCCTATTTTATTTGTTCCAAATTTTCCATTGTTTGTACAGTGTCTTTTTATAAGTTTGTATGTATTTTCTCTGTTTTAGCAGTGCCTCATTTGCACTACTTTTTACACTGTATATATTGCAACATATTCCTACAAAAAATATTTTTTTGTGGAACCAAAGGGGGAAGTTTACTGTACTTACTTTTGTATTCTCCTATAAGATATAAATGTTATAATGGGGTTAAATTCCTCTGACATATATGAGAGGTATTGCGAAAAGAGAGTCCCACAGGACAATTGTTGCATCCTCAATGCTCATGGTTGACACGCAACTGCTAATTGGCCTGTGTTTAATTGATTTTCTCAAACAGTTATAGTTCAGTAGCACACTGTCATTTCCACTTATATGCAGGTGAAAAGTCTTCAAAGTTTATTATTTTCTGAGAGTTTCTGGAGTTAGACTGATATGTGTAATGTATATTCAAAAACGATGACCGGTTTCTGTCAATGTATCTTTATTAGTGCAGTCCATCTTACCACCTCGCGTTATGCAGAGGGTATGATTCTCTGCTGTTGTAAACCCACTAAATTTGTTAAAATGTGTTGTTTATAGGATGTCTGCCAGACTCTTCCTTGCTCTCACCAGAAACAGCCACCCTATACTTGGACTTTCTGTGCATTTTAACCAAAACAGAACAGTCCCTTCCAACAATTTGCTCTTTGCATTGGTACTTAGAATACTTTGGGCGATTGATTATATTATCCTCTTTTTTATTATGAATTATCAAATTGCCTAACTAATCTTTTTGCCTTACGTATTGAGTCCTAATTTTTAAATAAACTTTCATGGTTTGGAGTTTGAATACTATCCTTTGTGGGATTTCCTGTGTGGATTTTCCTTTATTTGCTATGGCCTTCATCCTTTGTGTCTCACACAGCCCGATCCACCCAATCGGCCCTTTCAATAGTAAAAAAGCGGCAACAACATACACATCTATTTTGTCAATAAATGTGCACGTGTAAACTGAATGAGCTGCATTCTATCTTATACAAGGACAGGTCTCGGGGTGTCATCTGTCTTTCAGTTTTTCTCTCCATTCAAATTTCCTCATTATTATATTTAGGCATTAGACACCAAGGCCCTCATTACCAATGCTGGCCGCCCTATTAGGAATTTTCCCTGGGACAGAGAGCGAAAACAGCATTTCCGCCCACTGGCCCAGCAGAAAACACGTCACAACATATGCAATAACCACATATTGATTAGTGTGACAAAAACACTACAGGCAATTGGGAACACTGGCTCCAAGCACACTCTTTTAACCTACAAACAATTCTGGAACAATGAACTGAAAGTACAATGGGAAAACATAACGCTGTTTTGGTAAATCTAAACCAACTGTTTCCTTGGTTTCCCCTTTAAACCTGACAATATTTTTCAGGGGACTTAGGGCGTCTCGGTAGGAAGATTCTAACACATTATGTATGGCTATTTTATTTAGAAAATATTGGTGACACATACCGAAGCCCTATGCCCTACGTGCACATCAGTGACACTGTTCATTTGCAGGAAGAAAGTTAGCATTACTTGGGCTGATGACATAATCTTTTTTATGTAATGTTACTTCATTGGGTGCCCTCAGCAACTAAGGTGCCTACGGCCAAGTCACACAGTTGATACACCTGAAGTTATTTGGTGTACAGCCATGTTTGCAGGCCTTTTCAGCAACACTGGCAGTAGTTTTAATTACTGAGGTTCTTATAGATGAACTCACCATGGAGAAGACACACACTCACACACACAAGCTTGACCACTACCAGCTAGTAAAGATATTTATAACATTGGATGATTTCATATGACCTCTCTGCTCAGATCAGTATTGAGGTGGC
Organism: Pleurodeles waltl; assembly: GCF_031143425.1. Classification (NCBI taxonomy): domain Eukaryota; kingdom Metazoa; phylum Chordata; class Amphibia; order Caudata; family Salamandridae; genus Pleurodeles; species Pleurodeles waltl. Next base: position 378,691,717 of record NC_090438.1, read on the forward strand.
TGTGTTGGGTACATGGTAACCACTATTAGAAAAGGCGAACTGAATGGACAGACTAGCCCCACAATTGCCATTAATTAAAATGCTCTTTGTTAAACTGGATTTTATTTTTATCCACTCATCAACCTTGGGATGCCAAGAATATATTCAGAGCTACCAACATTTACAGGACTCCAAAAGCTGGAGCTCAGGAGGGACATAGTTTTAATACAGCAGTCCATGAAGACACATCACATATATGCAGTAACTCAAGATGACTGTTTCTGTTTTGGGGGGATTCAGCAGGAGTCAACTGTGCCTCTACCTCTAACTGATAGATTGCAGAGGTAGGTCCAGGCTGGGTGTGAAAGTACCCCTTCTGTGGCAAACTATATATGGATCCGATTACACCAAAGGATCTTACACAGTGCTTAATTTATGAAAAAAAAGTAAGTGCCTGGGTCCTTCCAGGGAGTCCACTGCAGCTTTCACCACCTGTTGCCCCTGCCAGCACTGCCAATGACAGTACCAACACAACTGTTAACCACCACCCTCCTACAAGTGTGACAGTTCAGACTATTAAAGGCCACCCAAAGCTATAATAATGGCCTGGGTGGCAAGTCTTATATATTTCTAATGAATGTCACATTCTTAACAGTGTTGTTGTACTCATATCAAAATTAGACAGTGCCACCATGTGATGGAATGTCATTAGAGCCAGTGTTAGACTTAGGTGCCCAGTGCCCAGCACCAGAAACCACCAGTTCAAAATAAGCCCTGATCTCATAGTGTCACCCAGAGGGCTTATGGAGAGTTTATAGGAGAGCAGAGGTAGTCCATGTATGACCTTGACGATAAATTACATTCTTTAGGTAAAAATATTGCATTCCAATGACCCAAATCAAAAACATCCCTTCTTATGTTTCCATTTCTAATTTTCATTTACAGAACAAGCAGGGCACTGTCATGTACCATCCTACCAGCTATGTCTGATCCCCACAACAAACACAAGACCGTGTGACTTCTCAACCCAACACTGCCATAAATGCAATCAGCAGCTGTTACTATCATTGAGACAATGGGCTTGTTGCTTTCTAATTTGGATACTTATATGTAACAGAAGGTCACATGCTCTTGGACATTTATTACAGTGACGGACATGGAGTCACAAAGGCCTTGCATTGTAATGCCTCCTAATCAAGGCCAGACTCACCGTATCAGGCACTTAGCATTTCTCCAGGAGGCTGGAAAGGTGCGGGCTGCATTTGTTACTGGGGCCCGCTTTTGTAGCAGTGCAACAGTTTTAAAAGCACTGCAGAGTTTCTTGTATATTCAACAGTTTTCATTCAACAATAAAAGTGCCAAGCTAACTCTGGTGATTAATTTACCTGCTGGAAAGAGATCAGATTTTTGTCTAGTGGCAGTTTTGACTCATCTAAGGTAGTGTAGAGGGTTAATATGCCTGCTGCAAATAAAATGTACTATGCAGATCACAGAACAGTATTTTATGTGCAATGCTCAGTGGGATACTGCTTTTGTCAAAGATATCCTTTCATTACTGTGCAGTTCATAGGTTACAATCATAATCTATCACAGTGAGCTATGAACTGCCATCAAAAAGCTGCATGTAAACTGTATAGTATAGGTTAGAAAGTTATGTTTTTCCCAGAGTATGATAATCCTAATTTTGCTAAAAAAGATTTGCTTGGGCAGAAATAAATTGTTATTAGTAAAGTCAACCCTAACCACTGCTACACTCGAATCCTGAATTTTTCCGTCTCTAGACCAAGCACTTTTAAACAAAATGCCTCTTAGAATGGATGACATTTGAATCCTACACATTATAGTCCCCTTTGTCTTATATAACATGTTCTATACACTGATTTATACACGTATGATTTGTTGTCTCTGTGTGTGTGTGACGTAAAGTAATCCAGCTCCCTTCGCTGGTAAGAGAGGAGCTATAAAACAATTAAATTCATGTGCGAGAGTGGCTATGGAGAGATCAGAGACACTGTTCGAGGGTGACTGTGAGGAAATCATTGAAGAGCTCCAATAAAGATTGCTGTATCCTGGTGCACTGTAAAGTCATCATTTACTATGATTTAAAAAGTCATAGGATTGAATATATAATGAAAAATGTGTTGCGGAATACACAGCCAATTTTTCCCCAATTTTATTTTTTGGGGGTAGAACTCCCCAAACCCAACCGTAGTGGTCAGTGCAAGCAGCGCTGCCCTGGTGGATTAAAACCGCCGGGACAACCATGGCGGTAAACTGCCGGTCCCGGCGGTGCGACTGCGTTGCTTCTGCCGCGGTCGTAATCCGCAAGTTTGTACCACCAGCCTGTTGGCGGTACAACCTCCAAAACAGCCCTGGCGGTCTTTGACCGCCAGGGTTGTAATGAGGCCCTCAGTGATTTTCCCAGAATCATAGGCTGTTGAGCCAGCGTCGAGACTCGACGTGTTCCCCAGCTCCAAAATCGGCAGCTCTGGCCCTTAGGTCACATCCTCTCCCATAGGGTTCTTTGTCAGGTGCGTGTTGGGACAGTCTGGGAATAACTCGCTTTTCTTTTTTATACAGCATTGGTAATACAGGTTCTCATACTGAAAATTTAAATATAGCTACTGCTGATTCTTTCTGTATATATCTACATATAAATACAATGTTAATAAATATATTCCTAATGAATCTAACAAAGAAATGTCTTATGAGCCCAATTTTGTTGTTTGTATAAAAGCCAACCTGAACTCAGCCTTATTCATTAATCAATTTTCACATGAATAGATACAATTTCATTAGACAGACATAACTATTATTTCAAATCTTATGTATATAATTCGTATTTATTATATATTACAAAACGTGGACATAAGAAACAATACTAGGCAGTACCTAAACAAAGAAAGAGGCAATGCTCCCACAAACCTCAAATACAAGACAACATAAAATAATACAGGTTCTGCCATTTGATAGCGTTGCAAAGCAGGTGCCTTTCTCAACAAAATAGCTATAATTCCTTTTGCATAGACCTTGCAGAAATGAAGAGGTGAAAAGGCTATATCAGAATTGTAATCTGTGACATTCTCATTCTGTCAAGACCTCTGCAGTGGGTGCATTAACCAACTGACTTTGGTAGCGCTTAACCCTAGGTGATAGCACATGCTCTTGATAACTTCCGGAGGGTCACCAACCAAGCACATAGGTTAGTTCTAGGCAAAAAGATTGCGGAAGGTGTTGTCTCCAAAATGGTGGAAAAGGAGTCGTGACTTCAGACCCAAGCACTTCACAGCCTCAAGCTTGATAGCAAAAAACATCTAGCCTTTGGCTGTAAATTGGGCCTCTTCAAATAGAGTTTAGTTAGCTCAAAATCAATAAAAAAGTATTACAGAGCTTTACATGAGCACCGGTTATATTACACATGAACACATTCATTTTTTGTAGCAAGGGGAGATTAAGGGCCTCATTCCAAGTCTGTCGGTCCATGGCCTGGCGGTGCTGGCTGTCTCAATCTGCCAGCCAGATTACGACCCGCGTTTCCGCCAGACTTTTCATGGCGGTGCCACCGCCATGCAAAGGCTGACAGAAAGTGGATGCCTGGGGCCCCCTTAAAATGTACCCACCCCCCTCCAAAATAAAAATGCATTTGTTGTCACGCTCTGTCAGAATCTGCAAGATTAGATTGAAAAATTCTGGTACACAGTCGAGTGCCAACCAATTAATTCCGCGTGGTGCCTGGAATAAAGTGTCAGGAAGAACACACTTAACCCACATTTTGTAAAGCTGGTTATTTTGTACTTCGAGGCTTCAAGGCGTTAGGTATGAGAGAAACCAACACCGTGCATGAAGCCCGTCCACATGTGAGTCTCATAGTGAAGTGAGTCAGAGGTGCTCTAAATTGCAGTTCCCATATATGGATGTGATGAAAAAAAGAAAGGCAACTCATTCCACACGTTTGTCTCCTGAAGAATGTAACCAGTTAGCATCTTCACAGGTCTCACAAGACGATCACCAGTTTTTCAGGGCAACTAGCAATTTGTCGAGTTTATGTTAAATACGGGTCCGTGAGAAAGCCCAGGTTCAATATAAAGAGCCCCAGTTGAGGGTAGATACCTGGGCCATAGTGAACGATTCCTCGGAACCTCACAGCCAATTACCAGCTGTAGTGTTGGAGGCCCTTGGCCCTCATGCTACTGAAATAATAGACCCAGACTCCATAGCATGGTAGTTGGAACTGGCCACGGGCACGTGCGCCCGGCCCCTTTTATTGGCAGGGTCACCTGGCTGGAGACGCCTGTGTTGCGTGGGTGTGGGGTGTGCATGTAAGACCAGCCCTCAGCCGAGTGGCTGGCAGAAACACTAGAACGTGTCCAGCAGGACACTACATCCCTCCCAAACTTTATTGAGGAACGAAACAACAAAGTCCAACCTGTGGGAGAGAAACAAAAACACAAAATATATTCACAAGGTCTCTTCAGGCGGTCTGCTTGAGCTGTGGCATGGACTAGGTGCAGCTGGGCACTCGGCATCCCAGCACGCCTCCGTTGTTCAACCACACTGCGCTGGACAAGAACAGCAGTGCAGATGAAATCCGAATACTTCAATCGCTTGTCCACGACCTCACAGTACGCTGGATATTGTCGGTTCGGTCCCGCCTGGGCTCATGTTTTCAAAGTCTATTTACCGTTTCTGATGCAGGTGCATCTGGAGCAGTGGGGAGTCCACTGTACACAGTTAGGGATGGCATTCCGGCTCTGAAGATTGTCTACCTCCTAAGACTGCAGATGACGTGACGGCCTGGTGCACCTAGGAGTCCACCGGCAGAGCAGCAGTAGTCTTCCCTCTCGTGCCAGACCTCCTCAAACAGGAGTCTCCTCAAGGCCCTTTGGTGGGCTGCCACGGGACTGGGTGGACTGTGCAAGCCCATCGCAGGCCCAGCAAAGACATCACAGAGGAACAGCCTACAGGACCACATCCAAGTCTTGCATGGAGCCACAAGGGTGGTTGATGCAGGGTCAGCTTGCTCGAGCCATCAGGATTCAGGTGCTCTGGCGATAGTGCAATGTCTTTGGGTGACCAGTCTCTCTATATGAGACCTCCGTGCGTCCCGATGCCTGATGTGGAGCTGTCTCAGATGCATTCTCTCTCAGCGGGATTCCTCTCTCACAGGAATTAGTTGGAGGCCCTTGCCCCTGGATTGCCACAGGACTGCGTGGGGTGTGTGGGCCAACATAGGCCTCGCCAAAGGAGTCGCTCAGAACTCCTAACAGGGACACTTCCAAGTCTTGTGCAACCCCAAGGGTGGATGGTCCAAATGATCTGACCAGCTATCACCGGAAGGTGTCTGGTTCACGGGGTTCATGGCAGGTGTTCAGGTGGTAAGTTTCTACGTTGCCAGACATGCCTTGTCAGCGTCTGTTCTTGTTACTGACTCTGGCTCCAGTAGGGTGGTGCTGTCCTCCTTCGGTGTTTGGGCGATGCACCTCATCATGGTGATGATCTGTTTTTCATCCTTCTGCAGATCAGACAGGTGGCGGCATCTTCGTCGGCAGGAGGATCACTTGATGGACATCGTGGCCACTGGTGGGTCTTGTGTGGCCTGTGCAGTTGGCGACAGGGATGCCATTGCAGCCAAGTAGCCGGTGACAAGTGACAGGACGGTCGCACTGAGAAGGGTGGGGGTCCACCCGTGTAGCTGTCTTCAGTGACATCTGTCACACTCCTCTCTTCTTCTCTTGATTTCTTGTTGTGGCATCGTGCCACGCTCTCTTCTCCTTTTCCTCCTCGGTGTTGCGTCGTGCCGAGGCCGCATGTTGTGTCACATGGACCTTGTGCTGCACCTCTGCTGGTGCATCTTGCTCTTCGTCTTCAATGTGGCGTCGTGCCACAGGTCGCATGCTGCGTCACATGGACCTATCACTGCACGTCTGCTGGTGCATCTTGCTCGGTCGCAGCCTCTTGCAGGTTAAGTCCTGCGGGTAGGACTTGATCCGCTCTTCTGGCAGACATCTCCCGGTGTGGTCTGTTCCCGGATCCTTTAGGTAGACCGCTCTTTGGCAGGATGGTCACCGTTCTCTTCCTCCATCTCTTCACTCGAGGGCGCCACTCTTGCACCTCGAGGCTGCACTGTTGCAGCGCTCACTCCTGCCTCCATCTGCTTTGGCAGGGTCGGTCAGTTCTGATGACCTGTTCACTGATGGGCCAACGGTAGCCATCTTCTGTTGTTGTGTGGCCGGCTTACATGTCCTCTTGTCCTGTGTGTTACGTCATGCTTTCGGCTGCTCGCTCCATCTTCACGGGCTTTGCCCGTGTCGTCACATTCTCTGGCAGAGCTCTCTGCGCACCTGTGACATTGGCCCTCATTCTGACCCTGGCGGTTTGTAACCGCCAGGGCAAAGGGCAGAGGAAGCACCGCCAACAGGCTGGCGGTGCTTCCGGGGCAATTCTGACCGCAACGGTAAAGCCGCAGTCAGAAAAGGGGAACCGGCGGTTTCCTGCCGGTTTTCCCCTGCCCCAGGGAATCCTCCATGGCGGCGCTGCATGCAGCGCCGCCATGGGGATTCTGACCCCCTTCCCGCCAGCCTGTTCCTGCCGGTTTACACCGCCAGGAAGAGGCTGGCGGGAACGGGTGTCGTGGGGCCCCTGGTGGCCCCTGCAGTGCCCATGCCATAGCATGGGCACTGCAGGGGCCCCCTAACAGGGACCCATTAAGATTTTCAGTGTCTGCAAAGCAGACACTGAAAATCGCGACGGGTGCCACTGCACCCGTTGCACCCCAGCAAATCCGCCGGCTCCATTCGGAGCCGGCTTCATCTTTGCTGGGGCTTTCCCGCTGGGCCGGCGAGCGATCTGCTTGAGATCGCCCGCCGGCCCAGCGGGAAAGTTGTGATCACCGCCGCGGTAATTTGACCGCGGTGCGGTGTTTGGGCGGTTTCCGCCCGGCGGGCGGTGCCCGGCGCCCACCGGGGTCGGAATGACCCCCATAGTCTCTTTTTTTTTCACTTCTGGGCGTCCTTTGCCGATGCCTGTCGTGTCCATTTCGTGTCTTGCGGTGATGTCCGTGACTGCTGGGGACCTGTGATGTTCCTGCGGTGGCGGCGGGCGACCGCCAGGGGCGGCGCAGGCTATGCACACTCTCCTCGTGCTTCACATGGTACTTAAGTCCATTCCTCACCGTTGCAGCTTGGCTGGGACAGCTGCAGTGTTCTCCTTCCCTATGCAGAATTGTACGAGTCGCTTCCATCTTCTGCGCCATTTCCGTCTTCTGCGCCATTTCCGTCCACGGGCGCGCTATTGGTCCGGTACAGTCACTCTCTGGAGTGTTGCTGTAGACTTGTGGTCAAGACAGCTTATTTCCCTGTTAAAGCAGAAACAAGGGTGCCCTCATCCGAGTGGCTGGCAGAAACACTAGAACGTGTCCAGCAGGACACTACACCAGCCACAAAGTGTTTGCCCCCACATGGCGCATAACATGCAGGACGTATATGTTTCAGATTCCATGGCTGTTCCTGTGCTTTCAAAAGGCAGGAGGAAGTGTGCGTAGTTTTACCAGTTACGTTCCCTGTTTCCTGTAAAATATGTAATTGGGTAGGGGACTCTACCCCTGAGGGACACCCCTCTGACCAACTTGCATTGGGCCCCTTAGAGAGCTACTAAGATTTCATGGAAATAGGCGAGGAAATTCTCCAGGCTGAACACGTGTTGGAATCACACACTGATTTCCATCAATACACTGGGATATCAGTTTGTGAACCAGAGGCTCTCATGGATTCACGCAGGGCCCGAAGAATAACAATATAGTAACGTCGGCTCTCCTTTCATTGTCACCTTTGTCATGTTCCATTCCTTCTGCATGACTTTTATGTTAAATGGGATCAAAACAGGAATTATGTCAGAAACGTCTGATGACAAAGTATCTGCTCCTGAGTAACAATATCGATGACACTGACTTGTTCTTGAAGTATAAAAGCTAGGCTCACCAGCAAAGCGTTAGGCCTGAGACCCAAAGGTGCTTGCCTCAGCCTTCCACTGAGGAGCACGAAACAGAACTTTCTGAAAGGAAATTCCACAGCGCGAGTAATAGTCTGAAAGGGTTGCACTGTCCTTCTCGGAGGACACTTAACATATGGATAATCCAACAGAATGGCGGAATTTATGCATTTTGCAAATATAGTTTCTGAGATTTTATTGTTGAAATTTCTAGGCCACGCTCTCTTCAAAACTGGATGAGCAGGCACAAACTTGCAGGACTGTGGTCGGAATTGGCGTGTTCGACAGCGGCTATGAGGCGAAGGCACAAGACTAGAACTTTTTCGCAGGGAAAAATGAAAAATAACTTCCACTTTGAGGGTGATAAAAATAGCATATACCTGTCACGTTTATAAATGTGGAATTTTGCAGCTGGTGCAACAATCCACACGCATAAATTTCATGCATTGAACTGCTTCTGGTATTCTTTAGTAAAACTTTGAAAACTAAGGAGTAATCTCATAGGAGCAGATGAAAGCTCACAAGTGGTACTGGAGTTTAGTTATTGATTCAAACCTTCTGATGATGCCATCAGCAGAATCCTTCACCAGCGGTTCACTCCAGTAGACCAAGGCCGTCAGTTTATCCGGGTCAGCTATCTTTTCTCTGGAGGAAGGGCACTGTATCTTGGGGGGCTCAATATCTACAAAAAATGCAAAATGATTAAAAATGCAACAACAAAACAAATATACAGTCACCTGATGAAAGGAAAACAGTAAGTGCCAATTAAACACTTCTCTTTAATGTCAGCTTTATTGCCTTCAACCCACAGCTGGACAGCTGTGCCAGATCCTTAGGTTTCCCCCTCAACATGACCATCAGTTTCAAACGAACATCTCAAAACAGACTCAACTAATTGGTACCAACTCATCACGCTTCTGAAAGTGAAAGTTTATCCTCTGTGTAGCAGACTTCAGAACAACACAATCCCTTCATCCAGCCAGCCTTACTGAAGGCATTATCCTGCTGGCCAGCATCCCAATATCACATCTAAGCTGTTACCCACCTGATCAAGGATCTGAGGAAGTTCAACAGAATCTCACCCATCTACTGCCCCACTACCAGCTGCGATCACTGGGACGGATGCTGGAGCTGGGACAGACAGCACATTCTCGGAAAAGGAGAAGGCAATGGAAAACTCTCTCTGCACTTCTTGTTGTGCTTGGCATGTTTGCTGTTATGTGGTCACTGAGAGAGAGCACAGCTGGAAAAGAAGAGAGGATCTTCCTGCATGGCATGTATACTCTCCTGGGTTGAACACACACACACACCCTCCCATACAAGCCTGAATAAATACTTACCTGAGTGAGTTAACTTGCCCTCCTCAGGGGTCCTCAAGATAAAAGAAGGAGTAATGTTGATATAGTAACAAAAAACTGTCCTACTAAGGGCATTCACATCATGATAACATTGGGGCATCGTATTACCATCCCAATGTCACATCCTTGTGTGCGGAGACTGACTGGCCCTGGCATACAAACAAGCACATGAAGGACATATTACCTCCAACCACACCAAGTGGACTACACTCCTAGTGCCACAGGTGACCTCGGCCACTGCTTTCCATTCCTACTCTCGGGAATAGGTGGCCACCTAGAGATTGTATTTTAGAGACGCAATTATAGGAGAGGCTGGTGAGGAGAAAGACCATATTTGAAAGTTCCCTTGTGTGCAGGAATTATATTTTAAAGAGGTACAAGAGTAAATGGCCGAGTATGGTTTTAGGCCATCCTCAACTTGTGTAAGACTGGGATAATGAACACAGGATGCAATAGAAATGAACTTATGGAGAAATATGCAGAAATTACCTACACAGACTGGTTCGATGCCACTCCATCGTCCGTTTTCCATGCAGATCCTGTTGCGATCGCCCTCTAACTGGTAGCCAGGAAAGCAAGTGTAATCACAACGAGAGTCCTGAAATACACTGGCTGTACACTGGTATGCTCCGTTTGGTATTGCTGGTAGTACGCGACATCGAATGCCTGTAAAGGAAAGCATAAACTTTGAATTAGTTCATGTGAGGGTATTGTAAAATGGGTGCTAACCAGCATAAAGTAATGATAAGCACATGTGCTTATTACATAGCATATGAAATACTCCTGTACCTGCTGAAAAGTACCTAATGCATGAACAATGACGGGTGAAATAAACATGAGATCAATTTAAAATTCACTTAGGACCACAGTTCACGTGTCCCACCGTTGAGGAAGGGGACGCCATCTTGTGTAACTTCCATAGCCATATATAATGTAAGATTCTCCCTCCTAAAGATCATTTTCATTGGAAATGTGTTTCGAACACTTTATGAGCATGGACATATTTTTAAGCAGAAAGGATTGTCCTGATGCTTCCCTAATGACTATGAGAAAGTCCTCCACCATGTATGAATACTCATAATCCAGCTACCTTAAAGTGAATTATTTATGTCATAGAATAGGCTTACCGTAAATAACTGTTACTGATGTGATGCAGGTAGACACTACAAAGGGCCATGCTCACCTCTTCTCCTCAAGGCACCAAACACCAGCAGAAGGTCAGAACTCTTAGCGCTGAATTGGAGTCATTTTATTTAGGCTAATTCAGTGCAAACTTAACTCCATAGTTATATTATGATGCTAAGCTAGTTTAACATCAAAATATTGGAGTTAAAGTCATTTTTTGGATGTGTGAACCCACCTTGCGTCAATGAGATGCAGGGTGGGTGTTCCCATCCAAAAAATGACTCTAAGGCCCTTATTTATCCTCCTGTGCAAATATGGTGCACGGGAGATAGGCGGCCTAAATAATGGCACTAAGCCTGCTGAGCACTATTGTTTAACGCCTGGGTCTGGGGAGGCGTTAGGGGACCTGTGGACCGATTTCCATGGTAAAACACCATGAAAAGAGCCCACAGGGGCCCTCCCCAAGCGCCAGGAACACCCCACCCACACCAGAGGGACACCACAGGATGGGCCCCCATCCCAGGTAAGTATAGGTAAGTAGAGGTAAGTATTTACAAATGTTTTAAGTGCCATTGGGGGCCCTGAAATGGGTCCCCCTACATGGCACTGGGTGCAACGGCCATGCCCAGGGGACCTGTAATGGGTTCTTTACCTCCAGGTGGAAGAGATATTGGAATAACTCTATAGGCGCAGGTTTGAATGAATAAGTGATTTATTTATAATTAATTAAGGCTGTCTTTTTAGTTCTTATGTCTCAGGTCGGCTTCTTATTATATTCATCTGGGTCCTTTTCTCTCTGGCAGGGTTTTGAATCGAGATTCCGGTGTAGCCTGTTCCCGAATCGAAGGAGGTCTGGTCTTTTCCCTCGTGGCAGCAGCCCAGGTTTCCCAAAACAAAAGAAGAGCGGGAAAACAGGTAAGTGTAGAGGTAAGGCAGGGGTCTAAATAGGGTTAATAGGTTGGTGGGAGGGAAGGTAAGTGTGGGGTTGTGGTGGGATAACTTTCCTGCAATAGTGAGTGTCACCTTCCCGTGAATCTCCTAGTTTCTTTTCTCTCTCTTTGGTTTTTATCTCTTTTCTTACGATGGACTTCCCCTCACAGTGAGGTTAGGGGGAGGGTCAGTATGGTTCCCCTTCTTTATAGGATCTCCCCTCCTCGCTCCCCGTCTTCCCCTCCCTTGGTTTCTTTCCCCTTAACCAAGCCGGCCAGAAACCCCAGGTTAGGTACAAACGTACCTGTGGGTGCCACGCCCCTCCTGGGACGTGGCTGGCCCCTTCGTGATCTCCTGACTTCTCTCCGGTAGTGGCGGGAGGCGCCCCGTGGCCTCCTTTCTTCTCCGGTGTCTCTCCTGTCGCGTCGCACTCTTCTCCAACGTCCTCCAGCTCCAGCGTTTCTCTCCCTTTGGTCCGCGTCTCTCGGGTCTCTTCCTGCTCCCTCCGACGATGTTCAACTCGTCCGTCTTCCCTTTTACTGGCCGATGAGACGCTTTCTGTGTCTGACGTCACCCCTCCGGGACTCTCTCGAGTGCCCCGGGGGTATGTCGATACGGGCTCTGTCGGTGCGCGTGTACCGGCATCGACGGTTGCCCGGTTACAGGACCCTTGTCCCCTGTGCTGGCCATTGGGTTGGTGGGTATGACTCCTGTCTTTTATAAGATAGGATTCATGTGGTATGGATGGTTTTGTGTCAAGAAATGAAGCTAAGCTGGTTAGTTTCATCTTTTTTTACTCTAACCAGCCTAATGTCATTTTTTTGTGCACAACCCCCTTCTCCCATACCACCATACCCCCAGCTAATGTCATTTTTTTCCCGCTAGCCCATCCTTTGTGCCAGATTGTGCCATTCCATAAATTTGAGTCCTGGAATGGCGCAAGCCGGCGCTATACTTTTTGACGCAAAACTGTGCAAACCATGTTTTGCATCAAAAAGTATAAATCTGGGCCTTATTCTGGCAGCAAACCAGAACTAAATTGCTATTAAAAAAGAGGGGGTTTGAGGAGTGCCACATTAATGGCTGAGCAGTTATTTATTTTATTTTAGCTTTTTAAATAGTACCACTCTACTTGGCTAGTGCTATTGGTAGTGGGATTTGTCAGGGGCCACTGACCATATTTTGGGTAAGTCTTCCTTCAGTTTCCCTTATGTCACTCGTCAGAGGGTAAGGTGTGTTTGCATGTATTCTTCAGCAGAACATTTATTGCTAAACCTAAATCCCCACTCCACCCTAAGTATGCTTTTAGGTATCAAATGTTGCATTTTAATAGATTTTAGGGGTTTCTGTGGTGGGTATAAAAGGGCAGAGCCGAATGATTCTAAAGCACTGCTGGGAAGGTAAACATAATGAGGTCATACAGCCATGTTCATTTAGGGACAATATTTTTATTCTGATTCCCATGGATATTGACAAAACCCTTTAGGTAGCTGGCCCTGATTGTTTTCCTTGTAAATGTTGAATAATCACTGGATGGATCTGTATGGAAATTACATTTGATGAAATATTTTTACTTCAGCATGACAACTTACGTATTCATGGTACACAAGAAGACCTGACAGGATTGTCTATTGCCAGCAGTGATTCACCATCACAGTTTACGCTTATAACCCAAGGTGGGATAATACTCAGAACTGTCTCCCTAATGAAATTCACACTTTTCTTCCCATCAGTTCGAAAAATCTACATGCACTGCCTGATAGTCTACACTCTGTATGAAAAATAAAAGAGAGTATTATGATTCTTTAAAAGTAAGTCATTCATCATTAATATCATACACATCCTGAGTTTAATGTAGAACCTCTTGAACCTTTATCCTTTTTAAGAAAACTAAGTATAATAGACTCTTTGGAGCACTTGGGGATATCCACTCCCTCCCTGATTTGAGTAAATAATGCTGTTGAAAAAAGGAGTAAGTAATACCTTGGCTAACATCTTATTTAGCTCCATCAGAATGCTATCACTCCCATAGACGTTTGCATTGGCCATATTTTTAAATGTATTGACCACTTTGGGCACTCCAATTTTGTCAAGTAGAAGATCTTTTCGAAACCTAGATGCTTGGGGTAGGTGGAGGGTATTGAAATATTGTTTAAGTCTAGATATAGGAAAGGAGTCTACTTTTTCACATCTATTCCTATCGTGTTGAAGAAAAATCTCAGCTAGCACCTCTTTCTCAACCACAAATGTATGAGTAACTGGATTCTCAAACGTGTTACTAGCCTGCTCATTCTCATTATTCTAAGTTACCCTCACCAGATATTTTCCTATTTGTTGACTTTCTTCGTATAATTTCTGTGATTATGCGATATCACTGGTAATCTCTTTGACTATAAAAAGTCCTGCTTTGTCCTATTTAGATGGTCCTTTTTTATTTTTTTTACTGGAAGGGGAAGCTTGTCATCTGAAACCATATTTTCCCTTGTCACATAATCTAATGCAGAATCCAAGCTCAGGACTTTGCTAATTTGTGCTTTATTTAAATTGGACTTGTATGCTATCACCCGTCCCCTAAAAGTAGCTTTGAATGCCTCCCATACCACAAAATAGATGCAGAGCTACGATGAGTCTAGAGAAATTCCTTGACAAAGGTTCTTGTTCCATCTAACCATACCTGGTACGATAATAGCGGCTTGTCAAATTGCCAACTTGGTTTTTCTTTTAGCAAAATATTAACTGGTATTTGAAGAAAGACAATTGAGTGACCAGAAAAAGAGTTTGCGCAGATCTCCACTGAACCCCATGTAGTCGGGTCAGTAAGTAAAAAAAAAAAAGAAAAGAAAATCTAAGTGTGAGACTGTATTAAATCAATGTGAAAAGCAGGTGTATTGGGAAGATGTTGGGTGATCTACACACCAGTGATCTACTAATGCAAAGTCCTGTGTGCTAGTTGCCAAAACCCTTGCAGTTTTAGGCTTCAGCTGCCTTTTTGATCTATGTTAGGTGTAAATTTTCAAGTTTTGAAAGAAATAGCCCAAAAGTCGCTGCCCAAAATCAATAAGCCGTCTGCGTTCATAGCAAGATTGTGCAGTTGTTTCAGTGGTAGTAGCTCATCTGTAATGGGAACATAATAGTTCACAAGGCTGAAAACCACACCCATGACTGCAATCTTAACCTAGATCCATCTTCCATTTGCATCCCTTATTACTACATCCCTCATCTGCCAATCAACGGTGTTTGCCAGACGGATTGCCACACCCCTCACTGAGACCGCTTCTTATGCAAGGTACACATACAAAATCTTTCCCGGAATACTTAATTTGAGGATTATTGTTGTTTGCTTAGCAACTCATTAGCAATGCTGTGAATATCTTAATATTACTTTACAAAAGAGCTGACATTCAGAAGCACACCTTCCTCCTACTGACTGACTTCTGCTTCTGGCTGAATAGACTTGCTGTCCTTCCATTGTATCCTGCTTATTTGTTCTGCTCGTGCAGTCCCCACTCATAACCCTCTACACAACCATTGTGTGACTGTCGGCCCTAGACACCTTTGACTGAATTCCCCAAGGCACCCATGGATCATGGTATTGGCCACCCTCCCCCCAAGACTCCAGACCCTTAACTGGTGCCCAGTACCTTCACATGTCATCCCTTCTGTGGGCCCCTGCTAAAAAAAAACAAAAAATAAAAAAAAACACCACCTTGAAACTAGAGGACATCTGAATTGCTTTTACAACATTTAAGAGATCTATCCCTGGATTTTTTTAAGCAAAGCCTGAGCCTCTTCAACTCATTAGAACAAATGAAATTGACACTTTCAATTTTGACTTCTGGGCTGAGGCCTGCACTCCTAATGCTTTAAACTGCCCCTCCAGCCCTTTAAATGTCTTGAGGTGCCATGCCATCATGAATGACATATCAGGAAATACCAAAAGTGGACTTTCTCTGCAATTTCAAAATATTTATTTTGAATAGCTAAGGATAGAATCTGTTCCTTAAGACAAAAGTCTGCAAAGTTAAAAAGAATGGTATGGTGGCATTTGGAATTAGCTGGCTGATGTGCTGGAACTCTTTAACCCTGCATGATTAAAAGAATGACTGACATCTGATGGAATATGCGTTTCAATCAACGATTCCATCAGTTAAAGCGCGTCCTTAAAATGTTCTTGAGTATTGCTTTCTTCAGGAACTCCGACAAAACGGAGGTTAGAACGACTTGCATGATTCTCCAACTCTTCAATCTTATTCTATAAGTAATGAACCTTCTTCTGTGCATTTTACATGTTTTTGTTAAGCAAAAATGAGTTATCCTAGAGATATGATATACTTTTCTCCTCTTCCTTTAACCTGACTGGTACCTGCATGACATTCTCCTATATTTTTGCCAGTTTTTAGTGTAGAGCAGCATTGTCCTGGGCTTGTAACTCTTTCATGTCACGCATTTCTGACAATATTGTCTCCAGAATTCATTTAAATGATTCTGATTGTGCTAAAGACGGGAGGCCACTCATCTTGTCGCCATGAACCGTTGTTTGAAGATTACCTTGATTACAACAATCTGGCATTGTATTGAGTAGATTCCTGCCTTCAATGCTGAAGACTCTGAATGGCAAAGGTTGCATTAGAGGGGTGAGAGGGCACTTGCTTAGGGGAAGGAAGGGTAGTCTCTTGTTTAACCACACCTGATATATCTGCCATATTTACTTGCACATTTTTCCCTCCAACAGTCAGGGGTAGATGTGTCATTGCCTTTTCCACTCAACTGTTCAATTGTTCCGAGAAAAGTGGGTAGTCTCTTAATCTTGTGTCCTACTTCTGATCTTCATGGGCCTGTTGTAAATTTGCTGGACTTTCTGACTGACCCCATGGCCCGCCTGATCCTGATCCATATTTACTTGCACATAAGGCCAAAATGTCAAACACTGTGGGTTAAAGGCAAGGTTTATTTTGGAGCCTCTTTCTGACTCTGTCTGAGTACAGATGAAATTTGCCTTTGACACTAGCGTTCTAGATATATCCCCTTTTAATACTGTACTCCTGTCCTTTCAAACTGCTGCTTCCAGATGGCCCTGAACGGCACGTTTCTTAGTTTTCTGGGAAGCAGGTGCTGTATTAGGAGCCCCATCTGTCACTTTCACATGCTAAGTCTGTGGCATGCATTAATCGAGGAATCCAGGCAGCTGGAACCTGCTCATGCAGCAGTTTTCACATAAATTTGAATCAATTAACCAGTCCCAAGCACCCTTTTTAGCAACACCGATTGGCTGCTAGCCCCGAATTCCTAGGAGTGAGCTCTCTCCCGACTCCTCAGGCCCAGTGTTCACTCACCTTGGGGCTCCAGGAGCTAACGCTTCTAAAATTCA
This sequence comes from Pleurodeles waltl, assembly GCF_031143425.1. Classification (NCBI taxonomy): domain Eukaryota; kingdom Metazoa; phylum Chordata; class Amphibia; order Caudata; family Salamandridae; genus Pleurodeles; species Pleurodeles waltl. Next base: position 378,708,463 of record NC_090438.1, read on the forward strand.
CCGGGCCCCGTCCTGCTACATTGCTCTGAGCAGGCATTACCTGTGTCATGCATTAATCGAGGAATCCAGGCAGCTGGAACCTGCTCATGCGGCAGTTTTCACATAAATTTGAATCAATTAACCAGTCCCAAGCACCCTTTGTAGCAACACCGATTGGCTGCTAGCCCTGAATTCCTAGGAGTGAGCTCTCTCCCGACTCCTCAGGCCCAGTGTTCACTCACCTTGGGGCTCCAGGAGCTAACGCTTCTAACATTCACTGGGCCCCGTCCTGCTACATTGCTCTGAGCAGGCATAACCTGCTAAATGCTGCTTTCAATGTTGTTCCTAGGGCAGAGGCAGGAGAGACAATGAGTATCGTGGTGCACTTGCCCACATGGAGTGGCTGTTTCGGAGACCACAAAGGAAAGGAAATGGAAACAAATTGAGCATGTGGGAGGGTTCCAGAAGGAACCTAGTAGCAGATCATGTGGGCTCCGCCTACTGCCATCTGACTATCTGACCTTCCACCAGTGTCAATTTCTGTAGACCATTAAGTTTGTGAAATGTGGAATTTAAATTATTCACCAAAATATGGGGATCACAAATCACCTCTAGTGCTCGAACAAAGATCCATAAGGATCAGAATGGGTTTCTTACAAATAGGTCCATGGTTGCCAATACAAACTTTTTGATTCATGCGATTGATAACTTTTCGAATAGTCAAGAGAAAGCAACGGTGCTGATGATTGTTGCAGAAAAGGCTTTAAATTTGGTAAATTGGGAAGCATTCTTTTTTATGCTGGCTAGGATTGGGTTCCCCGATCAATTTTTAAAGATGTCAAAGAATTTGTATCAAAATGCTGATGCTAAAATCATCATTAATCTAAAGGAGTTGACTTTGTTTTACACCAGACGTGATAGAGTGTGACTTGCCATTCAATTCTGACGTGTACCTTGTTGCTCCTTTCTTGAAAGCAAATTAAAATCAAAATGAAATAAAATCTCTAAAGGAGTTGGCTCGGTGAGGATTAATCGTGGTACCCGTTAGGAATGCCCAATGTCATGGATTCTTTTTACACTTTCATAGAGCCTCTCGCTGTTAAAATACATACAGAGTCAACTATACCACCTTCAGAAGGGATGTCAAAAATTAGGATGTTCACTGACAGCATAATTTTATACCTAAAAGCCGATAGAACCAATATCCAGGGGGTGCTGGATGAGATTTCAGGCTTTACGAGTGTAGGCGGGTACAAAATAAATCAAGCAAAAAGGGAGCTTCTATTATTCAATGCAATTCAATGATCTTCCACAAAATCTTCAGTGTCATTTGGCCTCCCAACACCCGTTTGCAATCTGGGGATAAATGTAACTAATGTCTATTTGCAACTATTCCAACTTAAGTATGATGCAATGTTTAGTAAAGCCCTACTCAATAGGTGGACCCTCCTTCATTTATCATTGATTGGGAGGGTGACCTTAATTAAAATGACCATTCTTCCTTTGTTTGTATTTTGTCCTAGTCTCCCTATTAAAATCTCTAGTTCACTTTTTAATAAATTTATATTTATATGGAATAATAAGCATCCAAAGGTAAAGATTCCAATTTTACAATTGGATAAAATGCAGGGTGGTCTGGCATTACCCCATCTACAGACACATAACCAGGCTGCTCTTTTAGATAATTTAGCAGTGGTGGCTCCTCTGCTATGGCAGAGCGTTGCGCCCCCCCCCGCCAGCTGCAGCCGCTGCAACCCTTTTTAACAGCGAAAGGATAATAAACTATGTTTATTATCCTTTTGTTTTTGAAGGGGAGGGGCACTGTGGAATGTACGAGGGTAAGTTGCAAACCAATGGTTGTAGGAATGTGTCAATATATTCGGAAATATGTTCCATGGGGGAACCAATCCCTGAAATGGTCGTTCGGCCTGGGGGAAACATGCCCGGTTTGTGGACCTTGGTTATTACGTATATGCAAGGAGCTCGCGGTACAGTGTTAAGCATGTATTTATGCTCAAGATAACTAATCAAACAAAGATCCCTCCAGTATGTAAGCTGTTTTTCTATTGTTTGCAACTTATCCTCGTACATTCAGGACACTAGGGATTTACTTTGTCAATTAGAGTATGTGGAATGGACAGAGGGTTGCAAATTTGTAAGTTTTGATGTCAACTCACTTTATACATCCATCCTTCTCACTAACGTTTTGGAGGCTATTACTGACATCCTGTACAAGAGGGATGCTACCCTGTATGAACACACACACATGTTGCTTGACCTTATACGTTTGGTTCTGGATAATAATGTATTCTTGCAAAATGGCGAATGGTACAGACAAGCTCAAGGTGTAGCTATGGGGGCTACATTTTCACCATCATATGCAAACCTATATATAGGTCAGTTCGAGAGTCACCATCTTTGGAGTAACTGTCCTCCAAATATTCTACAGCATATCTTATTTTGGGGCAGGTATATAGATGACATATTGGTAATTTGGACTGGCCCTGATTCGGACGTAGAAGTTCTGGCTAAATATCTCAATCAAAAATCCTACAATCTCTGCTTGACACACCAAATAGGCACATTCAGTATTGATTTTCTTGATGTAACGCTGTATGTGGTGGAAAACAAGATACTTTCCAAAATGTATAGAAAACCTACAGCTTGTAATGTTATCTTACATGCTTCCAGTGCATACCCTATTTCACAAATCAACGCAATCCCGGATGGGGAAATGTCCAGAACTAGGTAGTGATGATTGGGTTTTTAACCATGAGTTGGATCTCCTGGAAACACGTTTCAGAAAAAGGGGATACCCCAACCATGTACTTTCCAAAGCTAGAAAACCAGTCATGGCTGCAGAACGTAAGGCCATTTTAATTTAAAAAAAGAAATGTAGTAATCCCAAAGGAACAAAGTTGACCATGATAACCATATTTAGTACAACGAGTACTGAAATATATTGCATTCTCAGAAGACATTGGCATTTGTTACAAGTGGACACCACTTTAAATGAGGTCATCAACAGTAAACCCACGCTAATTCATAGCAGAGACATTACATTAAGGGACAAGCTTTGTCCCAGTTATGTCACACCTGAGACAAAGGAAACACAGGGGACATGGCTACCTGTTAAATCTAAGGGATTCTACAAATGTGGAGGTCACATCCCCTGCCAATTTGCACTAAAGAGGACAACTACTTTCTCCTACAATACTAAAGAGGTGCACCGCTTAAAGGAATTCATTAATTGCAACACCAGATACACAGTCTATTGCATTATTTGTTTATGTGGCAAGATTTATTTCGGTAGCACTATCCGTCCTCTCAAAGAGCAGATACAAGAACATATCAGAGCCATCCGCAATGCCAATTCCAACTACCCTACAACATTACAACAACATGCATCACAACACAGAAGTGCTTAACATAAAATTTCATGGCATCACACATGACCACAATCATCCAAGGGCTGGGGATCTAAACAAAGAACTTAGAAAACAAGAAGCTAGATGGATCACTAAACTACGAGCTGTGGAACATGGTCTTAATAAGGATAGAGAACTGTATGCATTCTTAGATTGACGTGTTACATGATGAATAACAAATATGTGTATTTTTGGATTGACCTTATCTATAATTATTGTTATTTTCTTGGTATATATTTTTAAAGTATGAATGTACATACCACAATAGCTGAAAGACATCTGGGATTTTTCACTTACTTGTATTGTTGTCATGACTCTCATGTTATTTTATGAACACTCAATTATACTGATGATGAGATATGAACACATATTGTAGATGATTTCAGTTTCCCTCTCTTCAAAGTGCCATTATCAGGACATTTCTTACATTGTATATCCTGTTTGATATTCTTCTCCACTATTTGACTATTCAGTTTTCTTCAACATTCAAACTAACATCTCTCACTTCCATAGCATTTAGCTCTATTGACTTTCTAGTCCTAATCTCTACTCCAATATGGCTGACTTTTTTCTTGTCCTTTTTTATTTTTATTTTTATTTCTTCTCTTCCTACTACTCCATTTTGAATCAGTCGACTCTTTTATATATTTTGTTTGTGGATTACTCCATGTCCATGTTAACCTATTTCACTTTAGATCCTTTGTTACTTTTAACATTTTTGTCCGTCTCACACTATTTTCGCTACTACAAGATGGCCGTCAGGTTGGACCCTTCTATTTTTTGCCATCGATGGGCTATTACGTGTTCTTTCGCTACATAAACACGCGTCAAGAACAGCCTCGAGTGCGTATCGTACACAACAATCCACGAACTACATTTGACGGGAGAACTCACTATGCGGTAAGTGATGGCATTTTCCTCTCCTTTTTTTAGATTGAGAAGCTACTTGGATACTACTCACAATGTCCAGAGCAGCTACGCCTGTCTCTCCGACTTAGCTATATTGCACCTATTGGTGTACTTTGTGTTACGACCATATAATTAGCACTATGTTTTTGCGGTCCATGTTATTCGGACGAGGGCCTCCCGCCTGGTATATTTTAGCGACACCTTTTAAACATATCCCCTATTTAGTCCTGGTATATGGACGGTCTTTTCAGTACCGCTTTAGACTACTCACATAAAGTCAACTATTTTCAATTTGTCACATCCGTGGGATCCCTACTTTTTAACACGTTCCCTTTGTAAATCGTAAAACCTCATAAGTGGAAGCAACATTCCTTTTTGAACCTCCGGTTCCCTTATTATTTTTGATCTTTCTTTCCTTACAGAGCACTGGGCTTGCCATGGCCCTTGCGAACTGAACTCTACTAACTTGCATTTCCATCTACGTGCCATTGGGAAGATTTATCTCTTTTACTCTACTGCACAAGTATTATTGGACAGACAGAATTCCCTCATTTACTTGGATCTTTGTACGTGTTGACCAGACGCACTTTACAGAGAAGCGCTAGCTTCGGAAATCATATTAATTCTGCTTTACATGCTCAGGGAATTCTCATTGGTCAGTATAGCTCTATACTTTTTTCAGCTATACCCTTTTTATTTTATCTTTCTCACATTCTCATATTGGGACTCAAATATCTTTATATTTTTTAACTATATTAATTTCTGACGCATTTATGGCCCAACTCTTTTTTCACTGATGCACTATACGAGGATAGTTACATCTTTACACATACTCATATATCCTTATCTTTTTATATTAGTTATAATTATTTTTACTATATTCTACTCCATGTTGGGTGGTGCCCTATTAAATATCATCAACAACTAACTTCACATTTAGCCAGTTTGTCATGTTTTTTTTTTTTTTATTGCAGATACATTTGACGATTTGTATATCTTACAGCCTTGACAAAGTCACATTGGTGACGAAACATGTGTTGGCTGTCCATATTAACATCAGGAATGAAGTTATTTATGTAACATATGAGCTGAATCTTTTCTTTTCCTCTGAATAAAAGAAGATAACTATATCTGGACTGAATACGTATGGTATGCATTTTTTGAAAGCAGAAGACTTTATAATACCATTGTGATCCACCGAAGAGACATATTTTTGGACTCTTTTCTTTCAACCTAAATTGTGCTATGGTTGCATTGTCTTTGAATTTATTATGTATTTTTAATGAATATTTCTACTTGTTGGTAGCAGGGTAGACAACCATTTAGCACCTTGGGTGGGCCTTTGAAGTAGGAGGTTATCACCTCTGTACGTTTGGACACGTATGGGAAGTGCAACTTTTGTATATACCATTGCTATAATTTCTCTGTTTAAGCGTGCATATCTGTATTTTTGTTAGGGAAAGTGTTTGGTAATAGTTGGGCCACTTTGTGTGTGCTGCACCTAGCTGTCCTAAATAGAAGATGGAATAACCAAGCAGCTTTTGGCTAGCAAACTGTTTAATCTAGAATTAGTACAACTTTACTGAACAGAGTGTATTAACAGAGTTAAGCTGTAGCTTCAAAGAAGAGTGTTATGGGAAGTGGTGACTTTAAAAGGTATAAACAGCAATGTATTGCATATGATGTAGTCGGAATTTCATTACTGTTCCTTATGTCACAAAAGTCATCAGTATGTGACAGTTTATTCCTAATGTTAATTAAAGTTCTACTGTTTTGAATGTAGAAATTGCTCTGACAAGTCTTTATCAATGTGCATTCATTTACACTGTAGAGTTCACCATAGGCGGTATATGAATTTCATGTAATGTTAGATGAATTAAACTGATATTATGATGTAATTTAGACTCTAGAGTGATGGAATGTATTGAAACAATATTGAATTTTTAATGATTATTGATTTAAATATGCGTGCAAAAATGGAAGAAATTTTGTTCCCCATTATACTTAATGAAATGCATTAACAGAGTATTTTGCCCGTTTGAAATTACTATAACAGTTCATAAGTATGCGTATTAAATGTGTTTATTAAACGTATTAATCAAAGTTATTGCTGCAATTCCCTTTCGTTTGCCTAAGTGAGGCCTGCTAAGCTTGTAATTTGTGACTGGGCAGGAAATGCTGCTTAACGTGAGTCTTCTTTTAGACTTTGTTCCCATGAGAAGACTAGCTTTTGGTAATAGGCCCTATTGTTTTGACATAGAGAGAAAGTGTGGCAGTGTTCTTGATTACAGTATATCATGAAGCCTGGACTGCCTTTGTATACAATTGTTTCCAACTTGTGTGGAGTCACACAGATGGAATATGCTCCCATGACAAATCTAGGAAGTTTTTTGGATGCTTCAGATGCACAGTTGGAGTCCTGTGATCGATTTCTATTGGACGATGCCCCTTCAACATAAAATGGACAGCTACCTTTGGCTAATCAAAATTCCGTATGAACTTTGATATATTGGTGACCAGTCGGACTTTGATCAGATTTCAAATGCTGTCAGGGACCTCCAGATGCTTTGCTGATGAAGAACCCTGCATGCTGTGCCCCTTAGAGTGTTATCTTCTTCTCTGCCTTTTGCCCTCTGTAATGCCCCTTTGAGACTTAGAAATCTTTCTTCTAATCCCCTTCAAATGACTCTTGCTCGAGCTTCTGACATGCTGACACATCCCCTTTTTACTTACCTTTTACCTACCTTAGCTAGTAACTTGTAGTCTGATATTATCTTTATTCAAATTATTTTTGCCCTTTTTGTGTTTTTTGTCTTTTGCACACATATGTTCCTCCCTACACATGTATTACACTGATTTGGCCAACTGTAGGGTTACCTCTGTGCCCAGCTAAATTATGTCTCTGCTAAATTGAATTGACTGATGATTGCAAACCCTGAGCAATGCTTAATTTCTGTATCTAAGATATTTTTGTTGATGATTTGTATTATCCTTCTTGAATGCCTAGTTTTGTTGAAGTTAGTCTGCCCAAATTTATTTTGTCACCTTGGGCCACCCTTGGTGATTGTGTATCTTTCTAACCTGGTCTTGCAAATTGTCCACATGACTTTGAGCTTGAGTTTGTAATAAATTCCTTAACTCTATTCCTGACTGGAGTTTTCCTTCCACTGCCACATTGGTCATGGTGTGTAACTTCATTGGGTTTGCATTGAAATTGTGTTAGTGGTTCTACCACACTCCGTCGCAGGGTCCAAAGATCCATCCACCTCGAAGGGCATTGATTCCTGCAAAGGATAAAAATTCTCCAGCACATACTAAATACTTTTGACAGGAGGCTAGTTTTTTTGGTGCATCTGTAAAAAGAAATATGGGTGCACACATCAGTACTTTGTGAACAATAAAGCTGAAAATCCACAACATTTAGTCATGGCAGCAATGTGAAACAGATGGCCATCAGTAAGTCAAACAGGATGCACTTTCTAAACAAAAATCCATCCATAAACCAGCCATTTAAAAGCCATCATGTCAGTAAAGTAAATACATCAAAACAACTTAACTGACTTTGAATTATAAGCTACACATGTTACATCTGCAGTTTTACTAAAGGACGAGTTGGGCTCATCACAAATGGGAATAGGTAACAAACCACAAATGCCTTGATGGACAAGGACAAGCAATGGCAAACAACAGAAAACCCATAACAACCAATGGCTGAAGTAGATTGACCACCAAGAATTACTTAAAACAACTGTGTTTTTTTCACTGATAAATTGTCTTCCATTATGGTCTTGGAAGGGGTTCATCAGACTTTACAAACTATTGCTTATTTCACCTTTAGCTTATCCACTAAGGACCAATATCACAATAATAGAGAAGTCAGTCTAGCTACCTTTCATTTCTCTAAAAAACATATTTCATTATTCTTTTTAATTTTCATCCAAATTAATCAAAACAATGCCAACACCACCACAGGGCAAATTAACAATAGTAAGTCCAGTTGCAACACAGGTCAAGAGCTGCAGTTAGCGATCCAGGTGTATTGTTTTTTTCACATTGTTGGCATACCAATGATGATACTGTCAACTGAAGAATATCTTAAGTGAATATTTGCACTTTATGTTGCATTTATTATTAAAGAATATTGTGTTTCTTGTACGTAAGCATTCGTGACAGTCTTGAGGTAAGTGTAAACAGGCGTTTATTAATATACCATAGTCAGTCAATGAAATCATCTATTAGTTTGTTATTTTTTATGGTTTTCTCCTTGGGTGTAGTCTCTGCTCCTGACCATTCCTAAAACATCCGTCAGCCACTTTCTGGTTATATAAAGTTTCCTTCCCAGCTACAAACAGGTGGAATGTTTTTAATTAGTTGACATTAGGCGTGCGATTAATGTGTTATTTTGATGCTATAATACCACATACCTTCTGCTATCTGTGTGGATGACATCATTGACAGGCTACAATACCTTTTTTGTAGACCCCCTATTGCCTGACTGCCAAATCGCTGCTTCCATGTATGTATAACTAAATAAGTTAACGGGAATACAACAAACAATTTGTTCAATATGTCTGTGCACTCACTTTAGAGAGTGCATCGTATACTGCTATTTTATGGTAATGAGGAGACAATCATTTTGTTTTGAAATGTTAAGGAAAAGAAAACATCCTCTGGCGTGGCTACTAAATGTGTGGCCTTGTTGAAAATTTAAAACAGGGATACACTACACCCAATGCCGTTCCAAAATGTCCTGCGTTGTTGAATTGTTTTACTTATTTTTTTTATTGCAAGCCACATTTAGGCAGCAGCATTTTCCTTTTCTCTACTTGTATTCTTTTATTTTATTTCGAATATGCTTGTTGAGTTGGGGTTTGTGTTTTATTGTGCATCAAAGAGCGGCTGAATGCCTGAATGAGCCAGCGCGTGCTTGAATGGATGCATGAGTGCAAGGATGACCAATAGAGTGCATGTATTATGGGTTATTGATTGCCTATATTCACTGAAGTGGCATGTTTGTTATATTTGGATCTACTGGCATTGCCAAGGCTTGGAATAGCCCTGGTTTCTCCATTTTCTCCTGTGGTGTGGACAAAGAGTTGCAGAGAAAGTACGGGTATATGAGTATGTGGAGGCGCTTCGTATGCCAGGTACGGAGACAGCAGTGGGATGTTATTTTGTACTGTTGTGATGTTTGTGTATCATGGTTTTCTTGCGTAGCAATTTTCTGGGGTCTGAGGTCTGGGACTGCAGTCAGTCAGTGCTCAAGGAATAAGGTGCCTCAGTATTTTATGAAAGTGTGTGCAGTGGTAAGTCACTGAAAATGGCGGTCTACCCAGGACACAAAGTGGAGTATCCTGACAAACCATTGACAAATGCTATGGCTCCCCTTTATTTCTCCTCGTTTTCAACTCTTTCTACACGTGCTGCATCCTGCAACACACACAGAAAGAGGAAAATTCCTCTCAGGATTGATTTTGTGCAGGAAGGTGGTGTCCCTTCCTGTACAAAAACAATCTTGCCTGCAATGCAGGCACCATTGCAACATGACACAAGGGTGCCTGTATTGGTGCTAGGCAGCAAAAAGTGTGCCAGCACTAGAAAAGGACAGGAATGCTCCATACAATGTTAAATATGGCGTATTCCTGGCCATTCTCTTTCACATGCCCCAGCACAGCAAGGTGGCTTGCTGTGTTGCGCTGTGTGAAAGATTGATAAATCTGCCCCTTAAAACTAAATGAAAGGGAGAGGGTTGAACCGACAATAGTGCCCTGCTTATTTCTATATAGATGACAGAGTTCCTGGAGAAGATTAAGACGTCTGTGTACTATGCTTAAAGTAGTGGTTAGGAAGGCGAGTGGAACCCTATTTTGAAAAAGGGGCTAAAAGTAGCAGTGTCTGAAGATTCAAGGTGGAATGTCACGATAAGGATGTTGCTTTCCTTGAATCATCTAACTTACTACTGAACTTTGGTTAAGATGCTCTATAAAATGCTAAAAGAAAAGTGCCCACTTACAAAGGGTTTCAGGGTTGAGGCAAGCGTGAATGACTGACAGTGAAAACTTGGCATTCATTTGAATGAGACCAAGGGTAACTAAGTAGGTGATGGAGCCACTTCTCTGCAGATTCTTGGGGGTCGTCAATTTAAGGTAATGATTTGGTGAGAGAACGGAAAATGCAGTTAGTAAGAAAAGGGCCTGGTTTTCCATGCTGCCAGGTCTGCTACACTTTGTGAAAGACTGTGGTTGAATTTAACGCCGAGAATCACCCGGTACTGTAAATGTGCTATTGGCACTACTGCAAGGCAAGTACCTTGGCAACCCATCACAAATTGGACAGTAAAATTAAGCTATGTTTGGGACACAGGACTTTTCCCCTCTGGTGCTGACATCAGTGCACCTGTTTATGCCCCTGCTGGTAGTTTATGGAATTGCTGCAAAGTGGTTTGTGTGCCAGAATGCACATTGGAATGAAAAAAGAACTATGAGTTAGAATTGCGGGTTATTGCAGCCCTAGTGAGAAACCTGTGAAGAGGTTTTAAAAGGTGCCTGCACAATGAGAGATTAATGTAGTGAGTAGCAGGTTTATGATTTTACCATTTATGTTAAATGCTTGTTCTTAGACCTATCAGCCTTAGGGTTGTCTTCCTACAAACGTGTTGCCTCACTCCTCCATTTTTGCTGATCTCATTTGTGACTTTGTGCACTTTACCACTGTTAACCAGTGCTAAAGTGCATTTGGTAATGTTGGCTTCCATTCTATTGGCACATGTAATTTACTTATAGGTCCCTAGTAAATGGTACTGCCTGCACCCAGAGTCTATGAATTAAATGCTACTAGTGAGCCTGCAGCACTAATTGTGCCACCCACGTAAGTTGCCTGTCAATCATGTCTCTGGCCTGCCATTGCAGTCTGTGTGTGCAGTTTTAATTTGGTGCTTCAACCAGGCAAAATACATCTTTTGCCAGGCCTAAACCTTCTTTTTTAATGCATGTAAGTCACTCCTGGGTTACTTTATTACATTTGGTAAGTGATACCCTTCAACTGGAAGCAGGTAGGATGTTGAGTTTGGCGTTGAAAGAATTGTAATTGAAAACCCTCTTTAATGGTAAAGTTGGATTTTAAATCAAATTTCTGAAAATGTCACTTTTAGAAAGTTGGTATTTTCTTGTCCCAACCATTTTGTGTCTGCAGCCTGCATCCTGGGACACATGACTAGCTGGCATTTGGTCTTTGTGCATTGCTCCCAGACAGACAGACAAAGGAGGAACCAGTGTTGGCAGGATGGGCCATCTCTGACTTGATAGTGGGGAGGAGGTGTCACCTACCGCACTTGCACATCACAAAGTCTCAGCCCACTTACAAAGGGTTTAACGCTAGTCTTTTGTGCAATAGACAATCTGGGGCTACGCCAGGGAGGCAGGAAATTCCAAACACCTTTAGGGGAAGAAAACTCCAGAACCTTCAAAGCTGAGGTCCAACTCTTTAGTACACCTCTGGAACTGTGGAAGACTTATAAGGACTGTAGTGCTGCTCTGCTGCAAGAAGGACTGCTATTATGCTGCCCTACAAACTGCTACCCTGCTGCCTAAATTAAACGGCCTGAATCTGCATCTTGAACCCAGGATCACCAGAGTGACTCCAAGAGCTAGTTGGCTGGCCTCCTGATCAGTGTCTGGGGGACAGAAAGAAATCCAGCCACCCTAGACCCAGCACCTGGATTCTGACTGCTGTGTGTCTTGCCTCCAAGTGGTGCCACCCCAGTCCTGGACTCTTGAAAATGGGCTTGAAAGTGGCTCTGCCAGTGGTCTCGAGGGCAGAACTCATGCAGAGTGATGCATCTCCTCGCAGCTCCGGATCTGAACCATCGCTGCGTGATGCATCTCCAATGCAGAACCTGGCACCACAACTCCTCAGAACAGCTGCTGCTCCGATGCAAAACCTCGCATTGCAGCTCCTCAGAACAGCTGCTGCTTCGATGCAGAGCCTCTCATCGCAGCTCCTCAGGTCTGCCACTGCACGAGCATCCCCAATACAGGACTTTGCATTACAAGTCTTCGTATATGGCATCCTCAATGACAACACAGGACCTCGCATCGCAAGCCCCAATGCTGGTTTCATCTAAACCCCTGCTGCGCGACGCATCTCCGATGCACGACCCCACATCACAGCCTGCAACTTCTTCTGAACTGCTGCTGCATTACACATTCTTGACGCAGGATATCACAACGCTCCGCAACCAGGATTTAAGGTACTTTAGTGAGCCTAACTTGGTCCCTGTATCCCACCCACGCTCCACCTTGGTCAGCCTGAACTTGTGACTTTCTTCCAGTCTTGTATGACCAGATAACTACAGCAGGAGCTTTGTGCTTCTAAGCACTATTGTCATTTAAATATTTTAAATTGCATAGCTCCTATTCTACTCATTGGGTTTTAGTTGTTTTGGTGTCAAATAATGTATTAAATGTTACTCTGTTTCTCTTTTCTAAATAGGTGTGGGATTTTTTTTTCTTCTGTTATGTTTTCACTTTATTACTGTTGATGTGCTGCATAAATACTTTACACATTGCCTTTAAGTTAAGCCTGACTGCTTTTGTGGCAAGCCACCAGACGGTTAAGCACAGGTTAATTTGGGGTTTGCTTGTGTTTCACTGTGACAGGAATTTGTAGTTGCTGCTTGAGTAGGGTTTCACCGCCTCAACCAGTAACCCGATTTTCTACACTAGTAATCAGTTTTTTCATATTTTCGTATTTCTATTGTCCAAATGTTGTCCTTTTGTTTGGTGGAAGGCAGCACTGAATTGCTAAATTTGTTCAGCATTTGCACTTGTTGCACCTGAGTTGCTTTATTCCACCACTGGTGGAGTATCACGTGGTGGAAGTTTCTTCCCTTGATGTTCCTGGTATAAGCTGCAGCAGGTTCCCCTATTCCAGTGATAATACTAGCTACTTTTCTGGTTTCTAATACATTCTTATAAAGCCATATTTGCTTAACGTATCTGTCATACTAGTTACTGGGTTGTAGAAGTGGACTAGCACTTACTGAAATACTCATTTGTACCTGAGGCATACCTGAGTTTAAAAGGTAACCCATGGTGTGTGTAGGGGTGGACTGCAAGCAAGGTTGGCTTCAGACCTTCAGCTCCAGGATCTGACATCAGCTTTGCACACAGAGTGAGTTTGGAAGTTGGGTGTGGCCAGGCACAGTCACGGACAGCCGCACCTTCTGTGCTAATTTGTTTTTGACAAATATTCCACTTTGTGTCAGGTAATACGATGAGTCATCTGTTGTCAGTTCAGGTCAATTTACAGAACTAAAAGGTGATATTAGGTGTATTTTGTTTCTCATGCACAATTGTGATGTACATATTGAATGCTACCATTCCAGTGGTATTAACCCATAATGTGTTTGCCTTTAAGATTGAACTGGCCCTCTGTGCTGACTCTGTTGTGTCTGCTCTGAATAAATAATGTCCTACATCAATGAAGGCAATGTGCCACCAGGAAAATCCTGGTGAAATTAGCCTGAAGAAAATTGGTTTGAGGGAAGCAAAACATGTACATGCCTATTCACTAACTGCACTGTATTATGTTTAGAAGTAGTACAATAGTATCACTCAAACTACAAAGCGCTATTCACAAATGTACGAGTGTGAATTCCTCTGACATCCCCGTCTTATCTTTCCTATGCGGAGGTGTGAGCCACATGTGAAAAGATCTCTGCTCCCACAGGTATAGATTTAAGAGTAAATGTGGGAGGGACATGGAAGAATGATAGGAAAATAGGAACTATTTACTACTAAATAGAAGGGGGTTGTGGAAAGTAGGGAGGAGTTTAAGAAGACATAAGAAAGGGTTTTAGTGAGAGGCATGCAAATACAAACACCCACACACAAAAGAGTAAGATCATTGCTATTTACAAACTGCATTACTGTTGTTACTACAGTAAAAAAAAAGGACCCAAAACAGTTCTAAATGCACTCTGCCAGCCTTGGAGTATGTACTCCCCTAGTCAGGGCCACTCACAGGTACTGCAACACACTGTCGGAGAAAATTATGGTGCCACAAATTTAAATATCCTCTTTGAAAAAAATACTAAATAAATAAATATTTGGAATTATATAAATATATATGTATATAAAATATATATATATAGAGTTAAATCGAATAGTCATTTTTAATTAAATAAATTAATATGCACCTTTTGGTTTAAATATTATTAGATAATATTTTTAACTTTTAATACAAACTCAAATTAAATACAATTAATTAAAGAAATGAGTTTTAGTAGAATGTAATAACTAATAGTTAAATATAAAAATAAAAGTGAGGGTGATTAAAAAAACATTTTAAATAATGAATATGAATCAATGTGATATATTTTAATTCAATTATTTATTATGCATGTCATTTGGTGACATAATGTGTTGTAGCATCTTTTTTAGTGCTAGATTAATAATTATTTTAAGATCATTTACAATTTTATTTTACATTTAATGTTTGAAATATTTTTTAGTAAGTATTAAACTGTATTATTTTGTACTATACTTTACCATAGGATGATCTTTACTTCAGTAATGGAGACACCAGCCTACATCTGAACCGTTACTAGTAGTAATTTTACACCTACAAATCATGTTCTAGCAGGCTCCACCCTCAGGTCCAGATTTACTAAATTTTCACGCAACGCAGCAGAAGAGCACCAAATTGACAGAGA
The DNA here is from genome assembly GCF_031143425.1 of Pleurodeles waltl. Classification (NCBI taxonomy): domain Eukaryota; kingdom Metazoa; phylum Chordata; class Amphibia; order Caudata; family Salamandridae; genus Pleurodeles; species Pleurodeles waltl. The sequence goes on from NC_090438.1 coordinate 378,723,493, forward strand.
TATAGCATTCTCCTCCACACTCACTAGTGCTGGTGCTCAATCAGGCAGCTGTGTGCCACACACACATCTTTGCACCATAGTGCAAGGGTGTCTGGGTGAATCCAGCATAGTTTTTATATGGGAAGAATACCCTTCCAGTACAAAATATTATGCTTAGACTAGCTTTAAAACTTTTACCACTTTGTATGTGTGCTGTGCAGTACAGCACACATGCAAAGTCGAAAAAGAAAGGAGAAGAAAGCATTTCTCCTTCATAGTGCCCTTTTTAAACAGGCGCTATTTTTGATGCAAATCCGTTTACTTTATTTTGAAGATAGGGTTCTGAGTCAAAAACCATGGATGGTTATACACAAACGCCCATGCTCCACCCATGGAATGTCCCCTTAATGCAAAGTAGCGCTATGTTCTGCTCTGTGTTATTTTTAAGTTAATTTCCGGTGCAAAATAAGTTTTGAGCAGCGAAGGAAATTAGGAAAAAATAATGGCATCGATTTGTGTCACTTTTGTGAAGTAAATATACCCCTCGGTGTTGACAGACTGGAGACACGTAATTCGGCACTTAATAATAAATTGCCCCTCTAAATTGTGAAAAGCAAAAAAGTGTAAATTTACTACTAGATGCAGTAGTACACTTACACATGAGTAAATCTATATGTGTAAATTTACCTTTGTGAATAGGTCTGGAAACAATTATGTGCACAAACTTCAATACTGTATTTTATGCTGTATTCTCACCTGCAAAAATTGGAATGAGCGGGTAATACCATATCCAGTAAATAAAGCACTCTGATATCGGTAATTACGGGCTGCAGTATGAGCACCCACAATACCATTGCTCTTTGAATGTGACCTAATGCAGTGAAAGGATAATGTTCTACACGTTGAAACGGAGTATGTCCAAATATCAGTGACATTCAGCCTTACATTTTTTTAACTCCATTGAATGAACAATTGCTAAATGATAACTTAATTCATGTTGTCATTTGATATGTATTTACTTGGAGATATTGGCTCACGTATACAGAATGCTAAACCTGCAGCCATTTCTAGCTGTTTGTTAAAAGGACAATCCGCAGTAGAGAAAATAACATCTGCACGGCTAATAATCAGCAATAATTCTAGAATCTTCCATTGTTTGATGATATGTGCTTGGGTTTTGAGACCTATTGTGACATCACTCTCGGGGTGGCTCCTTTCAATTAATACTTGGACAGAGCGCTCAAACTTTCTCACTCTCATGCTTACTTCGGCAGTAGGCAATCCCAGACCATCGGCGACTTTGCAGACACTGCACAGTTTTTTGTCCAATCAACCGGAATCCATGATCACAAGTCAAGTGGCAGCGGGTGCCCAAGGTACTGCGGTAGTTAGCTCCTCGAGGAGAGTAACAGACTGCATTGCCATCCTTAATGTTCAAATTATAACACCACCGAGGAGCTAGGCATAAAAGAAACAACATCATGAAAACAAAGCTACAAGTTAAGCAATTTTGTTTTTTTCTGATTTTTAAAATGTTTATACAGTAATTGTACATATGAAATAATCTAAGTCGTGACGAACAAGCAAATAACAAACATTTGCCTTGTGCCTGTGATGCTTAAAAAAGATGGATTTACGCCAAGCTGTAAATGGAGGTACTGATTCAGGAAGGGTCAAGGGAAGGGGAAGGATGTTTTGAGCCCGAGAAAAGAGCACATTATTTTATAGAGTTTAATTTGATTGTTCAGGACCGTATTCAAACTTGAGCAGAGTACTTGCACGCACAGTTTAAACCTGCACCACCGCCTCTCCAAATTTTACCGTGGCAAAACAATCTGATTTAAGAGCCTGCTTGTCAATTACGTGGGCAGTGGAAGACGTAACCATGGCCGTTAACGCAACGCATGCTGATTTAGGAATTCTGCCTGCTGGATTCTGAGATTGCATTTTGTCATCTAGGCGCTGGGCCGTTTTTGGTATTCCCTCTAGGTTAAACTGCATGGAAGTATGAGAGGGATTCCCCAGGCAAATGGAACAGGAGTAGTCACTAGGACTATTCCAAAGGTGGGCAGGGCCCACTCTCCGGCTCACTCACCATGCAGAAATCATGCATATTCCCCATGCCACTCCCACATGCCTGGGATAATGGGATGAGCATCCAGACAGGAATAAATAATCCTAGGAATTACCTACACTTCCCGGGGTGAGTTTGCCCTTGTTCCTGTTTTCAGACTTTGGGAATCCCATTCTCAAAGCCAGTTATGCATGCCTCAGGCCATGAAGGATTCCCAAGGATTCACTGTTCCTCAAGTAAAAAAGGTGCTGCTGGTGTGCTGTCCCCACAGACACCTGTTCTGATATGCTCTGAATTCAAAGGTGCCATTTTATAAAATGAGGTTGTTAGGTGAGCAGAGGTGGGGATTCTGACATCAGCTCTGCCTCTAAAACGGGCCACCAGCGGGCAGGCTGGCATTTGATGGGAGCATGCTATTTAAACAATACTCTTTCAGTAGTGCCAATGGAAGTAGGGCTGCAGCACCCCAAGAGATCCAGGGTGGAATTAACAAAACAAGACTAAAGGCAATAAGGAGGCTTGTTTATGTATGTTTAATTTTTTCAGCATTTATTGTATTCTTAAAGACAATCAAATGTCACCAAAGCAAAGTAAAGATAATCTTAACTTTTACAATTTTTTAAGAACATCAATGTTTACATCTGTTTGTCTTAAAAAGGCATAGATGTCTGTAATTACTGGGTCCTGTACAGGTTAAACCCGGGGTCTCCAACCTTTTCTGTAGCGAGAACTACTTCTGATCACTGAAAATACTTGTGAGCTACTGAAGGCTAAAAAACTTGTGCTTTAATGCCAGGCACCCCCATGCCCAGCTTCGTCGACTTTAAGCCTAATGCCCATAAAGCCAGATACCATGGTTTGGACATAATACTTTGACTAGAGGCACTATGACAAGGCTGCTATGTGTGTCAGTTACAGTCACAGTCGCTGCCAGAAAGGGGTGGAGGGCAAGAGGGGCAGCACAAGGAGCGGCGGTGCGGGGGGCAGTTAAAAAAATAAATAAATAGACTTACCTGCCCCTCTGTGATCTGCTGCTCCCGTCAGCCACCTCATTTCATGTGCTTCCCTCCCCAAGCAATCACAAAGCTTCTCTCATGCTGTGAAGTGCCGCGATTGGCTTGAGCGAGCAGAAATGCTGGTCTGGGAGGGAGTGGGGCACTGTGCTTGGTCTCCACCCAGCTGTAAAATACAGCCGAGTGGAGAGTTTCTAAGTGCGCATGTCAGTTTGGCCAGCCTCAGACGGCCAGCCAAACTGACATGCACAATTAGAAGTGCACATACTACTCATCCTCCACTTGGCATGAAGGAGGCTGGCCCCACCCTAAGAAGACGGAAAAATAAAGGATATTAAAATACTTTATTATTCCTTTATTTTTCTGCTTTTCGTCAGTGGGACAACGCTCCTCCGCAATAGCGGAGGGGGCCACCCCTGGTCAGTGAGAGCGTGGGGATGTATGAACGTGTGTGCATATGAATGGGATATATGTGTATGGGTAATTGAGAGCATTTGTCATATGTACTTGTGATACAGGACATACCTTTCGCCATATGTGGCACTGTTACATGCATAACACAAACATGTAACCATTTTTTTAAGTGAGAGAAATTTAAAGTGCAAAAATATTTAAACGTGGAACCTTCTTCTGTACTTCACTGTTTCTCAGTTATAAATATGTCACAGTGTTCTACTGGCCACTGGGAGCAAGAGGCCTGCAGTTTGTAAATGCAACACTTTGAAAACAAATTGAGAAAATGAAAATGAAAAGTGAACTTAATTATAAGGTAACTTTTCATTTTTAATTTTCTCTGATTTAAAAGCATTGAGAAACATCATTTTGTACCTACCTCCAATACTGATTTGACAAGGAATTTTATTTAAAAGTTAAATACCTTAGTGTTTCAATTTTTCACCTCTGTGCCCTGGGTCATAAATCTGACTCCAGCACTGCACCTTATCAGGCTCTGCTATCTGTAACCTGATAATAATAATGTAAGAAAAACACAGTCTTCCCTTAACTTTAAAAGGAAAAATGTGACCCCATGCTTATTTAAAAATGAACTACAGGTTGTGAGCTACTCTGAAGGGGTCTGGGAGCTACTGGTAGCTCACGATCAACTAGTTGGAGACACCTGGGTTGAATGATGCGCTAAGTCAAAGGCTGAGTGGCACACACAGATGTAAAGACCTCTACTGGCTGCGTTTCTAAAGTGTACAATTATTTATCTATTTTTGAAAGCAGAAATATGATTAAATTGCCTCTCCTTTTCCTTTGAGTGATGTAAGCAAATAAAAAACAAATATGGTTTATTCTTTTGTGAATATTTAATTTTCTACACTTTCAACATATGCAATAGGCAGCCCATATATAAGTATAATTTATAACATAGGCAGGTCTGAAATATTACCGTCAGGCAATATGGTAACTATACTCTTATATATTGTTTGTGTTCTTTAAACTTTTCGTTATTTGAACTTCCATTTTTGAAGTGTATGTCACACTATGCAGTGCTTTGATATTCAATATTATAATGTAAAATGCAATGTTTTTGCAGCATACATACATCTGTGTTATTTGTTTTCCTTTTGAGTTGTATGCCAGATGCATTAATCAGACAAACTCACTAAATTGCCCTAAAATTAGTATTGGAGTATGGGATATTAGGTGGTCTGGGCTAAGGAATAGTTGTCTGTAAATAATAGGACACAGGGATTTGCAAGTTGTACTATTTTTCATTCTCAATGGCAGCTCTTGCTAATTTTTAAGGTAGTTCACCATTATATGTTCTTTATGAGTAAACTACACTATATATATTGTCCAGTACATAAACACAAGCTCTAGAGAATTGACACACAAAAAGCCCAAAAGTTCACAAACAGGAAAAAAACATATCAGGCCAATCTTCCTAAATTACATATTTGATGGACACTGCACACAAATGTTTGTGTATGTAATGTGTATCCCATAGGTTGTATCCGTGTGCTGGAGATGGCTGCACATTCAGGTCTTGTGGGTGTATGAAATCTGCATTTTCTGTGTGGTCACACCACACTTTTTGCCTTTTGCTGGATTCTATATTTTCATTTTCTTCAGAACTCTGTGCACTTAACCCTTCCTAACCAGTAGCAAGGTGCATGTGCTGTCCTCTAGGCATGGCCAAATTGGCATATTCCTAACTGAGCTATTTGGATTACTGATAACCCCCTAGTATACGGTGCAAGACGTAATCAGGGCCTAGAACTTAAATGGCACTACCTACTTGAGTGTCAAATCCTGCTTGACAGGTCTTCTGGGTTTACATATAATGCTTTGGGGTGCATTTGAAAGGCAGAGAACTGGATGGTAAGATAAATATTGCGCATCCACTGCCTGGATGCTAATGAATCCTGCTTTGTTTTACCAGACTTCTGTCTCTGGGTTTTACATTTAACACTACATTTAACACTAGGGACACACTTGAAAGGGAAAGCAACAGGATGCAGAACAATTGTGTATCAGCTGTTTGGTTGCTGGACAACCCTTCTTTTGATCTACCACACTTCTGTCTCTGGGTTTATTGGGGTTACAGTGGCTGTCCCAAATCGAAGTTTACTGTTAGATGCAGGAAGACACTAGGATTACCATAGTACACTCCCCCCACTCACCCCCAGACCTCAGAGCCCTGGTTTAGTGTGGCCGAAGACTTTCACCACCTTGAAAATGGGTAGAGTTCACCCCAGGAGCTTTTACCTCACTGGTTAGGGCACGCCTATTAGTCCCTTCCATCTGCTATTTCATGCTGGGCATAAATGTGCCATCTCCAGGGACCTACTTCAGAACAATACTGGACCTGAGGAAGAACAGAAGAAGACCAGAGACCTGAGAGGAACCCAGAAGGAACGGACCTGTTCCCTCTTGCTCCCAGGCAAAAAAAGTGGAATCCCAGGGTCATAAGCCTAACTGTTCAAGCTACAGGGATACGACAAGCTGCAAGAGACCTTTCATGTAACTGCCCAGCTGATCAGTGGCAATTGAACTGGACGCTGCTGTTGGCCTCTTCCTTACACCCTGTAAGTCTCTATAGGGCATATTTAGGAACAAATTGCGATGCCTTTGCACTACGCAGGGCAGGCACATGTGTGACGCAACACTACAATAAAATTTATCAAGCCACTCAAGGCCACCTTGGGTGGCCCTCAGTGGCTTGATAAATCTGGAGTAACGCAACGCAGTGCAAATTGCTGTGTTGCGTTACTCTGCCCCAGGGAAGAGTTCCCTGGGTAGAGAGTGGGTGCTCCCACACATCCACCCATGGAGGTTGGCACATTCCCAGATGTACCATCACTGGTGAACCTATGAATACATCAAATGCTACGCCTCCCCAGGGAAGGTGCAACAAGGAGAAGTATCTTTTTCTCTCCTTGCTGTTTCCTTTTTGTAAGTGTGCTGCACTATGCAGCACACTTTGAAGGAGGGAAACGTCTCCTGCACAACAACAATGCTGCTTACGTCGCAGGCATTGTTGCACCATGGCATAAGGGTGCCTGCGTTGGTGCTGGCAACCAAAAGGGCTCAAACACAAAGGAAGGACAGGAATGAAAAAATAAAATGTAGATTTTATATAGCATGGTTTATCACCCATAAGGGTCTCAAGGCGCTGTCTAAGGGCATATGGAGATTAAGTGATTTGGCCAGAATGACAGGACGTTGCGCCAATGCCAAGGCTTGAACCCAGACCTCCAGCTCCTGAGGGGGTTGCTCTGACCACTGTGCTACAGGAATGTGCCGTCACATTAATTACAGTGCATTCTAGGCCCTTTTGTGCAATGCAACAAGGTGGCTTACTGAGCTGCGCCATGCAATACCTTGATAAATGAGGCCTTTAAAAGTGTACTCATCTGGTGGACTGGAACTTAAACGACTAAAGTTACAGGTAAAATCTTTGACCAGATGAACCTGGTTGGTGTATCTGATGCTTACACCATTGCGGTCAACATCAAATTTTGCCTTCATTCTGCTCTACCATGACCATTGACTATCATTGGCGCTTTGCACTTCTGTTGCTATTCCTACTTAAAACTTTAAAAATTCATACCTCGGGTTCCCCATATTGTTTTTTTGTCATTGTGGTGACATTTTGTTAATTACATTTTACTCTATTTTTCTAATTCGGTTTGGGACTTTTATTGTTTTGCATTTTGCATTAACTGCTCTTTTGGAACTGCAGGAGTTTACATGACACCTTGTCCTAAGTTAAGCCTGTCTGTTCTATGCGATAGCTATCAGGGAGTTGAGCTTAGGTTCATTTCGTGACTTTGTGAGTTCACTCTGACAAGGGTTGTGAATATTCCTTGAGGTGAGTAGTCACCCTGCTCCTCAAATAATAATCCAATTTCCTACAAATTGTAACACAAGAAAGGATAAGGATAAGCTTGCAACCTGAAATTGACACAAAAGGCTTATTTAAAGTCACATATGTGCCCAAAGAGCTAGTATACACCGGTGTTGATTGTTTACGAAAGCTTGATGGAGTTTGATAAAAGAAGCATCAAAGCATGAGCCTGCCCCTTGGATAAGTGCACAGTGATTGTGAGCATCTTGTTTCACACCCACACCACAAAGGATAGTTGTTTATGCAGAAGTAAGTTCTATACTGAGGTTTATAAGGCTAAGAACACAGGGGCTCTTCAGGAGAGCCTATCTCTTAGGTTCCTGGGCACAGGGGTGTCATAGCTGTATGTATACTGGTGATTTTCTCTGCAGCTTTAAGGCACATGGAGACTGAGGCTTGTGAAGTTCTGGTGAAACATGAGCAGCAGAGGCTGAGCCTGCATCTTGGAAATGGCTACACACTGATTGCAGGGTGGTAGTGTCAGCTCTAAAACTCATTTACTTTCTTGTCACTCCTCCTCAGCTCTTCTGCCAGCTGTCACCATACGTCTTATACTGGCTGCTGCAATTTACTGATGTGGTCACCCACTGCTCATCCCGGTTATACAGACAACATTTATGTATGGCCACCCAAGACTACATTTATATGTGGCAAACTAACAAAATGGTTGTTTTATGTTGCCTATTAACTTTAGGTCCTCATTCTGAGAGAACGGCAACCCCATGCATCCTCTCAGATGCAAACTGCAAAATAGGTACATTTCCCTTGTGTAGGGTTTGGAATTTACTAGGTGTGTGATTTGCATGCCATTCCAATGTATATGCATAAGATCAAGTGATAGCACAACAATAACACGTTATTCTCATTTCTAAAGTGTGCAAACAAAGCATATCCGCTACTTGCCCACATCTGGCAAAAAATGTGAAGGCAAAAACTTCTGATGTTTGCAATATATGCACCCCAATACTAATTCTAATTCAGGTGAGATTTGTAATTGGCGCTTAGTTCAGGATTAGTACCCTCATGAGAATGAGGGCACTAGTTGTTCTAGAGTGCCAGGACTATAGTGCCAATAATCTCAGCACATATCTCAGAAGTGAGGTGAAGTGAGCGGATGAGAACCAAGGAACCAACAGTGGCTACAGCAGTGGCTTCAAATCTAGCAGGAAGTCTAGTCACAGCAGGCTCAGTCAGCTCTTTGTGCTGCATGGAAAGAAAAGGCTCAGAAAGAAAAGAATACCCTATGACTGAGACCCAAAGAAGGGGCACAAGGGGCTCGTGATTGAGCCAGAGGCCAGCGCAGCTAGTGAATTGGTAAGGTTGGTTTGCTGGAGCCAAGAAAATAGGCTGCGGGCTCTTTGTGCTGCATGGAAGCGAGCGGTATTAGTCTGGTGTTGCTTGTGCTGTGCAAAGGAGCCTGCCCTGACTTGTTCCTTCATCACCGCGCTTCTTCTGCTCTCTGTGCTGCTGCTTTGTGCAACGTCATTGGCCTCTATTCACGGCCTGGGGGGGTGGGTTGGTGTTGGTTCTGGTTTGCTTAGGTGGAGGCCCCACCCGCTGGCCCCCCATGGTAACCCCTCCCCAGTACCACCATTAACGTTGACCACCACTGTGTTTTTGTAACACTATTGGCACCTCTATACTCCTCCTGTGGTACACTTGTTACTTTGTTGGCATAGCTCCAGAAGGGGGGAAATCTCTTAAGGAAGGAGGAGTTGATAGAAAGAGCATGAGGGGTGGGGGTGTAATAGTACCTGCACCATCACACGAGGTTGAGTGTAGTAGTAATGTTGCAAAAGGGGCCAGCTTAGGGGCTGGTGCTGCTTGCGATCTCCTCTCTCACCCTGTCTGCCTTGCTCCTGCCTGCCACCCCTCTTGAGACAAGTCATGGGGCGGTGATACCCTCCCCATCAACTGTGCGGCTCAGCTCCTGTGTACTCCTGCACCCTGACGTGCTGGAGGGGGATTAAGGGCTGGGCTACATTCTATTGGCTATCCTGCAGAAAGGTGGAGAATGAGAGCGCAGCATTCTTGTCTCCTTGAGTTGGGCTCGGCAAAATCATTGCAAACAGCAGTTAAAAGAAAAAGTATAGCAATACTAGCCCATTCAGTAACTTACGAAAAGGAGGTCCTTAAAACACGTTAGAAGGATTTAGCTTCTCCAGGTTCCGAAGCATTAAAATCAAGTCATTTCAGTAATCTAACGATTAAAGAGTTCTTTAGGCCAATCACAGGAATGAAAGAAGAACTTGAAGCTACTCAAAATACTCTCATGACAGCGAAGAAGTGATCATGGAGTGAGGGGTCTAAAACAGACAAAGCTCCATACAATGGTGTTTTTATGATTACCCCTTTTCCTGTGGAGTGGCCTGGAACTCAGGGGTTAATGAGAAGTGCAGTAAGTAAGGGCACCAGACTGGAAGAAGTTGAGGCTGATACGGCTCAACAAGCAGTATAGGAGGGGTACAGCTATGCTCTCCCACCAGTCCCAGTATCCAGACGTATCCACCCAATGAACAAACTGATAAAGGCAATGATCTGTCTCTGGTAATGAATGGGAGAGGAAGATAAAACCTTTGCTATAACAGCTGCAGCATATGGCAAGATGGAGCCGCGAGAACCTGAGAAGGCATTTCAGAAGGACGAGGAGTAATGGAGTCCATTGGAATATGATCTGCCACATTATGTAGGCAAGGCACTGGTTAGAGTGCTACTGGAAATCATTAATTCCAGTAAACTCCATGCTGATAAATTGGACACCCAAAGTGAGGTGTTACAAACACTTCCTGATTTTACTTTGGCTATTAACACCAATTTAGAGCATCTGAAGCAACGCATACAGCAGGCCCAAGAATTTGCTAAGGATAAGCCACTTTGGTGTCAATGCAATCCAATTGTGGACAAAACCGTCAAACTACCAAAGGTTATGACCACTCTAGCTCAAGATCTAAGAAAGGACGCATACTCAAGCTTTCAAACCAGAAGGGAGCACCCTATAAGTCAAATGGAAGGATGTTCTACGGGACCCGAGAAGATTGCAGCAATAACATCACAGGAGCTTGCAGGAGGAGGATTGTGCACTTTTGGAAAACCTCCACAAAAACTGAAGCTAAAACAAAATCAAAGAGATAAGCTGAATTTGCAGTTGAATAGAGACGAAACCCCAAGGAACAAAGATAATGAAGAATATGGGATAAAAGAGGACCTGCTACTAGTGGAAGCTGGAAGATCTGAGGGTTTGACTGGTAATGAAGCAAAGGCTGACCCGAGCGCTACGAGGCAACTACAGAACAAGTGATGCAATGTCCTTACAGCCAATGAATGGCACTAAAACGATCTATGAAAATGATATCAAGAATAATGGTACTCAGGACAAACTGTGGGAAGACCCATCATGGAAAAATAAGAGACACTTAAAGAAACTGAATAAGAAAGGACAAAATAAAGTACACATTGGCCTAACTTTGCCTCATAAGGATTGCCTATTTTATCCAGTGTTCGCCTAGAGGAGAGTCCTATAAACCACACAGGCTCCTGCAGGAAAGATATTGCATGAGAGAGGGGTATGCGAGCTGGACAAAGGAGCTGTGGTCCAAAGTCAGGAGTACTGGGGATGACCAGAGCAGAAGGGGCAAGGAGCTCAGATACTAAAAATACCGTGCACAAGAACAGATATGGACACCCAAACAGTAACACCGGAAATGGAGAAGGAAATCTTCTCAAAGTGCTAAAAAGGGTGTGCTTAGAGCAGGTGTCTCCAACCACTTGATCATGAGCTACCAGTAGCTCCCAGGCCCCTTCAGAGTAGCTCACAGCCTATAGTTCCTTTTTAAATAAGCACATTTTTCCTTTTAAAGTTAAGGGAAGACTGTGTTTATTTTACATTATTATCATCAGGCTGCAGATAGCAGAGCCTGATAAGGTGCAGTGCTGGAATCAGATTTATGACCCAGGGCACAGAGGTGAAGAATTGAAGAATTGAAGCACTAAGGTATTTAACTGTTAAATACAAGTCCTTGTCAAGTCAGTATTAGAGGTGGGTACAAATTATGTTTCTCAATGATTTTAAATCAGACAAAATGTAAATGAAAAGTTACCTTAAAATTAAGTTCACTTTTCATTTTTAGTTTCTCAATTTGTTTTCAAAGTGTTGCATTTACAAACTGCAGACCTATTGCTCCCAGTGGCCAGTAGAATACTGTGCCATATTTATAACTGAAAAACAGTCAAGTACAGAGTAAAGTTCCACATTTGAATATTTTTGCACTTTAAATTTCTCTCACTTAAAACAATGGTTATATGGTTTGTTATACATGTAACAGTGCCACACATGGTGAAAGATATGTCCTGTGTCACAAGTACATATGACAAAGGCTCTTAATTACCCATATACATATATCCCATTTATATGTACACATTTTCATACATCTCCAAAGACCATGCTCTCACTGACCAGGGGCGGCTCCTCTGCTATGGCGGAGGAGTCTCACCCCACTGACTAAAAGCAGAAAAATAAAGGGATAATAAAAGCACTTTATTATCCCTTTATTTTTCTGCCTTCGTATGGTGGGGCAGGGCCAGTCTCCTCCACGTCAAGTGGAAGAGGAGTGGTATGTACATTTATAAGTCTGAGGCCAGCCAAACTGACATGCGCACTTAAAAATTCTCCACTCGGCTATATTTTACAGCTGGGTAGAGACCAAGGGAAGTGCCCCGCTCCCTTTTTGAGCAGCATTTCTGACTGCTCAAGCCAATCGTGGCACTTCTTTCATGCTGTGTAACAGCATGAGGGATGCATTGTTATTGGATGGGGAGGGAAGCACATGAGATGAGGCGGTTGACGGGAGCGGCGGATCGTAGAGGGGCAGGTAAGTCTATTTATTTTTTCAACTGCCCCCTGCATCTCCTGCTCTGCTCCATGCACTGCCTCCCCTGCCCCCACCCCTTCCTGGCAGCAGCCGCAACTGTCATTGACACACATAGCAGCCCTGTCATAGTGCCTGTAGTCAAAGTATTTTGTTCAAACTACAGTATCTGTCTCTATGGGCATTAGGCTTAAAGTGGACAAAGCTCGGTGTGGGGATGTCAGAGGTAGCTCTCGCTACAGAAAAGGTTGGGGACCCCTGGCTTAGAGGTAACTCCAGAAAAAACAACAGCCTGGCTTTCACGTTTTGCCCTACCCCTCTCAGCACAAATGTATCGCAGACCAAGGGGTGAGAGACAGCTCCCATTAATACTGCATCATCCATATCAGGTTGCACCATAGAGGGTGGTGATGGCAAGAACTGATTCCCCACTAGCTACTCCTCAGGGCGCCCCATACAATGCTAGTGGAGAACAAACAACATCAGAAACAAAGAGATGTGTCAAACAGTTACAGAGGCCAGACAAAAGGTATTTGAAATGACACCTTCCAGCTAGAATATAAAACACTTGGTATATGAGACAGGTTACTAAACAGACAGAATATACTCAGACTGACCTCAAAGATTCCATGGCGGGAATACTGAAATTCCGAAATATTGAATATGTGGCATTCAGGCCACTAGGCCAGAAGGAACATCATGAACAGAGATAGGGCTAAAGGAGGTTTCAATTGTGCATAAATTTGAACAAACTAGATTTTTGTTGGCATCCTGGGGCATAAAGCTTTCATGTCACCAATATGACCGATACCCAGCAATACTTAATCCTCCTCATGATCTAACAAGGGAATACCAGAAAACAACAGTACTGAGAAGTGCAAAAGGTGTGCATGAATTTGAGTGTGTACTATCCGACCCCTGGGAGGGACAAAAGATTATGGCAGATCAGAGGGGAGGATCACCCAAGGCGGTGCTAGGGAGGCCCCAACCCACAATGGCAAAACCCCTGTGCCCTCTAATAACACAAGCATGCAGATAAAAATCTTTACTCCTCATGACCCGTCCAAAAGAATGAGAGGGAGGAGGATAAGGGAGGGGGTGGGTAATGCCAACAGGCCCGGGGAGAGAATCAAGTAGATTTCAGATCAATTCCACACAAGGGTATACGAACTGGGATTGGCTAGCCAGGACAATAAATCACCGACCCTGAGGAGGAGCAAAGAGCGCACCAAATGAACAAAGAACTAAAGGTGTGTTTCTGGAATGCGAGAGGGAGACGGGGAATGAGAACACAAAAATTAGATCTAGAAGAATTAATGTTAAACAATGCTATCTGCCTGCAGGAGAGACTGGATGAAGACCTGCTTCAAAATTATGTTGAATTTACAGCTCCTGCAAGGCCCTCTGCACATGGTGGCCATCCAAGTGTTGACATATCGATTTAAATAAAAACTAAGTGCCTGATTTATGAAAAGTTAGCGCCACCTTTGTGTAATTTTTTTAAACAAAAGAGGCGCAAACTTACAAAATATACTTTAATTTGCACTACTTTTGCAGCGAAAAATAACGCGAAGACAGCGATAACTTTTCATAAATCAGGCACTAACTGGGCCATTAAAGCTCCAAACATCTGGGCACGTAATGGTGATTCCAATCTTGTTAAAACAAGTGAGGGCTTCAACAGGAAAATGCTGAACACTATTATAATCGGAAATATATGTCTTTACCCTGCAGCATTCTGCTGGAAAGACTGGAGGCAGTAAAGCACGTGAATGCTCTGTTTATAATTGGTGGTGATTTTAACTTGAACCTATTCGGGGCAAGCACCTCAGAGGATTGTAAAGACAGGGAGAATACATACTGGAATATCCAGTATCCCAATTAGATTAAAAAAAAGATGCCTTTAGTGCACTTCTGGCAAATAATCTGGAATCCCTGGCCTTCGGTACCTGAATGGAAGGTTCAGGAGTGACTCCCCGTCTGCCTACATGCATGTCTGTCCTTTCTGATTAGCTGCCCTAGATTACGCCTGAATTGCTATTGACCATTTCTATCTCATTTGCAGCTTTAAGATGATGTCAAAAAATAAAAGGGCTTCCTTAAATCAGGTAAACAGATTAAAATCGACCTGCGAGGACAACATAAAACTTGTCATAGGGTGGGAATGACTGGTAATATTCTTGCAAGGAAGCTCAACTAGCCACAGCAGTGGTGGAAAGGCACATATTCTAGACCAGATCCTCTGTTGGGGGATGGAAGCCAGCAAATTAACTGAATAAAGCACTGTGTAACCATAGTTGAAAAGGAACTCAACTATGGAGTTGAAAGAAAAGATCAAGGGCCATATTTATACTTTTGTGATGGAAAACTGCACTAACGCAGTTTTGCGTCAAAAAGGATAGCGCTGTAGGTGCCATTTTTTAACATCACCAGGGCGTCATATTTATATGGCGCTAAAAATAGTCATTTTTTCTGACGTTAACCATTGTGCCTTGTCGTAAGGCAAAATGATGTTAATGGAGGAAAAATGACTCTAATCCAGTTCACGACATGTAAACACATCGCAAAACGGAAATGCGCCATTTTTGCCAGCAATAGCGTCAAATACAGACGCAAACAGAGAAAACAGTGCAAAGGAGAGGCAAAATGGAGGCAGGAAGCCAGGGGAGGCCCCAGGGATACCCCATTCAACCAGTAACCAGACAGGAGGACACAGACAAGACCCAGGGGAGGGGAAAGAAAAAAAGAGAAAGTGGTGTTTCAGCGCAGAGGAGCACGATATACTGGTGAGAGAGGTGACGGAGCATCAACATCAACTTTTTGTCACCTCAAAATTGACAATTGGAAGGAGAGAGACAATCTGCCAGCAGATAGTGGATAAGATCAACAATGTGGCAGAGGTCAGGAGAACTGTAACTGAGTGCAAAAAACGCTGGCATGACTGGAAGCGAAGGACAAAGGAAAAAATGGCAAGGAACAGGAAGACAGCACTGCAAACTGGAGGTGGGAGTCCAGCACCACAAGAGGACTTGGACAAGATGGAGGAGATGGTTGCAGCAGTCATCCCGGAGGAAATCGTAACAGGAATCACAGGACAGGACAGCACAGACTACCAGGTAACACCACAAATGCAGGCTAAGATGCATGGGGGAAAGTTATGCTAAAATGTCAAGTGCAAGAAGGGGGAGGCACATAGGACTCACACAATGCATGTCAAAGGAGAGTATAGGGACACAATGCACATTAAGCAAGTTGCACCATGCCGATGTAAGCTACACATGTACCTACGCCTTGGTAGCGCCATGCACCATGAAACATACACTGCCTGGACAGACGTTGAACACCAGGCCTAAATACCTACATGTACATATGCAGCACTTGGGATGGATGGCATGTAAAATCACTGTGCCACTGGCTGTGTCATCACAATATCCCTTGCAAGTAGTCATATCAACACTACCAACACGACCAAGGATTCAGAGACCAGGTAGTCAGTCAATACTATTCCTAGGGTTAAGTCATAGTGGTGTCCCTTGTAGTAACAACTTGCAACTGCCTTGCCTCATTGCCCAAACGCATGTGTGCTGCATCTCACAGCACACAAGTCATTGCAACTGTCCCAACAGTACCCAGGCATGTGCCGGTAGCACCACCACACTGCACATAGACAACACATCCACATGAGACAGTCACCACTCCATCATGCAGTCAGGGTGTCCCCTGGGTGCATGGAACAATGAACTGAACAGGCGCTGGGGGAGCATGCTGGACCTGTATCATTGGTAACATGCCACTACCCAGACCAACTAAATTGAAGTAGTGTTGAACCACACATCTTGATGCTGAACTGAAATGTGCCACTACAGAAAATGTGTCCCACAGATAGCAAACAATACATCACAACAGTCACAGACTGAGCCCACAACTACTCTGACACAACCATGTCATGCACATGGGAATGGGGAAATAAACACACACATACAACACATGGGGTATGACTGTGAACATAATGGCATGTAATTCCACATCGACGGGCGGGGGATGGTGCATGGGCAAGTCTGGTGTTAGTAAGACTGCCAGTGCAGTGTACCCTTTGCGCTTGGCAGTATAAGTCACACGTTGGGATGGTGGCTGGAAATCTGTCTGCTCATGGTAGCTCTGTGGGGCACTTAGCACAACATTCTTGATAGATCAAATAGTCTCAGTGCCACTTTTGGGCTGCATTGGGTGTAACAGGATACGCTGCACTCAGCCCTGCAAACCAGGCAGTGGAAAGGGCAAAGGGCTAGGGCATGGGACCCCCTGCACCGCCCATGTCAAGTGCATGGGTTGAGCAGGGGCACCCAGGGCCACACCACATCACCAACAATCATTGCATGGGTGTTTCACCGCCATGCAAGGCTGGTGGAAATGCGGAAACAGACCTGGAGGGTAGTGTAGAACGTAATACTTGTCTGGTGTCACAGGACAGATGGCATAGCCAGTCCGTAAGCTGCTGGAAACCTGCCATGTCCAGGCCATTGGCCCATGGGGCATTTCACATTGACAACAGTTGCCACTACCACCTGTGCTGCTGGGTGCTGTCAAATACACAATGGCAGTCAGGTGCCCATAGGACTGATGCGCTTGAAATGAGAGACCAGTATGACTACCTCAGAATCACCTCTAGCTTCAGGCTCTGACCTAAGTACAACTCCTGTTAACTGGCTATGTCCATAGACTCATTTACCATCAGGCACTGTCACATACAGAATGATGTACACAGCAGAAATGTCATACCCATGGTGTCCATACTTGGGTCTAACCCTGTGCTTGTGTCGAATGAGCTGTATTGTCACCATGCTGCACTCATGTATAATAGTGCAAGGAGGGCTGCATTGAGTGGGAGGACAGGGGTGTTTAGTAAGGCAAACACACCTACACAGACAGAAGATGAAAATGAAATCTGCCAGGTCCATGAGTGCCATACAATGTAGCACACAAACATAAACAACAACATGAGGAGCCATCAATGCTAACCAAAGCATAGTGTCCAGGCAATGCCATCCCTGGGGTGCTGCATGGTCTCGGCATAGTATGGGTGTATGTGAAACATGTAAGACTGTGACAGGTGAAAATTGCTATGTGTGGTGCTGTGTCATGAGCACAGCAACACCCATTGCAAGGCCTCACCATGCAAATGGATGCATAGGGAGGGTAGATAACGAAAAGATGGTGTTAAGCCACAAAAAGGATACACATCACACTTAAAAGATATGATGCAGCCAATTGTGCCAACTGGGCTTCCCTTCATGTGAAATGCAGGTGGGGCATAGGGCTTCAGACTGCAACCATGATGTACAGGAACAATCCTTTGGTACTAAGAAGCGCATCATAGGCCTCTAGTGCCACAGGAGTATCACTTTTAGTGATGCTCATGTGGCACTATGCACTGTGCCATATTGACAAGGTGGCGATAAGC
This sequence comes from Pleurodeles waltl, assembly GCF_031143425.1. Classification (NCBI taxonomy): domain Eukaryota; kingdom Metazoa; phylum Chordata; class Amphibia; order Caudata; family Salamandridae; genus Pleurodeles; species Pleurodeles waltl. The sequence continues at coordinate 378,741,242 of NC_090438.1, forward strand.
CACTTTTTGTGGTAACGTCCCCTTGTAAATACAGCCCCTTCCGACGCCTCACTGTGCGTGGAAGGGGCGTGTAATGGGTGTTGCTGTGGGTGTGCCACAGCAACACCCATTGCATATTGATGCTGCCTCAGATTAATGGAATTTTGTAAACCTGAAACAGCGCCAAAATCTTACACCACTGCCAGGGGTGGTGTTAGCAGGGTGCAATGAGGAGGAATACATTTATACCTCCTAGCTTTTTGCTTTTCCAATGTGTGCTGCATTCTGCGGAAGGGATACACACATGTATGGTTACGGCTACTGAACAGACTGCAGCCTACCAACGCACACACTCCCCAATACGTGGAGTCCAGGAGTGTCTGAGGGACATAGCTGCTGCCATGAGGGAGAGGCCACAACAACTGCCCTCCCAAACTGGCATCAGCGTGCTTGAGGACAAGGTGGACTCCATGCACTGGGAAATGGTTTCCATCAGGGCAGACATGGATGCCTACCACTGGGATGTTGCTGCTATACTCAAAAATCAGCAGCTCCTCCTTGCTGCAGTGATGCCATATGTAGTTCCACAGATGGCAGCTGCCGGGAATTTGGAGTCCACATCTCCAACCACTGAAGTGTGTGTGGCCCCCTCTACCTCCCTACTACCACCATCAAGGGTAGAAGAGACACCACACACATCGGAGGATGAAGAGGTGGAACAGATCATCTTCACCCATACGACTTCCTGGTAGCACCAGCCCATGCCACCTGGGCAGTGTTTTCCTTTGTCCTGTGCTTGACATCATGCCAGTGTTAGCACTGTTACAGATATGCACTCTTCACCAACACACTGGTGACCTTTCTGCTATGGACTGCAATTGTCTCTAATTTTTCAATTGGAAATTTATGTTCCCCTTCACTGAAAGACACTTTATCCACGCATGTCCCATGACATGCTCCTCAACCCTGGACTTGTGTTGTGTCACAATTGTATGGATTCCACTAATGGGGTCACAGACCTGGACATTGTACATTTTGCACTACGACACTTGTAATTAAACACCACCTACACAACCAGCATGTCTTTGTGTGTTATGACACATCTACTATGCTTAGGAATTGTGATGTGTGTAACATGTCTTTAGTCACAGAGTGTCAGTACAGGAGTGCATGAATATGTGGGCACATATGTACGGACATGGTACCTACATGATGAATGTCGATGCTGGTCTCATCCCCTACAAGCAGTCCACTGAGTATGTCAAAAACACGTGTGCTACACTCACTACATATGGCAGGAATGGCTGTGAAACAGTTCTCGGGCAATATCGTCAGCTGGGAGTACCAGTAGAACAAACTGGCGTGAAACAGGGGGAATCAACCTCACCTGTAATTGCCACTGGTCAGTTTAGCAGGATAGATATGAAATGTAGGCTGCTGTGAGATATCCTACAGTGCCCAACTTTCCGACACAGGACCCAAACAATGACAGCTGAATTACCACACCTACCTGTCCTATACATGGTCAACATAGTCACCTTGAGTAGTGGGTACACTGGATGGCAGATGCACAGAGGAGTAGATGGGCTGTAGCTGCCAATGTGACAGCTCAGTTGTACGAAGGTGATGAACATGTCAAGAGAGGGATGTGGAAGCAGGACGGAATCTCTAGGCCAACACAATTTTCACTATACACCCATGGGAAAATCCTAAGACCCAAGCATAAGACACATGAAGTAAGGGAGTACCCAAACAATTATAATTAGAATTTAACTAAACTAAAAAGAATGAAGAACACCTATCTTAACCTAACCTATCCTAACTATACATAACCAACAACCGACCCTAATTACTCTATGCTAAACTTACCTAACACATTTAACGACAAACTCTAAACACTGGCCCCCCATTCCACTTATATCACGAGACACATGTAGGACAACATATACTAAACTACACATATACTACCTATAACAAAACAAATATATATTTTTTCTGTATTTTTGTTTTCTTATATTTTTTTTTATATAACACATTTTAAACATTGGCCCTCCCATTCCCCTTATATCACAAGACACATGTAGGACAATATATACTAAACTACACATATACTGCCTATAACTAAACAAATATATATTTTTTTAGCATTTTTTTTTTATTAAATATTTTTTTTTTAAATGTATATAACACATAAAAGCCCCAACATCAGTTGCCACCCACACGCCCACATAGTAAAGTGTAAAAAGTAAAAAAACAAAATTAAAAAAAAACTACTTATCCTAACTAAACTACTAACCTAGTCTAACCTGACACTAACCGTTTAAAACCCACTAAAAACATTAAAACAAATAAGGAGGGAGGGTACTGAACTGGGGGTGAGTCATTAAGTCATTCACAGATTGGCCCTCTTGAGTTTCCTCTTGATGAATTTGAGTCTCTTTGTGTTTTTCTCCACCTCCTTCTCAAGAGTGTCCACCTTTTTGAGGACCAGTGTGATATCCTTCTGTAGGTCCCTAATAGCACTCATGTCCATGGCAGCAGGTGTAGGCGGCTGTGGCATGGATGTTGAAGGTGCAGCAGCTGGGTCTTTTGTGATGGTGTCAGCTGTGGCCCCCTGCACAGCTGTGGTGCTTGGTCCTCCCTGAGTGGGCAGTGTGGATCCCCCTTGGGTGAATGCCAGTCACTCACTGGTGGATCACTCCATGCGATAGTGGCGTGCCATCCTCTGGAACCCAGATTCCTCTGCCAATATGTGCCGATAGCGGACTACCCTCTTCTGAAAAGCCCGCAGTTCCTTGTTGTTCATGTTGGCAGCTGTTAAATTGAGACAGGCAACCATCAGTGTCAGCATTGTGTGGAGTATGTACAGATTATAACCTTACACACTACATCGAATTGCACATGCACTCCAACTCACATTCCAGATAATACAGTGGCCCTGATGAATGAAACGACAATGCTGCCTTAGCATAATTTCATTGACACCATTGCCACTCACGACAAGATTAGGAAACAAACAAAATTAGATGTGCATTGATTTTGTGCCATGTGTAACAATGCAAAGACAGCTTCAACTTCACATAGATCAGGGCCACTATTCCTCATCATCTGTGTCAATTTTCGACCATGCATCACCAGTAACTTGAATCTGTTATTGGGAGTATGGGATGCAGTTGGTAACCACAAGGGGTAAGTGTTGATAGGTACACATGCAAGCCTGATCAAATTGACTGTCACCTATGCTGTGAGCATCACATCTACCTACAAATTTGTTGTTACTCATTCACGCTGCTCTGCCTCAGGGGGTGGCCATGCAATTCATCTTCTCAATTGCCCAGGTCATCCACCAAGGCATGCCCACTCATACATGGAGTCAGGGAGTGGACCATATGTTAGGAGGGCTGACAACTAGGATCTATACCTAATCAGCCAATACCATTCCTTACACACCCATATCCATACCAGCACATGTTTGGACTTGATCTGCATGCACACCTATTACATTCCATATAAGTGTCACGTAAATGGAGTACAATGTATGTGGCACCATGCTAGGGGACAATGGCCCACCCAGTCCTACATGTACATTACAATACAGGGATGCACCAATTTGTGTACAAAATGGTGCATCACTGTGTTGTGAGAATGACGGTGTGTCCCAGTGCCAATATTTTCACAATGGTGCACATTTAAGTCATGCATTGGTCCCACATGTGGCTTGTCATCGCCTTGTTTGCCCAATGCTGCCCATTGAGCTCCACAAGCCTCACAAGATATGATCCTCTGCTTGTGCATGGGAAACCATTAAATGGGACACAGTGTCACCATCCAGCCTAGTTTGATATCTGATCATTTGACAGATCATCACTTCTAGCATTGCGTGCAACACACATGACTCACTCACACAAAAGCCTTAATCACTACACAGGACAGACATAATCACACTTACTGGATACATCTGGGCCCTCAAATCTAGCCACTTCGGTGTAGGGGGCAGATCCACCTGTAAGATATGGATGGAAAACAATGGTTAGTAACATATCACTGTCACTACTAGTGGACAACATATTACAGCGTGTACTATTTTAGATGAGTGAGCTAATTATCCAGGTTGAGGACTGTACAACAGACACACCACTGCAAACTCACGATGACACTGACACTCAGGTGAGTCAGAGCCAAACATCTGCACACTTACACTGGGCCTGAGACTCATGTAGTGCTACAAACTGCAACAAGCATATGTGGCCAATCTATAGGAGATAGAACTCCATGGTGTGAGGGGGAGTTGAGTGACAGATACATGACACTACCTTGGTGCTCTACAAGACAACTGATTCAGGTATTCTGGTTTGTCCTGCAAGGCACACAGAGGCACTTTGTGAAGGGCAAGCAGCTCAGTTTTTAGTCTGCAATGTTCATGGATTGAGTAATCCATGACTGATGTGTCAAAGTTGTCTGATGTTATCAAATGCCCCATTGCCAGCGCCCCCTAAGGCGGGTATGCCCCCTTTGATAACATAATGGCAGAGATGATATATGTGAAATTATGACAATGTGGCACCATACATGGATTGCCCTATTTTGTTGTCACAATCCAGTTACATATGGTGTGCTGACAGTGTCTTGGCTTATCATACATGACACAATGCTGGGACACAGATGTTGCTATGGCCCCTGAAATGTGTGACTTAGTGATGGTTGTGCATGACTCACCAAACATCTGATTTGCATTGGTAAAATGGTAGGATGTGTGAACTCCATGTCTATACTGGCACAGTTACACTTCATTCTGGTTGCATGCAACCTGTCCATAAGCATTGCATGCAGCACACCAGCATATCTGCTACTGTCATTCATGTGCGTTGAACAGTAAACAGTTTGCCAATGGGAGACTCACCAACAGAGCAACCGATCACCACCCCAAGATGGTCAAGCAGATCCTGCTCCCTGGCAACCAGATCTGCCCAGCGATGCTTCAGCAGGTGCTCGTTGCGGCTGCTGCGGTACACCCGCTTCAGGTGGTGGAGCACCTTGCCCCACCGCAGCCACCTCACCTCCATCTGGTAGCCCTGTATCACACGCCCCCCCCATCTCCAACATTAATGGGAGGTAGTGGGCTACCAGCCACAAGAAGCCTCCCACCTCCTCCTCCCTCATCCTAGTCAGCCACCCACTACCAGACATATCTCTGAGGTACAGGTTGACAAAAAAATATTATTCTAAACAAAAATTAAGTAAAGGAAACTTAAGGCCCAAAAATAACAATCCCAACTAATCCAACTTAACAACTATCACGGACAGACACCCCACAGTACAAGTACAATAAAAAATACTAACAACACACAAATGTACTAACAATAGGACAAAGTACAGTCGAATACTACAAAAAACACAACAGGAGGGACTGTCAAGATACAATACAGAACATACAGATTAATAACACACCACCAACTCCAAGACACAACCACACTGTCAAAAGAGGCACAGTCTTTAAAGAGAAAGTGAAAGTACACCCACTGTACCATTCCTGTAAATGGGATTTCCTATTACATCACTTCCTGTCTCGAGCGTCACATTTTCTGTAATGCGTGTATTTATTTGACACATCTGATATTTGCGTGAGTATTTCAGATGCATGACCTATGTGCGTCTTTTTTTATTGATGTATTACCTTTATGCGTTGATTTAACAGTAAATCAGCATTGAGATGATTTGCGAAGGTGGAATTCACCCTAGTGTCCCATGGGTCATATGCTTTGCGTTTGCGGATGTTTGTGATGCATTTGCATAATTTGTTTTTACTCTCTTCCTGATTGTGTGCTTTTGTCCATTGTCAATGGATGCACCCTGTATCAACATTCAAATTAAGTGGGCTGGGCTGCAGTGTGGCATTTTGTGTATGGCCACATGTGGTAGTCCATACAGCAATGTGATTTGTACGTGATTGGTCTGTTACACCAATGTGTGTGTTACATAATCCACAACATGCAAATGTATTCACGTCATGTATCTTTAATGCATGTGTGACAACAGTGTATCCACATATGTATAGCAGTCATTACTATGCAAAAGTTATGGAATGTGATTGTGAATTGTGTTTACTTATATGATGTGTGTAGTTGTCTTACAGGGGGGAGGAGCCAAGATGGCGACCGGGAAGGACGCTTCGTAAAGCGCTCCGTCTCGGGCTCGCCTCCAAAACGATTGCGGGGCACCCTGGGGTCGCCAATATCCTCATACAGAGGAGTAACCCGCTCTAGGAGCCTCTCTCCCCTTGCTGACGGCCACGGGGGCGCTGGGGCGGCTGAGTGGAGGAGCCGCCGAGGGACAACATCGCCTCAGGACTGCGGCCGCCATTTTGCCTCGGCGCGAGGCTCGGAGCTCCGTCCCGGAGCCCCTGAGGTGAGGTGGGGGTGCGGCGGTGGGGGGATCCCGTTGCGGGAGGGCAGCGGACCTGCCTCGGGGCTCTCCCCCCCCCCCTCTACCGCTGGACAACCCTCTCCACTGCCGTGGTGGGGAGGGGCGGTGGGACGGTGAAGCTGTGATTGGGGACATTGGGCGGTTCCCCCCCCCTTGGCCTGCGTTCTGGCTGCAAGGCGTGCCCCCCCCCCCCTTCGATTTAGGGGGGTCGCGCAGTAAAAGTCACGGGCTGAACGGAGGAGCCGCCGAGGGACGACATCGCCTCAGGACTGCGGCCGCCATTTTGCCTCGGTGCGAGGATCGGAGCTCCGTCCCGGAGCCCCTGAGGTGAGGTGGGGGTGCGGCGGTGGGGGGATCCCGCTGCGGAAGGGCAGCGGACCTGCCTCGGGGCTCTCCCTCCCCCCCCCCCTCTACCGCTGAACAACCCTCTCCACTGCCGTGGTGGGGAGGAGCGGAGGGGCAGTGAAGCCGTGATTGGGGACCTTTGGCGGTTCCCCCCCCCTTGGCCTGCGTTCCGGCTGCAAGGCGTGCCCCCCCCTTCGACTTAGGGGGGTCGCGCAGTAAAAGTCACGGTGCGCATCTGGAGCCCTGGCGGTTTGCTCTACACGCCCCCCTGGTCACTCCTAGTGGCTCCTGCAATTCATGAACGTCTGCGGGCTACAAGTGGGGCCCCCCCCGAAGTATATTATGACTCCACCATTCCCCCGGTAAGAGGAGCAGAACCCTGCATGGAAGCCCAATTGGAAGTGAGTGCATATGGCAATTGACCTTGTGAGGGTGGGGGACCCACGCCCAGGCCCTGAATCGTTGGAGCCGACATGATGGGCATATTGGATTGACTTCGGAGATCATCCCGCTATCCGCCGCCCCCCCGCTGGCGCCGGGTGAGGGACCTGGAAACGGGCAACCAAGCAGGAACTCATTTCGTGGAATATTAGGCAGTTTGTAATCCAAAAAACTTAAAGCGCATGACGGTGGGGATCCGTGAGTACACACAGCCCTCCATATCCGTCCAACCTGGGGCTCGAGGAGCTCATGTAAGCGCAGTAGAAACAGAGACCCATAAATCGAGTCAAAATGGCCGGGAGATCAAAATCAGCGAGGAATCAGGACCGGGGCACGCAGGGACCAGCGCCTGGGGACCAACAACCTACTCCTACCTTACAATCACTGGAATCTACACTTTTGGCCCATTCTACACAATTCGAGAGAGTACTCCAAGCAATTATGGACACTAAAATTTCATTAGAAAATAGAATAGATACGGTATCGCAAGATCTAAATATTCTTAGAGCGGACCACCGCAAATTATCCGAAAAAGTGAAGTCAACGGAAGAGACGCTAAATGACATGTGCCCCAAAGTAACGGACAACCAAAAACAAATTCTCCGCCTGGACCTAGAGGTAAAAACACTGCTGAGGAGAGCAGAAGAGGCGGAGGGAAGATCACGCCGCAACAACATACGGTTTCTTGGTCTCCCGGAAAAATCAATAGAACAAAACACAGAGATTCAACTGGAACAGTGGTTAGCCAAAGAGGTCCTGAACGGAGCCCCGTCGAAATTCTTCTCAGTAGAAAGAGCACACAGGACTCCTGGGCGCCCCCCAGTACCGGGCCAGTCCCCAAGACCGCTGATAGCCAGGTTCCTGAACTTTAGAGACCGGGATGCGATACTGCAACAATTCCGCAGCAATGGTCCATTTCAATATGAGGACTCCACTGTTCACGCTTACCCAGACTTCACTCAGGAAGTGCAAAGACAACGCAACTCCTTTGCTCAAATTAAGCAACGTCTCCGTGAACATGACATAAAGTATGCTCTGCTATTTCCCGCTAATTTAAGAGTACTAACAGATGAACGCACCCACGTGTTCACATCTCCGGAAGACGCTTGGACATGGCTACATGCCAAGGGGTTTGCCCAACCCCGAGAAGAAACCGGTATTAACGACAACTGGTCCACAGCATCCAATCGGAAACGCCCCAAAAGACGACCCGGGGGTCAACCTACGGAGAAACAGGCTGCGGAAGAGAGAGCCAGGGTCCTGAAGGAAACTCCCCTGCTGACACAAAATGCTTTTGAGACACTCAGAACCCATCCGGAGGAGGGTTCGGAATCGGATTCAATAAGCTCGGATTCCACACTGACGGGGTCGCTGAAAGGCCCAGAGATTACTCCCCGGACTGCGGACATACTCTGAACAACTGATGCTGACCCACCACCAGGGCGGGACCCGCTGCCACAGAAGGAGAACAGGATTGAATATTGTGTGTCCCGCCGACAGCGGCTGGATATATCGCTTGAAATTATGTATCCTTGTTTCTCTGCTTTCAGAGTCAACTCCTGTATTTAGCCTGCGTGTAATTGGAGGTGACGCGCGGCAGGGGAGGGTTGGCTTGCTGCGCCCCGGGAATGCCCCACACAACTTGCAGGCTGAATCTGCAGAAGGATGCGAGCCCCTATAATGAGCCGCACCCGGATAGTATTATAGCTCCCCCGCAGGCATCCACACGGACACTGCCTAGGTCGCACCTCTCTGGGGTGTGCGTTTTTTGTTTTTTTGTTGGTTCACAGTTGGGGTTGGGATCCAGTTGGGGAGGGAGGGAGGGTAATTACCAGTTTGTACACCGCAGGTCTGCGCATAACACAAGACACATAGATGGAGGTTGGGGAACGGGCTGTAGTGGCGATGGGGAGGGGGAGGACTGCTTGGACCCCATCAGGGACCAGACTGTTAGATGCACCACTACGAAACAAACATGGCCCAGCAAACAGCCCACAACGTAAGCAAATATATCATAGTCACCTGGAATGTCAGGGGTCTAGGGAACCACAGAAAAAGGTCCAGGGTGCATGCAAGACTCAAACGCCAGGGCACACACATTGCAATTTTACAAGAAACCCACCTACTGGACCCAGACTTACAAGAACTGCGGAATAGATGGGGAGGTCAGATCGTAGGCACATCTTATTCAACCTTTGCGAGGGGGGTCCTGATATGGATGGCAGGGAGTGTTCCATTTCTTCTAACATCATACAGGATAGACCAGGGAGGTAGGTACGTGGTGGTGGAGGGTAAATTAGACGGAAAACAATTGTCACTCATAGGAGTATACGCCCCGAACACTGCGTTGCCTGTGTTCCTGAACACGCTCACCCCAGCTCTATTGACTAACCCTGCAGCACCTGCAATATGGGGTGGTGATTTCAATAATACGCCGGACCTGACATTGGGCTTGCCCCCCCACACATTCAGCGGCCAACAGACGCCCCGGGTGCCCACTGGTGACATGGGCCAGTGACATGGGTCTCTGCGATTTGTGGCGCATGCAGCACCCGCAGCGCAGAGAATACTCATTTTACTCAGTACCACACAAAGTATACACTAGGATAGATCTGCTATGGGGTACCCGGGACATTTGCACAGTAACCAACGGGATTGAATACTTAGCTAAGTCACTATCAGACCACTCACCGCTTAAAATAACTTTAGATTGGGGCAGGAGGCGACAAGCGATCCCAACCTGGAGATTACAAGTGGAAGCGTTGCAGGACCCTGCATTTAAAGACGCTTTGAGTACAGCGCTCAAGCAGTACTGGGAATTGAATGCTGGCACTACAAGCTTAAGAGCAGTAGAGTGGGACGCACATAAAGCAGTGACCCGCGGGCACTGCATTTCCACTACATGGGGGTAAGACGCACACTCCATGCAGAGGTTACCAAACTGGAAAAGAAACTAAGAGCACTAGAAAACGCAGTGGCCCGCAGCGAAACACCATATACGTCATTAAAAGATGCGCGCGCAGAATACGCAGCTGCAGACGCCACACTACGCCTACATGACTACAAATATCACTTGACCAGATTACAAGCGGAAGGCGACAGATCGGGTAGGCTGCTAGCATGGCTCCTGCGGGAGGAACGGCAATGCCCCCCAATAGGGGCAATAGTCTTCGGCGTAGGCGCAATAGCAACCACACAGGATGAAATTAATGATGCGTTCAGGAAATACTACACACAGCTATACAGCACACGCACATCATGCACCCCCCAACAACTCGAGTCCTTTTTGGTGGAATCCTCTCTGCCCCAACTCACACAAAATGACAGGGAGACATTAGAGGCCCCCATCACATTAGGAGAACTAAATAAGGCTCTTGAACAACTACCTAGAAATAAAGCTCCAGGGGCAGACGGCCTGCCATCAGAATACTACTCCACTTTTGCAACACACCTGGTCGCACATCTCCTAAAAGTCATGGAAGAAGCAGAGATCAAGGGAAGTCTCCCCCCCACAATGAGAGAGGCAATGATAGTGGTCCTCCCGAAACAGGGGCGAGACCCCACTGACGTTAGGTCCTATAGACCCCTGTCTCTACTAAATCTAGATTGCAAACTACTTGGCAAAATACTAGCCAACAGGCTAGCTCCTCATATGCACACTTTAGTACACGAAGACCAGAATGGATTTATCCCAAAACGCAACACCTTTCTCAACATTCGTAGGCTACTAAGCGTAATGGGCGATACCCCCCCGAGTGCATCTGAGGAAGCAGTGATCTCGCTAGACATCGAAAAAGCATTCGACACACTAGAATGGGACTTCCTGTTAGCCACCATGCAGCGAATGGGCATAGGCCCAAAATTTATAAGATGGGTACGCATACTGTACACCAACCCGCAGGCCAGGGTGAAGACAGGAGGAGTCATATCAGAGAGCTTCCCAATTAGCAGGGGAACAAGGCAGGGCTGTCCCCTTTCCCCCCTGTTGTTCGCCCTGGCGATGGAACCACTGGCCGCGCGTGTCCGTGCAAAAACAGAAGAATGGGGGGTGGTAAGGAACGGCACATCCCACGTCATATCATTGTATGCAGATGATGCTTTGATCTATATACGCAGTGTTGGGGAGGCACTGCCCCCGGTGATGTCATTGCTACGCGAGTTTGGAGAGATATCGGGCTTGATAGTTAATTGGGGGAAATCCTGTATATTCCCACTGGTTGGCCGGTCCCCAGCGAGACGAGAGAACACTTCACCAGGCCCATTAAAATGGTGCTTCGACACATTCAAATATCTCGGGGTTAACGTCTATCACAGTGCTGAAGACCTCAGGGATGGCAACCTGGGGAGAGCGGTGACATCTATAAAGAGCTCATTGCGTTTCTGGAATAAATTACCGCTCTCACCATTGGGAAAAGTTGCCATAGCCAACATGCTAGTGCTGCCCAGGCTGCTATATCACTTCGCTGCCCTGCCGATCATAATTCCTAAAAGTTTCTTCAACAGTTTAAACTCTGCATTGGTGCAGCTGGTATGGGGTGATGGCAGAAGGCGAGTCGCACTCAACACACTATATCACCCAGTGGCGGCGGGTGGACTGGGAGCCCCTAACTTTGAGCTCTACTCTGCGGCAGCACAGCTGCAGTGGATCTCAAATTGGATTCATAACTCGGGGTCGGCGGAAGCTGCCTGGCTGGTAACCCGACTCCGGGGAGTCCCCCTGCTTGAGTGGCTCTCGAGCAAGCAAACTAAAAGCACATGCGCAAACCCATTGATGGCAGCAGCACATGCATACTGGAAGAAGTATATTCAAAAAGATGGCAAAAAAATTCCCTACTCACCTCTCATACCACTAGAACGAATCCCTGGATGGGTGACAACTGGTTCTCACCTATCCGCAACCTGGATAGAAGCGGGCATAAGCACGGTAGGAGAATGCTTCGAGGAAGGAAAACTAATGTCCTTCGAAGATATACAGGCCCTCACAGAGATCAGCCCAGGGCAATTTCTGACATACCACGCTATATGTCATGCAATTAGAGGTACATGGGGGCCCGGGGACGCTGAGCCAGATATCTCAATAAACCTACACCATATGCTGAGCTACGACACACGTGAAAAAGTAGTCTCAAATACATACAAACTACTAAATAAGCCCCCGGAGTCTAATCTGCAGAAAGCTCGAGAAAGGTGGAATGCCGTACTGCCTGACCCGATCACAGAGACAGAATGGTCAAAAGCCCTGAGCCACACACGCGAGGTCTCAAGGAACCCCAGATTCCGATACACACAATTTAATTACTTACATCAGACTTATTTAGCGCCAGCCAGAATTAAACGTATGTTCCCTGGATCGGACCCAACTTGCCCTAGATGTAAAACCCCAGCAGCACAGTTTTATCATATGGTCTGGGAGTGCCCGCAGGTAAGGGGGGAGTGGACCGCGCTGACCACTGCACTGTCGGAAATGACTGGCCTGGGCTTGGACGCGAACCCCAAATCCTGTCTACTTGGCCTCAGGACCAGAACAAAAAGGAGCAAATTTATGCACAGATTCGTAGACCTGGCTTATGCAATGTACAAAAGACTAATAGCCATGAACTGGAAGGCCTCTAAGGCCCCTGACCATGGAGCTTGGCTCGCTCTTACGCTTCGCTGGACACGTGCTGAATATCAGGTACTAACGAAACTGGCGCGAGGTGGTCCTCGACACTCGGGCTGTGAAACCTGGGGCACATTGGTCTCCAAACTAGAAACAAAGAATGACGAAAAACCTCCCTGAATAGCAGTCAGACGCGATAACATAGACAATTGTAGGTTTCACCCCGGTTGCAATACCACAGTAATCATGAGTAGCGCACACACCTGCCAATGGTGCCTAAGCACAGATATAAATACACTGCACCCCCAAATACACACTAGCCAATTAATACACACAGCCCATCGTCCCCAACTAGTAAACTCAGGGTCTTCAGAAGTTAAGTTGCCCCTTCCCCCGCCCCCCGCTCTCTCCCGTCCATCTTAGGGTTCGCCCTGAACTAGAACTCTTGCAGGCATCGAAACCTCCGCACGAAAGATAGTATCAAACGCGCGAACTAGCAATGCCTGTAAGTACAGACATAAAAGCGCGGATCTAGCGGTGTACGAAAGTTATTGGTTGTTTGTTAAATCTAATAAATAAGCGCCCAGCAAACTATTGTAACTGTAAACATCCTATCACTGCTGCTAAATGGATGCATCGAAATGTTTGATTTTATTGAAAATTTAATAAAAATATGTTAAAAAAAAAAAAAAAGTAGTTGTCTTACAGAGCATTACATTTAAGAAGACATACAAGCTCGGGCATTGTTGATGATGGCTGATGAATGCTATCTAGCAAATATTACCCGACAACTGTCTCTATATGTTGATCCTGAGTATATGGTGACTTGTGTGTGCACTACACATATGTCTGACATGTGTACATATTTGGTATATAGTGTGATTGACACACTCTGCCTACATTCCACCCATATCATGTTTTGAACACAATGGTCAGATCAAGGCCATTACATTTAGCAGTATTATATTAATTGTTGTGTGATGGACCTGCAGCCCTAGCTGCATATCTTCTCATTCATTCTGATGAGCATTCCACAGGCGTGTCTGTCCAAAGTGGTAGGTCATGTGTACCCTGTGTCAGGATTGGGCCCCATGGCAGTGGGAGGACTGATTTCCATGGATGAACTGTGCAGGATTAATTTCTTCCATTGCTTGTCATACCTGGGCTAATCATGATGACCATTGTCACCAATGATGTCCCCCCACCTTGTCACACATGCTCCATGCAGCCATTGCAACTCTCACACTGAGTTGTGTCAGTGCCCTGTTCAAACATTACAGTCTCATCATGATTTGGCATTCACTGCTTCCAGTGTGGGCCCCTTGTTTACCTCCTATTTGGACATGTAGTTGTGTGTGATGAGCTATTGTTGTACAAGTGGTCAACATGGATGTAAATATTATGTTGTGGTCCATAGATTGTGTCCTTCAGTTGTCACATTTAAGTGATGAGGCTATTTGTGATATGTGTGATGGTAGCAGTTCAATCTTACGCATCACATGTGATTTTGCTACTTAACTCATCAGATTAGTGTTTGTGACATGCTCCCTGAGGTTAGACTCACAATCCTGGGGTATATGTTGTGTATATTGAAGAGACCAAAGCCGGATTTTGTGAATAAGTGAGGTGTTTATTGACAAAATGTACAAGGTGAGATATGTGATTAAGTGAAGAAGTTTTCAACAATGTACAGTCTGTGGCGTATCCCAGCAGCTGTGTTGTGCTGTTCCCCCTCATTTTCTTCTCCACCATCCTCCTCCTCTGGCAGGTCATCAACCTGCTGATATAAGGGGGTGTTCATCCACACACATATGTTGTGCAGGATAGCACGTCATAATTATCTTGCAGACAATGTGTGTGGCATATAGGAGGCTGCCTCCTGTGATGTCCAGGCACCTGAATCTGGACTTCAGGATGCCAAATGTCCTCTTCACAATAGTCTGTATCCTCCGAAGTCCTTCATTATATGCACGTTCTGCTGCTGTGCTTGGGTTGGGAAATGGGGTCATTATCCATGGCTGTATGCCATAACCCTGATCCGCTGCAAAAGATTAAAGGAGTAAGTTGTTGTTGGGCTTGCAACAGGTATGTCATGTTGCATAGCAGTTGACATTCTGAGCTGGTTGTGACTCATATGTATTTGTAATAAGGTGTGAGCTCCTATCCTTGTGTAATGTCTCCTCAGCACTAGTTTGTTGGGCATGACAATCCTGTGTTTTGCTCAAGTACCTCAGACATATGATTTGGATTCCAAACTGATGGTCATAATGTATGTACCATGTGTTGTGTAGTGCACCTGTGTTTCAGTGTGCTATCACTAGAGGGGACATGACACATCCTCACAACACATTGGGGTCAGATGTGTTGGCAATATGGTAGCACTACAGAGCCTGGACATCCCATCCATTTTGACATGTCATTGAAGATGATGTGTGACACTTAGGGCCTTTGAAATTGGTAAGTGAGAATGCACAACATGTCTCCAAAATTGGCTGCACTGTCCAGCAACATTTCAACTATACAAAAATGCCCCATGTGTGACATGTTACTTGGCAACCCTTAGTTGTCCCCGGCGCCAGTTGCTCATATGCAGTTGTGCACCGACACTACCTACCCTGCACCAGGGTACTTGGCTAGCTGCCTTGTGGAGGTGGATGTATCTGTGCAGGAAGGTACACCCCCCTATACATAAGCTGTTTTGATGGCCAATTTGTCTCTTTCTATGTGTGCAGAAGTATGCAGCATGCATTGGTGGCACAATCATCTGTGTTCTAAGCACAGTCTACTTTCTTATTGCAACCTGCTTACAGCACCTATGGGGCCATGTTTGTTGTTAGCGCTTCCTCAGGTTTTAGGTGACAGCTACATGTGAGTCAGCATCATCATGCTATGTATCTTGTGGTGACAGACCTGCAACGACACACATGTGTCTGACAGGGTTTGTGTGTTGTGTATATACTGCTAGATTTGTAGATTTACCCACAAGTAGGCCATTTCCAAATTGTCCATCCTGGAATTGTTCATTGATCCTGCTGTGTAGGCGTCATGGACACTCAAAGGATACTTGGCCAAAATGTTTATGAATAATCCCCGGTGGTCAACTATGACCTGCACATTCATGGAATGTGTGTACTTGTGATTGTAGTTGCTGCAGGTGGTACGAGCCGGACATGGGTGCAGTCAATTGCACTGAGCATATGCAGGAAGCCATGGATTTGATAAAACCCCTGTTTGTTCTCCTGCTGCTTTTGCTGGGGATGCTGATGTGGCGGGGTGTCAGGGAGATGATAGCATTTAACACCTTTGGCAGGCATTCAGAGTGATGGCTGTGAGACACCAGCAACCTGTTGTTTGGAAGGAAGCACTTGCCAGCATGTGCAGGACAGCTAGCAGCTTTGTCACAGGTGGTATGTTGTGTGGGGTCTGCAGGCTGGCTGTAATTTGTGGCTCAATGTGGTGCAGCAGGAGTAGACGGCTTGCTGGTTCAGTCTGTAGGTCCTAATAATGTCCAGGTCCCTGAGGCCAAGGAGGGTTGACCTGGTTCTGAAGACCCTCTCCTGCCTTCTGCGTTGCCTTTGTGGGCTGCGTTGTGGTGCTGGTGATTGCTGGAGTTGTTGCTGTCCTCTGTGCCATCTTGAAAGCTGGATCATTATCACCTCCATCTTCTCCTGTGGGTTGGTAATATTGCTTCTGTGTGTTCTCCTTAAGTAGTGGTGTGTTTGCCTCATTTTAATGCCTTCCCTGACCCAGGTGTTAAATGTTGATGCAAATCGGTGTTAACATAATCTTTTGGGTCTGCCTCCCACCAGTGCGTCTTTTTTGCCCTGGTGGATAAATATCAGCGCTAAGATGTTTGAGTCATTTTTTGGGACGGGAATGCCTACCTTGCCTCTCATTGACGCTGTAGTGGGGCGTGGGTCTTGGGCTCGATAGTACAGAGGCTCAGACTCAGTTTGCAAGGGTTTATAAGGCCGAAGCCAAGGTTTATTAATTCAAAATAAAGATGTTAAAAAAAAAAAATAGATACTGGTCTTCTCCTTAGTCTTTTCCCTTTAGTCTTTTCTCCAGGGAGTCTCTGGTTTAGGGGTGGGATGGGTGGTGTAGGTCCTCAATATTTCCTTCTGTTCTTCTAGGTGGTGGTCTGCTGGCGAATTCTTCCCGGGGCCCGTGGACTCTCGGCAGAACAACTGGACAGGTTTCGGTAAGTTGACTGGTAAGTTACTATCTTTGTTATTTTATTAGTATAAGGGAGGGGTGTGAGTGAAAGAACGACAGGGGTTGGTGTGGTTACGGGGTTTGGGACAGAAATAGAAAACAAAGGGGTAGAGAACAAAAAAAACCTGGGCGATTACTGGGGCTGTGTCAAGGTAGTGCAGGGGTTTTGACGTGCCCTGTGCCCTTCGAGTTCCTTGTTCCCCAACCCAAGCTGCCCTGTTCCCCTTCCACCCTCCCCAGTTCCTTTACCCTCTTTTCTCCTCCCTTCCTCCCCTTTAGTGCGAGTGCCCCTGAACAAGCCCCGTACCTTGGTTAGCCACGACCCTCCTGGGTCGTGGCTGGATTCCTCGTCTTCTCAGGAGATTTCTCCCACTCCAGCGTGATGGCAGGGTTCCGGCTCCTCCCTCCTTCGTTCGTTCTCAGGCGGCTCCACGCTCTTGGCTTCTCCTGCTCCCTCGTATTCTTCTCTTGTCTGCGGGATCCTCTCCGATCCGGCGTTCCTCTTTATGGCGTTCCCCTCTTCTTCGGAACCGACAACCCGGAAGTTCGGCTGCGCGCCGCTGTTCGTGCTCCACGCGTCTCCATGACGACACGTAATGGAGAAAGAAGAAATACTTCTCCGGCGCCAGGGTTGTATCTCGGTAGGCGAGGTGCACGACACCCGCCTACACACCCCATCCCATGAACGGGACTGGTAGAGGCCCGTAGAATCGGGACACCGGGAGAGAAAGTCAGCGGGACACTGGCTGGACCCAGGGATGTGACGAACCTGAAAGGTAAAGGGCTGGAGTTCAAGGAACCAGCGCAACACCCGGGAATCAGTATCCTTATGGGAGGCCAACCAAGTTAAAGGGGCATGGTCAGTATAGAGGACGAAAGGGCGACCCAAGAGATAATACCGGAGACATTCAATGGCCCATTTGATGGCAAGGCATTCTTTCTCGATAGCGGGATACTGGGTCTCCCGGAGCAGTAGCTTACGACTAATATAGACAATGGGGTGATCAAACCCCAATTCGTCCGGTTGTGCTAGTACGGCTCCCAGCCCGACATTGGAAGCATCAGTAAAAAGACGAAAGGGCCTAGAAAAATCAGGACATCGCAACACGGGTTCGGTTGAGAGGGCCTCTTTAAGCAAGGAGAAGCTCTCAAGATGGGAGGGTGAGAAAGAAGGCAGGGTGGCAGGATATTGCTCCTTTAGTAATTCTGTGAGAGGAACAGTTATGGTGGAATATTGTGGAATGAATCTACGATAATACCCCACCAATCCCAGGAAGGAACGGAGTTCTTTCTTTGTTTTGGGGAGTGGTATCTGCCTAATGGTCTCTACTTTATCTGCCTGAGGACGTAACACTCCCATACCAATAACATAGCCAAGATATGCTATTTGGGTTTGACCTAGGGTGCACTTTGGAGGATTGGCGGTGAGTCCTGCTTTTGTTAAGGCGGAGAACACTTTGTCTAGGTGTTGGAGATGTTCTGCCCAGGTTGTGCTAAATATAACGATGTCGTCAAGGTAAGTGGCAGTAAATTCTTGGAAGGCCCGTAAAAGTCGGTCCATTAAGCGTTGGAATGTCGCAGGAGCACCGTGAAGTCCGAAGGGAAGGACGGTAAATTGGTATAAACCCGACGGAGTTGCAAACGCTGTATTTTCTTTATCTTGTGGGGCTAAGGGAATCTGCCAATATCCCTTCGTGAGATCAATAGTGGACATGAAACGTGCATGCCCAATCTTCTCTAGTACTTCATCTACTCGGGGAATGGGATAAGTATCAAAAAGGGATATCTCATTGAGCTTTCTGAAATCTATACAAAACCGGACCGAGCCATCTGGCTTCGGCACCAAAACGACAGGGGAACACCACGGACTTGTGGAAGGCTCAATGACCTTTAGAGACAACATCTTTGTTATCTCTTCCTCTATAAGAATTTTTCTTGCTTCAGGTATTCGGTAGGGACGTAGGCGTACTGTTCGTCCTTCAGGAGTTCTAATATGATGTTGAACTAAAGACGTGCGCCCTGGCAGTTCTGAGAAGAAATCGGAATGATTTTGAATCAACTCAAACAGTTGGCGTTTCTCTGTATCAGCTAAGGAATCATTGACACAGGGGTGGTTTCTTTTTTCCGGCTGAAGTGTGGGACAGAGTTCTAACCCTAGCAAGCTGTTTGGGGTTACCATGTATCCCGTAGCAGGAAGGTCACCATCCTCCCCAGGGTTCTCCCATTTTTTTAGCAAATTGATATGGTAGATTTGAGTCCGTTTAGGGTTATTGCTTAATTCAATCAGGTAAGTAACGGGGGTAACTGTTTTTATTACCCAATACGGTCCCTCTCATTTGGCCAACAACTTATGTTCAGAGGCGGGTCGCATGATCAGTACTTGATCATTAGGGTGAAGAACTCGCAGTTTGGTGCCCTTATCATAGGAAGCTTTTTGATTTTGTTGAGCTATTTCTAAGTGATGTCTCACGTCCTCCCAGACCGTCTGAAGGTGTGCCTTTAGGTTATGAATATAGTCTAGAAGGGGCTTCTCTTCCCCGTTCTCTTCCTCCCACAATTCCGCCGCCATATCTAGCAAGTTACGGGGCTGCCTGCCGAATACCAACTCGAACGGACTATGCCCAGTAGAAGCCTGTTCATGTGTTTTAATTTCTGATCCCAGTCTTTCCCTGAGTCGTTTACTATTTTACGCAAAAGGGTCTTGATGGTACGGTTATATCGCTCCACTAAACCATCAGTTTGTGGATGATATACCGATGTCTTTATCTGGGTAATTCCTAAGGTCTTACAAATCTGTCTCATAAGCCCAGAAATGAATGGTGTCCCCTGATGGGTAAGAATTTCTTCCGGGAAACCAACCCGCGAAAAAAAAGCTATCATGGCTTGCGCAACTGCCTTCGTAGTGGTGCTGGTGAGGGGAATTGCTTCCGGATATCTGGTGGCGTAATCAACTAGCACGAGGATATGTGTATGGCCCCTGGTAGAAGGTAAAAGAGGTCCGACCAAGTCCACTCCTACTCTTTTGAAGGGGGTATCTATAATTGGTAGTGGATGTAACGGGGCTCTTCGGGAGACTCCGGGGTCTACGAGTTGACATTTTGGGCATTGTGCACAGTATCTTCGAATTTGGGCATAGACCCCTAGCCAGTAAAAACGTCTCAATAAGTATTCCTCTGTTTTTTCTCGGCCACAATGACCTCCTCCAGGCTGGTTGTGAGCTAGGAACAATACCTGAGTCCGGTAGGGCTCAGGAACCACTAGTTGCTGTTTCTCCCCATTGACTGTCCTAGATACTCTATATAACAAGTCCTTATGTACTATAAAGTGGGGGCCTACCTCTCCGGTAGAGTCACTTTTGGCATTTCTCCACGCGTGCTCGAGAGTGGGATCTTCGCGTTGGCTTACTCTAAACGAGACTGGTGCGCTGGTTAGACTGGCCACTGTTTTCACACCTTCCATCTGTCTTTGAGTCATAGCATGTTTTTGTCTTTCAACCCTTTTCTCTCTCTTAATTAGTTTCTTCCGTTCAGGGACACTAGCAATAGGGGTATCCCGAAATGGTGCTACTCCCCACCAGTCATCAATAGGGTTGGGTTTCCGTGTTTGGTCTAGAATGTCATTAAACCGCTGATAATCAGTCCCAATAACACATTCTTCGATCAAATTATTCATGATTCCCATGGCGAGAAGGTCATGATTGGCGTTCCACTCCACCTCCACCACTTCAAGGGGATATCGAGCTCGATCCTCATGGATGCAACATATCGTTACCCACTGTTCCACATTAGACTTTACAGACTTGACTATCTCGCGACGTATCACTGACTGACTACATCCAGAGTCAATCAAGGCCATTACCAAGTGTCCATTGATTCGTAGAGGGCATTTAAAAGACGTATCACTGGTCCCTGTGCACAGGACTCTCCCTCGAGTAACCCCTATCTCCATAGGTTCTACTCCCTCATGTTTCTTGGGACATACTCGGGCTATGTGTCCCCACTCCCCACAACTGAAACATTGAGGTTGTTGCATGGGGTTTCTCTCTATACTCCGAGAGAGGGATCCTGGCTCCTCAGGGTTCCGTCTATTTGTATATTGGGGATGAGTTGCAGGCACCTTGTTCAAGGGTCGGGAAGTTTGGCTTTTCACATCCACTGATCTATGATAGGCGCACGCTAAATCGACTGCTAGTTCAGTGTCTATTTTCGGGTGCTGTCTGATCCAGTTCCGGGTACTCATGGGAAGTGAGTCTAAATATTGTTCTAAAATAATGGCCTTGATGATATCTTCATGGTCGGTCCCTAAGGGTCCCAACCACTTCAGTCCTAGATCTTTCACCCGGTAGTAAAATGTACGTGGATCCTCATTTGGTCCCCATTTAGCCTTGCAGAACTTTGATCGATAATACTCAGTATCATGCCCTACTCGTTCTAATATACTCTTCTTAATTTCGGAATAGGGAGTGGTGCCTCCAGAATTTGCAGCTTGATAAGCGGACTGGAGGGTGCCTGTTAAAAGGGGAGCAATGTATTGGCCCCATCGATTTTCAGGCCATTGAGCTGAGGAGGCTACTCTTTCAAAGTTCGTAAAAAAGGAGTCGGGGTCCTCCCCCTCCTGATACTTCTGCAACACCGAGCTTGGTACATTTGGGTGTACCTTACTGGCGGCGATTGTATCGGTCAGTTTTTGCATAGCGGTCTCGTGAACTAACTGATTATTGGCCATTATAGTGGCCTGACTTTTCAAGGCAGCTTGAAGAGCCTCTCTGTCTTCTTTGGCCTCCCTTTGTTGTGCCTCCCAGACTAATTGGAGATGGCGTTGACCCTCCGCCAGTTGTTTTATCATATCCTCGAGGGTGGGTTTCTCTTCCATGTTTACAACTCCTCTGTACGGCCCAGGGGGAGGTTAGTATCGTCAGGTTTCAGATCCCACTTCTGACACCACTGTAGTGGGGCGTGGGTCTTGGGCTTGATAGTACAGAGGCTCAGACTCAGTTTGCAAGGGTTTATAAGGCCGAAGCCAAGGTTTATTAATTCAAAATAAGGATGTTAAAAAAAAAAAAAAAGATACTGGTCTTCTCCTTAGTCTTTTCCCTTTAGTCTTTTCTCCAGGGAGTCTCTGGTTTAGGGGTGGGATGGGTGGTGTAGGTCCTCAATATTTCCTTCTGTTCTTCTTCTAGGTGGTGGTCTGCTGGCGAATTCTTCCCGGGGCCCGTGGACTCTCGGCAGAACAACAGGACAGGTTTCGGTAAGTTGACTGGTAAGTTACTATCTTTGTTATTTTATTAGTATAAGGGAGGGGTGTGAGTAAAAGAACGACAGGGGTTGGTGTGGTTATGGGGTTTGGGACAGAAATAGAAAACAAAGGGGTAGAGAACAAAAAAAACCTGGGCGATTACTGGGGCTGTGTCAAGGTAGTGCAGGGGTTTTGACGTGCCCTGTGCCCTTCGAGTTCCTTGTTCCCCAACCCAAGCTGCCCTGTTCCCCTTCCACCCTCCCCAGTTCCTTTACCCTCTTTTCTCCTCCTTTCCTCCCCTTTAGTGCGAGTGCCCCTGAACAAGCCCCGTAACTTGGTTAGCCACGACCCTCCTGGGTCGTGGCTGGATTCCTCGTCTTCTCGGGAGATTTCTCCCACTCCAGCGTGATGGCAGGGTTCCGGCTCCTCCCTCCTTCGTTCGTTCTCAGGCGGCTCCACGCTCTTGGCTTCTCCTGCTCCCTCGTCTTCTTCTCTTGTCTGCGGGGTCCTCTCCGGTCCGGCGTTCCTCTTTATGGTGTTCCTCTCTTCTTCGGAACCGACAACCCGGAAGTTCGGCTGCGCGCCGCTGTTCGTGCTCCACGCGTCTCCATGACGACGCGTAATGGAGAAAGAAGAAATACTTCTCCGGCGCCAGGGTTGTATCTCGGTAGGTGAGGTGCACGACACCCTCCTACAGACGCTAAGCAAATCAAGAGGGTCTGGGGTCCATGGTCTAAATGGATTCCTGCCGCTCTTCTTAAATCAGATACCTCCTTATGGGGTCTGATTTTAATGTCTGCATAGGCTGGTGCTGAAGCTTGTCCTCGATAGTTGGAGGGGGTACATTTTGATTCCAGTTCATAAGAAGGGGTGCCAGTGAACACTGAGCAACTATCAAATGATAGCATTTTTGGATACTTAAGGGGAAATGTTATGCCTTCTGAATGAGGAACTAGAAGCATGGGCCTATAAATAACAGCCCCATGGTTCCTATCTGGGTTCCAAAGAAACTGCCACATCAAGGTCAATCTGCTCACCTTGAACCTTCTGTTCTGTTTAGGATGCTGTTCGTCCAAAAGCTTTACCACTGTGCACGGCATTTATTGATTTCACAAATGTCTTTGCACCCCGACTATTAAAAGCAATTGAGTCCTTATACACCAAGACAGGTAAAAATCAAGCTGACAACAAACTGGTCTACTTCAGAGAAAATTCCCACAGAGAAAGGTCTTAAGTAAGGATGCATCCTTGTACCTCTGTTCTTTAACCTCTTCAAGGCAGATCTGGAAATCAACTTGACTAGCCCCAGATCATGGCCCCCACAGTTTGTCAATCGGAAGGTTCAAATACTCCAATATGCAGATGGCATTGTTGTCTGAGATCCCACTCAAATAGGTTTACAGAGTTCTGTCAGTGCCCTGGCTCGATACTGTAATGATAATGCAATCAAGATGAATTTAAACAAAAACAAAATAGTGATATTTGGCAGAAGATTAATAAAAAAGAGTCCTGGAGGGTGCACAACTGGAGAGAGTGAAACTTTTTAATTACCTGGGGTGCACTTGGATGAAACAGGCTGCAAGAGGGCACAAGAAGAAGCTTTAAAGGCATTAAAGGCATCAGCTAAGCATTTATGGTGCACAATGGGGCATCTAAAAAAAGTGTTTGGCCAGTCCAAATTGCCAGGCTCTTTTAACAGCTGTGGGCTGCAAAGTGATGCCCACTCTCTCCTATGGAGCCATAATGTTTAAAGATAAATTATTTGAACTTTTTGATAAACAGTAATGCGCACTATATAGGGAAATGTTCACTCTCCCAGAGAGCATCAGCCAAGCTCACGTTAGGCTGGAATTTAATCTATCTTGCCAAGCAAAACCTTGTGCTGCATGCCAAAAGGATAGCTTACTGTTTAAATGTGCTTTCCTAAGGAAGGCTATCCAAATGCTGGAAAAAGAAAACATTGTCACTGCAGATTTTTCAACAAAGGCTATTGTAAAGCCATTAATGAAGAGCACAAAAGCCCTAATAGTGGCTCAAGATCTAAGGGAGTCACGTAGGCTCTCATTACTCTAATGAGACTACTGGATTTTGAGCAGCAGAATCGCCCACGGTCTGGGAGACTAAGTCCAACCCACTGCGGGTGACACCTGTCGCTCCAATCCGGGTTTTGCTCCAGCTAACTAGCAGTGCCTCATCCCCACCAAAGGATAGTGCTGATTTGGCAGCCGAACGCATGACATACTTGGCTTCTCTGGGAAGTCGTGGTCACTCAGGTTACATCCAGTTCTCTCATTTACAATTCAGTCTCATATATACATGACAACCAGAAGCACTATATGTTTCAATAATGAGTTTAATAAAAACGACCGCATCTTAGACAGTAAAGTGTGAGCTGCAATGCTGCAATAACCAGGATGACACAACATGACAGTATTAAAATTGTGAAATTAAGAGTGAAGCATAAAAACAACGCTATTTTCGATGGACTAATCCCTACCTAGGCTAGGATAGAGCACAGCATGTTAAGCTCTAATTCTGCCCTTCAGGTTCCCCTGGGAAGACATCAACCCCCATACCTGAGCAAAGGCCTGCGGTTTGCGTTAGCATCTGTAGTGAAGCATTCAGCAATCAGCATACAGTTGTGGTTCCCTGGCTGGAATCTCCCTCTAACGTGCAAGGGACAAGGAAGTTTTTTTTATAACACAGCTGATGTTCTGAGAAAATGTCCCTACGTAAGGATGTGTATTTTCTACGAATGTTGGAGACTAAACGTCTACCACGTTCACCGGCAATGCACCATGCTGTAGCCTTGGAAGAAGCACAGAGTGATCAAGAATGTCTTGTTTGAGAACAGAGTGCTGACCTCGGCAAAGACAGTTAGATAGACGGGAATAAAACAAGACCGTAAAAATGGTTATTGTAACAATAATAAGACGAAGCTGAATAAAATATATCTAGGTTAAAGTACACAGCGGCCTAGTGTGTTAAAATAACGTGCATGGAGCTATAACTAAAATGGCTACACAACAAGGGAGTTAGGGAACAAGGTGCATGGCAGCTGTGCTACTGGCCTGTACATTGTTGGCTGCCTCCCAGATTATCTGAGTTTGCCCCTGTCCATCAGGGAAAAAAAATAGCCTCATGGGGTGGCAATGTGGTTTGATATCTCTAAGATGCTATTGGTATGGACGCCAAAATGGAGATCTGAGCTTGCAATGTAGACTATGCAGTAAATCAGAGGAATCAGTGCTTCATGTGATCTGCCTTTGTGAGAGACGTACAACTCTGAGGAAGTTTTGCCAACGACCAATGTTTCGTGCCTTTAGCATTCAATCTTGTACGGACAGAATCATCTTCTGCCTAAAAGGTGAATCAAGTCAGCTGTCAAGCCACTTCTTATGGGATATGAAAGCGGTGGCAGCACTGCAGCAACAGGCCAGCAGCACTGGCATACAATCACAAGGATGGAAAATGAACAATAGACTGCCCAAAGCCTTGATACACCCCACAACCCTTGGGTGCATCAAGTTTTCTGGCAGGGAATTTATTATGAATTTTATCCTTTCCCCTGTTACGCTCCTTTGGAGGTTAGAATGGGTAATGAGTATAAGGGTTCCACAGGTCAACTCCTTGTAAGGAGAACTGTACAACTCTCTTACTGAAGGACATCTAGGTATGCTCCAGGCAGGCTTGTATACAACTGTGGTATAATGGGATATGAGCAATTTGTGATAATAGGACAACAAGGGAACGGATTTTGTTATGCAAACTTGAGTGCAATACTCAGGATGAGTGCAATCTGTATGATAGTCGTTGAACTGCTAACTTGGATGTGGATAGGCTGAGAATTTTAAAGGGAATTGCTAGTCTCTAATTGTCATTTTTTTAAAAGTAAAGTGGGCTGTGCGCAATTGAGGGATTTATGTAATTTCTTTAATGAATATTGACCAGTGTACGTGAAACGTGATAAAAGATTCTAATTTCCAGGTTTTGCCCCAAAAATGAAATATGTAGATGAGGACTTTTTAAAATTTGTGGAGAGGTTTTATTCCTCCTAAAAGTTAATTGGGTGAGAGTGTAGAGACATATATATTTTGGCAGCAATGATTTTAATAATCAAACAGTTCAATAAAATATTTAATATTTCAGCACACTTTTAGTGCTTTAACTGTAGTGTAAAATTACCAAAAGACTTTCCACAACATGTTTTATTGTAGCAGACATTTTGTGCACATGGGGTGGGAGGTGGCCTGGCAAGATGGCCGACATGGCACAACTTTAGAAAGCTCAGGTCCCCCCGATCGTTTAATTCTTGGGGAGATACAAAGCTAAATGTGCGGTGAACCTTTTAAAGCCCTGAAAGTGTGTGACAGCATGTGGGGGGTGAGGAAACGGCTGCAGTGCCCTTCTGTGCCAAGGATGTAGCGCCGTGAATAAGGAGAACAGGAGAAGTGCAGAGGAGTCAGAGAGCACCCTCCTGGCACAGACAGAAGAGTGGAGACACAAGGAATGAGTAGGAGCGGTGGATCGCGCCCCCGCGATCTGAAGGCTTTGCTCTGGGAGGACCAGGATCCGCGGGAGGAACCAAGTAGTCGCTGGAGGGGAAGACTGTCTGTGGGACTCATTCGGCCAGCACGCACCCAGAGGCATGTTGAGCGGCATCTCCTGCTTAGACAAGCAACCGAAGACTGACTGTGCAGTCTCGATTGCCCGGGGTCTTTGCTGGCGGGGTGCACATTGTGCCATGGGCAGCTGCCAGGGCTGGGATGTAGAGGAACAAGCGACGCAGAAGGCCTGCTGCACCATGACAGGAGCCTTGACCCAGAGACGCAAACTGGGCTGGTTGCAGTGATCGACCTAGAGCAAACCTGCCGTGGACCGGGAATAGAGAGCAAGAACACAGGCACTACAAACTTAGTGAAATACCGGACCTGAGGATGTTTACTGGGGCCCCTGACAGTCCCCCACAGTGAAGGCTGTGCAACTCTCCCGGTTTGGGCAGTGATGCTGGAGCACCATATATTTGGGCCCGGTGTCTGGCAGGGACCTCTAGTGTTGTGCAGGTAAGTGTGGCAGCCCGAGAAATGTGCAGGACTAAAAAAAAAAAAAAAACAACAACGAATAGTAGAGACACAGGGAATGAATATGGTCAGTTGAACTTTATGCATGACGATTTATCCTGAGGAAAGGAGCGCATATTCCCAGCAAGGCCCAGGAGACTGTGAAGGAGAACCGTGGCAGGCGAATGATATTAAGAACTGAGGGGAAAAGTGCTGTGAGCACCCTGCAGTGACGTGCCACATACCCCTAGGGACAAAACATTACGGAACCTGCTGCAGTACCCACAGAGCACCTACAGTGACCCCCACACCAGCCGGCATTAACCAGGAACTAGTGTGAGACACAAAAGAAAGAATTGACTAGAGGCACTGCCACCTCATCAGTTAGCGGGTGAAAGGCACCTGGAGCCCTACCATGGGAAAACACAAGAAACAAAAGCAAGCCCAGGTTAACGCTATGATGCAATATGCTTCACTGTGTCAAACTACTCAGAGGATTACCGGACAAAGTCAGGATGCAACTGACCGCTCGTCAGTGAGTCAAAAGGAGCCCCCTCGGGCAGCTCTATTGGAGGCTATTCAGAGCTCGACGGTGGCATTGGAGGGACAGAAATCTGGTGTGATGGTGGAGGTGAACCTACTCTGAGCAGACCTACATAAAATGGCTGATAAAGTGGATGCGGCGGAAACAAAGATTGCAACACTGCAGACAGAGGTCAGCCTCTTCAAGAAGCAGGTGACACCTATGACCAGGATCACAGTGACGCTTGAAGAAGGGGCTGAAGATGCTCAAGGGAGCTCTCGAAGGAACAACCTGCTCCTCCTAGGATTTCCAGAACACACAGAAGGGCAATTGACGGAGCAGTTCTTGGAAAGCTGGATTCGAGAGACACTGAAACCGGTTGGTCTGTCACCTTTCTTTGTAATTGAACGTGTGCACAGGGCGCTGGTGCCGATACCCACCCTGGGGACCCCCCCAGGGCACTCATAGCCCAAGTGCTGAACTATAAATATAGAGATGTGATACTGAGGTAAGCCAGAGAGGCGCTGCCGCCAAAGTTTGAGGGCCGCAATGTCGCCATATACCCTGACTGTACACACAAAGTGCTGGAACACCGCAAGACATGCCCGGAAATCATAAAATGACTAAGAGTGATGGGCCTCTGGTACGTGTTCCTATACCCAGAGAAACTGAAGGTCACAAATGCTGGAAAGTCCCACTTCTTTGAGCGGCTGGAGGAGGTGTGGACATAGCTTGACATGGTGGGAGTTTCTGGGAGAAGATCGCTGGCCAAACTGGAGCCATTCTTTACCACTAGTAAGAGGGGCGCCGGGCGCATATATCGAACAGAGTGGGAAGAAGATTTCACAAGATGTGTCGAGCTCTGGTCGAATGGGGATTTGTGATGATGGCATGATGGCTATAGAGAACCCTGACAAATATTGTGAGGGCAAGAGGCAAAAGGAGGACTTGTCTAGCGAGGAAGGTGCACCGGAAAAGTTGCTGATCACTGAAGATGAGGTAGCGGACACTGTTATATGAGAGAAGCCAGACAGCCATGCATCTGATAAACTGAGATGTTAGTCTGCTACTGCTGACACCTCAGTAGGAAGGAACTGTGCTCCTGACAGGGCTACTCTTCAAGGGGAAAAATACATGAACCTTTGCAATTCTGTGCCTGGAGTTTGACTGAGTTGGGGTAGCTGTTGACTGCATGTGATGAGTGAGATGTGTCTAATGCTAAATGGCAGGAAATGTGAATGCTAGTGTGACAGACATCAACAATGCGACGAGGCTGAGAGCCTGACAAAGTCATATAATTACCAGGAATGGAATGTCAGCAGTATGGAGTGGATGGGGGAGGGTGTGTAAATGCAAACAAATATTTGTTTTTTCTTTCAGGCTGACGGTACATACCACCACATCATGAGATTGGCGGGCTGGCTGCAGCCAACCCGCCAATTTACCATTCATTCCGCCATGGCGATATGAGCTGCCGGGCCAGGGATGTGAATCCCCAGGCCGGCGGCCGACAGAGTACCACCCCTGGCATTCTGAGCCAGCCTACCGCCAAAATCATGGTGGTAGACCCTACCGGGGAAATCTTTCCCTGTCACCGGTAGGTGGCTCCCCACCCCCCCAATACTCACCTGTCACCCCCCGCCCCTGACATTTAGATACACCCCCACACACCCCCATACACACACTAAGCCCCCACCCCGACATTCGGATACACCTCCCACGCCCTAACATCCACCTGTCACCCCCACCCCTGACATTTAGATACACCCCACACATCCCCCATACACACACTAAGCCCCCCACCCCTGACATTCAGATACACCCCCACCCCTCCCAACACTCACTTGTCACCCCCTACCAACCACCTCCATCCAACCTCAGCCCCCCCACCCACCCCCCTTACACACACTAAGCCCCCACCCCCTCTGATTCATCCACACAGCCCCCCAACCCCATACACGCACACAGACATGCAGCACGCATACACCCATTAGCTTACACTCATCCATACACACATTCATACACACACTGGCATACATGCATTCATACACGCATTCTTCCAGACATACACATGAACAACACGCCTCCCTCACTTGCCAGACGATCACCTTACCTGCTCCGGGGAGGTCGTCCGGTAGGGAACTGGAAGGGGCGCTGCTACCACCAGCACCGCCTGCCAGCTGAACACCGCCAGGCCGTATCACAGGTCATGATACAGCTGGCGGCATTCAACTGGCATGGCCGTGGTGGTGGTAGCAGCACCAGCTTACCACCGTCCGCCAGTCTGATCACTGCCAGATTTCCGCCCTTCTTGTTCCTCTTGTTCTGGCGGATGGATGGTATCCGCGGTGGCAGTCTTTTGGTGGCCGTCACCACGGCGGTAGGCGGCTTTTACCTCCAATGTCTAAATGACCACCTAAGTACGGGAATGCTCTGTACACAATACATCTAAAGGCAAAACATGCTCCAAGTGATGAAATGCTTGCCCTCTCAGACATGCCATGGCTTCTTTGACTTCAAAACTTGTCTGGAGCATTCCAGACTCACTTGCCAGTGTTCAGTTTTATTTTGATCCCACTGAATATGAAGTGAAAGATAATTCCAGAATCAGGTTTCCAGTACAGAGTACCTACAGTCTGCACAATTTTTTTATTAAGTTCACAATCAAAACTGTGTGAAGTTTTTGCCTAAGAAACTAGAAAATTGAAAAGGTCTGTACACTACGGTAAGTATACTAAAATTGATCAAAGCATTACCCGAAAGCCAAGGAATTGACTTTCCTAGTTGGTAAACAGGATCCAATTTATAAAGACCAAAAATGACGAGCACGCTGGCATTTGGAGCACATTGCAACGCACAGGTCCATCATAAACAGCCTTGAAGACATCCTGTGCATAATTAATAAGGCTCCCAAAACAATTCTGTCGGATTCTGAAGGAAGGAATCAAAGAGCCTTACAAAGCTGATGAAGTTAAACAGAGAATTCCTAAGTTACTTTGTCAGCTTAGGGAATGAGACTCTTGTCACAGTATAAGATAAATCCTTTTCAACTTGCACGCCAAATGTCATGGGGACACTGAACATAGAAGAATGCGAAAAACAAAATTCAGATGATATATGTTGCGTCCCTCAGAGTGTTATGTGTATTCTTTTGAGGAGATAAGTGTATGTTCACTGAAAACTCAGCTGACCCGATATTTATGTAAGCCTGCGTTTGCTACCTCAAATGCATCTGATGGAACTAGTACTGGTAGGCAGATCTAGGTATCCTCAGAATAGGAGTGAAAGTTTAATTCTTCTTGACGTAACATTCAAACCAAGAGTGGAATATAGAGATTAAACAGTAATAGCATGAGTAGACCTCTCCACAACTCCAAAGTTTAATGCTAGGGATGACAAGAAGAATGATCCTATCTTCAATCACTGGTGTCTGTCATCAAGAAAATGAGACTTGTCCAAGTGAGTGGTCCAAGATGTTATGTTCTTCAAAAATGACTTTAAGATGGATACAGGAGACTTACTCAAGTAGTGTGGTCAGCCATTGAAAACTCGTAATTGGGTGATAGTTGTTGAAATTTTGAGATTTGAGATGGACTTTTGAGAAGTGGTGACTCAATATCTACTTCAGAATTAAGAACACAATTTCAGAATTTAAATTACTGTTAATCAGGTGCTGAACCAATAATGCGGGAATGTAAGCCTCACCTCGGACTCAGGAAGAATAAACATAGAATCAAGATGTATTCGCTATTGGTCTACACTGTGAGCCCTCCGGTATTGATTCTATGATTGTTCTTCCTGAGTCCGAGGCAGGCGAAGTGAATAATGATTGCTGCTGAAAAATGAGACATTTCCTTAGATTCTCTGATTTCCTGCCAGACCACTATTTACTTTGATAGTTATTGGGATATTCTCTGCATGTGATGCATGTTTTTCAGTGGCACAGAAATCCCCCTTGGGAATATGTTCAGGGATTGAAGAGTTTCTGCTCTGTAACTTCTATTGAATACATGGACCTGAAGAATATTGGTAGAAAAAATGACTGATAACCACTGAAACGTATGTCGATGTTTTAATCCCCCTCTGAAGTTGTCCAGACAAGGATTTAAAAGATCATGTATTGTGGGTGTGAATATACAACAAGGGCCGTGATTTTAAAACAATGAAGGACTCTATTGGTTCTCTGAATATGTTTATGCCGTTGGATGGCATGTTGAGCTGTGAATATCTTTATGGAGCTCAGGGCATGTTTTGTTTTTGTCTTTTTCATTATTGTTAATTTTATTTGTTTATTAATCATGTATTTTATTCTATGATGTATGTGATCCCTGAACAGTGAACTGTCAATGAGGTCTTGACATTTTAGATAGATTGGATTTTTTGAGCCATTGAATTATGATGCTGTCTCGTATACTTCTGTATATTCTCAAGACTGTTATCATGTTGAAATAATAATGAGGCCATGAAATGACAAACATATGAATAACTAATACATTATAGTAATCTTGCTAGCTGTTTGTGATTATCAATTTATTGAATGGGCTTGGAAGAGCTGTTGGTGGTTGCACAGCTGTGAACAGTTGTGAGCCAGCAGGCCATGTGCATCTGGTCAAGTATAGACACGTGGGAACAAGCTTTGCCCTAGTTTAACGATGCATCAGACCAATTGATCAGAAGCAGCAGAAAAAAGGTCTGCTCAAAGCACAAAAGTGCCAGGTCACTTAGGCAATTAAATTAAATGGTGAGGCTTGGGTCTTCCGTGATCGTTGTTTCTACTTATCTGATTGCCCTATTTTCAAACAGACAGCAATAAGAAGCAGACACTGAATATAGAGCGATGTTTCAGCTTTCTTTCTATATTGCCTGATCTAGATTATATTTCTCTACTTCTGGTTCATACATGAACTGTGGTTATGAAGGTCTCCAGTTGCCCAGCAGAACATAAGTATTTCAACTCAGCTCAACTAGATCACAACTATGGTGCTCTGAAAGGTCAACGATGCTTTCCAAACAAAAAAAAAACTGAAATAAAAAAAGCTCCAAACATACTGGAGCACAGCTGATGGTACTTTTGAATAAGTTCTACAGAAGCATATGAATTAGGAAACAACACCACAACAGTATATGATTTCAAGCAATATGTCTGCATTGAGTTTAATAGGATATGATGTGCCAAAGGTAAGACAATTTATCAGCGGTTTGTTAAAAGGCCTATGTGAACTGATTTATCAAGGTGGAGACTCCACTTCCATGGGAACCCACTTCACCGCTAGCATCCATTGTGTGTCTTTTGGGTGCAGGTTCATAATATGCCCAATACTTAGTTATGGTCTGATTTAGAGTTTGGCAGATCATCATGGTTACAGCAGCAGTGCACCCCCTGGCTCCACAGGTGGAAATACTTCACCACTGGTACTATCGACATAATTACATCAAACTGTCCACACTACTTAGACCGGATGATGTAATAAATTGTGTTTTGCTGTTCTGGGCTACCAGGGAGATCCCAGCAGTCCTGAACAAAAAAAGAGAAAGATTGGCAATGTCAATCAGTTTCGCTTACCTTACATACAAGCAAGAACGAATGGCATTGCCAGTGCTTATTTATAGCAGCCTTCATTGCCTATCAAGTTCGAAGTTGTAGCTTCCACCTTTCTGCTGCAGTTTTTCTAGTGAGCAATAGGTGGCAGTGAAATGCAGTAAACTGATTTCGTTTTAATGTGGCTCTATTTTCTTAGATTCAGTACTACACTTGTAGAAAAACGAAATTATGAGTCTACTGCTGGCAAAACAGAAAATCTCCTATAGATGGGCCAAACACAGAAAAAGAAGAAAGCAACAAATAAGAGCAGGGCAACTGAGAGTGACATGAAAATTATCCAATCCTAAGCAAGGACTTGTTTTGTATAGTATTGTGTACAGGCATCGGATAAGCGGACCCCCGTACCCTTGTAGAAAACACCCAGAATGGCAAGGTCATACATTTTTTGAAAAAAAAGTAAAACTACCACTTTGAGAGATTTTTTTTACATTTTTTTAACAGCTTTGCTGAGTGGCTGTATTAAACATTGTGGCCTCTCAGCGAGCTTATAGTGCCTTCAGAGAAGCTCTGTCGGTGGCTCCTCTGAATGCATAGGGATCTCAGCATGCCGGTAGAGGTCTCTAGGTATGGTGGACGGTACTGTGGCCAAGGTGACTGAGATAATGACCTATTCTATCCTGATAGATAGCACCCTGCCCAACTCTAAATCAGGCTCCTTGTCTAACCTCAGCATTCCCATTGCTCAGGCAGGTTGAATGGGCATTTCGACACCACTGTAAAATAATTTAATCATAAGTGATCTCAATCCTGTGTAAATCATACAGTGTAAATCCTGCTCCTGCAATTTATATGGAAAATTATTCAAAATATATCACTAACTGAATTCTCAGATGCAGAAAAAAATTATACTTTTTGCTACTTAGCCAAGTCGTTAAATGAAGGGCTCTTGGAGCTTGCACTTCAAGAACTCATGTAAAAGCATTTCAATTCAGACATTTATTGTGTCTGTCCACGAATATAATATTGATTCCCAAATACCCCATAACAATACAAAATTAGTTACCATGATAGTTCAGCAAAGACATGGAAGGAGCTTCTTCCGCAGGCACGTCATTGTTCGGACGTCCATCAGCAAAGTAGCCAGAACCTACATAATGAGAAGGAATATTGGGTTTTTGGTTAGGAAGGAATAATGGGTTTTTGGATTGCGATTATACTGTATGTTTAGTTGCCACCTGACCTATTTTTGCACATTACTGTAATCTTATGAGGAGGATATCAAATATGAGGAAAACTTACTGACTACCCGTTGTATTGGCCTATAACATTTAAGGTAATTTTCCATGTGCACGCTAAAAACCATAGGACTCACCCTCTACATTTTAATCACTGGTGTTTTTTTCACTGTTGAAGCTTTCGATGCAAAAATTAAACAAAGGATGGCTGAATGCTCACAGTCAGAAGAATGATGAGCAGGACCTATGTTGCCTGAGGCTTCAGTTATGCATGTTCTAATAAAAGTCAGGTTTTTCAGAGTGGAGTTAAGGGAAATTATGGCCCTGATTATGAACTCAGCGGGAAAACCCACCGAGTTCGGTGCTGGCGGTCTACAAAAGACCGCCAGCGCGTTGAACACCCCGCTGGCCACATAATGATCATTCTGCTGGGCCGGTGGGCAGAAACAGTGTTTCCGCCAGCTGGCCCAGTGGAATGCAAGGCCTGCACATTGACGCCGGCTCCACATGGAGCCGGTGGCAATGTAGCAGTGCGGCAGGTGCAGCAGCAC
Organism: Pleurodeles waltl; assembly: GCF_031143425.1. Taxonomy (NCBI): domain Eukaryota; kingdom Metazoa; phylum Chordata; class Amphibia; order Caudata; family Salamandridae; genus Pleurodeles; species Pleurodeles waltl. Next base: position 378,776,390 of record NC_090438.1, read on the forward strand.
CCGTCGTGCATATCACGGCCCGTATATCGGCCAGTGACTTGCGCGATGAGGCTGTGCACGGGGGCCCCTGCACTACCCATGCCAAGTGCATGGGCAGTGCAGGGGGCCTCAGGGGGGCCCCAAGGCACCCATTCCGCCAGCCTTTCCCTGGCGGGGTGAACCGCCAGGGAAAGGCTTTTGGAATCAGGTACATTATCCGGCATGCAGCTCTGCCCTGTTGGATATGTAACTCCGCCATTGCCAGGCTGCCTGGTGGCGGAAACCTGGCGGTGGCTGAGTTACGCCAGTGGCGGTTTTGCCATGTCTATTACATGGCAGTCTAGGCCGCTATGCCGGTGGTGTTAATTACCGCCACCGCCGGCATGGCGGCCCAGACCACCATGTTTATAATGAGGGCCTATATTTGGTACAAAGCAGCCCGTTATTTACTTATTCATTGCAGCATGGTGAGCGTCCCATCCTATTCCTATATCTGCGGTTTGGTTAGCTTCCAACTCTTCCATTACATCTGGCCCAAATTTTACAGTGGAGAGCTATACCTGGCCCTAAAATGGACTTTGTATCTATGTTTTTTATGGAAAGGCTAGCAACTGACCACCATATTCCAGCTTAAACGTCTCCAAGGCATGCATATAAATTGGATTTCCTGTTTTTGGTGTGTATTTGTTTTTGATCCAGGTGAGTATTTTTCAGTGTTTTCGCCATTTCTAAAAATCACTGTTTTCCTGGTGTACACAAATGCTTTTTCAGGATTTACAAAATACATTCAGAGGTTAAATTTTTACTGTATCAGGGCTCTCTCTAACAAGAGGTGGTATAAGTCTCCAGCTGTGACCTGTGTGACGTTTTGCCAGCCAGAACATAACTGTTCACCTCTCCACTGCATGGACTAGCTGCCAGTGAAGCAGAGAGCTGAATTAAACCCTCTCTGGCTGCCAGTCAAACCACTCAATGCAGTACCAGACCAGATGTCATACCTGTTTATCTCATAGCTCTTGGCCAGGCCCCTGTCTAGCTTATTTTTGTTTTTCACTGCTCTCACTGATACAGTACTCTGAACGGCCTTGTTACTTAAAAATAAGAGAACCTTTGAAGAGGGAACCCTTTCCTTCAGGCATTAGTAGTTTTAATAACTTTAGCTGTTTCTCTCCTCCTTGCTGCTTTTGCTCTGCTAATGCTAGGAAGCACTTTAAAACACTAAGGGGGTCATTATGACCCCGGCGGTCGGCGCTAATATGGAGTAAAGTACTGCCAACAGGCTGGAAGTACTTTCCCCTATATTATGACATTGGCGGTTTGGCTGAAGCAAAACCGCCAGTGCACCACACCGACAGCCACGGTGGTAACAACCGCCAGGCTGGAGACTTCACTCTCCAGCCCAGCGGCCGTCACTTGCCCGCCTGCGGGATTATGACCCCACCTACCGCCATAGTTTTCGTGGCATCCTTACTGCCACGAAATCCATGGCGGTCCGCACTATCAGTGACAGTGAATCCCTTCCCTGTCACTGAAAGGAGTCTTTCCTGCCCCACCCCACCTTCCTCTCCAGACCCACCCTTCTCACACACCCGTCCCTTCACACATGCATACACACACCCATTCCAACATTTATCCACGCATGCATACATCCATTCACACACACATTCACACACACTTACATACATACATGCAGACACACATTCACACAACTCAACATACACGCACTCACGCCCCTAGACATGCACACACATAGAACACGCAACACACACCCCCATATACGCACGCACAGATATGCACACACACTCCCCCCCACACACACACACACACCCAACACCCCCCACCCCCCTCCCATGTCAAAGCACCCGACTTACCTGTAGACAGGTGGTCCTCTGGCAGGAGACAGGACGGGGCGCTGCTGCCAGAAGCAGCGTCTGCCAGCAGAACACCGCCATGCCGTATTATTCTCATAACATGGCCGGCGGCGGTCTACTGGCGTGGCAGCATCGCCACCTTACTGCCATCTGCCAGCATGACCACAGCCAGATTTCCGGCATCCTTCTGGCGGAAATTTGGCTGTGGTCATATTCCGGGGGACGACTGGTATCCGCGGCAACAGTCTTTTGGCGGCCGTCACTGCGGCGGTAGGCGGTTCTTACCACCATTGTTATAATGACCCCTTAAGTAAAGAAATACAGAAAGCAGGTTCCTCTGATGTCACTTGTCACATGCATTTGTGACAACATAGGCACCCAAGGCATGTGTGTATTTGCCTTGGGTGTAGGTTTTAAGGACAGCTGACTAGCACATACTTCCAAATCCCGAATGTTAGAAATGGGGTTTTTGGTTGGCAGTCAGGTTGCCCTCTGTCCAAGCAAGAACCCTCACTCTAGTCAGGGTAAGTCACACACAATCCAAAATCAGCCTGTGCTCACCCTCCGGTAGCTTGGCACGAGCAGTCAGGCTTAACTTAGAAGGCAATGTGTAAAGCATTTGTGCAATAAATCATACAACACCATAGCATAACACCACAAAAATACACCACACAGTGTTTAGAAAAATATATAATATTTATCTGGGTATCTTCAGGTCAAAACGATCAAAGTTGCAATATGAATTTGTAAAGATATCACTGAAAAGTGATACGAAGCGTCTTAAGTCTTTAGAAAGTAAACAGAGTCTCTTTCAAACACAAAGTACCTGGTTTCTGGTGGAAAATCTCCTCAGAGGGCCACAAAGGAAGAGGTGCGTGGAAAAAGGGGTGTGTGCGTCGATTTCTCCCCAGCACACACGGACTTGCGTCGTTATTTTCCACGCGGGGAAGTCGGTGTCGTTTTCCGGCGCGCGGACAGTCTCTTTCTGTGGATCGCAGGGATTACCAGATGTCCCGGGTCTGTGCGTGGATTTTCCTGCTTGTTCTCCGGCTGCGCGTCGGTCTGCGGGGCTGTGCGTCGAAATTACGATCTCACGGCAGGCGTCGCGTCGATTTCTCCTCTAGACTTCGATCTGCGGGGCTGCGTGTTGAAATTACGATCTCACAGCAGGCGTCGCGTCGATTTCTCCTCTAGAGGTCGGGCGGCGTTGTCCTTGCGAGGCCGTGCGTCGGATCTTCGATCGTCCCAAGAGCGTCGCGTCGATCAGCGTCGGAGTGCAGCGTTTTTCTCGCTGCGAAACAAGCTGTGCGTCGAAATTTTCGGCGCATGGAGCGTCCAAGTAAAAGAGAGAAGTCTTTTTGGTCCTGAGACTTCCAGGAACAGGAGGCAAGCTCTATCCAAGCCCTTGGAGAGCACTTTCACAGCCAGACAAGAGTTCAGCAAGGCAGCAGGGCAACAGCAAGGCAGCAGTCCTTTGTAGAAAGCAGACAGGTGAGTCCTTTGAGCAGCCAGGCAGTTCTTCTTGGCAGGATGTAGTTTCTGGTTCAGGTTTCTTCTCCAGCAAGTGTCTGATGAGGTAGGGCAGAGGCCCCGTTTTATACTAAGTTGGCCTTTGAAGTGGGGGTGACTTCAAAGAGTCTCTAAGAAATGCACCAAGCCCCCTTTCAGTTCAATCCTGTCTGCCAGAGTCCCAGTAGGGGGTGTGGCAGTCCTTTGTGTGAGGGCAGGCCCTCCACCCTCCCAGCCCAGGAAGACCCATTCAAAATGCAGATGTATGCAAGTGAGGCTGAGTACCCTGTGTTTGGGGTGTGTCTGAGTGAATGCACAAGGAGCTGTCAACTAAACCTAGCCAGACGTGGATTGAAGGGCACAACAAGATTTTAGTGCAAAGAAATGCTCACTTTCTAAAAGTGGTATTTCTAGAATAGTAATATTAAATCCGACTTCACCAGTCAGCAGGATTCTGTATTACCATTCTGGCCATACTAAATATGACCTTCCTGCTCCTTTCAGATCAGCAGCTGCCACTTCAACAGTGTATGAGGGCAGCCCCAATGTTAGCCTATGAAAGGAGCAGGCCTCACAGTAGTGTAAAAACGAATTTAGGAGTTTTACACTACCAGGACATATAACTACACAGGTACATGTCCTGCCTTTTACCTACACAGCACCCTGCTCTAGGGGTTACCTAGGTCACACATTAGGGATGACTTATATGTAGTAAAAGGGGAGTTCTAGGCTTGGCAAGTGCCTTTAAATGCCAAGTCGAAGTGGCAGTGAAACTGCACACACAGGCCTTGCAATGGCAGGCCTGAGACAAGGTTAAGGGGCTACTGAGGTGGGTGGCACAACCAGTGCTGCAGGCCCACTAGTAGCATTTAATCTACCTGCCCTAGGCACATGTAGTGCACTCTACCAGGGACTTACAAGTAAATTAAATAGTCAATCATGGATAAACCAATCAGTAGTACACTTTACTCAGAGAGCATATGCACTTTAGCACTGGTTAGCAGTGGTAAAGTGCCCAGAGGTCAAAAACCAACAACAACAGGTCAGGAAAAATAGGAGGAAGGAGGCAAAAAGTTTGGGGATGTCCCTGTCAAAAAGCCAGGTCCAACATGACCCCCTACCAGCCTAAAGCCAGGGGAGAACAATCACTATCCTGATGTACTTCCCTGTTTGAGGCGACAGAACAAGGACCCAGGCCCACAACAACAGGGGCATGCTCCAGTTCTTCGCCTTCCTGACTCCAATTGGATCACTCTGTCCATACTCTCAGGGCCCACTAAGCCAACCCATGGGGAACCTTTCTCCTTACCTGCGGATCCCATCTGTGCAGCACCTAACCTTACTTTGCTCACAGATGTATCCCAGGAGCAGGATAGTACCACCATGACCAACACAGTGGTGTTGCCCACTTTACCCCCGGGGTGTGACACTTGTCCCCTCCCCAGGGATAACTCTGTCCACCCGGACAGCAAGCCACAGTGATTACTGACAGCTGCCAGGGATGAGAGCCAGGCCCCAGGCCTCTCAAAGCTCTCCAACCACTGTGGCTGTGGAGAGTGGGGGGCGGTAGCCCCAGGTGCTGGGCACCCTTTAACCACTCTCCCTTCCACCAGGTCAGGGATGACAGCCTGAACCTGGTCCTCCCCTCTGGGGCTCTGTACCCTCCCTCCTGGAGCGGTACCCCCAGAGTCCAACATGGTCAGGGTGCTTACAGAAGTCGCCCTGTACCATTCCTCCACCAGTGCAGGGCTGTTAACCTGCAACTGGCCCTCCAACCTGGGGCCTGTACCTTCAGGTTGGACTAGGGCCCGGGGTGAGGCTTCCCTCCCCCTGCCCTCCCTTCTGGGGTCCAGCACCCTCCAACTAGGAGTGGCCTCCTCAGAAGACAACATGGTAGGGGCACTGTTATCAGTAGCCCCTCCCTCCAGGTCCGGGGGGGACACACTGAACCTGGTCTTCCAGCCCAGGGTCTGTACCCTCAGACTGGATCACTGCCTGGCAAACCAGGACTTCCTGGGGGGCACACCTACCCCCCACCAGGTCAGAGTTTAACCTCTGCACCTGACCATTCAACTCAGAGTCACCACCCTGAAGTTGAACAATTGCCTGGCACGCCAGGACTTCCTGGAGGGCACACTGACCCTCCACCAGGTCAGAGTTTAACCTCTGAACTTGGCCATTCAACTCAGAGTCACCACCCTGAAGTTGAACAATTGCCTGGCACGCCAGGACTTCCTGGAGGGCACACTGACCCTCCACCAGGTCAGAGTTTAACCTCTGGACCTGGTTCTCCAACCTAGGGTCACCACCCTGAGGTTGGGCAACTGCCTGGCACGCCAGGGCTTTCTGGGGGGCACACCTACCCCCCACCAGGTCAGAGTTTAACCTCTGAACCCGGTTATCCAACCCAAAGTCAGCACCCTGAGGTTGGACAACTGCCTGGTACACCAGGACTTTCAGGGAGGCACACCTACTTCCCACCAGGTCAGAGTTTAACCTCTGAGCCTGGTGCCCCAACCCAGGGTCACCACCCTGAGGTTGGGCAATTGCCTGGCACGCCAGGACTTTCTGGGGGGCACACCTACCCCCCACCAGGTCAGAGTTTAACCTCTGAACCTGGTCATCCAACCCAGAGTCAACACCCTGAGGTTGGACAATTGCCTGGCACAGCAGGACTTCTTGGGAGGCACATCTACCTCCCACCAGGTCAGAGTTTAACCTCTGAACCTGGGTATCCAACCCAGAGTCACCACCCTGAGGTTGAATCTTTGCCTGGCATGCCAGGACTTCCTGGGGGGCACTCTCACCCCCCACAAGGGACACACCGTCCCCAAGGGCCACACAAGAGTCTGGTTGGCGCAGGTCTCCCGACCTCTGCCCATCCGGCAGAGTCTGGGTTTCCCCCAAACCAGAAACGGTTTCACCTGGGTCATTCCTGGGGGGCTCTGCTCTCAGAGCTGTCCCCTGACTCTCAAGGTCCTCCACTGGGGTCTGCAACCCCCTCTCAACCCTATGTCTGGACTTCTGCACCCCCTCACTAGGAGGGGTACTGCCAGACACCAGAATTGTTGGGTTGCTGGCTACAGTCACCCCCCAAGTTCTTCTGACACTGCGGGGCTTCCCTCAAAAGGTGGCCCTACGGTACAGGCTAGGCTTCCCTCCTGGTGTTCCCTCATGGAACCTTCTAGGACCTGGGACCTACCTGGGACACTACAATCCTTTCCCACCCCACTCGGTTGGGAACCACCTAGACCACTCCCTTCAGGAGCACCCCCAAATGCCTCTTCAGACTCTCTGGTACTCACCCAGAAGTCTGCCTCCATTGTAAGTTCCCTGGGGTCAGAGAACTCACACTCCACCTGGTGTTGGCGTAGCTCTGGAAAATAAGGACCAGACATATGCTCTCCAGCAATTACATCACTCTGCTCTTCACATGTATTAACCACAGTACCCTTCACCCAACCATCCAGGAACTCAACCTTGGAAAAGCACTCTACTTCACCCTCCTGAGACTGGTGAGACAGTATCTGTCTGTCCCTGACACTCAACCCATACTCTTCTGGGATGTCTCTACACTCTATATCCAGGACGTCCACCAGGGGGGAACACTTTTCTCTGTCACTCTCTGCTAGAGTCAGTAAAGTGTCCCTCCCCCCAGTAGGAATATGACTCCCTGTGCCAGTTCCCCAATCCTTCTCAGGGACCCTGTGCATAACGGGAACTACCTCATACCCTTGAACTGCCTGGGGTGTGTCAACTCCCTTCTTCAAGTTGGGCACCAAATCTCTGGGCTTGTGCCCTTCTTCAGCAGTACTAGATGCAAGATTTTTGCTGCCACCATCTGAACTGGACTCAGCCCTTCCGGCCTCCAGTTTCAGCTCTTTACAGCTCAGCTCTTGAGCTGCAATCTTTTCTTCTTCCAGGGCTAAGAGACTTGCTGCTTCAGCCCTTTCAAGCTGCTCATCTAGCTCTTCCATACACCGCTGTAGAGCTAGGAGCCCTTCATCTCCCACTAGTTCTCTTTCCTCATCTGAGTAGTCTTCCTCCTCATGTGAGCAGTCTTCCTCCTCGTGTGAGTAGTCCTCCTCCTCATCTGAGGGGTACTTAGTCATTTGGTTTCTTGCTGCCTCTCTCTCTGCCCATCTTTCTTCCCCCCAGACTATGTAGGCATGTAGCATCTCCGCCTTAGTAGATCTCCTTGCTACAGGAAGGCCCCATTTTCTGCAAAGCTTCCTTAGGTCAGCCTTAGTGAGGTGGTCAGTAGGCACAAAGAATGAGTAGGTAAGCAATCTCATTGCTGACAAAGTCTTACTGGCAAGAACCAAAATCCAAAGTCCAAAATATCAATAGTATATCCAGGAGGACATCAGAGAACCAAAAGCGAAAAAGATGAAAAATCAAGTTGACCTTCAACTGTGGGTAGGTAGTGAAATACTTAGCTACTGTATGTCACTGCACAAACACAAGTCCTATCCTCACCGCTGATCACCAATGTTAGAAATGGGGTTTTTGGTTGGCAGTCAGGTTGCCCTCTGTCCAAGCAAGAACCCTCACTCTAGTCAGGGTAAGTCACACACAATCCCAAATCAGCCTGTGCTCACCCTCCGGTAGCTTGGCACGAGCAGTCAGGCTTAACTTAGAAGGCAATGTGTAAAGCATTTGTGCAATAAATCATACAACACCATAGCATAACACCACAAAAATACACCACAAAGTGTTTAGAAAAATATATAATATTTATCTGGGTATCTTCAGGTCAAAACAATCAAAGTTGCAATATGAATTTGTAAAGATATCACTGATAAGTGATATAAAGCGTCTTAAGTCTTTAGAAAGTAAACAGAGTCTCTTTCAAACACAAAGTACCTGGTTTCTGGTGGAAAATCTCCTCAGAGGGCCACAAAGGAAGAGGTGCGTGGAAAAAGGGGTGTGTGCGTCGATTTCTCCCCAGCACACACGGACTTGCGTCGTTATTTTCCACGCAGGGAAGTCGGCGTCGTTTTCCGGCGCGCGGACAGTCTCTTTCTGTGGATCGCGGGGATTACCAGATGTCCTGGGTCTGTGCGTGGATTTTCCTGCTTGTTCTCCAGCTGCGCGTCGGTCTGCGGGGCTGTGCGTCGAAATTACGATCTCACGGCAGGCGTCGCGTCGATTTCTCCTCTAGACTTCGATCTGCGGGGCTGCGCGTTGAAATTACGATCTCACGGCAGGCGTCGCGTCGATTTCTCCTCTAGAGGTCGGGCGGCGTTGTCCTTGCGAGGCCGTGCGTCGGATCTTCGATCGTCCCAAGAGCGTCGCGTCGATCAGCGTCGCAGTGCAGCGTTTTTCTAGCCGCGAAACAAGCTGTGCGTCGAAATTTTCGGCGCACGGAGCGTCCAAGTAAAAGAGAGAAGTCTTTTTGGTCCTGAGACTTCAAGGAACAGGAGGCAAGCTCTATCCAAGCCCTTGGAGAGCACTTTCACAGCCAGACAAGAGTTCAGCAAGGCAGCAGGGCAACAGCAAGGCAGCAGTCCTTTGTAGAAAGCAGACAGGTGAGTCCTTTGAGCAGCCAGGCAATTCTTCTTGGCAGGATGTAGTTTCTGGTTCAGGTTTCTTCTCCAGCAAGTGTCTGATGAGGTAGGGCAGAGGCCCCGTTTTATACTAAGTTGGCCTTTGAAGTGGGGGTGACTTCAAAGAGTCTCTAAGAAATGCACCAAGCCCCCTTTCAGTTCAATCCTGTCTGCCAGAGTCCCAGTAGGGGGTGTGGCAGTCCTTTGTGTGAGGGCAGGCCCTCCACCCTCCCAGCCCAGGAAGACCCATTCAAAATGCAGATGTATGCAAGTGAGGCTGAGTACCCTGTGTTTGGGGTGTGTCTGAGTGAATGCACAAGGAGCTGTCAACTAAACCTAGCCATACGTGGATTGAAGGGCACAACAAGATTTTAGTGCAAAGAAATGCTCACTTTCTAAAAGTGGTATTTCTAGAATAGTAATATTAAATCCGACTTCACCAGTCAGCAGAATTACCATTCTGGCCATACTAAATATGACCTTCCTGCTCCTTTCAGATCAGCAGCTGCCACTTCAACAGTGTGTGAGGGCAGCCCCAATGTTAGCCTATGAAAGGAGCAGGCCTCACAGTAGTGTAAAAACGAATTTAGGAGTTTTACACAACCAGGACATATAACTACACAGGTACATGTCCTGCCTTTTACCTACACAGCACCCTGCTCTAGGGGTTACCTAGGGCACACATTAGGGATGACTTATATGTAGTAAAAGGGGAGTTCTAGGCTTGGCAAGTGCCTTTAAATGCCAAGTCGAAGTGGCAGTGAAACTGCACACACAGGTCTTGCAATGGCAGGCCTGAGACAAGGTTAAGGGGCTACTGAGGTGGGTGGCACAACCAGTGCTGCAGGCCCACTAGTAGCATTTAATCTACCTGCCCTAGGCACATGTAGTGCACTCTACCAGGGACTTACAAGTAAATTAAATAGTCAATCATGGATAAACCAATCAGTAGTACACTTTACACAGAGAGCATATGCACTTTAGCACTGGTTAGCAGTGGTAAAGTGCCCAGAGGTCAAAAACCAACAACAACAGGTCAGGAAAAATAGGAGGAAGGAGGCAAAAGGTTTGGGGATGTCCCTGTCAAAAAGCCAGGTCCAACACCGAACATCTTAGAACTGCTGACTCTGATTGTCTGAGCCTTTGAGCATCTATACTGAATCACCCCTCTGTTTTATGATGTGCCCACGATATGGAGTGCTGCCAGTTCAGCTTTTAAAATCAACATCTTTGTGCTCCTGCTGTGAAACACCTGGCAAAGGGGGAAGCACTTAGCCAAAAATCACTTGATACATCAGCGGAAACTCACACCCACTTTGGGAGCCTCATGGTTGTAATGTTGTGACACGTGGTGTGCAGGCAGAGAGGTGAGTTGTTGACTCCCCCACTGACGTGTTTGAAAATGGTTTAACCTGCGCACTGCAGAATAACAGCAGCACGCCTCTGTCTCTTTATTCAAGGTGTCCTATGTGCTGGCCTACACCTTGACCCAGCACCCCATGGGCAACAAGGTGTGTCTCCGCCCGATGCGGATCTCAGCAGTTTGACCATGTGGTGGCAAGATCAGCAGGGTCCCAATTTCCCCACACATATGCTGCTGGGCCCGATCTCCATAGTGGAGTGGCCTCTGCCATATGCCCACCCACGCACACTGGAAGAATGAGTCCCCCCTCCAGCAGTGGGACCTCACAGGCTGGTGCATAAAGCCTGAATTGAGGAGGAGGCAACAGAAGGAGGCAACTAGGCATTGTCACAACTCGGACAGCCTGCAACACTGCACTATGTGCTCACCATCTAGACACCACTGGCAGCCTGCACCAAGCATTCCCGCCCAGGCATCTGCCCAGACAGGTGAGTCACCCGCCCAATGTCCTCCAGAAGACCCAGTGGGGTCCAAGGCACCGCCCTGGCATCGCCATCCCTCGGCCTGGCGGCTGTTCAGCAAATCCACTTTATGAAACAATGTTCATGCAATAAGGGGCCCCTCTCAACTTACCAGTGAGTCAGTGGGACCAGCTATGCAGCCACATGTGTAAGCAACAGTGACATCATAGAGCCTTTCATCATTGAAGGCATGCCCTTGTCACAGGTGCTCAAGTGGAGGGACTGGGTAGAATGCCTCCAATTATATTTTGAAGGCGCAGACATAGTGGAGGAACGGCACTGTGCCCTCCTGCTGCACCTCAGAGGAAAATACATTCATAAGGTCTATAAAACTACCATGGAGTGAATGTGCACTTTGAGCCTAAGAGAGATTTGTCTACAGACAAGGCCCCCAAGAACCTGAACAGTCGCTCGACACTTTCCATGGCCATCTCAAAGAACTCACGAGCAAGTGAGTTTTTCCTGACTAACAAAAAGAAATCAGAGGTCAGATTATCCAAAGGTGTGCATCTGCAAAAATTAGAGACTACACACCAAGAGTTAGGGAAGTTGCTCCAAGACATCCTGACACTAGGAAGGTTGAAATAACTATCCAAAGCGCGAGCATCACTTAGGGAGGCCGCACTCTACAGGGCCATCAAGACGGAACCGATCAATACAATCCCACTGCACCGCAATGCCTAGACCCTAGATCCTGAAACAACCTCCGGAGACATAAAGGACATGCTGTTAAAGCAGGGGACAGCCCACAGGCCGAACGACTGCCCCGCCAAAGGCCAGAAATGCACAATCTGCTGTAGGTACAATCACTTTGCTAAAGTCTGCAGGCCATTAAAACGTAAATCCTCAAAGGAAATCGTTCAAGCCATCACTGAGACATCGAGTGGGCCATAAGACATGGACAATGGTGTTTCAGATTACACAGTACATACAGTCTTTGCAGTAGGTCCTGCTAGCACCGCACGCTACCTGCTCTTACAGTGTTAGATACAAGTAGGGCACCAAACTGTCACCGCAACAATCAATACAGGGGCTTCTACAGATCTCATGTTCGCAGACACCTACCATGAGCTGACAAACCCCAATACATTTGAAAAAAGGAAAGATGGAGGCTTTGCATACAGCCAGTCCCAGTCCCAGTTGCTGCCCATGCTGGGGAACTTCAACTCATCAGTATCCCATAGAGAAGCAAGTGTAGACACCACCATATATGTGGCAAATGGAGGTCATGGCATGCTGATCAGTGATCACACTGCAGAACCTTTGGCGTGTAAGTTGAGGAGCAGTCGAACATCCTAATGGAATTTGAAGAGGTGTTGCAAGGAATCAGAAATTTGAAAGGCAAAACTGTATGGCTCCATTTCGATCAGCCAACACAGCCAGTAGCTCTACATCACCGCCGCATCGCATTCCACCTCAGGCCAAAGGTGGAGGAAGAGGTGCACAAACTCGAAAGAGCTGGCATCATCGAGAATGTAAATAGCCCCACACCATGTGTATCCCCTACTGTGGTAGCAAAGCAACAAAAACGAACCAGAGAAGTCCACATATGTGTGGATTTGGGACTCCCAAATGTAGTAATTAAGAGAAAATGCCATTTGACCCCCACAGTTGACAACATAATTGGAAAGCTCAATGGGGCAAAATGGTCCTCAAAAGTTGATCTTCATTCGAGGTACCACCAACTACCTCTACACCCTGGCTCGAGGTACATAACATTTTCCACCCATGTCGGCCTCAGCATATACCGACAACTACATTTTGGGACATAGAGTGCCGCTGAAGTATTCCAGAACACCATCCAGGAAATGCTCGCCAGCTTGTCAGGCGTCATCAATGACATCCTGATCTTCACCAAGTTCATGAGAGAGCTCCACGAATGCCTGTGAGGAGTCCTCCAAAGAATCTGTGACTCACGGCTAACCCTCCACGGGAGAAGTGTGAGTTCTTAAAACAACAGATTAGCTTCTTTGGCTACCCTTTCGTGGCTCCGGATCCGTAGAAGGTGCATGACGTACAAGAAGCCCCTGAACCCCCAGCATATCTGAAGTGAGACGTTTTCTGGGAATAGTGAACTGTTGCGGACAATTCATACCAAACCTCTCAGGTCTAAGCCAGCCCCTCCGCAAACTCATAAAAATCACAACCCTGTGGACCTGAGGTGCAGCACAAAAGGCCTTCCAACAAATACAAAAGGCTCTCTCAGCAGACACCACACATACTTTGATCCCCTGAAGCTGATGAATATTGCAGTCTTTGTAAGCCCAAAAGGATTAGGGGCTGTCTTCACCCAACAGCAACACCAAGGCGCTTGGACCCCTGTGGCCTATGCCAGCAAGTCTCTCACTGCACCAGAACAACAATATTTGCAGTCTGAGAGGGAGGCCATCGCCATACACTGGGCCTTCAGATACTTTCACCAATACATCTATGAACTCGCCTTTGTAGTCACCACTGACCATAAGTCCCTCGTACCTTTGTTCCAACGCTTGGCGTCCAAACCACCACCGTGCATTGAAAAATAGATGCTTCAGTTACAAGAGTATGATTGCAGAGTGGAGTATCAACTAGGTTCCAACAATCCAGCAAATTTTCTCTCCCAACAACCCAGCGCTGCCACTCAGAAAGAGGAAGAAGAAGCTGAAGAAACAGAAGAATGTGTCCGGTATTTAATGGAGAGATCAAGGCCACTTCCCTTTTCCCTCGATACCCTTTGTCTTGCCACACAAGCTGGCGAGTGCCTACAGCTGGCCATAGCTGCACTCCAGTCGGGGAAGTGGCATTTGATGAAGGAACACCTATCTCAGAGAACCCCAGAAGTGAAAAAGGTTTTGGAATCTCTGTTCAATGTGCGCCACAAGCTCATGGCTGACACCAGCGGATGTTTGCTATGGGGGCCCAACTCGGTAATACCCACCAGCCTAATATACCAAGCAGTGCAGCTTGCTTACCACGGTCACCAAGGCGCAGTATAAACAAAATGCAGGCTCAGGGCGAAAGTCTGGTTTCCAGGCATGGATGAGATGGTGGAAGCGGCTGTGAAGTCCTGTCAGTGGTACCAAGCGTCTGGCTCAAGGAAGCACCAGCTCCTATACTCACTGAGCTTGGGCCCCAGCAGCCCTGGGACTGTGCCACCCTGGATTTTGATTGCCTCCCTGATGGGCGATATACTCTTGTCTTAATAGACGACTACACCAAGTATCCAGAAATAGAGCTTATTGGGTCTCAAGCAGCCACAGAAGCCATCCTGAAAATGAAAAAGATGATAGCCCCCCAAGACCTTACAAAAAAGACCGAAACAGACAATGGACCACAATTTCAGAGCAAAGAATTTGATGACTACCAATTATGGGGCATCAACCACTGCAAAGTAACCCCCGCCGGCCACAAGCCAATTGAAAAGTGGAGCATTTCACGCCCACACTAATCACTACCCTATGGAATGGGCCATCTATAGGTTCCTTCAAGAGCATCAACAGGATCCATACTCTACCACAGGACAAACCCCAGCATGGGGCGAGTAGTCACCGACACAATCCCATATCACCCAGGATGGACACAAAATCCTATTTATAGTGGCAGGACTGTTCAAAGGAGGAGAGGCACCAATAGTTGGGCCAATACAGCTCGAAGAGCTCAGCAATCCAACATCAAACCAGCAATTTGGTGTTTGTAAATGACAGGCATCCCAGAAGCAAATGTAGATTGCCATTTGAATGTCACCTATGGGTTGTCATCAGAAGAAGAGGTACCATGATCACTGCTTGCCGTCAAGATGAAGGAATCATTCAGAATTTCTCATTCTTCAAGTGAGCTCAAGGGGACATTAATGAGGCGAGCACACTGCCCATGTTTTCCAGACCCCTGCCAGAAAGTGATGTTCCTGTGACTCTGTCACTCCCTGCTCCTGTCCAAGTGAAGGACCCTGAAAGTTCTGACAGAGCCAGGACAGCCATTGTTGGTTCAGGCGGAGCCCCAGATGAAGACCCCACACTGGCATCTACTCCAAAGGAACCTGCAGGACACGCTGACCACCCAAGGTATGGTTTGTGGCACAATCCTGCACCATCTACCCATTTAAAGAACTTCCTAGTTTAAGAGCCCTAGTGAGGCCATGAGCCATCACAGGAAGATAAGCATACACCACGGACATGGTGGCGCAAACAGTGTTAAGTCTTTGATGCATCGTTGTTTGTGAATGCCTGTTGTGTTCAAATAAAGTTAAGGAGGATCGTAATTTTGTGATACCAGGAGCACAGGCAAAGTTGACTTACCCGCCAGCATGTTAGAAATTGGTTTATTCCGCGTACTATGCTTGTTACAAAATAAAAGTGTTTGGACGTGGTTATCCAGCAGTTTATGCACCATACAGAATAACAGCAGCACGCCTGCATGCTGTCCTATACCTTGGCCCAGCACCACAATGGTGCCCAGCTGCCACAATGTGTCACATATAGCAGCTGCTGATTACACATTTCACAATGATGTTCCCACTTCCACCTCCTTAACATCAGAAGGAAAATCATCCGTGGTCAACAGTTATTTAAATTTAGCTTTCCACATTCAATACAATTTTCACAGAGCATGACCCTCATCTGCCCTCGGAATAAATTCCAAGCTTCCATGTCCTGCCAGGAAGGAAATAAACCCTCAGTGAAATTCACACCACAGAAATGCAGCGACAAAGCCCTCAAAATGCAGTGCGGCACCCAAAGGGCAGATACAGCACATTTGAGCATGGAAAAGTGAGCATGGGTGCACAGTAGCGATAACAGCAATAACTACAATGTTAAAGGGATAGTCATGGCAAGGAAGTGTCAACAGTAAAAATAGAAACAGATTTGATGGTATTAAAATAGAACAATATCGATATGAAAGCAGAGATGGAGCAATCAGATGTGCACCGCAAGTGTGTGCAACAGCACAGAGCAGCAAACAGGAGAGAGTGTAACTTTCACTTACCCTACTTCTAATCTTCAGTGACTTTGTCAGGCAGTGAAGTGCTAAGATCGAGAAGGCACTTAACACCTCCAATGCCCTCCAAGGACTCAAGCTAACATTGAGACAATACTAGGGATAAGACAGACAGTGACTATTAAGCTTGACCCCCAGCTAATTACTGTAATCAGTCTTTGGTCTTTGCTTCCTCCATCAGGTCAAAACACCAAGCAGCACATTTACTACTGTTTCATGCAACATGGCCAGCAAGAGAACTTGCTGTGCTGCATCACAAGGCAACCCCTGGGTTGATGCGTGAAATTGTGCAGGTCAGGACAGAGTATAGGTTATGGACAGAGGAGGGATGGCTGCTAGGGAAAGTTATTTAAGGGATAGGAAGGCCAGTAGGCAGCCTCTTGCTGACTCCTTCACCAGTGGAAGACAAGGAGAGAGAAGAGATTCTAATTGAGGGATAGCGAGGTGCAGCAGGGTGATGGCAGACAGCGACGAGGTGAGGGAGACCCTGAACACCCTATGTGCGACAGGGTGGGACATACTCCTCAAGTCTGGTGTGGTGAACCATGCTTGGGGTGGGATGGTGCACCCATCACTTGAAGTGTTGGGCGGGGTAGCGGCCGAAGTCACCGCCTGCTCGCTGCCTCATGGCAGGTCTCGGGGGAGGATGGGTGGAGGTCGAAACAATGGCATGCTGCCCGCAGCAGTTTAGAAGAAGGCCCCAAGGAGGAGGCACGGTTTACAGGTTGCGACAGGTCAGGAGGCAATCATTGAGACAACAAGTGCAGAAGGCAGATGTGTGGGGAATAAGAGGGAGCAGGGCATGATGCAGGAGGCCCTGAAATGCCACAGGGGAGAGGCTACAGAGCACAGCTCAGTTAGGTAGGACTTTGACTTGCGGCTCATGCGACCAGAGGTGAAGCCTGCCCTGCAAGTTGTTGCAGCCTGCAGGGTGCGGGAGTGACATTGTCAGTGGATGAGATTGTCAAACAGTTGGCGAAGATGACAGGGCACAACGCGGCCCCAAGACATTGGCGTGAAGAGGTGGGGGTCTTTGGCACACTCCCTACATCGTGGGCTTGAGCAACAGTGGCAGTATTACTGAACAAGATGTACCTGTGAGAGAAGGTAGTACATGTGAGAACGGGTACGAGTGATTGGGATACGTATGATGCAGATTAATTGGTATTGGTTTATTAGGAGGAAGGAGAGGTGAGAGATGACAGTGGGGTGGTGGCCAGTCTCAATGGCAGGATGGCGAGCATGGCATGGACAGATAGGGTGCTGCTGGTGTTTTTCAGAGTTCATGAGCAGACAAGAGGCACCACAGGCAAGCAGTCTGCAACTGGCTGTGGACACGGCAAGGAGAAGTGAGACGGTGGCGGTTTGTCCACAGGTATGAAGGAACGGTGGTTGGTATGGGATAAAGGGGACATAGCAGTGGGCCAATCGCTTGGTGTTGGGGACAGGGTCATTGATGGTGCGGAAGAGAAGGCAGGAGATGAGAAACAGCCAGTGCGGCTGACAGCATAGGAGGGTGGAAAGCCCAGTGATAAAGATGGCTGTGGTGAAAGTACAGGAGATAATAAAATAGTGGATGCCAAAGTAAAAGAGGAGAGCAAAGAGGGTGATCAGCACAATAAAATGCCATGTACGGGTTTGGCAATGCCCTTGGGGGCCCACATTTCAGAGAAAACAAAAAGCAGGATTCGGTAGCGTGAATGTGTGGATGTTTTTAAATTACTGCATAGGGATAGTCATGCAAAGGTCTAAGGAAGAGAAGTGGGAAGTGTCACGCTGGCCCAGGGCACCCATTAACATGTAAAACTAGATGTCAGCATTTCTAATAGACGCCAGCATTTATTGTGAGAAGCATGCAGACAGAGAGACTGTGCTGTTCAACTATGTGTATATTTTTCAGAAGGCACAGATGCATTTTGGGGGTTATGCATGACTTAGCTAAAATGAAGAATTCAGGGCTGAAGTCACCATCAATCAAGACAACCCACGGGGGGGCAAGGACTCAGAGTTGTGGTTGAAATGGATGTCTTCCTCTCAGCCATCAGGTACTACTCACATGGCAAGTTGTCTTCCCATCACTTACCGGCCCTTCCAGCACCACCCTGCTCAAAAGAGGGAGGCATACTGGAACTTTGATAAAGGTTTCTGCTCGAGACACCTTTACAAATTCAAGTGCGAGTGTTCCAAATGTGTGGAAGACACCCCATTACCCAATGCTTCACGCTGGCCAGCCCCGCAGAACAATGGCAGGTGCCGAGAGGGAGGGAATATCAGGGACTGGCTGCACACAAGGGCTCCTGTGCCAGTTAGGGTGTGAAGCTTGATCCCCTGACTGCAGGCAAACCCAGACAGGGAGACAGCCTTGAGCCTTGAGACTGGAGCTTTAAGGAGGTGGGACACCAAGGACTATGGGGATGCAGGTGGGTGTAAAAATCTACAATCGGCGAAGACTTTGCCTGGGATTGTGGCAGCTAAACTGGAGGAGACTGAAGAAGGGAAAATTGTGGGCCCTTTCTATGATTGGCCCCTGCTGAAGTTGATCATATCTCCCCTATGGAAGGGTACCCAGAAAAACAGAAGAGGTTTTCAGAATGAAACATCACTTGTGCCCACCTAAGCGGGTCTCAGTGAATGATGTCATTCTCACTGAAGAGACCAAGGTGGTGCATGCCTTGGTGGATGATGTGGTGCGCTTGACGCAGCAGTGGGGTTTAGAGGCAGAGTTAGCCAATTATGACATCAAATCTGCCTTCTGGCTCCTGTCTATACATCCAGCAGATATCCCATTGACGGGCATGGAATTTGGTAGGGATATCTATGTAGGCAGAGTTTTACAGATGGGCTGTACCATATATTGTGCCCTGAGAAAGCTGATGGCCCCAGTAGAGTTCTGAAATCTATGGGCATCAAGCTGGACATGCAGGAGTTGGTGGTGAGGTTGCAACTTGGCAAGATACAAGAAATCAGAAAATGTTTGGATGGGGTGATTGATTTAAGGCGTTTGGAGTTGAGGAAGGTACAAAAGCTGTTGGGTTTCTTGAATTTTACATGTGGGATGGTGAGAGGTGGCAGGACATTTTGCAGACGGCTGGGCATGGCTATGTCTGGGACGATTTCACCCCATCACAGATCGCGGATATCATTCATTGACTGTACAAGCAGACCAATAAATCTGGAGGACATTTTTGAAGGATTTCATTGGAGTGTCTATGTTGTTTCTGGAATATAATACGATTTTGCAGGGGCAGATCTTTTCAGATGCAGCTGGAGGTAATGGATTTGGCTTTTTCTGGGAAGGGAGTTGGTGTGCAGAGAAATTGTCTGCATACTGGTTGCATCGGGCAAAGCATTACCTTTCTGGAATTTTTTCCTTGCTCGTGGTGTTGCTATTGTGGGGTGGGGAATTGGCCTACAAAATGGTGATGTTCAATGTGGACAACATGCCAGTGGAGTGGAGTTCACAGGTGAAGACATTGAAGGACAACAAAAGCAGGGAAGGGAATGTAATAGGGTTTGCGTTGTCTTTAGTTCACAAGGGTCTAACACCTACGACCGTTGCAGAAAAAATGGGATATTTCATTTTATGGCAAGCTGTAGTGGGGTTTTGACCCGTCTCAAGATGAGATTCTAGGGAGGATTCTGAAAGGGTGAGGTAGAGAGTGTGACATGGGTGCAGGATTGAGGGAAGCCAAAATGTTTGAGTTGTTGCAAAGCATTGTGGAGGTGCTGCTGGTTTGTTGTTATGATCTTTTTTAAGTTACTATATTCAGACTGTGAAAGTTCTGGAGGTTTTTTGATGTGTTCAGGGTTTCAGAGTTACTACGGTCACCACGGAAGCCAGGAGTACTACATGGCGAGGTGTATCTGGAGTAGATGCAATTGAGGATCTGGTTGAGGAGCTCAATTACAGAGCAAGCAGGGATGGGCAGATGGGTGTGACTCTGGTCTGGGAGAGGGGTAGGCCAGAGGCGTGCCCTGTGAGGGAGTAGAGGAAGTTTCAGTTGTGGCCAGAGTGCAGGCAGGAAGAGGTATTTTGCCATAAGGAGGGGAAGAGGGTTCCAGCTTTCCATTTGCTGTCGGTGTTGCGCATGGCTTTGCGAAGACTAGGGGTGCACCCGGGCAGGTTCGGAACGCATTCATTTAGGAGTGGTGCAGCCACGCCCGTGACGCAAACAGGGTAAGATTGAAACAAGATCTGGAGAATAGGCAGATAGAGATCTTGGTGCTGTGATCGCTACGTGTGGAAGTAGAGGAGTTAGTTGGCTTTTGGGGAGGTACGAGCATGCAACCATATTCTAGTGCATTGTTTTTCACTGTACGATGTGTCAGCAGTCCATGGCTAGTCCTGGCTAGTTGGACATTCTTTTGTATGTTGGGGACCTAAGTATGCGGGCCAGTAGATATATGGACGGAACCTTAGACTCTCCAGTAGCAGGCTTGACGTTCTATCGTGGGATAGGAGCGGGATGTGATAAGGCAACCTATTGCCTTTTTTGGCTAAACTGGTTCTGCAGATGGGTTGCCCAGATATGCTCCTTATACATTTGGGGGGAAATGATAAGGTTCAATTGTCTAGACTGATGCTCCTGCAGCACATGGAACAGGATTTACAGCTGATTAAGAGAAAAGTTGCAGGGAAATGTCTGACTAGGAAGGAGTTTCTACTTAGGAGACAGTGGAGAGGAGCTTTAGAGCATTCAGCAATTGACAAGGCAACTATAAAGCTGAAAAGAGCTATGAGGATTTTCTGCATGGCAATGGACATTAAGGTGATATCCCATTGTGGAATTAAGGCGGAGGACCAGTTTCTTTTTTTAAATGATGGGGTGCATTTGTCTCAGTTTGGGAGTGCCTACTACATGATGTAAGTGCGGTACGCAGTGGGAAATCTCTGGAACAAGAAAATATGATGCAGAGAAGTGTACGAGTAGAAAAAGTACAAATTATACCTTTGAAGGGGACTGGAAAATGTCCTTTTGGAGTTTCCTGGTCGGCTGTAGTTTGGGGAGATGGAGAGTTCATTGCGGGTATATCCACCCCTTGGGGTGGGAGCACAGGGAGGGGAAGACGGTGTGTGGAGTTCTGGAACAGGACAAGGAGGCTTCACTAGGGGATGTTTGGTCTGGTAAGTGACAGTAAGACTAGGAAATTTAAGGAGGTCAGTGATTGACAGGTGAAATAACGAGGCGGGGTATGGGGATTTGTGGTGGTGAAAGGTTGGTGTGTGTTAAGAATTGTTGGGAAATGAGGGGGTTTTGTGTCAGAATATTGATGTATTGAAGAAGTTGACACTATGCAATATGTTCAAGATGTATTGAAGTTAATAAATAGTACTATAAACCATGACCTTTTACATTTCACGATGGGTATGGTGTGTGATTATTTCACAAATGTTCCATACTTACAAAGATATGGAGCATTTCTGCTCACTCCTTGTGCTAGCCCATTGTGTGCTGCCTAGCGCCAATGCAGATACTCTTGCAACGTAGTGCAAGGGTGCCTGCGTTACGGGCAGGATTGTTTTTGTGCAGGAAGGTAAACCTTTGTGCATAAAAAACATCCTTACTGTAGAATGCAGCACACATAAAAAGAGGACATACCAAGCAGAAATAAAGATATTTCCTTTCTCCTTGTTACGCCTCTGTAGGGTAGGCACACCATTTGGGTGAAAACCCAGGTTTTCAAGCCTTTGTAAAAGTGGGTGTGTATCAAAATACAAATACATGGGTTGATGCATAGGAACACCCATGCTCCTCCCATGTAACGTCTACCTGTAGCAAAGTAACACAAGGCAGCGCTGTGCTCTGCCTTGCTTTATTCTGTATTTACTAAACCATGCAAAGGCACGCATAGTTGCTTTGGAGGCCCACCCACACCGCTGGCCACACGCTCGACCCCATCTTCTCCGCCAGCAACCACATATCCTTCAGCCACTCCTCTGAACTACACTGGACCGACCACAGATGCGTCCACTTCACCTTCAAACGGGAGACCCACCACCATAACACACAACAAGTCCCCCGCAGACACTGGAGCAAAATCTCCACAGAGCGGCTCCTCTCAACACTGAACCAAAACCCACCAGCCATCACCACTGAAGCCAACAACGCAGCCCTCAGCCTCACACAGTGGATCACCAACTGTGCCGATAACCTCGCTCCACTTAAAAGCCACCCAAGTGGGACCAGCATCAGGAAACCCCCGTGGTTCACGGACGGCCTCAAAGAATCCAAGAAATCCTGCCGTACCCTCGAAAAAACCTGGCGCAGAGAACGCACCACAGAAAACATGTCAGCCCTCAAGATCGCCACCCGTGAACACCACCAGCTGATCCGCTCCACCAAAAGGACATCATTCAAAGAGCGACTAGACAACAACACCCACAACAGCAAAGAACTCTTCAACATCGTCAAAGAGCTCTCCAACCCCAGCGCCAGCTCCAACGTCATCACGCCCTCACAAGAACTCTGCAACTCCCTCGCTACGTTCTTCCACCGAAAGATCACAGACCTACACGACAGCTTCGGACCCCAGACCCTGCCGCCCGCCACTGAACCAACAGCCCCCACCACTACACTCAACGCCTGGACCCCCATCAGCTCTGAGGAGACCAGAATCACCATGGACACCATCCACTCCGGCTCCCCTTGGACCCGTGCCCCCATCACATCTCCAACAAAGCCGACTCTATCATCGCCCCCTATCTCCAGAGCATCATCAACAGCTCGTTCTCATCTGCCACCTTCCCCGAGAGCTGGAAACACGCGGAAGTCAACGCCCTCCTGAAAAAACCCACGGCTGACCCCAATGACCTGAAGAACTTCCGCCCCATCTCTCTTCTCCCCTTCCCGGCCAAGGTCATCGAGAAGACCGTCAACAAGCAGCTGACCAATTTTCTTGAAGCTAACAACTCGCTCGACCCTTCCCAATCAGGTTTTCGGGACAACCACAGCACAGAAACCGCCCTCATCACAGTCACCGACAACATCAGAACTCTGATGGACAATGGAGAAACAACCGCCCTCATCCTCCTGGACCTCTCGGCTGCCTTCGACACCGTGTGCCATCGCACCCTAATAACCCGCCTCCGCTCCACTGGAATCCTAGGACAGGCCCTTGACTGGATCATCTCGTTCCTCTCCGACAGAACACAAAGAGTCTACCTCCCGCCCTTCCGCTCAGAACCCACCGAGATCATCTGCGGCGTACCCCAAGGTTCCTCGCTCAGCCCAACCCTCTTCAATATCTACATGAGCCCCCTCGCCGACATCGCACGCAAACACAACATCAACATCATCTCCTACGCCGACGACACCCAGCTGATACTCTCCCTCAAAAAAAAACCAACCACCGCCAAAATCAACCTACAGGAAGGAATGAAAGATGTTGCGGAATGGATGAAGCTCTGCCGCCTAAAGCTGAACTCAGACAAGATGGAGGTCCTCATCCTCGGACAATCCCCTTCCACCTGGGATGACTCCTGGTGGCCCACGGCTCTGGGCACCGCACCAACCCCCTCAGACCACGCACGCAACCTCGGATTCATCCTGGACCCCCTCCTCACTATGACCAAGCAAGTCAACGCCGTCTCGTCATCATGCTTCAACACCCTACGCATGCTCCGAAAAATCTTCCGATGGATCCTCGCCGAAACCAGAAAGACAGTTACCCATGCCCTCGTCACAAGCCATCTGGACTACGGAAACACCCTATACGCAGGGACCACCCCAAAGCTACAGAAACGTCTTCAACGCATACAGAACGCCTCCGCACGCCTCATCCTCAACATCCCTCGCCACAGCCACATATCCGCCCACCTGAAACACCTGCACTGGCTCCCCGTCAACAAGAGGATCACCTTCAGGCTCCACACCCACGCACACAAAGCTCTCCACAACATGGGCCCCGAATACCTCAACAGCCGCCTCTCGTTCTACATGCCCACCCGTCCGCTTCGCTCAGCCAGCCTCGCCCTCGCCACCGTCCCACGTATCCGCAGAACCACCGCAGGAGGAAAATCCTTCACCTACCTGGCAGCCAAAGCATGGAACTCCCTCCCCGCACACCTAAGAACTACCCAGGACCATCTCGCCTTCAGGAAATGCCTCAAGACATGGCTCTTCGAGCAGCAGTAACCCACCTCCCCTCCCCAGCTCCTTGAGACCCTCTCGGGTGAGTAGCACGCTTTATAAATGCATTATTTGATTGATTGATTGCATGGTTTAGTGATTTGCAAAAATGATTTTGAGTCAGGGCTATGCCACAAAATTGATGCAGCCCTGATGCAAAATCATTGTAAAGCTGGGCCCAAATGTTGGCTGTCAGGTGGGAAAACATCTACCTGCAATTGTTGCCCTCTCGTACCTCCCAATGAAAGAAATAGAACACGGGTAGGTTCAGCAAAGCTTAGGACACTGCAGACAGGCCACGCAACTTACAGGCTCCTGGACTCCTTCAATGTCACCTTGTAGTGCACAAACACTGCATCCGGTCTCTGGCTTTCCATCGCTCCTTCAGACTTCACTCTTGAGAACCCCTGGGCTGTCTTGGAGTGCATGAAATTCTCAAAAACTCTGGTATCCGGTGTAAACTGTACTTGAAATATTTAGTTTGGCAAGTTTAAATCTGTCTTTTTCATTTGAGCTCAAAATCCAGATAGGACCCAGAGCTGGCTTTAGGGCGAAGATCTGAGTTTGTCTAGTGGCAGTTTTGACTCACCATTAAGTAGCACAGATGGTTAATATGTCTGCTGCAAAGAATTGATCTGTATTTTATGTGGATACCTCAGTTAATTAGTATTCCCAGCCTTTACTAGCGCTTTAAAACAAATAAAATGTATGTGAGAGAGGGGATATGGAGAGATGAGGGGCTCTTTTGCAGAGTGGTAGTGAGTGAATCCAAGGAGGGGGTCATGAGGTGGTGGGTGCCAAAAAGGACTGTTGTCCGGGCGCCACCAACGCGAAAGCCGGCCCTGACAGGGCCTGTGTGATTTGAAACCTGCCACTTTCTAAGGACCTACAGCTGACTTTTGTTGAATTTAGTAGCACTGCAATGTACTGCACAAGGGAGGGAGAAGTTGAGGGGATGGGTTGGGCTTAAGGGGTATGGAACTCTCTGGGATGGACTGTGAGCTGAAGTATTGAGATTGCAAAATGATATTGGACTATGGTACTTTGAATGCCCTTTGAGCTATCCCAGTGTTTTTCCCTCAAAATCAATAAAATCTGTTTTTTGAAAAGATCACCCGAAGGTAAGAGAAGTTCACATTTATAAGCCTTCTCCTGTTCATACTCCAGATATTTTTAAGTCTACATTTTCAGACAATCATTACTTTCATCTTTTGTGTATTTGTTAAACTCACTTCTATACAGTATGCATTTATTTAAGGCGTCAAATTTCCTTTGCCTTCCCACATCATGTGAGCTAAAACCACTAAGTCATCTGCCAACCTTAGAACACATGCATGCCTGCCTTCATCCTTTTGGGTAAATGATGGTGCTTTCGAAAAAGTGTCCTTGACAGTATACTAAATATAAACCAAATAAAGTTGGGTCCAGCACCCAATATTGTTTCAAATCATGAATTCTTTGATTGTACAGCTCTCTGACTACCAGAGCTTATCAGGATCTGAGTCTAATTGGAGTCCTGTTAGATTTGGAAAATCAGAAACATGAAACAAGGTACCGTGATTGTTGTACCAGAACATTATGTAACAAATTAAAGAAAAACAACTTAAAATGCAATAAAAGCAACAGTGGCTCCTCTGCTATAGAGCGTCGCCCCCGCCAGCAGCAGCAGCTGCAAAACATGAAAAATAAAACAATAATAAATCATGTTTATTATCGTTTTATTTTTCTAGGGGGCAGGGCCATGGGGATGACAGGCACTAGGGGGAGTGGTAGGTACACTGCTCTCTGGGTATGTGGGTTTGGCCGGCCGACTCAGGACAACCAAACTGACATGTGCACTGAGGTGTCTCCGACCTGAGCTGCATTGTCGGGTTGGAGACAGCAGGCACAGGCTTCCAGTCTGTCTGAGAAAGCAGATCAAGGGCACTGAGGCCAATCCTGATGCTGCTCTCAGGCTGCCAGCATGAGCTCCCCAGAGTGGGGTTGTTGGTGGTAGGTCGACCAAACACTTTGCTTGCTAACTTAATGATTGAATGTCTTGGAAAGTATCACAGTGCCACAGGTCTGGCTACCAGTTGTCATTTTGGATGTTGGAGACCAGTTTAAAATGCATACACGTGATGCAGACATATTTCAATACAAATAATTCTGCCAATAGCACGTTTTCACATCAATAGATTTTTTTCTTTTGGATATTGTTTTAACAACTGACATCGCACTGATGGTAGACTGCATGGGAAAATGACTTACATTTTCCAAATGCCCTGGGACCCATTTAACAATACTCAAAATTAAACGTTAGGAGGCACCATACTAAAATAAATAATGCCCATTGAAAGATGAATATAAATTTAGATAATTAAAGGTATTAATATGTAGTCCTTGACCTTCAAGTTATTCTCAAACTCATCTAAGGAACACGTACTTCATTGCTGAAAACGCATTTCCTCAGCTTGAGGCACAATTGACTATTTTAAGATCTACACATCTATTTACAGCTATAGTCGCTGATATTGTTGACTACTTTTTGGTGGTAACAGAAAAATGCCAGTCAACTAAAATTGCCCATAGGACTGCTGAAGAAGCAGGTGTGATTTATTCTCTTATGAATTGGATAAAGATAATAATGGAATGGCATAACAAATGTTTGCCCTTTTATGCGGATTATGTGGGCTTAAAGTGTACTACTGAGATTGTGGGCCACTGAATAATTTACTTGTGTTAGTAAAATATATTCTTTCTGATTGACAAAATGGTACATCCCGAACAAAATGCAGGGAGAATCTTTGTGTGTTGTAGCTGTCTTCTAGTTCAATAGTGGCCACGTTATAGAGCTTGCAGGAACGACAGACTGATTCAACTCTAAAGGTTTTATCTGCAGGCTACAGAGACATCTTTGTAGTGATTTCCCAAGACACTGAGGGCCATATTTATACTTTTTGATGCAAAACTGCGCTAACGCAGTTTTGCGTCAAAAAAATTAGCGCCGGCTAACGCCATTCTGAAGCGCCATGCGGGCGCCGTATTTAATCAATGACGTTAGCCGGCGTTAGCCGGCGTTAGCCGCCGGCGCTGCCTTGTGTGCGTGGAAAAAAACGACGTACACCAGGCAGCGCCGGCATAGGGGGATATGGAGCTTGGGCGCCAAAAAATGGGGCAAGTCAGGCTGAGGCAAATTTTTCGCCTCAACCCGATTTGCGCCATTTGTTTCGACTCCCAACCCCCATAGAAATGACTCCTATCTTAGCAAAGACAGGAGTCATGCCCCCTTGCCCAATGGCCATGCCCAGGGGACTTCTGTCCCCTGGGCATGGTCATTGGGCATAGTGGCATGTAGGGGGGCACAAATCAGGCCCCCCTATGCCACAATTTTTTTTTAAAAATATACTTACCGGAACTTACCTTAATGTCCCTTGGATGGGTCCCTCCAGCCTTGGGTGTCCTCCTGTGGTGGGCAAGGGTGACAGGTGGTGTCCCTGGGGGCATGGGAGGGCACCTCTGGGCTCCTTCCGAGCCCACAGGTCCCTTAACGCCTGCCTTGTCCAGGCGCTAAAAAACGGCGCAAAAGCGGCCGTATGTCATTTTTTTTGACCCGCCCACTCCCAGGCGTGAATTTTGCCCGGGAGTGTAAATACGGCGCACATGCCTCGGAGTCAATTTTTTAGACGGGAACGCCTACCTTGCATCTCATTAACGCAAAGTAGGTGTCCACGCAAAAAAATGACGCAAACTCCATGGACTTTGGCGCTAGACGCGTCTAATGCCAAAGTATAAATATGGAGTTAGTTTTGCGTCGGAATTGCGTAAAAAAAAAGGACACAATTCCGGCGCAAACAGAGTATAAATATGCCCCTGAGTCATTCGCTGGCATCAATTATGTTACCGCTGCTCTGAAGGTCAACAGCACACATGGCATACGTGGTAAACACGTAAGCAATACCAAATAGAGGGCTAAAGGTAAACACAAGCATGCCTTGCATTAATAGTTCGTGGTAACACTGGCAATCAGTATAAAATATCTGCATGTGCCCTTGGATTGCTAGAGTGATTACCATTGTCCAATTCAAGTATGGCATCATGGTTTCACACAAACCCATGGACATATCAACTTCCATTCACTACAGATCTGATACCAGGCTTGGAGTTCTGCGATGTAGAATAATGTTATGGCACAGCACGCATGGACTGCATAAACGTAACGCATATAAACTTCTCATGTTGGGTTGACTTTGGTCAAGCCTCTATGTAGAACACATTTATTTATTGCTGCTTTAAAGGTTCCAGTGAGTCTACTGGTTTGACAGCTTTCTTTCACACGTCCTATGAGCTCCTCATTCATTCAAGTCGTTGCATTCACCCTAATCTCTCCCCTTTCTCTGTGTCCCTAGATCTCGTCACCAGGCACATTAAAATGCTGATGAGTGCATGTCACCTAGACATGACACACACACACGGCCACTGGAGTGTTATTTTCGCCCCATATGCATCATGGGAAAAACTGAATATATGCTGGTACAATCTAGCAGATTCTAAGCATTTATTTTTATGTTACCTTTAACTTGAGTGAATATATTTGATTTTCTCTTTGTAACTTGCAACTGAAATAGAGTAACATTTGCAACAATGTCACTATAACGAAATATAGATTTTCTGAAGCAGAACGTTATTTCATAGTCTGTTTATTATTTCCATGGTGTCATAATATTATTTAAGGGAGATGGGCTCCTTTTCCAGTGTGATACTTTGGCTTTGACAAAGACAGAATTTCAAAAGAGTCAGCCTTTCATATAAACTTCACAATATTATCATTCCTGGGAGTGCAAGCATTTTGCATTCACTGTAATGCAAATTTGGTTTCAAATAAGCGAGTGGGTGCCTGGGCCTCAAGTTCCCTTTCCCTGAGATCCAGTTCTGCTTCCTCTTGGTCTGATGTCCCACTAGCTCTGGATGGGGCCCCAGCTGCTAGGGTTACAGTGAGTTAATCATCATCCTCTTCCTGGAGGATGGAGAGGACATCTTCTCTCTCCCTTCCTACCTCTGAAGCTTTCTCTGTCTCCTTCTGCGTTACCCAGGCTTCAAGGGACTTGACCATCACAGCCTTCCTAAGCTCTTCCTAAGGTTATTAGCAGCAGGTAATCCCCTCTTTCTGTACAACACCCTAAGCTCAGCTGCAATAAGTGTGGCTAGGCTAGCCAGATCAAGCTCCAAGGTCTCCTTTGAGTTTTGTGTCACTTGAAAACTCTTTGGCACCAATTGATCGGAACAATTCAGAAAAATCAAAAATGAAGTAATTAAAAAATTAGTTCAAATTAGAAAAATCAAAAACACTTTTGCTCTAGGTCAATTTAGAAGATTTAAAAACGTATTTCACTTAAAACTGTAGTGTGACTTCAAACACAAGAACTGGATCCCATCACTGCTACCCAAAATGTTGGAAAGTGAATTATTGGTAAGGGCAGTAAGCACCTACACTTAGAAATAGGCCACTAACCTACACTTAGGTCTAGTTAGGTCTCAATAAATTAAACCCAGCTCAACTCTGGTAGCTTGGCAACGAGCGGCAAGGCTTAACTTAGGAGACAAATGTGTAAAGCATTTAAAAATCATAAAACAGTAAATAAGTAAAACACAAAACACAATAAAAATCCAACACCAATTTATAAAAATAGATTATATTTTTTTCTTTAAAATGACACTAAAACGAATAAAATTCGATAAGGGGAACCGGAGATATGAATTTTTAAATTTGTTTTTTTGCACCAAGAAACAAAAAGTGTCAATCTGGTCATCTGGTCACACCTCGACCGGGACAAAGTCAAAGTTTAAGGCCGACCACGATGGAGTCCTGCTTGGCTACAGCAAGTGGCAGGCCTTGGTCAAAAGTTTACCTTCTGACTTAGTAGTTTTCTTGAATATTTTCTTCAGCGGGACGAAGTCGCCAGTCCGATCCAACCTCCCTGGAGCCTTTCCTCGGATACACATCACGGGAGCCCTCGATGAAGATTTCTAAGTTCGGACTTAGACGATTTTTTTAGATGAC
Organism: Pleurodeles waltl; assembly: GCF_031143425.1. Lineage (NCBI taxonomy): Eukaryota > Metazoa > Chordata > Amphibia > Caudata > Salamandridae > Pleurodeles > Pleurodeles waltl. The sequence goes on from NC_090438.1 coordinate 378,806,325, forward strand.
ATTTTTTTGACCAGGCCGAACCTGAATCTTGATCAGACGTCCCTGGAGCCCTCTTTGAATACACTGCTCAGGAGATCCCGTTCAACTTTCTACGTTCCAGCTTAGTCCCTTTTTGGAGATTTTCTTCAGTGGGACGAACCTGCAAGACGGGCCAGGTCACGGCAGAGGGAAGCCGGCTAGAGTTGCCGTGGCGGGTCAGTCCCTTTAGGAAGCTTTTCCAAAAAGTTCTCCAATCTTCTCCAAACTTCTGAATGTTCTTCCAGAAGGTCGTTTAAGGTTATTTTGAAGTCCACAGCTCACCTCAAGGTTCTAGAAGGTCTGAGTTGCTCCTTGAGGGTGCAGACTACAACCCCCAGAATGTACCTGGCTCAAACTCCAAAACAGCCACTGGACAGTGGTCAGCTGGTCAGTTTCTTCAGGATCTAAGGAAGGGGACTCTGGTTAGCAATTTTTCACCTGTGGCAAACAGGGAGTCCCTCCTTGAATGAGTTGAAGCCAGGCAAAGACCTTCTTGTGGTGGAGCCCAAGTGTGCAGCTGGTACAGTCCTTCAGAGTGCAGTGTCCAGGTGCAGGTCAGGGGTCCAGCAGGGCAGTCCTTCTTCTCTTGATGTTCTTCCTTGTAGGGATCTAGTAGGGATCTGAGGTGTGGGTGCAGCCCTGCCATATTTATCCTTGCTCCTGGGTGAAAAATAGGGGGGTCCTGGTTCTCCAATCAGTTGCAGGGTCCTCCCCCCTGCAATGACCACTTCCTGGGAAGTGTGGCAAAAATCAATCCCAGGGAGCAACATTCTTCAAAAATCCATCATGGCTGAAACTATTTTTAGAGGTTACATCTGGCTGAGCCCACCCACTGATGTGGCTAAAAATTCTAAACACACCTGTCTCCTGCCCTCTTCTAATCTAATCAAGACGGCACCTAATTGTCTGGGGTTGCACGGTATAAGGGAGGTGCTGGGTTGCTCCAAATGTCCATATCTGCCTTTGAAGACAAGTTTGGCAGCCCTCGCCCCTTCCTGCTTCCCTATCTTCTGAGGTAGTTCTCCTCCCCCAGGCACATACTTTGTGTTCAGCCCAGGCCACTTCACACCTCATTAAGTCAGCCTGGCCAGGCTGCCAGAGGCTGGCCAATCAGGGAAGGGCACCACAGAGCTGAAGTTGGCAACTTTTTAGGTTTAAAACTCTTTATCTGAACTAGTTACATTAAATCCAACAATTTTAAGTTGTGGGATTTATTTTAACAATTAGTTTGATACCAAACATGGTATCTGACACTTAAGGGGGCTTTGTTAATTAAAATAAAGCCTCCCCATTCTAGGAGGCCATTCACTACAGTGAGGGAAAAAAGAATTTGGCTATTTTACCTCACCAGGGCTTATAAATTATTTTTATAAGGTCCCTGCTTATAGTTACCTTACACCCAACCATAGGGGTATATAGGGCACACTTTAGGGGTGACCTATATGTAAAAATAGAGTAGTTTAGGACTTTGGAATTACTTCTAATTCGAAAGTCGAATTTACATTTAACTTTAATTTGAAAGCAGCCAGCTACCCTGGGCACCTCAGAAGTGCACCTATGTGTGCACTACCTATGCTGGGGTCCCTAAACTTACATGCACTACCATATGCTAGGGACATATAGGTAGGTTGACATAGACAATTATAATTAGCCTAATTTGCATACTCATTTTACAAAGACCACAGGCCCTGGGACTGGTTAGCAGTACCCAGGGCACCATCAGAGTCAGGAAAACACCAGCAAAAAGTGAAAAATGGGGGCATAAAGTTTGGGGGCCTCTGTAATCAGCCCTGTTTTCTTACAGTTTTCAGTTTGCCAATATCATTTATTTGTTTTTATATGTCTTTGTCCGTGCTTTCATAAATTGCAAATAGTGCAAAGGGAATGGGGAATTAAGGTCGGCGCATCCTACATTATTGATAGTCTCATTTTAAAGGTGTAGACACAGTGTAGTCCCTCCACCATGTCCATTAAAAAACTGGAGCGTGCATCTTGCTTTTCACTTCATCATATTTCCGGCGCCATATTTGTTGTAATTTCTGTAAAGTACAATGGAAGCAATGACACTCCTTTTGAGCATGTCTTTTCATATTCTTACAAAATGTTATACTTGATTTCAGTTTCGAGCATCTCATGGCAAAAATAAGATCATATAAAATGAGCATCAAACATTAATCATAAAACGTTCTTTTTGGAATATTTTTATATGATCAGATTTGTGACAACCAGGGACCATGTCTATTGTTATTTTCCTTTTGAAATGCGATAAAGTGCATTGTGCATTCTACAAGTCCATAATTAAGAAATTAGATAAATAATCAGCAATCATCCATATGTGAATAGCAAGACACCATATTGTTAATTCTCATATGTATATATATTGCGAATAGTATCCTATTTAAGGAAATCATAATTCACGGAATAGCTCCATGATTAAAATATATGAATTCACCATACAATCCCCCAAAAATGTTATAATTAAAAAATAAAATATGAAATTCAGTATGTGCACCCCTTGCAAATGCAGTTTAAAGATATTTAAATGTATCCAATCCAATACAGCTATTCATCATTTCTATTGGTGATCTCCTAATAATTTTTTTGGATAGTTTTTTCGATGGTTTTATGAAGACTTTTTCCAAAAACCACAATTGCTATTGAGCTAAAGTAGAAATTCACGTTCTGAAAGTGTATTCATAATTCAATTCATAATTGATTATTTTTCCCAGAATGGTGCTTTCTGGATATCCAGACTTCAGAATTAAGAAAATACAGCATTCCCCACTGTGGGGAGATGCTGCCAGTTTACCCAGCTATTTTATTAAGGTGACAAAAGCACCATTCTGGGTCAGACAGTGATACCAATATTCGACATCCAGCTGAGGCTTTAATAATTGCAACTTTTCACCATTCCCCAGGTCATTTTTTGCCCTGATGAGACCCTAGAATCTAGCATGAGGGTTGAAACGCCGTCGACACGTTAATCAAACAAGGCCTCTTTGATTATGTTTTGAATTATCAATCAATGTATTGACAAGCATACTTAGTAACTTAATAAGAGGCTGTCTTTGTGAGATACACCAAAGATCACAGAACTATAAGCAATTTCTTTATTGCTGTATGGTGTGGTGTCTCTTTTCTCACTTGGGGATCACTTATTTCAACTATCACTCTTTTTTTATTTTCCTAGAGTATGATTGTAAAAATGATTCACCATTACATGCTAATGCAGCTTCCAAAGCATGGAAAAACACGTTTTTCCCATATGTGTTGGTACTGTATTCACTGGAGTTTTTTTTAAAGATTCTAGACAGATGATTTTCATCCTCATTTAAGAATTTTTGTGTATGAGTTAACCAGTAGCAAGATTTTTCTGCTATAGTAAATGCATATAAAATGAGTTTCACATGGATATGTGTTTTGTGATAATTTTTCTGTAGGTAACGGTAGGATGTTCTGTTTCTGTATTTCTTAAAGTATCATCTTGCTGGAGTACCCTCCAGCTCCAATCCAGGATCCAGGCAGGTGGGGGGAGTTATAGTTACCTAGGGCACGAGTTATAGTTACTTGAGATAACTCTAACCATAAAAGGTGAATTTCTATGGTTGTGTACATTTAAAATGGGAGCCTAACTATAACGTCCCTGTAACCTTTGTTTTTTTCAGTGAATATATATGTTAGAAATCGGGTGTCTAATTTGCAGAGGTATGCATCCTTGTCCAAGTAGGGACCACAATCCTAGTCGGGGTAAGTCACAAAACAACCCAAATTAACTGTGCTCACCCTCTGGTAGCTTGGTACAGAGCAGGCAAGCTTAACTTAGAAGGCAATGTGTAAAGTATGTGTGCAAAACATCATACAGTAACACAGTGAAAACACCACAAAAATACACCACATAGGTTTAGAAAAATAGGTAATATTTATTTTGATAAAATACAATGAAAACCCACTGTACACAGGCAAAGTTATTAACTTTTAAAGAATAAATCCCAGTGAAGCGCTTAGAAACTCAATAGCTCCAACTGGAGCTATCAAGGCGTCATTGACTGAGTCGTTTCCCCAGGTACAGTACCTTTAAAAAAGGAGAAACAAAGATGTTGCACAGAGTCGTGAAGATGAGGAGTCGCTGGAGCCGGTGCAGCGTCAGTCCCTCTACGGCGTCCGGGGATGTGAGGCATCAGTTCTGTACTGCGAAGAGGGTCCGTCTGGCTGCAGGGGATGCTGGTGCAGCGTTGTTGGCAAGGCGTCAGTTCCTTGTGTCCCAGCGAGGTGGAAGAATCCAATCAGTCAAGACGTGAGTTGACTTCGCAGTGTTGCAATTACACTGAGTGATGTCAGAGACGTCATGGCAACATCGGACTTGCGTTGCAGCCCGTGGGTTTTGCATGCAGCGATGTCCACAGAGTGGGAGCAGGCATTGTTGAAGTTGTTCCTGTCGTCACTGAAGTCAGAAAACTACCTAAAAGCTAGTAGATGAAGTCTTTGCTGTCCCTGAGACTTCAGAACAGGAGGCAAGCTTAATCCAAGCCCTTGGAAACACTTTTGGGGAAGGCAGAGTCCTTCCAGCAAAGTCAGAGGCCAGCAGGGCAACAAGCAGGGCAGCAGTCCTTCTCAACAAAGCAATCCAGATAAGTCCTTTGGGCAGCCAAGCAGTTCCTCTGACAGACTGCAGGTGTGGATCCAGAAGTGTCTGATTTGCTGGGGTCAGAGACCCAATTTATATACTGAAAAATGCCTTTGAAGTAGGGGGAAATTCAAAGATTGGTTTTGAAGTGCACAAGTTCCCCTTTCATTCCTGTCCTGCCTCCACGGATCCCAGTGGGGGGTTATCAGTCCTTTGTGTGAGGGCAGGCCACTGGCCTTTGAAGTGTAAGAGAGAGCCCCTCCACCTTTCCTGCCCAGGGAGACCCATTCAGTATGCAGATGTGACTGAGGCCCTCATTCCTACTTCGGCGGAACCGCCACGCCAGAGGAAGTCTTTTGACTGCCGCCAAGGTGGTGGTGCAGACCGCCAAATAACAAGTGTGGCAGTTTGGCCTTTGCCAAACCGCCTTATTCCCGTTGCTACCTCCGGGGCGGCTGGACCCACCGGGCCGGAGATGAGCATCTCCGACCCGGCGGGCCACCAAATACTGCCGTTGGTATTCTGAGTCCCCGCTGCGCAAGGGATTCCGCGGCAGGAGCACCGCCGCTAAATCCCTGGCCAAAAGGCTACCGGCAACAGGAATTTGGATTCCTGTTGCCGGTAGATGACTCCCACTCCCAGTTGAGACCCTCCCACTCCCCCCGATCCCCATACTGCACCCCTCCCCCAAATACACACACGCACACCCTGACACACACACACGTACACACACACACTCACAACACCCTTACACACACGCACACACAAACACTCCCCTCCCACCCCCCATGCATTATACGCATACACACACTCACACACACCCATTCACACACCCTACCCTCCCTCCCCTTGCGGAGGACACTTACCTCGTCTGATGAGGTGCTCCGCCCTGAAGGGACGGGACCCGGCTCTCCCACCGCCGGCCCTGCACCGCCATCACAACACCGCCATGCCGTATTACAGGTTGTAATACGGCTGGCAGAGTCCTTTTGGTGGGGAGGGACGGGCTGTGGGCCCGCCTCTGCACCACCGACCACCAGCACGAATACTGGAGGGTTTCTGCCCAAATTGAGGTGGAAATCCTTCAGTACTCAGAACATGGTAGTTGGAGGACCGCCAGATCTGGCGGTCCTCTGGCGGCCGCGACTTCGGTAGTCTCACCAGAAGACCGCCAAAGTCGGAATGAGGGCCTGAGTGTCCTGTGTTTATAGCTGTCTGGGTGGAATGCACAAGGGGAGCTATGAACCAGCACATACCAGACATGGATTGGAGACAGCCAGTAAGGCACAGATGGCAGTTAGTGCAGAGAAATGCCTGGTTTCTAAAAGTGGCATTTCTAAAATAGCAATATTAATTTCAACTTTACCAGTAAGCAGGATTTTCTCTTACCATTTTGGCAATACTAAACATGACAGGGCCTCTCCTTGCAGATCAGAATTTACCACTCAAAAGTATATGAGGGTAATTCTAATGCTAGTCTACGGGAGGAGCAGGTCTCACAGAATTGGAAAATGACTATGAGTTTTTCACTACCAGGACATGTAAATCACATAGCTACATGTCCTGCCTTTTACCTGCATAGCACCCTGCCCTATGGGTTACCTAGGTCCTACCTTAGGAGTGACCTACATGTGGAAAAAGGGGAGTTTAAGGCTTGACAATTAGTTTTAAATGTCAGGTCGAAGTGGCAGTGAACTGCACACACACGCCTAGGAATTGGCAGGCCTGAGACATAGTTAAGGAGCTACTTATGTGGGTGCCACAATCAGTGCTGCAGGCCCACTAGTAGCATTTAATTTACAGGCCCTGGGCACATGTAGTGCACTTTACTAGGGACTTACAAGTAAAATAAATATGCCAAATGGGTATGAGCCAATGTTACCATGTTTTTAGGGAGAGAGAGCACATGTTCTTTAGCACTGGTTGGCAGTGGTAATGTGTCCAGGCTCCTAAAGCCAGCAAAAAGAAGGTCAGAAAAAGAAGAGGAGGAAGGCAAACAGTAGGCCATTTTACAACTCTATCTATCTATCTATCTATCTATCTATCTATCTATCTATCTATCTATCTATCCATCTATCTATGTATATATATATATTTATATATATATTTATATTATGTATATATATATATATATATATATACTATATATAGTCGGCGGGTAGTTATAGTTAGGTTTGTGTTTCCATAGGATTTTTTGGTTTGCTTATAACTTTAGCACCATCTGGTGGATCTTCACGAAACTTTTAAAAAAAACGCTCATTCACCTCAGCTCCATCGTAGAAAGTTTTGGGGTAATGTGTTATGCGGGGCCAAGAAAAAGAGGGGGGCCAAAATGCACTTCATCCATTCATTTTTCCTTAAGAAAAATAAGCAGCGATACAAACTACTGAACAGAATTACACCAAATTTGGCAGAAAGCTAGATTCTGGTCCAGAAATCATGCATTTTATTTGGTGTAATTCCGTTCACTATTTTTTGAGAAATTAAGGATAAAAAAAAGATATTTTGCACCACAGAGGATCCGCAGTGGATCAGTGATGGATCCACAAGCTCAACCACGCCTTGTGATTGGCTGGCCGCAACCAGCAGGAAAAGTTGCAGCCGCCATCTTATGACATGGGGAAAAATCAAGCCAAATAAGATATAAGGAAGATGGGTGAAGGCATCTTGACCCCCTGGTCCTCATGTGGGTGGATCAGAGGGGGTGCCAGAGAGACACCCCCTCCAGGTCAAATCTTTTAATACATTTTTGTTTAGGGTTCTGTGGATCCACAGATTCCCACAATGTGACACCACTGGGAATTTGCTGGGTAAATCATAAAAAAAATGGCTGCCTCCTACCACTGTGGTGGTGGCCACAGCCGCTGAGTCATTGGGGCTGTCTCCGCGGTGCCCAACATAAAATAAAGGTGTGGGTGCCCAGGGTGGGCACTAGGTTACAAAAAACATTTGAAAAAAAGGAATAATAAAATAGCAGGATAAGCTGCTTGTTTATCATTAACTGCTCCAGACAAAGAGCGCCCCATAATGTCTTGCAAGGGCCTTTTGGTAGTATATTTGTATCCTGGTAGAACCACCAAGCATGTTTTTTTAATGTTGTGGTCTGCTGGGTGTGCAAAAACATTAAAAAAAAGACATTGTAAGCCTCGTAAGTCATTAAATCCATAACCCCAAGAGAGCTTACCATATTTTTTAAAACACTACGATCTGGAGCTGTACGCTGTCTGGCTGGACTGCAGGGACCCTTTGTGATGGGTTCTGTGGTTGCATTTTGTGGGCTTAACATCTTAAATATGCAATACATATTGTTTTTTTTTGGATAAAGTGTTATTTACAAAAATAATGATAATCGCCTTTATTAAACATTGCAGTGCGTGAATTTATATAATATACATTTGATTACAGTTATTGCTGACTTCTTGACAAAGACAATATGTCTGCTTTATATTTTTGGTGTTAAAGTTAAGAATTGTAATAATATCTTATTTTACATTTAAAAAAAACTTAGGATTTCACTGAAGAAAAAAATTGGTCAAAGGGAAGTTATAGTTAGTTGAAAATGTCAGTTAAAACATACTGTTTTAAACAAACAAAACCACTGAGATTTACCAGTTATAGTTATCTCAAGTAACTGTAACTCACAACCTCGCCATGCACTGCTAATTACCTTACATATTACAACACTCGTGACATGCTCTATGGCATAATTGATAAAATCACTGCAAAATATTACATGGCATCATTGATCACAACACTGTTCATGTCGGGGGCGCAAGTTGTAGTTATAATAGAGCATGGCTTATAATTACTTGAGATAACTATAACTAGTCAGTTTTGTTTAAAACAGTATGGGCCAGATGTAGCAAAGGTTTTTACCCATTCTGTGTCTATACATATGGCCCTACGTTTCTACTCCTTTTCAACTAACTGTAACATAACCTTCGTGTTTTTCAGTGAGATATACATATATATATTCACAGTGGTGTGTGTGTGTGTGTGTGTGTATATATATATATATATATACACACACACACACACACACACACACATAAATACACACAGACATTACCTAGTGTCACCACTATGTTCCTATAGTTAAGTCAGCTGTTTTTGTGTTGCTAATAACTTTGTCACCACTTCACAAATGTCCACAAAACTTTCCAAAAAAGTGTTACTTTTTGAAGAGTTTGTGGATGGAAACGTTTGGGGTGATCCATCAAGTGGGGCTGAGAAAAAAGAGTGGTACCAAAATACAAAATCGACATGCATTTTGCACAGACTTATTTAGACAAGGTTACAGCAAAAACTGCTAAACGAAATTACAATAAATTTGGCAGAAAGCTAGATCTTGGTCCACAGACTGTGTTTTTGTGATCTGGTGTAAATCCATTTTTGAGAAATTAAGGTTGAAAAATAATTGTATATCTGGATGTTTGGGTCTCAAGAGTGTCAAGAGACTCTTGTGGGAGTGACAATTTAAAAATGGAGCAATCCTGTAGGAGTAAGCGCTGTGTTTGGCTGTCAGCAACGTGAGAATAATGTTGCTGGCAGCCATTACAGGACTCGGGGACTTAATCCCCATGTCCTGAACTTGATTAAAAAATACATAAGGGGAAAGGGTAGGGATACGCTGACCTCCTAGGCCCCATGGGGGGGACCCAAAGGGACTCCATCTGGGGCCAAAAAAAACACCAGAAATTGCTACAATCCTGCTGAACTCCCACAGGATCATTTAAAAAAATGGCATCTGGGGATGCTTTGTTTTAACAATAGGAGGGAGGTGCGTAGTCCCCATCCCCTAGCCTTTGTAGGCCCCAGAGGGCTCATGTGCAAGACTCAAAATTAATATATATGGGGAGGGGGAATGCACGGCTCCCCTCTCACAGCCATCAGAGGCCCCGGGGAGCCCAACCCTGCTGCTGAAAACATTTTAAATGGGGGGGCTTCTGGCTCTTCTCCCCGTGTCATCAAAGGCCCCAGGGAGCCCACCCTTGGGGCCGAATACATTGTACATGGGGAAGGAGGCACACAGCCCTTCTCTCCAAGTCTCTAAAGTACCCAGGGAGCCCATTCCTGGGGCCAAAATTCTTCAAAATGGGGAGGGGTCCATTTGTCCCCCCCCCCCCGGCTTGTAAATGCCTAGGGGAGCATACCCACTGGGGCAGATTACTTTAAAGGAGCCATTAAAGGCCTCAGGTACCCCATCCCCAGGACCAGCTTACATGCTACATCCTGAGGAGCCCACCCCCCGGGACATAGCAATGTCCGTGCCCACACCAGTGCCAGCTTAGCTGGAACATTTTTTTATCTCCTGCCAAGTGGGAGCAAACACAAAGTCTGATGGAAGCTTAAAACATGATCCAGCCATTTACGAGCAAACTTTTGATATGTTGCCCTGCCCAAACTGATGTGGACAGGGATACAGATTGTAATATTGTTCCTACCCGGAGGGATCAGCATCAGTAGTGGCTCCTTCCGGGAGGTAGCAATGCCTGTTCCCGTTGCATGCAGGGAGCTGACTGGTGCCTTGCTCCCCCATGGGTCCCAACGAGTATATGGTAACCACCCAGGGCAACCACTTTTAACAGTGCTGGGCCCTGGGGGATTGGGTCCCCGGGATCAGAAAAGGCTTGGGGAGGGCCACTGCATGCCTCCCGCTATAATTTTTGTAGTGGCCATGTGGGATGGGGTCCCAGGGCCTAATTTGGCTCAAGGAGGTGTGCCACATGGCCCCCTCCCCTTTAAACTTTATCAAAAAGGGCTCTGGGAAAGGGGTCCCTGGGGCTTAACGAGGCTCAAGGAGGGGTGCTGCGCAGTCCCCCTCCCCTTTCAATAAATAAATTACCCCTCCTCTCACTCCTCCTAACAAGGCTTGGGGGAGGCACCCGGCTCCCCTCCTGTCACGGTCTGCACGTCTCTTACAGCTGAAACTGCAGTACTCAGAAGGATGCCTGTTTTTTTACTGGTTCTGGATTGGCCAAGATAAGGGTGACCCCTTCCAGTAGCCACAGTACCGCTGACTAGAAAACACCAGGGCAGACCATACCCTTCAGAAGGAGTCCCAGAGGAAAAACCCAAATTATGGGAAAAAAACCTCTAACATAGGAACTCCTGAAAAAGAGGATAAAACAATAGAGAAAAGACAAAAATAGAAGTCAAATCCGCTAGGAAGAAGCAAGTAGGGTAAACTGGAGACAAGATAAAGGATCACTACCAGACAGAAGTGTCTGCAACCCAAGGAAAGAGGGAACTGCAGTGCTTATATACCATGCAGACTGGAAGTGACAAACAGGAAGAATGCACAACACCATCTTGGATTGGGAAAAGCCACATAGAAATGAATGGGAAGAAAAGCCAAGTAGAAAAGGAAAGAAACAATGCATGCTGAGAAAGACAACTACTGAGAGAAGAAGACAGTATGGCTACCCAAGAAGAAAGAAGATAAGCAGAAAGAAGAAAAAAGAAGAAAAGAAAAGGACCCAAGTGAAGGTAAGTGAGAAAAGGGAAATCAGGGAGGCTGCCAGGGGCTGCAGCGCTCCCTGGAGCCTGAAATGAGACTCCCGGGCCGCACTGGGAGAAAACGCCAGGCAAGGACATAAAAAAGGGCCCTGGCAGGTCCGGCGTCCCAAAATGCGGACCGCCTGCCCGACCGCGGCCCAAAAAAGAGTCATCAGTGATGTAAATGATGTCAGGGAGCATGACGTGAGTGATGTAATATGTGTGGTCATAAGTAGTGCATGGGGGCGCAAGTTATAGTTAGCTCTTCTAACCATAAGTGGTGAATTTCTGTTTTTCGTAGATCAAAACCTTAATGTTGTCACTGACATACTGCCCTAACTATAACATTACTAAATATATATATATATAACCTACTTGCAGTCACCTTGTTTCTATCGAAAAAAACAGTTTTATGCTTGCCTACATCTTTGGCGCCGCTTGACAAATCTTCACGAAATATTCCCCAAAAATTTGACAGTCATGCGAGCTGCTGTCTGGAAAATTGTGGGTTGATCTGTCAACCGGGGGCTGAGATAAAGGGGGGGTGAAGTTCAGAGCTTTTCCAGTGTTAATTCCTGTAGGATCAATTGAACAAAGATAGCGCAAAAACCACTGGATTGAATTACATCGATTTTGGCAGAAAGGTAGCACTTGGTCCAGAAAGAGCCCTTTTTCTTATTTGGTGTAAATCCGTTCAGTAGTTTTTAAGAAATTCAATGAAATCCAACTCTGTATCTGGATTTGCAACCACTCACAATTTCGTGCAGAGATCAGATTCGCTGATAACACTTAAACAACAGAAATGTTGTCAGCCATCTTGGGACACAGCTTCAGCGTGCAGGAAACAGAGATGAAATGCTTCAGCAAGCACAGAGCTGGTCTCAAAGCAGCTCCATGCTGGCTGGAGCAAATGGCACTGCAGGGGAAGCCTCAAGGTTTCCCCTGTAGTGCCAGGTAGCATGTTAGGGTATTTTCTTACAATTTAAAAACAATCAATAAAATAAGAAGTAGGGACTGTGGGGAGCCCTTCAGGACTCCCTCACAGTCCCAGAAAGCCCATACAGTGCTTAAAAACATTTTTTAAAACCCAATGCCCATAACTCAGTGTGAAGGTCACATATCTTCACACGAGCTTTGGGGATTGGAGTCAGCTGGACTTAGTTCCTTTTTTTAAATGAAAAAATATTTTATTTAAAATAATTGTATTTTTTTATTTCAAATTGAACACAAATATCTCATTCTAACTATACAAGATATTAAAGCCTAAAAAACTCTGGCGGTCATTACAACATTGGCGGTAAAAGGCCCTTACTGCCGTGCAGAAGACCACCAACACACCGCAGCGGCAGCGGAATTCCACCACATCTATTATTATGACCCACATCTCGGAATCCGCCAAAAGTCAGACACCCACACAAGTCCGCCACACCAAAGGTCAGTGATAAACTGGCGAAAACAAAACCGACACCGTCACGGCAACAGAAATACGCCCACACTATCACGACACACGAATCCACGCAGCGGTCTTTCAACCGCGGTATTCCATTGGCGGTACACACCGCTGCGCTTAAAATACACACACTCTTACAAAACACAGCCACATTGGATAATTCAAAATACACACACCTGATACACATACACACACCACTCCCACACACCCATTACAATATAAAACACACACCCACATCACCCACAAACCCCGACTACCAAACATTCAGAAAGAGGGCCAGAGAGAGACAGCACCAGCAAGAACAACAGCATCCACAGGCACACAACACCATCACCCACACAACTTCCACGCACCTCACACAACACACCACTACATATCACCACACTTATCACCACACACTCCACCCCACACATCACCTACACCACCCCATGGCACAGCAAATACACCCCAGGTTCTCGGAGGAGGAGCTCAGGGTCATGGTGGAGGAAATCGTCCGGGTAGAGCCACAGCTATTCGGAGCACAGGTGCAGCACACCTCCATAGCTAGGAAGATGGAGCTATGGCGAAGAATAGTGGACAGGGTCAACGCAGTGGGACAACACCCAAGAAATCGGGAGGACATCAGGAAGAGGTGGAACGACCTACGGGGGAAGGTGCGTTCCATGGTCTCAAGACACCACCTGGCGGTTCAGTGGACTGGCGGCGGACCCCCACCTCCTCCCCCACAACTAACAACATGGGAGGAGCAGGTCTTGGCGATTCTGCATCCTGAGGGCCTCGCAGTAGTAGGTGGAGGAATGGACTCTGGTAAGACAAAGCTTTACTATTACATCCCCCACCCTACCTGCGTGCTATCACATACCTCCACCCTCACCCCCAGCACCCCTACTCCTCACATATGTCCCAACATCACAAACCACACATCCCAACACCAAGCCCTGCATGCAACAACAAAGCATGGACACCCATCACCAAAGCATGCCCACTGCACATACCCATAAACCCCCCTAAACCATCATCACACTAGCTCACACACAGGAATACTAGCACTGGGGTACACGGTCACCCACCCATTGCACACCATTACACACACAGATTTAATAAACATCCTTTTATACTCCTGCAGGACCCCTACCCAAAGTCACCGGACAGGAGGGTCCACATATGTCCACACCACCAACAGAAGACGCACACAGTGATGACAGCACCTCTGTCCAACTGGATCTAGATGACCAGCCCGGACCATCGGGGACCTCGGGGCAGTCGGTTCCCCTCACACAGGCACAGGCCACCACAGACCTTCCCCCCTCTGGAAACAAATGCACAGCACCCACCCAGCGGGCCCATACCTCCGTCCCCAGGACACATCAATCAGCTGTGTGTCCACCACTACAGGGAACCCATGATAACCCACCACCCCAACAACAACAGGGACCTGGAGTCAGTGGTAGTGGGCACACGGTCCAGGGGACGGAGGCCCAGGAACACAGGGGAACTGGGAGGGCTGCTGTGCGACAGGGGACGGACAGGCCAAGGAAACCCACTCTCCACGAGGCCCTCTCCTCCATCATGGGAGCCTACCACCACTCCCAGGAGACGATGGCAATGGTACTGGCCAAGTTTCAGGAGACCCAGCGCATGCAGGAGGAACAGTATATGGGCTTCAAGGAGGCACTCAGAACCATCAGCTCCACCGTAGGGGTGCTGAAGGAAGTACTCAACACCAGGAGGGACACTGTGGCACTACAAGGGGCCCCTGACACTAGCATGGACGATGAACTGCCCACCACCTCTGCCGGCACTAGTGGACAGGACGCCCCGCCACAGGACCACCACACCAGCACCCCACCCCCTGCAGACGGAGAACCACCCCGCAAACGGTCCCTGAGATCCAGGACAAAGACAGAGCACAATGCCAAGACCCCCGCCAAGAAATGAGACCACCCTGATTGTCATCCTACTGTCCCACTTTGTCACCCTGTCAATAATTAAACTGCCCCAGCTCCACTTCCTATGCCCATATGGGCAATGCACCTGTGAGACTAATAGACTGGACTCTGCCATGGACACTCCTCCGCCATCACCCCTCACCATTTAACTACCCCCTCCAATATTGAGCTTTTAAATAAACACACCTAAAGCACAAAATGATCTGGAGTCTGTCTGTGATTTTGAAATAGTGTATTAGCAATTACAGTGACAAAATGTTTTTTAAATAGTAACGACAACATACCTATGTCACACAGCTCTAGTCCATGAGGAATCTAAGCAGATGTCACACAGTGGGACCCACATCTGTGAAATCGTAAGGGAAAGTGACAACTCAGTGACCATTCACTGGGTGAAAACGACAGACAGTAGAGAGGTAGTAGTGTCAAAGTACATGTAGTAGGCAGGTTTGTATTCCTACCTGTGTCTCACTGGAAATATTGCAGGATCACTGAGTCCCTGTTGTGCATGTCTTCTTCCTCTGCTTCCTCCTCATCACTGTCCACAGGCTCCACAGCTGCAACAACACCGCCATCTGGACCATCCTCCTGCAGAAAAGGTACCTGGCGTCGCAAAGCCAAGTTGTGAAGCATACAGCAGGCCACGATGATCTGGCACACCTTCTTTGGTGAGTAGAATAGGGATCCACCTGTCATATGGAGGCACCTGAACCTGGCCTTCAGGAGGCCGAAGGTCCGCTCGATCACCCTCCTAGTTCGCCCATGGGCCTCATTGTAGCATTCCTCTGCCCTTGTCCTGGGATTCCTCACTGGGGTCAGTAGCCATGACAGGTTGGGGTAACCAGAGTCACCTGCAAATGGCGAGGGGCAACTGTTAGACACACACTAACCTGCAGGGATAACCCCAGACCCAGACAACCATTCCCACTGACTTGCTTCCAGGTGCTCACCTAATAGCCACACACAGTGCTTCTGGAGTTGACCCATCACATAAGGGATGCTGCTATTCCGCAGGATGTAGGCGTCATGCACTGAGCCAGGGAACATGGATTCACATGGGAGATGTACTGGTCTGCCAAACATACCATCTGTACATTCATAGAATGATAACTCTTCCGGTTTCTGTACACCTGTTCACTCCTGTACGGGGGGACCAAAGCCACATGGGTCCCATCAATGGCACCTATGATGTTGGGGATATGTCCCTGGGCATAGAAATCACCTTTCACTGTAGGCAAATCCTCCACCTGAGGGAAAATTATGTAGCTCCGCATGTGTTTCAGAAGGGCAGGCAACACTCTGGACAATACGTTGGAAAACATAGGCTGGGACATTCCTGATGCCATGGCCACAGTTGTTTGAAATGACCCACTTGCAAGGAAATGGAGCACTGATAGCACCTGCACTTGAGGGGGAATTCCTGTGGGATGGCGGATTGCTGACATCAGGTCTGGCTCCAACTGGGTACACAGTTTCTGGATTGTGGCACGGTCAAACCTGTAAGTGATAATCAAATTTCTTTCCTCCATTGTCGACAGGTCCACCAGCGGTCGGTACACCGGAGGATGCCGCCATCTCCTCACATGTCCCAGCGGACGGTGCCTATGAAGGACAACAGCGAGTACAGAGTCAAACAACTCAGAGGTATGTACCCACAGTTTACCCAGAACACCAATCATACATAAAAGGTGGCCTGTATGGGTGTTGAGTCTAGGCCTAGGTATGTGTGACGCAGTTGAAAATGAAGCCATGTTTTTCCCTGAAATGGCGGCTGCCTGACCTCTAAAGTGGGACAATGGGATGTGAGGTAACTGCGCTGGCGTTGTACACTGTCGCGGTAGGCGGTCGAAGACCGCGGCGCAATGCTGCATTGGTTAATATTGGACCCTATGGGTCCCAGGAGCCAATGACGATGTACGCCGGCGGTGACGGTAGGCACCGCCGCGGACGTGACTGCCATTTTCTATCTGTTCAATAACTCGATACCTGATCTTCGACAGGAGAGGACCTACACTGCAAGTGCTGCTGTGACCTCGGTCTGAAAGAGACAATGGCTCGTGCGTCTGGGGAAAGGGCCCCTGCCTTCACATCAGAGGAGTTGGAGAAGCTCGTGGATGGGGTCCTCCCCCAGTACACGCTACTCTACGGTCCTCCAGACAAACAGGTAAGTACACAGGGAGCATGTTGTATGGGCTATGCCTGTGTGGAGAGGGCTGGATGTAAGAAGGAAGTTGGGAGAGTGCTGCGTGCATGAAAGACGGTGAATGCATGTGCCACATGGCAAGGGTAGGGATGGGGGCCAATCACTTTGACGGTGCAGTTGGTAATGACTTCTCTTCTTCCCTGTACATTTCATGTAGGTCAGCGCCCACCAGAAGAAAGATATTTGGCATGCCATCGCCAAGGACGTCCAGACCCTGGGGGTCTACCACAGACAGAGCACCCACTGCCGGAAAAGATGGGAGGACATTCGCCGCTGGAGTAAGAAGACGGCGGAGGCTCAGCTGGGGATGGCCTCCCAACGTGGGAGGGGTGCCCGTCGCACCATGACCCCCCTGATGTTCAGGATCCTGGCGGTGGCCTACCTGGAGTTGGATGGGCGCTTGAGGGCATCACAGCAGACACAAGGGGGTGAGTACACTCTCATTCTGCTGTCTTTGCGCGCAGTGGAGTTGTCTGGGTGGGGGAGGAGGGCTGTGGGTTTCCCTAGGCCAGGGCGAGTTCCGTAGGCAAGGCCCCTACGTAAGGCAGGCCATGTGGCACCCCAGCCCACTTATGTAGAGTGCCAAGTACAGCTATTCATGCCCCTGTGTCATCTATGTGTGCAGATGTCGTCCATAGCCTTGTAGGCCATTTCCCAGGAATTGAACAGTGGAGCCCAAGAGCGCGGCGTTACTACAGGGGGCTTCTGTGTCTGTCGTGTCCGCCAACGGTAGCGGTAATCCATGCACTCAACATGTCTTTCTTCTGTCGGCCCCCCCCTTTTTGTGGTCTCCGTGATCTTGTGTGCATTAGCATCATCAGGCAGAGGAGCAGTGGCACCAAAGCAGGAGGGAGCCGCATCCCACATGGCCCTGGAGGGCGAGACTACGGACTCGGAATTTACCAGTGGGACGGAGGGCGAGGGGAGCTCCACGGCGGGGACAGGAGCTGAGACCAGTGACACAGACTCGTCCTCTGATGGTTGCTCCCTTGTGGTGGCGGCAACATCTGTGCCCCCCCATCTACAGGTACAGCCGCCACCCCCCCTACCAGCACCACCCTCCCAGCAGCCCCTCAGCCTTCGCCCCGTGCCCGCTCACCCAGGAGGGTGGGCATCACCTTCGCCCCAGGCACCTCAGGCCCTGCCCCAGTCACCCCTGCTGCCCTCAGTGAGGAGGCCATTGACCTCCTCAAGTCCCTCACTGTTGGGCAGTCTACCATTTTGAATGCCATCCAGGGTGTAGAAAGGAAGTTGCAACAAACTAATGCATTCCTGGAGGGCATTCATTCTGGTCGGGCGGCTTTTCAAACTCTGGCCTCAGCACTGATGACAGCCATTGTCCCCGTCTCTAGCCTCCCCCCTCCAACTTCCTCCACCCAGACCCAACCCCCTGTACCTCTGCCTATCCCAAGCACACCATCAGACCAGCCTGCACACACCTCAAAACACAAGGGAAGCTCAGGCAAACATAAGCACCACACATCCCACAGGCACTCAGGCAAGCAACACACACATGCAGACACACCAACATCCACTGCCTCCACTGTGTCCCCCTCCTCGTCATCTCCCTCCTCCCTCCCAGTCTCGTCTACACTCACACCTGCATGCACTACCTTTACAGCCACTACGTCCCTCACCAGCACACCCACCAGCACACCCCGCTCACGTTCAGTCACCACCCCCACTACCATTCACACGTCCCCTGTGTCCTCTCCCAGTGTGTCTGTGACACCCCCTCCCAAGATACACAAACGCAGGCACACACCCACCCAACAGCCATCCACCTCACGACAGCCTCCAGCGCATGCACCTTCACCCAAAGTCACCAAACGTACACCTCCTACTACCACCACCTCTTCCTCCACTCCCAAACCCCCTCCAGCTACCCATCCCAGTGTGTCCCAAAAACTTTTCCTGTCCACCCTTGACCTTTTTCCCAAACCTCCCCCACCCCGTCCATCTCATAGGTCCCGAAGTAGCACCTCAGCCAAAACATCTCCGGGACCAGTGGTGCCTGTAGTCACCGGTATGTGGAGTGCACCGGCCACCAGGACAGCCAGTGTAGCACGGAGCCACAGCACAGACAGTCCCCCACCTGTGAAGCATCATAAGTTGGCCAGTGCCCGGCGGGAGAGGGGGAAGACTCCAGCCACCAAAGCCGCTCCCAGGGGACCCGTTGGGAGTGTGGAGTCAGCTGTGACACCTTCCAAGGTGGGGAAGGGCCACAAGAAACCCGGACAGTCTGGGAAGAGCTGCACGGCGGAGAAGACCGCCATCATCCCCGCTGCCCAGGAGGCCACCACCAGCCCCAGCCCAGCTGCCCAGGAGGCCACCGCCAGCCCCAGCCCAGCTGCCCAGGAGGCCACCGCCAGCCCCAGCCCAGCTGCCCAGGAGGCCACCGCCAGCCCCAGCAAAGCTGCCTAGGAGGCCACCGCCAGCCCCAGCCCAGCTGCCCAGGAGGCCAGCCCCAGCACAGCTGCCCAGGAGGCCACCGCCAGCCCCAGCACAGTTGCCCAGGAGGCCACCGCCAGCCCCAGCACAGCAGCCCAGCAGGCCACCGCCAGCCCCAGCACAGCTGCCCAGTAGGCCACCGCCAGCACCAACCCCGCTGGGCCATAAAGGACCGCCAGCAAAAGCCCCGCTGGGCCATGAAGGACCGCCAGCACCAGCCCCGCTGGGCCATGAAGGACCGCCAGCACAAGCCCCGCTGAACAGGGCACCACCAACTCAAGCACCGCTGAACAGGGCACCGCCAACTCGAGCACCGCTGAACAGGGCACCGCCAACTCAAGCACCGCTGAACAGGGCACCACCGTCTCAAGCACCGCTAGCCCATGAGCGGCAGTGGCAATGACGCAACTGGGTCCGTCACAGGGTGAGTGATGCACTCTGGGCACCAGTCCCCCTCCAGAACCAGTGGAGAGATCCATCCACTACCTCTGTCCTTCACAGGGTTAAGCACTCTGGGCACCAGTCCTCCTCCAGAACCAGTGGAGACATCCATCCACTACCTCTGTCCTTCACAGGATGATGCACTCTGGGCCCAGTCCCCCTCCAGAACCAATGGAGACATCCATCCACTACCTCTGTCCTAAACAGGATGAAGCACTCTGGGCACCATGCCCCCTCCAGAACCAGTGGAGACTGTTATCCACATGAGAGACTGTGGCTTTGCACTCCCCAGGATTGGACAGTAGGCAAACCACCCACTGTTGAGACTTGAGAAACTGTGGCTTTGCACTCCCCAAGATTGAACAGTGGGCAAACCACCCACTGTAGAGACTTGAGAGACTGTGGCTTTGCACTCCCCAGGATTGAACAGTGGGCAAACCACCCACTGTAGAGACTTGAGAGACTGTGGCTTTGCACTCCCCAGGATTGAACAGTGAGCAAACCACCCACTGTAGAGACTTGAGAGACTGTGGCTTTGCACTCCCCAGGATTGAACAGTGGGCAACCCACCCATTTGTGAGACTTGAGAGACTGTGGCTTTGCACTCCCCAGGATGGAACAGTGGGCATGTGGCCCCCTCGTGGATTTGGCGTCGTGCACTGAAGCGGCTGAGGTGCCCCCCCTTTCCCTCCCCCTGAGGTGCCTGTTTTCTTGCTGTCTGATGCCCCTGCAGTGTTCTCTCCGTCATGGTCGGGGATCTTGTGTGGGCTTCGCCCATACCGTGTGGTCCCAGTGTTCCACGGACTTTCTTTGTGCAGTACCTGGACTACTATGCCTGGTATATAGTTTGTACATGGTGTATATATATATATTTCTGCCTACTTTTTTGTAATATATTCCGATGGTTACACTCATTTTCTTTGGTCTTTGCATTCTTCCAGGGGGGTTTTCTGGGGTGTAACTGTGATGTATTGATGTGCATTAGTGTGTGTGTTGTAGTGGGTGAGGGTGGGGGTGTTGCGTGTGTGTGTCCCTGTTTTTTGCCTCCCCCCCTCCCCTGTGTCGTAGGTGCAGTACTCACCGTGGTCTTCGCCGCCGGCGTTCGTGCTCCTGGTAGAGGAGCAGGAAGACTATCGCAGGTAGGATTTGGAGTTCCGGTTCCATGGTGTCCTCGTTCCTCGTGCAGTGTGTAGAGGTGAGCGTTTTCCCTTCGAAATTCCTGTTTTCACTGTGTTTTTATCTGCAGTGAATCCGCCCCGGAAAAGGTGGCGGATTGGCCTGTCATAATAGTGTGGGCGGTACATTGTCTCCTGCCTGTCTGTTGGCGGTGACCGCCACGCTGTTTGCTTGTACCGCCGTGGCGGTCGGAGTGTTAAAGTGGCTGTCTTTGTTGGCGGTTTCCGCCACGGTCGTAATTGCTATTTTTTTACCGCCGGCCTGTTGGCGGTCTTACCGCCGCTTTAACACCGTCCGCCAGGGTTGTAATGACCACCTTTATCTCTTTCCCTCCCACTTTCTTTCTCTCCTCTCCTTTAATTTCTCCCACCCAGACACTTATGCACCCATTCACACTCACTCAGATAATCACGCACCCACTCACAGACCCCTGCACACTCTGACGCACCCACTAAAACACTGATGTACGCACTCTCACAACCAGACAGACAATCTGATAGCCACTCTCACCTCCAGATACACCATCTCACTATTCTGACACCCAGAGAGGCTGCGGCCAAAGGCCAGTGTACAGCATGTAGTTTAGTGGTTAGGGGTGGTCAGATGCAGGGTCTGGCTGCCGGCCTGGTCTTGGGGGCAACTGCCCTTGAGCTCGGGGGAAGCCCGTAGGGTGAAGTTTGGGTGCTTATAGGGGTTTGGACTCAGGCTCAGACATCTTCACTCAAACATAATAGTCCAGACCTAGAACTTAATCCCTTTGGTATATACTTGAGGTACCAAAAACCTCTATGAAGTCTCACACTACCTTTCATACACCAAAACAGGTTTATCCCGTTGCACCTCTGTAATGTGAATCACTTCTCAGTCCCCAGCGTCAGGTCCTTGCTTTGCACAAATGCATGCACAGAGGTACCACGGGATAAACCTATTTTGGTTATGTTTATGAATGGGGGTGTGAGATGTCATAGAGGTTTTTGGTACCTCAAGTATATAATGAAGGGATCAAGTTCAAGGTTTGGACCATTGATATTGAGGAATCATTGCTGTGGCTTTGGATTGGGCACCACTCAGTGAGATATATTACGTAACAATCTATTATGGCCGCAACACCTTGGTATGCTGAAGACCTCAAGGGAGGCACTGAAAAATGGGCAGATGAACAGTGTGTATCGCTATGGGGGTTTTGGAAAAATGATGTCTCAGCGGGTGCCATGAGACACTGTTCTCCTTTTTCCCTTACAGCAGGGATCCAGTGGATCGGAATATACTAAGCCTGTCCACATAGACCCGCATATGTGAAGTGTACAAGGAAACCCCTGGTATTAGTGTGATGGTATGAAATACATATGATACATATTGGCCCTCATTATGAACCTGGTGGTGAGTTCCGCTCACCGCCACGCTGAAGGCTGCCAACTTACCACAGCGGTGGTGGATATCCATTCACCATATTATGACACACACACCCCAATCAGACAGAATTCAGCCACAGACACAAATCTGCCAGACCAAAGGTCAGTGATAAGCTGGCAGTTCCAAAACCCACACCGTTACGCCAACAGAACAACTCCCATCACATTATGACCCACGAATCACCACAGCGGACATTCAACGGTGGTAAACCATTGGCGGTACATACCACAGCATTCACAATTCACACCCACAGACAAAACAACACCACATTGGACAATTCAAATAACACACACCTGACACCCATACGCACACCACACACCCACACCACTATAAAACACACACCCACATTGCCCACAACCCTTTATGAATACAAAGCATTGGCACGAGCCTGACACCAAGACCACTGACACAACTACATACACACACCACATACACCCATACATCCCTCACGCACCCCACTTCACACACCCCAGCACATTACCCAACACACCCTCACCAACACACATCACATAACACCCATAACACCACAAAGGCACCCCCGTTTAACTGAGGAGCTAAGGGTCATGTTGGAGGAAATCGTCAGGGTAGAGCCACAGCTGTTTGGAGCACAGGTGCAGTAGATATCAATAGCAAGGAAGATGGAGCTATGGCGGAGAATCATGGACAGGGTCAATGCTGTGGGACAGCACCCAAGAACAAGGGACGGCATCAGGAAGAGGTGGAATGAACTACGGGGGAAGGTACGTTCCATAGCAAAACACCAGCTCGCTATACAGAGGACTGGCGGTGGACCCCCACCTCCTCCCCCACAACTCCCAGCATGGGAGGAGCAAGTCTTGGCAATACTGCATCCTGAGGGCCTGGCCGGAGTCGGAGGAGGACTGGACTCTGGTAAGTCAACTTACAACAATTATCACCCCCCATGCCTGCATGCCATCACATACCCTCACTCTCACTCCATCCCACACACTCCACCATCACATCTCACTAATCCCAGTGCCAATGCCAATGACAATGCATGGACACCCCTCACAGCCCTGCATGGACACTCATCACTAAAGCATGCACAGCATAGAGAAGTAACAATCCCACCATACACCAACATACACAAGTAAAAGCTGGCAGGGCAACACCAACCATAGAGGGGAAGCCAGGGATGTACACTATGTCATACACATTAACCATAACATATAATTTACATCCCCACAGGTAACCCAGCCAATGTCACCGGGGAGGAGGGGCCAGCACTATCCCGTACCCCAACAGAAGAGGCCCACAGTGATGACAGTAACTCTGGTCTTCAGGGTCTGGACAATCTACCTGGCCCATCAGGCACCATTGGACAGCCGGTTCCACAAGCTCAGTCACAGACCACCACAGAGCCTCCCCTATCAGTATCCAATACCACAGCACCCACCCAGCGTCCCCAAACCTCTGTCCCCAGGACACTTCAATCAGCAGTGTGCCCAACTGTACAGGGACCCCAGGCCACACCTCACACACAAGACAATCATGGACCTGGGGTCAGTTGCAGTGGGCACATGGTTCAGGGGATAGAGGTACAGGCCACCAGGGATACTGGGAGGACTGCTGTGCGCCAGGGGGAGGACAGGACCAGGGAACCGCCTCTCCAGGAGGCACTCTCCGAGATCTTGGGAGCCTATCAACATTCCCAGGACACGATGGGCCAGATCCTAGACAACGTGCAGGAGAACAGGCGGCTGCAAGAGGGACAGTACCAGGGGATCAGGGAGGACTTGCAGGCCATCAACAACACCCTGATCTCCATAGCAGGGGTGCTGGCAGACATGGCCAACATTACGAGGGAGGCAGTGTCACACCAGCGGGCCCCTGCCAGTAGCAAGTCATTTGAACAGCCTTCCACTTACGCTGCCGCTAGTGGCCAGGAGGCCACGCCACAGGACTACAGGCCACCGGCACCCCTTCCTCTGTAGAAGGTGAACCACCCCGCAAACTTTCCCTGTGATACAGACAGAAGCCAGAGACACTTGCAAAGACCCCCGCCAGGAAATGAGACTCTCCTGATTGTCCCCCTTGTGTCCCACTCAGTCACCCTGTCCACCTTGAACTGCCATTGCTCCCCTTCCTATGTCCCCTTGGACAATGCACCTGTACTACGAACAGACTGGAGCAATCACCTGGACTTTCCTCCATCATCACCCCATCCCATTGCACTTCCCCTCTATATATTAGCACTTCAGTAAACACCCTTTGATAAAAATCGATTTTGAGTATGTCATGTATTTCAAATATGGATTGATTGAAACAGGTACAACCATTGCAAATGAACTGTACATAGAATGAGCATAGAATTAATGACTTGTAGCTGGCTCTTGTGATCACACCAGGAGTATTTGTCAAATCACCAACAACCTGCAAAATGAATAGCCGGAGGGAACAGTAAGTGGGCATAGAAGTGGAAAATACCAGCATGCCAATACCACACAGAATGCAACCAAAGACATTGAAATGTAAAGTTGCACTGTCTCACCTGTGTGTCATTGGAAGTACTGACGGATTACAGATGTTCTGTTGCCCTCATCCTCATCTTCTGCCTCCTCATTGTCCACAGGGCGTCTGAGGGCCAGGTTGTGCAACATGCAGCATGCCACCACTATCTGGCAGACCTTCTTTGGTGAGTAGCACAGGGATCCACCTGTTAGATGGAGGCACAGAAAGCTGGCCTTCAGGAGGCCAAAGGTCCTTTCTATGATCCTTCTGGTTCGGCCATGTGCCTCATTACAACGTTCTTTTGCCATTGTCCTGGCATTCCTCACAGGGGTCAGCAGCCATGATAGGTTTGGGTAGCCACAATTCACGTGCAAATATTGAGGCACAATATTTAGTCACACACTATCCTATATGGCCAACACCATAGCCATACACCAACATATACTGGGTGGGAACCAGGGCTCACCTATTAGCCACACCCTGTGCCTCTGTAGTTGGGCCATCACATTTGGGATGCTGCTACTCCTCGGGAGAAAGGCATCATGCACCGACCCAGAATACTTAGCATTGATGTGGAAGATATACTGGTCCGCCAAGCACACCATCTGCACATTCATAGAGTGGAAACTCTTACGATTACTGAACACCTGTTCATTCTGGCGGGGGGGAGGGACAAATGTAATATATGTTCCGTCAATCGCCCCAGTTAGATTGGGGATATGTCCCATTGCATAAAACTCCACCTTCACAGTGGCCAAATCCTGAACATGGGGAATGCAATGTAGCTGCACATGTGTTTTATCAGGGCAGACAACACTCTTGTCAGCTCTATCGAGAACACTGGCTGTGACATTCCTGCTGCCAAGCCCACTGTCACTTGGAAAGAATCAGTTTCCATGAAATGGAGAGCGGATAACACTTGCACAAGAGGGGGGATCCCATGGGATGACGGATAGCAGATATCAGATCAGGCTCCAATTGGGCACACAGCTCTGTGATTGTGGCCCTGTCCAGTCTCGAGGTGAGTATTATGTGCCTGTCCTCCAGTGTAGCCAAATCCACCAGGGGTCTGTATACGGGGGTATGTCTCCATCTCCTATTCATCTGCAGCAGTAGGAATCTAGGGGACAAAAGAGTGAGGAAGCTGTCACAAACTGAACAATGGAGCCACAACAGTAGTCTGCAATCTGTAAACATGTAATGGGTCAGTGTGATTTGTCCAGTATCTGCCTATTTCTTCTGTGACGTAGCATTATTCCATTGGCCTGCCCCCTCCCTGAAATGGCATCTGCCTGTCCTGTGTGGAGGGACAGGTAGAAGTGAGGTAATGCCGCAGACGTTCTGCGCCGTGGCCGGAGGCGGTCGGGAACTGCTGTGCAATTCATCATTGGTTAAAATTGGGCCCTATGGGGTACAGTGGCCAATGGTGATCTACGCCGGTGGTGACGGTATTCACCGCCGCGGACGTGACCGCCATTTTCTATCTGATTCCTCGCTTGTTTCCTGACCTTCCATAGGAGAGGACCTACACTGCATGTGCTGCTGTGAACTGTGTCTGGAACCTACCATGGCCCGTTTGACCGGGGAAAGGGCCACAGCCTTCACTTCAGAGGAGTTGGACGACTGGTGGATAGGGTCCTACCCCAATACGGACTGCTGTATGGGACTCCAGACCAACAGGTGAGTACATTGTGTGCACGATGCATGTGGCATGAATGTATGGAGGTGTGTGTGAAGGCATTGTGTAAGGGGTGAGGGATTTCCTCTTGGCTGGCTACACATTGAGTGCTGGGCTATGTGTGTGCCAATAGTGATGGAAACAGATATGGTGGGCCATTCCTGCTACAGGCTGGACTGTTTGTCTAATGGTGTTCTCCTGTCTGTATTGCCTCTGCAGGGCTCATCAAAAGAAGGGTATATGGCGTGCTATCGCCAAGGAGGTGTGGACCCTGGGGGTCTATGGCAAGCAAAGCACCCACTGATGGAAACGGTGGGAGGACCTGAGATGCTGGGAACGGAAGACCACGGAGGCCCAGCTGGGGATGACCATTCAACAAGGAAGGGGTGCCCTTCAAACCCTGACCCCCCCTGATAGCCCAAATAGGCCATACTGGCGGTGGCCTATCCAGAGCTGGATGGGCGCTTGAGGGCATCACAGCTGCCACAAGGGGGTGAGTACAGTGGCCATCATTGAAGGAAACGGCTGGAGGGGTGGTATCCGGGTGGTGGGTGGGTGTCAGTGGGTGCCCCTAGGCCAGGCCAGACATAGCAGCGTAGGTCCTCTGGTGGCTAAGAGTCTGAAGGGGAAATACTTCCTACCAAGCTTGTAAGCATCCACTACTGGTCAGGGCTGCGTGGGTCCCAGGTGTGCTGCAGTTGGCGGTGTGTGCTCCTCCTCATGCCTTGGTGGCTAGCAATATCACTGGTAGTGCAATGCATAGTATGTAGGCCTGTTCCCTGTGTGTGAGGGTGCTGTGTACGCCAACGATGATGTTGGGGCAGTCATTTGTCTCTCTCCCCCCCTTTCTTGTTTTGTCATCCTGTATTTATGTGCATTAGCATCATCTGGCAGAGGAGCAGAAGCACCGGCGATGGAGGGAGCTGCATCCCATAGGACCCAGGAGGCAGAGTCCACCGATGCTGATGGCACCAGTGGGACGGAGGGCGAGGAGAGCACAACGGCGGAGACTGGAGGGGACAATACACACTCAGATACCTCCTCCGATTGGAGCTCCCTATACTAGCACCGCCCTCCCAGCAGCCCCTCAGCGAGTTGCCCGTGCCCGCTCACCCAGGAGGGTGGGAATCTCCTTCGCCCCAGGTGCCTCAGACCCTGCCCCAGTGAGCCCTGCTGCACTGAGTGAGGAGGCTATTGACCTCCTGAGATCCATCTCTGTAGGGCAATCAATCATTGTGACTGCCATCCAGGGGCTGGCAGCCCAGATGCAGCAATCTAATGCATTCCTGGAGGGCATTCACAATGGATTGGCGGCCCAACAGAGATCGATCCAGGCTCTGGCCTCCTCTCTGATGGCAGCCATTGTCTATTTTTCAACCGTCCCCCCCTCCAACTTCCACTTCTCAGTCCCATTCTCCTCAACCCCAACTTATCCCAAGCACACAGCCATACGAGTATGCACACAGGACAACACCCAAGAGTGTTGCAGGCAAACACAAGCACCACACTTCATCCCACAAGCACTCACACAAATACCATTCAGTTGCAGACCCAACAACATCCACTATTTCCACAGTCTCCACCTCCTCCTCCACCTCCCACCCAGTTACGTCCACACTCACACCTTCATGCACTACATCATCATCCACTACCTGCATCATCACCACACCAAGCAGATCACACACCTCACTGGCAGACACCTCCACCACATCCATGCACACGTCCCCTGTGTCCTCTCCCACCGAGTCTGTCCCCCCCAAAGTACACAAACGCAAGCACTCAGACACCCACCTCACAACATCATAAAACCCATGCACCTGCACCCAAAACCAGCAGACAAACACCTCCAACAACCACTCCCTCATCCTCCACTCCCATTTCTTCTCCCTCTTCCCACCCCAATGTTCCTAATAAGCTTTTCCTTTCCACCATTGACCTCTTCCCTACCCCCTGTCCTGCACGTATGACCAGGGTATCAAGAGCCCAGCCAAGCACCTCAGCCAAACAGTCCACGGGCCCAGTTTCATCAGCACCTACTCGTGGTGGAAAGGATTCCAGGCCACAAATACTGAAGGGGAAGGAGCCTGCACCAGCCAGCAAAAAGGTGAAGGACCCTGCACCAGCCAGCAAAAAGGAGAAGGAGCCTGCACCAGCCAGCAAAAAGGGGAAGGAGCCTGCACCAGCCAGCAAAAAAGGGGAAGGAGCCTGCACCAGCAGCTGTCACAGAGCCCTCACTGCTAGCTGTGGTTGTGCAGCCGTCAGTGAGTGCAGGGGCTGAGCAGGAGTCTCCGACAACCACCACCACCACAGTGCAGCCATCGGAGGGTGCAGGGGCTGAGCAGGAGCCTCCCACAACCACCACCACACCAGTGCAGCCATCGGAGGGTGCAGGGGCTGAGCAGAAGCCTCCCACTACCACCACCACCACAGTGCAGCCATCGGAGGGTGCAGGGGCTGAGCAGGAGCCTCACACTACCACCACCACCACAGTGCAGCCATCGGAGGGTGCAGGGGCTGAGCAGGAGCCTCCCACTACCACCACCACCACCACCACAGTGCAGCCATCGGAGGGTGCGGGGGCTGAGCAGGAGCCTCCCACAACCACCACCACCACAGTGCAGCCATCGGAGGGTGCAGGGGCTGAGCAGGAGCCTCCCACAACCACCACCACAGTGCTGCTTTCACCGCCGGCGGACGCCATATGATCTAGCCTCCAGGTGCTGCTGTGCAGCCTGCCCTCACCAGAACCAGTGGGCATGTCACCCACTTCAGAGACTGTGACCTTGCACCCCCCAGGACCAAGCAATGGGCATGTTGCCCCCTCCATAACAAGTGGGCAAGTCACCCACTCGAGAGACTGTGGCCTTGCACTCCCCAGGACCAAGCAATGGGCATGTTGCCCCCTCCAGGACCAGTGGGCAAGTCACCCACTTTGTACTCTGTGACCTTGCACTCCCCTGGACCAAGCACAGGATATGTTGCCCCCTCCAGAACCAGTGGGCAAGTCTCCCACTTCAGAGACTGTGGCCTTGCACTCCCCTGGACCAAGCACAGGACATGTTGCCCCCTCCAGAACCAGTGGGCAAGTCTCCCACTTCAGAGACTGTGGCCTTGCACTTCCCAGGACCAAGCCCAGGGCATGTTGCCCCCTCCAGAACCAGTGGGCAAGTCACCCACTTCAGAGACTGTGGCCTTGCATGCCCCAGGACCAAGCACAGGGCATGTTGCCCCCTCCAGAACCAGTGGGCAAGTCACCTACTCGATAGACTGTGGCCTTGCACTCCCTAGGACCAAGCACAGGGCATTTTGCCCCCTCCAGAACTAGTGGTCTTGTTTCTGCATCCAGATGAGGTGCCCCCAACCCCCTGAGGTGCCTGCTTATTTGCCGACTGATGCCCCTGCAGTGTTCTCTCCGTATTGGTGCTGGGAACGAATGGGGCCTTGAACTTTACCCTGTGGCCATGTGGCCCTTGTGAACTGAGGATTGGACAGTGTCCCTTTTTTGTACATTTGTACATATCTATTGCATTGCCAAATTGAATATTTATTTTGATGTTGATCTTATTACAATCACTTTAGTCAATTCCTGTTGTCCTTGCATTACTCCGCCTATTTACGGGAATACATTGTTTTTATGGTGCAGCTGGATGTGTGTATGGTGTGTTAGTCTGGGGTGTGTATGGTGTGTGTGTGTGTGTCACGCTCGTTTTCCTCCCCCCCTTCCTTGTGTGCTAGGCAACTGTACTTACCATCGTCGGCTTTGCCGGCGTTGATACTCGTGGTGGAGCATAACATAGAAGATCATCAGAGAGATTTGCAGTTCTGGTTCCATGGTGGCGTGGTTCTTCCCTGTGTCTCCAATGGTGAGTCCTTTCACTTCTGAGCTCTGTTTCCGCCAGCCTTTTGATGGCGTTGGTACCGCCCCGGAAAAGGTGGCAGTTTGGCATGTCATAATATGGTGGGGGGTACTTTGTCTTCCGCCTGGCTGTAGGCGGCTACTGCCGTGGTGACTGTTGTTTCCGCCCTGTCAGTCAGTGTGGTACATTGACTGTCTTTCGGAGATGTCACTGCCATGGTCATAATTTGCAGTAGTTACCGCCAGCCTGTTGGTGGTATTACTGCCACTTTATCACCGACCGGCCAGGGTCCTAATGAGGGCCATTATGTTTTCCTCCAATTACCTTTGTGTTGGTACGTTTGTTTGTTTTGTGTCTCCCAAAATCAGTGTGGGACTATAAAGGGCAACTTCCCTTTCCTTGACCAGGAAGCTGGCACCCATAAAAATCTAGGGTAAGGGAGTTTTTCTCTCTGGGATAAATATAAAGTTATAAATCTAGAAATATTAATACCTTAACACTAGTAGTATCATAGCAGCAAGTAGAGTAACATGCATTACCAGGGATTTGTTTTTTTGCATGTGCTGGGTCTCCTATCACAAGTGTTTTCAGTGGGGTGCATTATTACTTTGATCACACAGTGAAGGCCTAGGTGAAGTAAACTATCAGAAAAGGTTTTTGATATGGGTGTATTTTTTATCCCTGTTGGTGGAATATGAACTGGTTGTAGAATTTTCGGGTAGGACTAACCTGCACTTATTTTCTATCCCCTTCACTAAAAGTACAATATAGGGCAGAATAGCCATCAAGGGACTACAGGGATCCTTGGCCCTGAACAATCCCCCAGACCCGCTAGAGCTAGAGATTGAGAGCTTGAACATGTTGGCCTCTTATTGGATGGTGTGAGCCGTATTCCTCAAATAACCATCCCTTTTGTTTCTAAGATTACATGAGATCCCCATTTAATAAAGGTGACACACTGGGGAACTACAAGGTATTTGTAACCTATCAATCTAGATCTCAGTCTTATCCAGTATTTTTTTTTACTTAAGAACACCCTCTTGCTCTGAATCCATCAAGAGCTCGAGTCCGCCCTGGTGGTATTATCCTACTAGGGTGGGGAGAGGTAGCCGGTGATGAAGCATGACACTATTAGGTGTGTGAGGCTTCGTCTTCGTAAGGAAAGACCTTTATTGAATAAGGATACCTGGACAGGGACCCCACGACTCACCTCAGAGGTGTTTTTTCCCAACTATGGGGAGGTATGAGAAACTGGAGTTGGTTTTTCTACCTATGACAGTCACACTTGGTTGTGATATTTAACAGTAGCAGTGGGACACTAAGAACAGTACAACTAGGACAAGCCCTGGACTGTTGTAACACAAGCAGCCAGGAAATATAACGGGTGTAGTTCCAAAACTTGAGACAGTGTTGTGCAAAGAACAATTGTTACGATTGTGAAGGGGTACAGTTCAGACTAATAACACAAAGAACATCACCACCGATTACTCTTTGATTTTCTAATGTGCAGAAGACGTAGTGCACAGTAATATTTGAACGGTACTGCACATCTGTACGGTTATCTCTTGGTAGTTTTTCATGTTTTAGCATTTTAAACATTTACTAATGAAAGGAAGTCCTAATTCTGCTTTCAAGTATGATGGCCCAAAGTGGGCAGAGCTTGGTGTGAAATTGAGGTTTGTATGAAAATATCTTGCTTGCCTTTGAAAATTAGTTCAAGGTTACTCTGGAAGGAAACTGGGGCAGTGGAACAGACACACAAAGTAAACAAGGTTACCGAGATAACAAGATAGCAAGATAGGGACAGGACATTTTATTGCATCAGCTCAGGTTTCTGGCATGTTTTGTTCATTCTAGTGTTGATATGAAAATCCGGTAATGTATTGCAACATTTTCATTAGAGGAAATGTACCAGGAGCACAAGAGGTCTGTGTATTTATTGTTGGCGCAAATAGACAATTAATTCCTGCCCTCTGCTTCCGACCTCTGTGGTCCGCAATACCAGCATTTACTCTGACATATTGTGAGTTAATATATATACAAAAGATGCTAAAAACAAGCGCACAGATTTCTTTTGCGCCCTTACAGTGCTTAAAACAGGATCATGACAGGACCTAAAGCTTTAACAATTTAATGTGACCATGTTTAATCAGACGCATCAGCTCCTCTCCGTCCCATCTTCATATAAACATTTTGGCCTAATTTAGAAAGCCTTTAATGTACTTAAGCTCACATTTATGGCTGCAAATGAATCAATGTACCCCTTGCTGCTAATAAAAAAGAATACCAATGAGGTTGTTTAATTGCTGCATAATTGTGAACAATTACTGTGTACAATTATTGTTTAAGAAATCGCACGCAGGTTCCAAACACCAGGGACCCATTTAACAAAACTTAAAAATTAAAGGTACCATATTAAAATAACGTTCAGTGCACAATTCTTATTTGGGGTGGTTGATTACCACCTCAAGGAATAATCACAACATAGGTCAGGGTGAACCCACAAAGTCACGAACTTAGACTGAGCTCAACCCCCTGGTAGCTATGGTACAGAGCAGTCATGTTTAACTTTGGGCAATATGTGAAGTATTTATGCAGTACCAAAATTGTGATAAAGACAAAATGCAAAACAACCTAGATCCCAAACCAAAATAGAAAAATAAGAGTGAAATGTAAGAAACAAAATGACATCAAGATGAGAAACTTCAAATAAGGAGAATTAGAGATATTTATTTTTAAAGTTAAAGTGCCAATGGAAGTCTATGGTCTTGGTAGACTAGGTACAATTTCAGGCTGACTGCGAATGGAGCGTGGGTCAGGCACACCAACCAAGTTTGTCCCAGTCAAAGATTTTACCTTCTAAGGGCCTGATTTAGACATTGACAGTAACAATCTCGCCATCGACTTTTCAGCCGTAAACCCACCCACCATTGCGACTGTCCACCTGCCGTATTTAGATGTTGGGGGTCCCACAGACAAAAGACCGCATTGGAACCACCGTCTCTGCCAAGAAACATCGGCCGTGTCGATGTCAGGAAAGGGAAACAGGAATGCTGGTGGGACCGCAGCCAGCTTCCCCGCCATGCAAATTTAGATGTGCCCTACTAGCAAGGAAAAAGTGGCAGTCCAAACAGCACTCCTTAGTTGGCGGAATGGGGGAAGGGGGTGAAAACAGTACCTTTTTACCACAAACAACCCCCACCCCCTGTTTTTGCCCAGCCACAAGTCGACAACACCTGCCCTCACTGATGCCACTAGCCCACGGAGAAAACATGACCACCCCCCGGTCGACAGACTACAAGGTAGGGACACTGCATTGCCATGGTATGTTGGGTAGGCACTGTGTGGGAGGTGGGGACCACTGGAGGCATATGCATGTCACAGTAATTTTTTAATCCCTGCAACATGCATATGTCGGGGACACGAGTGGGTCAGACATGGGTGGGGACACATGGGTACACAACACATATCGCACACATATCCAACAGCCATTATGGTGCCAGTATTCATTGGCAAAACATGAATTTTCTACATGCCCCACTTTCAAATATATGCACCCTAGCTTATGGGCTAGAAGGCTTACACAGACGTGACATACGAATATTTAGAACGGAGGTTTTTACCTGAAAAAAAGTTATTTTAACAGGTTACACTGCAGCCAGGCTTCATGGGGTAGGCCTGAAGCTTTGTTTTCTTTTGTCACACTAGTGAATCCCACAATAAGTGTTGCAGTCCTTAGGTGACAGTTAACTTTTAATATTAGGGGTATATTACCACACCATATACTTTTACCTTATAAAAAAGTTAATTACGCTAATCAGGGACAGCAGTGCCCCAATTTGCAGAGTCTAAAAACCTGCAATGAAATAGGGTCCAAAAAAAGGTGAAAAACTGGGGGGGAGCAACAAAGAAAAGGTGGAATCCCTACAGTGATGTGGTTTGCCTTGAAAGTATGTGAATTTCCACAAATGTCTAAGATTGTGGGTATTCACAAATTCCTTTCCAGCTCCTTCCCACCCTGGATATGGTCAGAGATTTACTCCAGCAGTGGGTGAGTTAACTGTCTTTCCAGGGTGATTGGACTACCCCTAAAAGTTGTGAGGGTGTAGGAGAAAAGGTATTTCCATGGCAAAAAATTAGCCCCTGTGGAGAAAAAAAGGAAGAATGGTCATTTGCACATGGAGCTGCATGACCACAGAGCAACATTGTACACTATGTAAAATCACACAGTGGGAAAATAGCAGCGGTAAAAGTACATGGCTCAGTCAGTAATACGCCTGGAAAGCTGTGACTATGTATACTACTGCTCAGGTTTGTGAAGAGAGGAAAAGGGTACATCTGAACTAGTGTGGAGTTCAGATTTACTATTCGTTTCCTAAATCAGGCCCTGTCAGTCTTATTGAGTAGCTGCCTGTAGAGTTTCCTCCTCAATTCAGATATTTGCTTCCCATCTACTGTTCCGGAAACTCTGGTTTCAGAAAGGCAGTAGTTGGCCCAATTTATAAAGAATGCTGGTAAATGTATACTTTTATATGTACTTCTACGCACCAGTATATATATATATATATATATATATATATATATATATATATACACAAGTTTTTGTGACTCATGAGAGGCGATGCCTTAAATATGTATTTATGGTCCTCTCCTCTGAATAAGGTTGGTGAATGGCATGTCACACTCAAATTTGCATGTACTGTTTATGCCATGCTGTTTTTCATGTAATTACAAACAAAGGCATTTACCATACCAGAGCACAAGGGGTTAAAGTGAGATTAAATCATAACAAGCAGGCCTTGTGAATATAGCCTCACTGGTTTCATCTGTGAAGGAATGCTAGAATGGAATCTGTATGGCATTTGGAAGTGTTTTCTAATGTTAGTGATGTTCTAGGATGCTAATAAACAGCAACGTATTTGACCATTGCATTTAAGCAGTAAAAATTAGAATCTTTGTTCATCAGAACCCTCTTTTCAAATAACATCAGTTATTGGGTCAAAGTGTTTGGCACTTCATAAAACAAATATCCATTGTGAGAACCTGGGTTGTTGGTTGACTAGGGTATGAGCCCTGGTCAAGCAACTGCCACAATCAATTGCAGGGTAAACCACATAATGTCACTAAATAAACCTGGGTACCATGGCACAGAAAGCAGCCAGGCCAACCTAGAGGCAATAATTAAAGTATTTGTGCAGCACACTAACAGAAATAAAGTGAAAACAAAACACAATAAAAATCCCACACCAGTTTAAAAAATAGCAGAAGTTTAATAATTTGACACCAAAATGACACAAATTAAATCAGTAGACCTCAGTTCTGAAATTTGACCAACGGTCCAGGACTGGTGGGACTCCACTTAGGGGTTCATGGCCCACTCAGGCTTAGTTCAGGTGCTGATTCAAGGTGAAAGCCGTTTGTGTCCCCTTGGCTCTGAAGAGAAGGTCAGCAAACTTGCCATTGGAGTCACACTGGTAGTTATGAGTTCAGGTGAAGATGCAGGACTCAACAGCACCCCCTTCCAACCCAAGGACATTTAATACAAATAAGCAATTTTGCACTGAAAACATCATTATATCACTGAGGTGACGCAGCATCAGCTATTGGTCACCTCTAAATTGCCATTAGGGAGGAAAGAGGCCATATGGCAGACCATTGTGGACAAGGTCAAACGTGTGGCAGAAGTGAAGAGGACAGTGATCGATTGTAAAAAGCGCTGGCACGACTGCAAGCGCACGGCAAAAGAGAAACTGGCCAACAACCATAAGGCAGCATTGTAGGCCAGAGGTGGAAGTCCAGCGCTCCAGGAACACCTCGATGAGCTGGAGGAGATGGTGGCAGCTGTCATCCCTGAGGGGTTGGTGACAGGAGTCCTGGGACAGGACACTGTGGCCTACGATGAGCAACAAGACCCACAGGGTAAGTCACAGCAAGGGGCAATGTGGCAACTAGGGTATGTTGTTGAGGTTGAGGCAGCTTTGTGCCAGCTCTACACCACACTGTCTGCAGGCCAAAGGGTAGTATGCTGGCATATCTATGGTTAAACCGCAAAGAAATGTAATGTCACTGACCACCAACAATTTGCACAGCCCAGTCCAGATCTGTCACCATACTCCCTGCAATGTGTGAAGTGCAGCATCAGTCCACGTTTACCTTTATTTGTATTCTGGCACTTGCAGAGCAATCAACAAAAGTACTCACCACAACTACAACTCCCAGAATACAAAGAAGAGAATTTGGACTAGAGCAACACACCAAGCATGCATACTCCTACCTAGCACAACCTGACTATGACAACACAGGCCACCTTGCACCATGTAGCTACTTAGTTCTACTTTAGCCCATGCACACTAATCTAAAATGGAAATCCGAAGAATGGAATGGCTGTGTCACAGGAGAAACACCTCATCTTAGAGGGGGGGCAGATGTGGGCTATGGGAGGTATCAACACATAGGGGCATGGCAAGAGACATGTCTATAGTACCCTGCATAAAACTACCATGCACCCAGCTGACCTGGCAAGCAGGGTGAGTGCACACAGGTGTCAGCTGCCATGGAAGGGACAACAGGAACTCCTCATAAATAAT
This sequence comes from Pleurodeles waltl, assembly GCF_031143425.1. Lineage (NCBI taxonomy): Eukaryota > Metazoa > Chordata > Amphibia > Caudata > Salamandridae > Pleurodeles > Pleurodeles waltl. The sequence goes on from NC_090438.1 coordinate 378,843,142, forward strand.
CAATCTGACTGGGTGGGTGGGGGAACGCAAGACATGCACACCACAGGACCGTGTGTGTACAAACTAATGATAATGTTTGGGCCTGGAGGATTACTGCTACTGCTGTGCATCGCAAGGGCTGACTGTGCAAGTAAAACTGCCATTTGATCTGAATGGGGCACCTGTGCATACTGGGGAGGTGCGAATGGACATACTTCCTGCAATGTAGCCACACAAATACACATGCACTGCTGGGGCTGACTGTGCAACGTTGGGTCATTGGGGGACTACAACCTACATGTGATGTGGACCTGGGGGAAGATGGACCATGTGCCAGAAGGGAGTATGATGCAACATTGTCTGAGGGTGCCATATGTAAAATTTAGAGGCAGTCAAAAAGGGACCTGGCAAGGGATACCAATTACCACATACCCATCACAAAATACAGGAGTCACGGAAGCACCCAAGCTGAAGTGGGTGGGCCTAGTGATATGGGAATCATATGTAGGTTCTCCCCCATATCTGCAGCACTACTACCATGTGGGGGATGCCATACCCATAATTTTCAATAATAAGGCAACATGTAGCAAAATTGGATATGGTCATGCATAATCCATGTGTCGTAGGCATGTGAGAATGAATGCATTATCTGGGTAGCATCACTGTGTGACACACCCTTGTACCAGGCACAAAAGTGGATGATCAGAGGAGGCATGTACACATACAATGTCGTGGCCTGGGTCACGACATGTGTGGCACTCTGCAGAGAAACAACTCTGAGTGTGATGAACTGGAGGGGCATGTTAGTGATTGTTATCTACCCACTAGGACAGGGCCCGTCCCCTCAGAGTATGGACACACTGCTTATGAGAACAATGGAGAGAGACTGTCATCAGTAACTGAAATACTGTGAAGCTTGGCATCAATGCCCATGCCTAACAGGTGTATAACACATCACTGTTAAACTGAAAGTGCTACATCTGAATCCTTGAATGTCAATCTGAATATTTATGTTAACATCTTACAGAGATCACCATTAACAGTTCTTTATCTCATTGCAGAGGATGAATCCATACCTCCTGGCCAGCTGACTGTCCTGGACTTCACCGACGATGTGGATGATGAGCTGCAAACCATTAACCCGGACACCCTCCAGCAAATCATGGGCACCATCACTGGTTGCAGGGAGGCTTGACAGCATTGCAGGGTCTCCAGATGGTCCACCCATCATCCAACAGACACCACCTGCCAGCCCACCCAGAGCCCTGGACTCCCAGGACCCACAACTAACTTTTCAATATGCTGCGGTAGGAGTCCAGCAGGAGCTGGCAGATCACGTGCGGGAGGGGATGGAGACCATGGCGGACACCCTAGAGGCAGTCCATAGGTGCCTCAGTCCAAATAAGGACAACTCCTTTGCCATATGAGGGACCTATTCTCTACTCCGTAGCCTCCAACATTCCTGGGCTGACATCGCTGGTGTCATGAGGCAGAGGCATGAGCAAATGCCCTGCCAAAATGGCACCAGTGGAGCTGCCAACAAGATGCAGACAATCTGAAATGTCTTGAAGTCCATGGAGCAGAAGCAGGACTCCCTCAGTGCCACCATGGGTGCCTAACACTGTGATGCTGCTGTTGTGGTAACTCACACCACCGGTGGCTGGTCTAACCATGGATAGCAGCAAACAAACAACATTGCTGTGACAAGCAAATTATGTAAGTGTGAGTGTGTGAGGGGCAGGCATCAGTGTGTGAGATAAAAAGTCTTTGGATTATGGTGAGTGCAATAATAACATCATCCCACCAATGCATGTCCCGTAATTTACCTACACCAAGCAACTGTATGTGAATACCTGTGTTGGGCTGTGTACCCACTCACATCTACATTGTCACGTACACTGCTCAACAATGTTTGCAGATAGCTCATGTGTTTCCATGGCCAACCTGACAGGTGCCTGTTGATAGGGAAATCACCTAGACACACATGTAGCCAAATACTGCTAGCAAAGAAAAAGGCATGTACTTAACATTACCTGAGCAGATATGGTAACTCCTACACAGTAGATCATGATGGAGACTTATATATAGCAAACAACAAAATGTAATAAAACCTGCAATTTGTGTAACTAACACTACCTAACCTACAGAAAACTAACTCATCCTAACCTAACCTAGACTACTTTATACTAAACACTACCTACAACTATCTTAACTTAACCTACCTTACTGTATGCATTTAACACTACATGATAAACATCAACCCCTCACACCCCTTAAAACTAAATATGCTGACAAAGACAACAGTAACTATAGCTATAAATAAACTAAATAAACATTAAGGCTTAAACAAACATATATATATGTTTGTATTTTTTAAAATGTTTCTTTTTTTGTATTTTTTCCATAAACACATCACTTACACATCAACCCCCCACCCACTAAAACGCTTAATAAAAACAAACCCCTAAAAATGAACCCACCCCCTACTAAAAACTACAAACTAAGAAAACTATCCTATGCTGCACTAACTTACCTAAACTATGCTATCTAAAACCACTTACTATAAAACCACTATGTACAAGAGGAAGGGAAGAAAGGGCCCTCGTGACTCATCCTGCCAGCATCTCTGGACTGCCTGCTTTATCTCCTGCTAGAGGATGAACATATTGTCCATCTTAAACTCCAGGGTGGCAACACGAAATTTTGGCTCTGAGATTTCCTGCTGCATGTCCTGCTCAAGGTCTTGTGTGAGTCCTTGCGTTGTATGTTGGGAGACAGGTCGCTGTGTGTGGCTGCTGGTGGAGGTGAATGGTTCCACTCCTGCAGACACACCTTTGCCTGCTCCCCAAACCTTGCTGGTGTTAGGCCTTTTCACCCTTGGTACACCCTGTGAGAATGCTCCCCATGTCCCCGATGCCTTCTCCTTCTCAAAAGGTTTTTGCCATTTTTCTATATGCCCTTTGGACTTTACAGATGTTCCAGTAACGATCTTTCCATATCTGGTGCTGCTTTTTTTGGTCCGGGGTCATGATCCCTGTTTAATCATAAAAAAAGCATGTCATACAAAGGGTAACTTGGTAAATGATCAACAACCATGATACATTAATCCTATCTTCAAACATCACATGTTGCAGTTTCCATATCCCAAATATATCTTGGAGGTCAAAGTGAATAAAACATCCGCCTAATATCTATCATCTCCCATATTACTATGTTCAAGGTACAAAGGCTAAGCAAATGGTGCATAATTGCCATGCAGTCTTGGAACATCTAGGCACGATCATGTCAGCATTGAGTATGCTTAGGAACAATGCTGTTTTGTGACCATGGTATGGTACACAGTTCATGGTGTATTGATCATCAGTGTATTTTCTGCATCCTGCTATGCCCTTGATTCAATTGGCATTAGCCAAAGTAAGATGGGAAAGAACTGCAAATTACATGTATAGTGTCACAACATTGGGTGCCTGACATGGCAAGGACACTTATCTGGACACATTGCTACATATAATTGACATGTGCCAGGTATCCCTATATAAGAATGGCGCGTGGATAGCTCACTCCCATCACACAGATATGTACGAAATAACTCCTATATGACCTCCTGTTAGTGCATGGTGGGCTGTGTTACAACTTTTTACATACTCCCAAAGTAACTGCGTGTGTCCAACTATGCAGGCTATTGCCTGTACATACATATCAGATATTCATGTCATCTTACTGCACACCAGCACTTAGCACAACCATTTGATGGTTTGGGTCATGCATGCTCTACATCTCATCTGCACAGGGATCTTAGCATGTCAATGGCTAATGCTGTACATAGTATGATCCTGTTTGTGGTACATTTTGGAGGCTATCATGGCCAGCAGTATCTGAAGATGTATTGGGTATTGGCATGTCGTATGACTATGCTGTGCAGACATCCCTCTGGTCCAGCATACATTGTCATATCTGTGAAGATGACAGGGGATAGCACTGTTGATACATCCAACATAGAGTATGGAGCATCGCACAACATGAGTGGGCACTTCAATTGCATTCCAAAGTGTAGAATGATGACATCTGTCATGCTACACCCAGGGCCTTATTCACAAGTCCCTCAGTCCCAGACGAACATCATTTTTTTGTGAGGGCCATGTGGCATACACAGTAGGAATATATTTTGCAAACTAAATGATGCCACCATGCATGGCTTATCGTGACCCTGTAATTATGGCACCTAGTCTTACTGTCATTGCTGTGTTGTGAATCACCCTCTCTGTGTGGGCTAACCATACACATTGGACATATATTACACTGTGAGCAACAATAGCATTTCTGTGCACCTAAAATGCATTTGTTAGGTATACCATCCCCTGCCATGTTCTCCTATGAATCCACTACCATATATGTTCACAGATCCTGGCACTGTGGTCATTACTCTTTGGTCATACCAGCAAACATGTGACCCCTCAGTGATAGCAATCATATCCGTCTTGACATTAGTCAGAGGAAACTGCACATCCAAAACAACCTCTACCTTCCTGTCCACATTTATAAGTAACACATGGAGTTTGATTTGGAATAGATTTACATTGAACATGCCATTTCACAAAGCAGCCAACATCACACACAATCCTTTCACTACCCTTTTAGCATGCAAGATGACACTCACTGGTAGCAGGGGTCACTGAAGCTCTCCACCTCTCCAGCAATATAAGGCTTGGGTCCACTTGCAAGACATAACATGAGACATTGCACTGTGATTGTAGAACACATACACCGTGGTCAAATATTGAACATTAAACATGAATTGCAAATGGCCATGTAACCCTTCTGGTTGTAACAACTACAATAGCTCATTTGACCTGCCTCAATGTTACACATTGGTAAGGCAGGCTGACATGTACACACATATGATGAAACAATACATGCATCTGGTGGGTACATTGTCAAACCATATCAAATGACTCACTGCCCCAATATTTCACAAGGGTGGCAGACTTTCATGGCACTCTGCGCCTAAATAACTTGCTGACCACACTCAGCCAGGACTACCAATATGCCTGCCTTGCTCTTTTCTTCACATGTACCTAACTATGCTATATACATCACAAGTTGGACATCCTTCATCTAACGGACATCAGTATCTGTCAGTGCTACATAGTCATAGACATCAAACATACATGTCCTGTGCATCCCCAAAGCTCGATATTTGAAATTCAGACACATTCATAGTAAGATATGTTCAGATGTATGACAATTTGCATGTCAGACCTATGTACAAAGTTACATCATCAGGTCTTATTTGCATTCAACATGATCAACTGGAGTATCACAAAATAGGACAGATCTAGGAAAAAGCACATACCCCAGGGCAGCACAAGTTAGCATATGTCCTGGTGGCAGGCCATGACATGTAAATCTGCACACTTCCTCAGGTTTCGCACAGCACATCTGTGAGCATGTGCACCATGGTTTTAGTAGAGAAAGAAGACACTAGGTATGTTAGGGCCACTGCCCAGTGTGGGCAAATGACAGCCCAGTATTTTCAAGCCTCTGTGTCATGCTTTGTGTTTAAAAAATCTGTTTTGTGGGGGGGATAGTATTTGTGCGCTGACATATATGACCCACTGACTCTATGGGTCTCATTTACCAGGCCCTAGTGGCACACTGTGCCACCAGAGGGTCATTTTTTGACATTCCTGTGGCGCAGTGTGCCAGCCTATATTTACAAGGCCACGTCAAGCCACCTTGTGTGGATTTTCATGGCCTTATAAATATGGACCCTTGCCATACATGACACTCTGTGAAAGGGGCATTCCATGGGTCTTGCTGTGGGCGTTACCGTGCAACACCCATGGAATCTGATGCATTCCCATATTTACGAGGCTGGAAATGCATCAGATTCCTATGCCACCTCAAGGGTGGAGTCACAGTGGCACAATGGGGAGAAATGACATTCTTTCTTCCCATTTTATCCTCTTCCTATATGTGCTGCATTCTACAGCACACTTAGAAAAATGAAAACACCAGTAATGATTGTTCATGTGCAGGAAGGTGTCCTGTCCTGCACATAAACAATCATCCCTGCAATCCAGGCACTCTTGCACCATGGTACAAGGATGCCTGTGTTGGTGCTAGGCAGCAATTTGTGCGCCAGTGCAGGGGACAAGGAGAGGAATGTGCTGTGTCTAGTAGATACAACACATTCTTGCCCTTTTGTTTTGATGCAGGGTGGTGCAGCAAAATATACTTGCAGCCCTGCCCTGCGTCAAAATGTAGTACATGAGGCCCTAATGCTGCATAACATCTATATGCAAGTGAGATCCAAACATTTACTCACAAAGCATGGGTACTTACCAACAGTTACACCAACTTCAATCCCGAGGTACTCCACGAGGTCACGTTCCCTGCTGATCAAGTCTACCCTGCGATGCTTCAGTTGGTGGGTTGTCCGCTCCACCTCAAATATCTGCTGCATGTGGAAGGGGACCTTGTCCCACTGTTGCTTCCGTGCCTTGGTCTTGTACCCCTGTATGACTCTGCTTCCCATGTCCATCATGTTGGGCAGGTAGTGCGTCACCAGCCAAAGAAAACCTCCAAACTCCTGGGCATTCATGCACTTTGCCCTTCCCTTCCCCGACATGTCCCTCCCCAAACACACTCTGCACAACCCAAAAAACTCCAAACTACCCCCAGCTATACCTAACAACTACGATAACTATAATACCCCAAAGACATACACCCAACAAAACACAGTCCAGTACAATAGAAAATACAAAGGACAGTGAAGACGTGAGGGGCACAACAGGGACAGCAGACAGCACAACAAACTCCAACATCAGCACTCCTCTCTCTAGCACCACCACAACATAACCTCTCCCAAGCACAGAGAGATGTTAAAGAGAAAGTGAAAGTAGCTTCACAGATCCTGGTTTGCAGCATGGCTACATTGCATTAATTCCTGGGTGGATGTGGCACGTTTTAAGGTGATGCAACGATTTTTTTGATTCTTGAAGCCAAGGCGTATATTTGACACAAAGCCTGACTAAGCACAATGCAGTGATTCAGAAGCATCAGATGGGATGCGTCATTTTTGGCTGACACGATGGCTGAAAAAACATGCATTGGTCTCATGCGTCTTTTTCTTACGGAATAGTGAAAATATATGGTTTTATGTATAGTGTGATGTGGAATGCATGTAAACAGTTACAGGGATTGCTGTGTTACCTATGAATAGTTGGGTTTACCTGCTTCCTGTCTTCTTATGTGGGCAATGTGTGTGTTTACAGTGTACATATGTGAAAGTGTATGCATTACTAGAATCTGACTATGCATACCCTCTTTTTTTGCAATGTTGCACCTTAGAATAGTTGCCCCATGTGCCAACTATGTCTTGGCACCTGATTACATTGCTTGAGATACCCCGAGGGATGCCGCATACTTGCCCTGGAATGAGGTCAGTACACCTACATCTAAAACAGCGCAGGCTTCTGCAAATCTATGCCGTGTCCCATATGCAGACAGCAGGCTGTCATGCAACTTGGGGGGCTTGTAGTCACCCTTGCTAGCAAGTGCTGGGATAGCCTGGATATACATGTACAGGGATGTATGGATGGAGGCATATATCCTTGTTCCCCCCTCCAGGGGGCTCACATCAGGATACGCACTGCCATTGCACCTTTGGAGATTGACTTTGCTCTAGCCCCAGATCTTACATCCAGTGTACAGTCCAAATCAGAGTAAGGTTCACATTGGCATGTGACCATGCACCCCTGAACAAGAGGGTGCACCCTCTGTTGATGCTACAGCCAGTTAAAGTGTCCCTTTGCCACAGCTTTGTCATGATTGTTGGCACAAGCATGTGCAGCATTTTTAGGCATTTCCAGGGACCCCGGGGGACCACAAAGTGTGTGCAAAAGGCCATTGTGCACCTGCAGTACTTATACCAATAGAACTTGCTGTGAACACTATGGCATGTAAGGTGCTATTCCCAAATAGGATCGTATGTGAAGGTGCCCTGACTAGTCCTTTTCACATCAATTGTATTGGACATGATTTTAGGTCATGCTGATGGTGCAATGGTAGACCACCATGCATGCATTTACGTGACCTCTGACATACTATGGATAGCAAGCCAACTTACATCACACTTTTGCTACACTCTGCATTAAGGTGGTGTTGTATGTGCATAGCAGTGGGTATTGACATGCAATAAATATAGAGTTTGACACTGTGACAGGTAATTAGACTTATGTGGACCAGGCTCACTCCCAAATTTGTCAGACATCCCCAGTAGAGCCTAAACAAAGATGAATCAATTGGTGTGACCTTGGCACATCTGTTTTCATGTGTCTTGCATTCTGTTGCTCACATTGGCCATGGAAGACTGTGCCATGGATGGCTCATGTGCATGAAAGTGTTGACTGAACTGTGATGTAAATTGACAGCAGATTGGGGGGGAGTTGTGGGTCTTATCTGCAGCTCCATGTTGGCATCCACACATTTACATTAGTCATCCAGATTGTCCATGGGGGTTGTCCAGCACTAATGCAGCAAAAAGGTACCTGTGATACACCCATTACAATGTGTAACACTTGTAAGCCTCTTGACGTGCATTCAGTTACTCCATAGCTATAATTCCAGGATGATCCACACGGCTGGACTTTGCATTGCCTCATGGATATTGTTGAGAGGCTTGTGCTACCAGATGGGCCAAAAGAGAGATGGCACTAGCGTCATCGGCCTGTGGTACCTAGGCTCATATCGGTATGACTTGCCATCCTATGATGCCTCATGGTTGCAGAATACCCAATCAGGCAGAGCCCGACCTTGTGTGTTGTAACCACTGTACAGTATAATTGTCATGCTGTTGAGAAACTACATTCCTATATTTGCTATGTATGTGTGGTGGCATTTCTGTCCTATGTTGATATGTGTAAACCAATGGCTAACAGTGCACCTTCCGCAACCCACACCATGACATGTTGTAGAACACACACATCGACTGTACGGACTTGTGTTTTGGAGGATGCGTGTTGCACATTCACATGTCAACAGCTCCTTCTCTTTACCCACAGGCTTACTCTTGATTTTGTGTATCACAAAGGCAGCTTATCTAGCCACAACTAGTCAGGTGTAGTCCAATCATTTATATGTTTGCCACTGGCACCCATCACAATATGTGTCTGAAATGTGTGAATACTTGAAGTTGGGTGAAGAGTATGCATTCACCTGCGAAGAGTCAGCCAAATTCAAACAACATATCTTGGGGCGCATCAGTGCCTGGCACCTTGGGTGAATGAACTTGGCTATTTGTGATTTGTAATGGGCAATTGTTTCATACTCAGATTCTTGGTGTAGTGTCTTCACATTTGTACTGAGACTGTAATCATGGCAGAGTAGCCATCATTTGTATATGAGTGCACCACCAACGTGGTAGGATACATCACTGCTTTTTCCTTTGGCATTGTGGCCTATTGGGGCTAACGTGGGCACATTGTTACTGGGTAAATACTCTTGCACTGGCAAAGTTTAATATTTACCCTTTGTATGTGTGATATTGGAAAGCCGAATGGTTTTGCTATATGGGTGCAGATTTGTATGTTGCATAGTTGCAAACTATGTGGATCACTTCCCAGTCATCATACTATAATTTGACTTTACTTTCCTCCACAAGTATGAAGCCATATAAATGGTTAGCTGCACAAGAGACACATAGAGTAATTGCACACTATCTACATTGGCACACCATGTTCATTGTGTTTCACAATGGTGGACTTATTGGTAAACGTTGTTGCCATGCAAATTATTGTAGGTGTATCAGATGTTGTTTGTCACACATAGCTACAAATTGTGTTCCTTGTGGCAAGTACTGGCAGAAGTTATGTGAGTGTTCTCATGTTCACTGTGACTATGCAGGTAACTTGCTTGCACACTGGTAGCCCTTTTATGTGTTGTTTTACATAGGTACAAAAACTGATTTAGTCATAATCTTGGGACATTGTGAAAGTCATTCATGCATGTGTGAAATAACGATTTATATTATATGGCACTTCAGCTACGTTGCTGCTACTGATAGTACATTTTGAGCTTGCTCCTCATCTTCCTCATCCTCATCGTCCAGTACTTCTTGCTCCTCACTGTCATCGGGTCATGGGACATTTGCACATGCACGAATATTCTGCAGTATTGTAGGAAAGTACCCTCTTTTTTGGCATGGTTACCCCCCTTTTTCTGCCTGATGTCAGTGTGATTGACTGTGTTCACTGAGATCCTGCTAACCAGGACCCCAGTGATTATGCTCTCTCTCACAAAACTCTGTAATTTACCCCCAGTTGGCCACTGGTGCCCACTTATAAGTCCCTAGTAAATGGTACCTAGGTACCCGAGGCATTGGGGTTCCAGGGGATACCTATGGGCTGCAGCATATATTTTGCCACCCATAGGGAGCCCATGCAAAGGCTTCTGCAGGACTGCCTGCGTGAAAATGTGCAAGCACTACCTATGTCCAGCTGCATAATGGTAACTCTGAAAATAGGCATGTTTGGTAGCAAACATGTTGGAATCATACCCCAAGGCTTTTGCAAGCTTTGGTTGTATGAATCCATGCACTCTGGGTGCTCCTTAGAGGACCTCCAGTATTGCCATGTCAGCATTTTGAGGTTTTCCAGGTAGCCCCAGATGCTGCCACCTCTCAGACAGGTGTCTGCCCTCCTGTTGGTTGCTTGAAAAGCTCAAGAACAAAGGATTTCATTTGGGAAAGGGAAGGGATGTTACACCCTCTCTCTTTGGAAATAGGTCTTACAGGCTTGGGAGGGGTAGCCTCCCCAAGCCACTGGAAATGCTTTGAAGGACACATTTGGTGCCCTCCTTGCATAAGCAAGTCTGCACCAGTTCAGGGACCCCCAGTCCCTGCTCTCGTGCGAATCTGGCCAAACGAAAGGGGAGTGACCACTCCCCTGTCCATCACCACCCCAGGGGTGGTGCTCAGAGCTCCTCCAGAGGGTCCCTGGGTTTTTGCCATCTCGGATTCAAGGTTGGCAGGGAACTCTGGGAGCATTTGAGTGGCCAGTGCCAGCAGGTGATGTCAGCGCCCTCCTCTGATAGGTGCTTACCTGGTTAGGTTACCAATCCCCCTTTCATGGCTATTAAGGGTCTCTCCTTTGGGTGGTTCCTCAGATTTGGATTGCAAGACTGCAGCAGGAATCCTCTGCATCCTCCACTTCGACTTCTCACTAAAGAAACTGCATCTGGACCCTCCAGGAACCTACAAGGTGCAACAAAGAAGCAAGACGCCTCCTGCAACATTGTATCTCCCAGTATTCACAGTTTCCCAGTTGTGCATCCTCTGAAGACAGCCCGTCTTCAGCCTGCATCAGAAGGAAGAAAGAATCTCCCTTGGGGTGAAGGAGTAACTCCCCTGCTTCTGCAGGCACCAACTGCGACGATGACCAGCTGCATGGATTCCCTCTCCTGCTGAGCTGCGTGGATCCTACATCACGGGTGGTGGACTGAAGTGGTCCCGACGGTCCTCTCTTCCAGCTGACCCACTTTGGTGGAGGTAAGACCTTGCTTCCTCTGTGCACTGCGTCTTTTGCAGCTGCCAAGGCTTGTTGGCATCCTTCCTTCAAGTCTTTTGTGCATCTTGTAGCTCTGGCCCCCAGCACTCTATCACATCACTTGCACCCTCCAGGAACCCGACTTCGTCTTCTTGGGTGCAGTGCTGACTTTTCTTCTTTACTGGTGGTTCACCTTTTGCATCTTCATCCGGGTTAGCAGGGGCTCCTGCTCTTTCTGGACTCTTCTGTGCTTCTTGGACTTGGTCCCCTTCTTCCACAGGTCTTCTTGTCCAGGAATCCACTGTTGGTGTCTTGCAGTCTCTTCTGGGTTTTGCATAATTCTTCTAGTTTCTATGTGTGTACTGGGAAGGTTACTGTGATTTATTCCTGCTTTCCTGGTTACTGGGGTGGGTTGGGGTACTTACCTTTGGGCTTTTCTAGTACCCCCAGCACACCTCTACACACTACACTTGCCTAGGTGGGAGACTGACTTTCGCATTCCACTATCTTAGTATATGGTTTGTGCTCCCTCTTGACCCATTTATAACTATTGTGACTTTCACTAATTGCACTGTTTTCTAACAGTCTTTTGCCTATTTCTGCATACTAGTGTATATCATTTGTGTATTACTTACCTCCTAAGGGAATATATTCTCTATGGTATTTTTGGTGTTTGTATCACCAAAATAAAGTACCTTTATTTTTGTAACACTGAGTATTTTTTTCTTGTGTGTGAGTACTGTGTGACTACAGTGGTATTGCATGAGCATGTCTCCTGGATAAGCCTTGGCTGCTCATCCACAGCTATATCTAGAGCGCCTGGCTTCTAGACACTGCCTACACTACACTAATAAGGGATAACTGGAACTGGTATAAGGTGTAAGTACCATAGGTTCCCATCACACACCAGTATGAGATGGGCTATGACATTGTTTGGCATATATGCAAGATGATTTCTGATTTGACTGACACTGTTCTACACATACAGGTGTACTGTCCTCTGTGATACACTTATTATTTGTCAGACATGCAAGTGTGAATGTGGTGAATGTGGTGAGTTATCACGAGTAAGAAGTAATTTTGACCTTGAGTAGTGACATCTCTCACACTTATCTATTATCTTGGTTTATGACTACTATTTTCATCCATGAGCATCAAGTTTGAGCCTAAAGCATCACATGGAGTTTTGGATCTGTCTGTTTTTTTCCAACACATATTTGGCTGATATGTGTGTTTTCAGTACATCATGATTGTTCAACAGGCAATGCAAACAACACACACCATACTTTTCAAAGGTCATTGCACTGCATCTGGCACTTTGAGGATGATGACAGTGTTCACACTTGATTGACAATCGTTGTGGCCTACTTATAGTTTCCTGGATGTGAGTGAGTTGTTTCTTACTGGAACATAAACTCCAAGACATTTTATCATTTATTGTCATGTGGAAGCACTATCGTACATTCACAGACATGCCATCCAGTGAAGAAATTCTACACAATGTGTGTGCATCTGTGAGCACCTGCAGTTGAGTTTTGGATGTCTCCATCACAACCTGGCTCGTCCTCTTCCTCCTCCCTTGGGTTCTCCGATTGTTCATCTCCATCCCAGGGGACATTTGTGTGCACACATATGTTGTGCAGTGTAAGGAAATGCCTCCTTGGCATGGTTACCCCCTGACTTTTTGCCTTTGCTGATGCTATGTTTTGAATTGAAAGTGTGCTGAGGCCTGCTAACCAGGCCCCAGCACCAGTGTTCTTTCCCTAACCTGTACTTTTGTATCCACAATTGGCACACCCTGGCATCCAGATAAGTCCCTTGTAAATGGTACCCCTGGTACCAAGGGCCCTGATGCCAAGGAAGGTCTCTAAGGGCTGCAGCATATCTTATGCCACCCTGGAGACCCCTCACTCAGCACAGACACCCTGCTTGCCAGCTTGTGTGTGCTGGTGAGAACAAAACGAGTAAGTCGACATGGCACTCCCCTCAGGGTGCCATGCCAGCCTCTCACTGCCTATGCAGGTATAGATAAGTCACCCCTCTAGCAGGCCTTACAGCCCTAAGGCAGGGTGCACTATACCATAGGTGAGGGCACCAGTGCATGAGCACTGTGCCCCTACAGTGTCTAAGCAATACCTTAGACATTGTAAGTGCAGGGTAGCCATAAGAGTATATGGCCTGGGAGTCTGTTTTACACGAACTCCACAGCACCATAATGGCTACACTGAAAACTGGGAAGTTTGGTATCAAACTTCTCAGCACAATAAATGCACACTGATGCCAGTGTACATTTTATTGTAAAATACACCCCAGAGGGCACCTTAGAGGTGCCCCCTGAAACCTTAACCAACTATCTGTGTAGGCTGACTGGTTCCAGCAGCCTGCCACACTAGAGACATGTTGCTGGCCCCATGGGGAGAGTGCCTTTGTCACTCTGAGGCCAGTAACAAAGCCTGCACTGGGTGGAGAGGCTAACACCTCCCCCAGGCAGGAGCTGTCACACCTGGCGGTGAGCCTCAAAGGCTCACCCCTTTGTGCCAGCACCGCAGGACACTCCAGCTAATGGAGTTGCCCGCCCCCTACGGCCCCGGCCCCCACTTTTGGCGGCAAGGCCGGAGAAAATAATGAGAAAAACAAGGAGGAGTCACTGGCCAGTCAGGACAGCCCCTAAGGTGTCCTGAGCTGAAGTGACTCCAACTTTTAGAAATCCTCCATCTTGCAGATGGAGGATTCCCCAAATAGGATTAGGGATGTGACCCCCTCCCCTTGGGAGGAGGCACAAAGAGGGTGTACCCACCATCAGGGCTAGTAACCATTGGCTACTAACCCCCCAGACCTAAACACGCCCTTAAATTTAGTATTTAAGGGCTCCCCTGAACCTAAGAATTTAGATTCCTGAAACCTACTAGAAGAAGAAGACTGCTGAGCTGAAAAACCCCTGCAGAGGAAGAACAGAAGACACCAACTGCTTTGGCCCCAGTCCTACCGGCCTGTCTCCTGCCTTCCAAAGAAACCTGCTCCAGCGACGCTTTCAAAAGGACCAGCGACCTCTGAATCCTCAGAGGACTGCCCTGCTTCAAGCAAAACAAGGAACTCCTGAGGACAGCGGCCCTGCTCCAAAAGAACTGCAACTTTGTTTCAAGGAGCAGACTTAAAGACCCCTGCAACTCCCCGCAAGAAGCGCGAGACTTGCAACACTGCACCCGGCGACCCCGACTCGACTGGTGGAGAACCAACACCTCAGGGAGGACCCTCCGGCGACTCCGAGTCCGTGAGTAACCAAAGTTGTCCCCCCTGAGCCCCCACAGCGACGCCTGCAGAGGGAATCCCGAGGCTCCCCCTGACCGCGACTGCCTGAACTCCATTTCCCGACGGCTGGAAAAGACCCTGCACTCGCAGCCCCCAGCACCTAAAGGAACGGAACTCCTGTGCAGGAGTGACCCCCAGGAAGCCCTCTCCCTTGCCCAGGTGGTGGCTACCCCGAGGAGCCCCCCCCTTTCCTGCCTGCAACGCTGAAGAGATCCCTTGATCTCTCATTGATTTCCATTGAAAACCCGACGCTTGTTTCTACACTGCACCCGGCCGCCCCAGTGCCGCTGAGGGTGTACTTTATGTGTGGACTTGTGTCCCCCCCGGTGCCCTACAAAACCCCCCTGGTCTGCCCTCCGAAGACGCGGGTACTTACCTGCTGGCAGACCGGAACCGGGGCACCCCCTTCTCTCCATTGAAGCCTATGCGTTTTGGGCACCTCTTTGACCTCTGCACCTGACCGGCCCTGAGCTGCTGGTGTGGTAACTTTGGGGTTGCTCTGAACCCCCAACGGTGGGCTACCTTGGACCCAAACCTGAGACTTGTAAGTGATTTACTTACCTGACAAAAACTAACAAAAACGTACCTCCCCAGGAACTGTGAAAATTGCACTCTGTCCACTTTTAAAACAGCTTATTGTGTTTTATGTAAAAAGTATACATGCTAATGTAATGATTCAAAGTTCCTAAAGTACTTACCTGCAATACCTTTCAAATGAGATATTACATGTAGAAATTGAACCTGTGGTTCTTAAAATAAACTAAGAAAATATATTTTTCTATAACAAAACCTATTGGCTTGGATTTGTCTCTGAGTGTGTGTTCCTCATTTATTGCCTGTGTGTATGTACAACAAATGCTTAACACTACTCCTTTGATAAGCCTACTGCTCGACCACACTACCACAAAATAGAGCATTAGTATTATCTCTTTTTGCCACTATCTTACCTCTAAGGGGAACCCTTGGACTCTGTGCATACTATTCCTTACTTTTAAATAGTGCATACAGAGCCAACTTCCTACATTGGTGGATCAGCGGTGGGGTACAAGACTTTGCATTTGCTGGACTACTCAGCCAATACCTGATCACACGACAAATTCCAAAAATTGTCATTAGAAATTGTTTTTGCAATTTGAAATTTTTCTAAATTCTTAAAAGTCCTGCTAGGGCCTTGTGTTAGTCCCTGTTAGCATTTCCTTTTAGAGTTTAAAAGTTTGGTAAAAGTTTGAATTAGATCCTAGAACTAGTTTTAGTTTCTTAAAAAGTATTCCAACTTTTAGAAGCATAATGTCTACTACAGATGTGAATGTGGTGGAACTCGACACCACACCTTACCTCCATCTACAGATGAGAGAGCTAAGGTCACTCTGTAAACTAAAGAAAATAGCAATGGGCTCCAGACCTTCCAAACTACAGCTCCAGGAGCTGTTGGCAGAGTTTGAAAGAGCCAACCCCTCTGAGGATGGCAACTCAGAGGATGATGATAGTGACTTGGAGGTTGATTCCCCCCTACCAGTCCTATCTAGGGAGGACAGGGCCTCTCAAGCCCTGACTCCAAGCATAATAGTCAGAGATGCTGGCTCCCTCACAGGAGGGACCAACCTCTCTGAAATCACTGAGGATAACTCCAGTGAAGAGGACATCCAGTTAGCCAGGATGGCCAAAAGATTGGCTTTGGAAAGACAGATCCTAGCCATAGAAAGGGAAAGACAAGAGATGGGCCTAGGACCCATCAATGGTGGCAGCAACATAAATAGGGTCAGAGATTCTCCTGACATGTTGAAAATCCCTAAAGGGATTGTAACTAAATATGAAGATGGTGATGACATCACCAAATGGTTCACAGCTTTTGAGAGGGCTTGTGTAACCAGAAAAGTGAACAAATCTCACTGGGGTGCTCTCCTTTGGGAAATGTTCACAGGAAAGTGTAGGGATAGACTCCTCACACTCTCTGGAAAAGATGCAGAATCTTATGACCTCATGAAGGGTACCCTGATTGAGGGCTTTGGATTCTCCACTGAGGAGTATAGGATTAGATTCAGGGGGGCTCAAAAATCGTCGAGCCAGACCTGGGTTGACTTTGTAGACTACTCAGTAAGAACACTGGATGGTTGGATTCAAGGCAGTGGTGTAAGTAATTATGATGGGCTGTACAATTTATTTGTGAAAGAACACCTGTTAAGTAATTGTTTCAATGACAAACTGCATCAGCACCTGGTAGACCTAGGACCAATTTCTCCCCAAGAATTGGGAAAGAAGGCGGACCATTGGGTCAAGACTAGGGTGTCCAAAACTTCCACAGGGGGTGACCAAAAGAAAGGGGTCACAAAACCTCCCCAGGGGAAGGGTGGTGAGACAGCCAAAAACAAAAATAGTAAAGAGTCTTCTACAGGCCCCCAAAAACCTGCACAGGAGGGTGGGCCCAGAGCCTCTTCACAAAACAATTCTGGGTACAAGGGTAAAAACTTTGATCCCAAAAAGGCCTGGTGTCGTAGCTGTAGTCAGTCTGGACACCAAACTGGAGACAAGGCCTGTCCCAAGAAAGATACCACTTCTAACTCCACTCCAGCTAAAACTGGAATGGCCAGTCTCCAAGTGGGATCAACAGTGTGCCCAGAGCAAATCAGGTGTCACACTGAAGCTACATTAGTCTCTGAGGGTGGGGTGGATTTAGCCACACTGGCTGCCTGGCCCCCTAACATGCAAAAATACAGGCAGCAGCTCTTAATTAATGGGACAAGTGTAGAGGGGTGTAGAGGGCCTGAGGGATACAGGTGCCAGTGTCACCATGGTGACAGAGAAACTGGTTTCCACTGGCCAATACCTGGCTGGACAAACTTATCCAGTCACCAACGCTGACAATCAGACTAAAGTACATCCCATGGCAATGGTAACTTTAGAGTGGGGAGGGGTCAATGGCCTGAAACAGGTGGTGGTCTCCTCAAATATCCCAGTAGACTGTTTGCTTGGAAATGACCTGGAGTCCTCAGCATGGGCTGAGGTAGAACTGAAAACCCATGCAGCCATGCTGGGTATCCCTGAACTGGTGTGTGTCAAGACAAGGGCACAGTGCAAGGCACAGGGTGAAAAAGTAGAGCTGGAGTCTGGAAGAAAGGCCCAGCCTACCAAGAGAAAAGGAAAGTCAGCTGGGAAACCAGCTGCAACACAGCAAGAAAAAGAGAACCTCTCTTCTCAGGAAGAAGTTCTGCCCTCTGAGGGAACTGAGCCTATGGAGCTGGAACCTTATCAGGTTGAGCTCTTAGGCCCAGGGGGACCCTCAAGGGAAGAGCTGTGTAAGGGACAAGAAACCTGTCCCTCTCTTGAAGGCCTTAGGCAGCAAGCTGCTGAAGAGTCCAAAGGCAAGAAAAATGGAACACATAGGGTCTATTGGGAAGATGGACTCCTGTACACTGAGGCAAGAGATCCCAAACCTGGTGCCACTAGGAGAGTGGTAGTGCCTCAGGGTTTCAGAGAGTTCATTCTGACCTTAGCCCATGATATTCCCCTTGCTGGGCATTTGGGACAAACCAAGACGTGGGAGAGGTTAGTCAACCACTTCTACTGGCCCAATATGTCCCAGAAGGTTAAGGAGTTTTGCCTCTCCTGCCCCACCTGTCAAGCCAGTGGTAAGACAGGTGGGCATCCAAAGGCCCCCCTCATTCCACTTCCAGTGGTGGGGGTCCCCTTTGAAAGAGTGGGTGTGGACATAGTTGGTCCATTAGAACCTCCCACAGCCTCAGGAAATATGTACATCCTAGTAGTAGTGGATCATGCTACTAGGTATCCTGAAGCTATTCCCCTTAGGTCGACTACTGCCCCTGCAGTAGCCAAGGCCCTCATTGGTATCTTTACCAGAGTGGGCTTCCCTAAGGAGGTGGTGTCTGACAGAGGTACCAACTTCATGTCAGCATACCTAAAACACATGTGGAATGAGTGTGGAGTGACTTATAAGTTCACTACACCCTATCATCCACAAACTAATGGCCTTGTTGAGAGATTCAACAAGACATTAAAAGGCATGATCATGGGGCTCCCAGAAAAACTCAAAAGGAGATGGGATGTCCTCCTGCCATGTCTGCTTTTCGCTTACAGAGAGGTGCCTCAGAAGGGAGTAGGGTTCTCACCCTTTGAACTTCTGTTTGGCCACCCTGTAAGGGGACCACTTGCTCTTGTTAAAGAAGGCTGGGAGAGACCTCTTCATGAGCCTAAACAAGACATAGTGGACTATGTACTTGGCCTTCGCTCAAGGATGGCAGAGTACATGGAAAAGGCAAGCAAAAACCTTGAGGCCAGCCAACAGCTCCAGAAGTGTTGGTATGACCAAAAGGCTGCACTGGTTGAATTTCAACCAGGGCAGAAAGTATGGGTTTTGGAGCCTGTGGCTCCCAGGGCACTTCAGGACAGATGGAGTGGCCCTTACCCAATCCTGGAAAAGAAGAGTCAGGTCACCTACCTGGTGGACCTAGGCACAAGCAGGAGCCCCAAGAGGGTGATCCATGTAAACCGCCTAAAACTCTTCCATGACAGGGCTGATGTAAATCTGTTGATGGTAACAGATGAGGACCAGGAAGCTGAGAGTGAGCCTCTCCCTGATCTCCTCTCATCAGACCCTAAAGATGGCTCAGTGGATGGAGTGATCTATTCAGACACCCTCTCTGGCCAACAGCAAGCTGACTGTAGGAAGGTCCTACAACAGTTTGCTGAGCTCTTTTCCCTAACCCCTGGTCAGACACACCTGTGTACCCATGATGTGGACACAGGAGACAGCATGCCTGTCAAAAACAAAATCTTCAGACAGTCTGATCAAGTTAAGGAAAGCATCAAGGTGGAAGTCCACAAGATGCTGGAATTGGGAGTAATTGAGTACTCTGACAGCCCCTGGGCTAGCCCAGTGGTCTTAGTCCCCAAACCTCACACCAAAGAAGGAAAGAGAGAGATGAGGTTTTGTGTGGACTACAGAGGTCTTAACTCTGTCACCAAGACAGATGCCCATCCCATTCCTAGAGCTGATGAGCTGATTGATAAATTAGGGGCTGCCAAATTCTTAAGTACCTTTGACTTAACAGCTGGGTATGGCAAATCAAAATGGCCCCTGGAGCAAAAGAAAAGACAGCATTCTCCACACCTGATGGGCATTATCAGTTCACTGTTATGCCCTTTGGTTTAAAGAATGCCCCTGCCACCTTCCAAAGGTTGGTGAATCAAGTCCTTGCTGGCTTGGAGTCCTTCAGTGCAGCTTATCTTGACGATATTGCTGTCTTTAGCTCCAACTGGCAGGATCACCTGGTCCACCTGAAGAAGGTTTTGAAGGCTCTGCACTCTGCAGGCCTCTCTATCAAGGCATCCAAATGCCAGATAGGGCAGGGAACTGTGGTTTACTTGGGACACCTTGTAGGTGGAGGCCAAGTTCAGCCACTCCAGCCTAAGATCCAGACTATTCCGGACTGGGCAGCTCCAAAAACCCAGACTCAAGTCAGGGCATTCCTTGGCTTGACTGGGTACTACAGGAGGTTTGTGAAGGGATATGGATCCATTGTGACAGCCCTCACAGAACTCACCTCCAAGAAAATGCCCAAGAAAGTAAACTGGACTGTAGAATGCCAACAGGCCTTTGACACCCTGAAACAAGCTATGTGCACAGCACCAGTTCTAAAAGCTCCAGATTACTCCAAGCAGTTCATTGTGCAGACAGATGCCTCTGAACATGGGATAGGGGCAGTTTTGTCCCAAACAAATGATGATGGCCTTGACCAGCCTGTTGCTTTCATTAGCAGGAGGTTACTCCCCAGGGAGCAGCGTTGGAGTGCCATTGAGATGGAGGCCTTTGCTGTGGTTTGGTCCCTGAAGAAGCTGAGACCATACCTTTTTGGTACTCACTTCCTAGTTCAAACTGACCACAGACCTCTCAGATGGCTGATGCAAATGAAAGGTGAAAATCCAAAACTGTTGAGGTGGTCCATCTCCCTACAGGGAATGGACTTTATAGTGGAACACAGACCTGGGACTGCCCATGCCAATGCAGATGGCCTTTCCAGGTTCTTCCACTTAGAAAATGAAGACTCTCTTGGGAAAGGTTAGTCTCATCCTCTTTCGTTTGGGGGGGGGGGGATTGTGTAAGGAAATGCCTCCTTGGCATGGTTACCCCCTGACTTTTTGCCTTTGCTGATGCTATGTTTTGAATTGAAAGTGTGCTGAGGCCTGCTAACCAGGCCCCAGCACCAGTGTTCTTTCCCTAACCTGTACTTTTGTATCCACAATTGGCACACCCTGGCATCCAGATAAGTCCCTTGTAAATGGTACCCCTGGTACCAAGGGCCCTGATGCCAAGGAAGGTCTCTAAGGGCTGCAGCATATCTTATGCCACCCTGGAGACCCCTCACTCAGCACAGACACCCTGCTTGCCAGCTTGTGTGTGCTGGTGAGAACAAAACGAGTAAGTCGACATGGCACTCCCCTCAGGGTGCCATGCCAGCCTCTCACTGCCTATGCAGGTATAGATAAGTCACCCCTTTAGCAGGCCTTACAGCCCTAAGGCAGGGTGCACTATACCATAGGTGAGGGCACCAGTGCATGAGCACTGTGCCCCTACAGTGTCTAAGCAATACCTTAGACATTGTAAGTGCAGGGTAGCCATAAGAGTATATGGCCTGGGAGTCTGTTTTACACGAACTCCACAGCACCATAATGGCTACACTGAAAACTGGGAAGTTTGGTATCAAACTTCTCAGCACAATAAATGCACACTGATGCCAGTGTACATTTTATTGTAAAATACACCCCAGAGGGCACCTTAGAGGTGCCCCCTGAAACCTTAACCAACTATCTGTGTAGGCTGACTGGTTCCAGCAGCCTGCCACACTAGAGACATGTTGCTGGCCCCATGGGGAGAGTGCCTTTGTCACTCTGAGGCCAGTAACAAAGCCTGCACTGGGTGGAGATGCTAACACCTCCCCCAGGCAGGAGCTGTCACACCTGGCGGTGAGCCTCAAAGGCTCACCCCTTTGTGCCAGCACCGCAGGACACTCCAGCTAGTGGAGTTGCCCGCCCCCTCCGGCCCCGGCCCCCACTTTTGGCGGCAAGGCCGGAGAAAATAATGAGAAAAACAAGGAGGAGTCACTGGCCAGTCAGGACAGCCCCTAAGGTGTCCTGAGCTGAAGTGACTCCAACTTTTAGAAATCCTCCATCTTGCAGATGGAGGATTCCCCCAATAGGATTAGGGATGTGACCCCCTCCCCTTGGGAGGAGGCACAAAGAGGGTGTACCCACCCTCAGGGCTAGTAACCATTGGCTACTAACCCCCCAGACCTAAACACGCCCTTAAATTTAGTATTTAAGGGCTCCCCTGAACCTAAGAATTTAGATTCCTGAAACCTACAAGAAGAAGAAGACTGCTGAGCTGAAAAACCCCTGCAGAGGAAGAACAGAAGACACCAACTGCTTTGGCCCCAGTCCTACCGGCCTGTCTCCTGCCTTCCAAAGAAACCTGCTCCAGCGACGCTTTCCAAAGGACCAGCGACCTCTGAATCCTCAGAGGACTGCCCTGCTTCAAGCAAAACAAGGAACTCCCGAGGACAGCGGCCCTGCTCCAAAAGAACTGCAACTTTGTTTCAAGGAGCAGACTTAAAGACCCCTGCAACTCCCCGCAAGAAGCGTGAGACTTGCAACACTGCACCCGGCGACCCCGACTCGACTGGTGGAGAACCAACACCTCAGGGAGGACCCTCCGGCGACTCCGAGTCCGTGAGTAACCAAAGTTGTCCCCCCTGAGCCCCCACAGCGACGCCTGCAGAGGGAATCCCGAGGCTCCCCCTGACCGCGACTGCCTGAACTCCATTTCCCGACGGCTGGAAAAGACCCTGCACCCGCAGCCCCCAGCATCTAAAGGAACGGAACTCCTGTGCAGGAGTGACCCCCAGGAAGCCCTCTCCCTTGCCCAGGTGGTGGCTACCCCGAGGAGCCCCCCCCTTGCCTGCCTGCAACGCTGAAGAGATCCCTTGATCTCTCATTGATTTCCATTGAAAACCCGACGCTTGTTTCTACACTGCACCCGGCCGCCCCAGTGCCGCTGAGGGTGTACTTTTTGTGTGGACTTGTGTCCCCCCCGGTGCCCTACAAAACCCCCCTGGTCTGCCCTCCGAAGACGCGGGTACTTACCTGCTGGCAGACCGGAACCGGGGCACCCCCTTCTCTCCATTGAAGCCTATGCGTTTTGGGCACCTCTTTGACCTCTGCACCTGACCGGCCCTGAGCTGCTGTGTGGTAACTTTGGGGTTGCTCTGAACCCCCAACAGTGGGCTACCTTGGACCCAAACCTGAGACTTGTAAGTGACTTACTTACCTGACAAAAACTAACAAAAACTTACCTCCCCAGGAACTGTGAAAATTGCACTCTGTCCACTTTTAAAACAGCTTATTGTGTTTTATGTAAAAAGTATACATGCTAATGTAATGATTCAAAGTTCCTAAAGTACTTACCTGCAATACCTTTCAAATGAGATATTACATGTAGAAATTGAACCTGTGGTTCTTAAAATAAACTAAGAAAATATATTTTTCTATAACAAAACCTATTGGCTTGGATTTGTCTCTGAGTGTGTGTTCCTCATTTATTGCCTGTGTGTATGTACAACAAATGCTTAACACTACTCCTTTGATAAGCCTACTGCTCGACCACACTACCACAAAATAGAGCATTAGTATTATCTCTTTTTGCCACTATCTTACCTCTAAGGGGAACCCTTGGACTCTGTGCATACTATTCCTTACTTTGAAATAGTGCATACAGAGCCAACTTCCTACATGCAGTATGGAACGGACCGCAATCATTTTGCAGACCGGAGGGAAGGAATATAGTAATCTAGGCCCGATACAGCCAGGCAGTGAAACTGGGTCTTGAGTAGGCCAAGGGTCCGCTCCACAACAATATGTGTCCTGATGTGGGCCTGGTTGTATGCCTTCTCCAGCTCTGTCTGTGGTTTGCATATGGGGTCGTTACCCACTGCTGTATCCCATATCCTTGGTCAGCTAAAATGGAACAAAATTGACAGTGCCAATATTTAGGATAATTGTATTTGCTAAAGTCCCGACCATGGTTGTTACATGTAGTGCTATTGTCATACACTTCTCCTTATCGAAAGCACATGATGTGTCAATCATGCCAGTGTACTGATGTTTACAGGGGACTGTTCAATAAATCTATGTGATGTCAAATGCAGTTCATGAGCAAATACATCATACAATTCTACATCCTGACTTTGGTGGTGGCTATTTACCATTGCTCTAGTCAATTTAAAGTTATGTGTTCACACTACCTTTGTGGAGAGACAGAATGTGCATGGGATTGTTTTTTGGAAGTCCTCCTAGGTAGGTTTTAAAATACCAGACATGGCTTTCACAGAAAAATGCATAGGTCCATGGTCATCTACAGGTGTTGGTGGTGGCCTACATTACATTGGCACAGGCCTTTGAGTGTACAATATTGTCCAGGGCAGTTGACGTAATGCCATCCACACAGTGTGCACTCACGCATACCAACTGAATGACATGGTGTCACAACTTCCACTGCCCAGTCCAAGACTGCATATCACAATGGGGGAACATTGTGTACATGTGTGACAGCATTGAGTGATTGATGCTTACTATTCATTTAGAAAGTTACACATCACCTGCCCATGAACCGTGGTTTGTCACTTTCCACTTAGTTCCTGGTGTGTGATCCATGACACGCCTGATGGACCATAGGAGTCACATGGGGACACCCCCACAATGGACATGGAACACCTCCCTTGCACACAGTGATAGTAGCCATAATTCCTGCCTGCCATGCATTGCTCTGTGCCTTTCCTCCATGCAACATCTGTAACATTTACTTTAGATGTATTCACATGTATGGCTGGGGATCTGCAATACATATGTAACATGATCCATGGGGCATGTTTGCATTACAGGCCTTGTACTGAAGTCCCTTTCTGTGCTGGCAGACTCTGAGATGTGTTTTGTGTCATCCATTTTGAATAGTTAGTGGGTCTGTGAGGTACTTGAGTTTTACTTACCTACAGGTAGGCCATTTCCATATTGTCCATCCTGGAATCGCTGGTTCATGATGCAGTGCCAGAATATGTATGCATCATGCACACTGCCGGGGTATTTGACAGCACTTTTGTAAATAACCCACAATGGTTGACAATGGCCTGTACATTGATGGAGTGTGTATGCTTCCTGTTGTGGTAGAAGTTGCCATATGCACTGCACATGCATGCAGTCCATGGCACCCAGCACATGTGGGAACCCAATGATGGCATAAAATCCTTGTTTGATCTCCTGCTGTAGTTGCTGGGTGTTAGGGAAGACGATGTAGCGGGGTATCAGATGGATGATGGCATCCAGGACAGAGGGTAGGAATGAGGAGAATGATGGCTGAGCGAATCCGGCTACTTGGGCTGCTGTTGTCTGGAAAGGAGCCCAAGACGATGTAGCGGGGTATCAGATGGATGATGGCATCCAGGACAGAGGGTAGGAATGAGGAGAATGATGGCTGAGCGAATCCGGCCACTTGGGCTGGTGTTGTCTGGAAAGGAGCCCAAGGTCAGCATTTGGAGTACAGCCTGAAGTTTTGGTGCAATCAGACGTAGCAGCCATACTATGGACTCCCTTCTCAGATGGTAATGGTAATTACGTCTTCCTCCATGAGTCCAATTAGTGATGTACGCTATTGATAGATGCGCTCCCTCCTCCTGTGCTGCCTCTATGGTGCAGGTAGTGGCGATAGTGGTGGAGATGGTGGAAGTGGTGGTGGTGGTGGTCTTCTTTGGGCTCCAAGTTGCAGTAGGAGTAGTAGGTTAGATCCATAGTGTCCTAGAGCTTGCCAGAATGATTTGGGTATGTTCTGCTTGTGTGCCAATGTGCCATTTTTACCCATGGTCTGACCAGGTATTATTTTTTTTGACACATTGGAGACTCTGCACAACTTTTTCTAAGGGAGTGTCATTTTCCAAAACATTGTAAATACGGATGTGCCACTCCTGCGTGATTCTTCAGGAGGGAACGCCTACCTCACATATCATTGTCACTGTCTGATGCAGCGAGATCTGACACTAGGAAAAAATGACGCAAAAGGGGGAAAAGTGATGCTAGAGACCTCTAGCATCACTTTGTAGATATGGAGCTGATATTGCCCCGCCACTGCGTAAAAGAAAAAAAGACACAGCGGTGGTGCAAGCTCCTTGTAAATGAGGCTCAAGATATTCAAGAACTGGAGAAGATGCCAGTGGCAAAAGTGTAAAGGCTGAGTCTGTTCTCCAGGGGAAGCTTGGATATTATCTGAAATGTAACATAGCTACCGTAATAAATGAGCTTTGTGTTGTCACACATGCAGCAACATCAGATTGATCCCTTAAACAGAAGGAATGGTGAAAAATTACAGAGCTAGGTTCAACAGTTCGTGGAATCAGGAGGGTAGATTCAGAGGGGTTGTTTGAGGAGTTAAGCCCCCCTAATAAATGTATTTTCTGATAAGTAGCTGGGTACAGGGGCTTTCAGTTGGGTATGGTGAGGTGTCTGTCGAATTCCACAACAAATTTTTACATACACTTAGACAAAAATGCACACAAACTCTCTCCCTTCCATTTTTGAAAGCCCTAAAAAATGTTGACTATTTTACCAAGTATTATGTTTTCTCTCATCCAGTACCCCCACCAATCTGTATTCCTCACCCTTAAAGCCCTTTTCATGCACTCTGCTTGTCTATAATGTATTTTAACATTCTGTGCCAGAGTGATTGTTGGAAAATCTGAAACTCACACTCCCCCAATCCTTTTTAGATAACTAATTTGTATTGACCTTTGTTTTAAACAACATTAATGGTACACAGTATGACTAGTTCCACAGGTCTACATCATATTAGACCAAAATATATGTCTATGAAGTCGCAACATCTAGCTCGTGGTACTCCCACCACTTGCCCCAAATCTTTTTATGTTCCCTCCCCAACCTTACTGACAAAGCTACGTCCCTGCATGGAATTTGTAATTTCCCGTGGCCACCTATTCACCGTTAAAACCACAAAGTGAAACTTCATTCTATGGGCACCACCCTATGCTGACACGTGCTACCTTCTGTCTGAAGCATGCCTGGAGGCTCAACTTAAGGACATCTCTTGCTGAAATCTTTAAATCTCCAAACATTTTACAGTATTCAAAGATATCTACTTCCAGAAATCGCATGATGGAACCTGCCCCCATGTTTTCATCACTCTAGACATGAAAACACTTTTTAATTATGAAATGCTAGAGCTCCCCAATTATATCACATTCACAGATAATTCCTTTAAAAAATATATAAAGGTGCAGCTACAGCTGTTCAAAGCAACCGAGAATCTCTGTGGTTTTGCCCAGAACCCACACAAGGAACCAGCAACAGAACAGCAACTTTTGCTCATGATATGGAAACAGTCAAGGACACAGCTTCAAGGCAGAGGGGAAGTGGTGGGACGCCCTCACTCCTAATAATTACTTAGACGGTTACACAACACAATGACACATTCATCTTTTTTTTAAGACAAGGGAGATTAAGGGGGTGATTCTGACAGGCCGGCGGTGCCCCGCAGGGCATTCTGACCGCGGCGGTAAAGCCGCGGTCAGACCGGCAACACTGGCGGTCTCCCGCCAGTGTACCGCCGCCCTATTGAATCCTCCAAGGCGGCGCAGCTAGCTGCGCCGCCGAGGGGATTCCGACCCCCCCTACCGCCATCCAGTTCCCGGCGGTCCGCCCGCCGGGAACCGGATGGCGGTAGGGGGGGTCGCGGGGCCCCTGGGGGCCCCTGCAGTGCCCATGCCACTGGCATGGGCACTGCAGGGGCCCCCGTAAGAGGGCCCCTACAAGTATTTCACTGTCTGCTTGGCAGACAGTGAAATACGCGACGGGTGCAACAGCACCCGTCGCACCTTCCCACTCCGCCGGCTCGATTACGAGCCGGCATCCTTGTGGGAAGGGAGTTTTTCCCTGGGCTGGCGGGCGGTCTTTTGGCGACCGCCCGCCAGCCCAGGGAAAAACTTAGAATACCCTCCGCGGTCTTTCGACCGCGGAGCGGTATTTCGGAGGGGGAAGTCTGGCGGGCGGCCTCCGCCGCCCGCCAGACTTAGAATGACCCCCTAAGTGATTTGCACAGAAGTACAGGATGTTCAACCAACTCCCAGGCTCCCCAGTTCCAACTCCTAGACTTGAACCTGGCTTCCCAGTTCCAAAGTCAGCAGCTCCGGCCTTAGCACCATATCATCTACCCTTGCTAAGGACCAGGTAAATGAGTCAATGTATTTACAGAGAAAGTTGAGGTAGAACCTAGCCAAAGGTAGGGTTTGGCTCTTATAGCCTATGCACAAGAAGAGACAAGAAAATATTTGGCTTGTAAATCAGGCAATAAACTTCATGTAAAAATATGGTAAAGTTGTTTTTAAAAAAAGTAAAAACTTTATTTCTCTAACATGTGGGTGTATTTCATATTAGTATTACTAACCATATCACTACATTGAAAGGCATTTATTAAAAGTAATATTTTTAAAACATAAACTCAGAAATATTAATTCTTCCCCACACCCTGATGACAATGTCACTAGTGAAATTAGAGGCTAATCAATTGTCACATGTGCTCCATATGAGGCCTAGAATCGTATTAGAGACTGAGTAACTTTAGTCTGCTAACACAAGAGGTGCTTGTACAGCACACTTCCTGAACTCACGCATTTTAAGGTACGCGCATTTGTGATAATGAAGAAAAAAGGATTGGATAAATAAAATATTTACTTAGGATCACACAATTTGTTCAAGTGGAGAAGTGAAGCCAGAAGTAACTCCAGATCTTTAGGTTTCAGACTGTGCAATTCAACTACTAGATCTGGATCTCTTTCTATCACCTGTTTCATATCAAAGGTCACTGATTTATTATCAATTCTTAGTGCATGAGCCTAGAACGTGAGGTCAGGAAGCAACCTCATGAGAGTTCCACTTGTTTTGGACCTGAGAATATGTGAGGAGCGTGAGGGTCCAAGGGGACCTTGTAACGAGCCAGAACCAGGCATCTGATCCGAGATTTTAGTGGTTTGCCCACTTCTAAGATGGTGACCTATGAAGATGTTCGTGATGCGCAGACAAGGTCGAGGGCATGGATCTGACTGGCCCCTGCCTGTCACTTTTCCATAGCAATGTGCCACCTGCAGGTCTTTAAGTGGGTCGGGTCCTTTATTTCCCAGATGCTGCAGTAATTAAAATCTTTGAAATGGGACCCTATCAGGTCCGAAATGAATGTCCTTTACAGGCAAAAACAAGTGATTGAATTCCCAACAAATGTTGAAAGCCTTAAGGCATTGCATAACAGTGATGCAGTCCCTGTTTACATTATACTGTTTCTTCATCTTGCAGTTCTATGTGTATTTGCTTTTTTCCATATTTTGTGTTTCTGTAGTTTTGCATGCAACATATACCTCTTTTATGTGAATCGTAAAACTTCTAGGTGAGTTCCTGTTGTGAGTATTAATGCTGGGACTGAGAGAGAGCTTTGAAGGCAGTGTGTATTTCTCACAGTGCATATCATTGTGTCAGACAGGTCTTCAGATGTCATGCACATGCAATCCAGGCTACTAAAAGGCCTGCTCCTGTTGCCCATCCTAAGCTTGGTCTGCTGATGTTAAGTAATGAGCCTATGCTAGCCTTATCACCTGGGTCTCTCTGCACTATGTTGCTCTGAGCAGCGGCTGCTCCTTCGCTATGGCGAAGAAGCATTGCCCCTCCACCAGCAGCTGCAAATATTTACAATAAAACAATAATAAACTATGTTTATTATCAATTTATTGTAAAAGGGATGGGGCCATGGGGCATGACAGGGACTCCCCTCAGTGCACGTGTATGTTTGGCTGGCTGTCTTGGGACGGTCAAACACACATGCACACTGGGCTCTCTCCAACCCAGCACTGTGTTGCTGGGTTGGAGACAGCAGGCAGAGGCTCCCACTCTGCCAAGCCAGGGTGTTCTGGCCAAATCTAACACTGCTTTCATGCTGCCAGCAGCATGAAAGCAGCATTAGGATTTTCCGCAGGGCAGGCTGGGAGCCTGTGCCTGCTGTGAGGACCAAGGAGCGGCGCGGCAGAGGCAGCGCGGAAGGTATTTTATTTTAATGATTAGTTTTTTTTCCTCCCTCCTGCCCGCCATGCATGCAATACATGCCAATTGTACATTGCAGGTCAGCTCACCGATCATGTTGTAATGCTATACATCTTGGCCATATCCACTCATTCACCTAAAACCATAACAACCTCCCCCCTCGTCTCCTTCCCCAACTTTAATTTACCCATGGTAATAGAATTTGGTGGGGTTCCCTCAGATGGTGTTGTTGATACCTTCTCCATCCCCAGTTACAATCATGGAGTGCTGTGGCCTTGGTCAGGTAGCAAGGAACTGCCAGGGGAGTCAGGATCTGGCTCCTTTAGACATTCTACCACGATGTCCCATTGTCGCGTATGTTCTTATTATCCTAATGAGGCAACTGGATTTGGGCAGCAGTGGGGTAGTAAGTACAATTCGACACCTTGTGATGCCTGTCAGTCTAATCCGGGTTTTCCGGCTAACTAGCAGTGCCTCATCTCTGCCCAAGAACAGGGATGATTGTAGCACCCGGGGGCATGACAAGAAAGACACCTCAGGGGATTTGTGGTCGATCAGATCTCATTCCTTTCTCTCAGTTACATTAGTTTCACACAGGCAAAGACAACAGAGGCAGAATATAGTTAAATAAAAATGTATTGAAGTAACTTCATTTTAGATAAAATGGCATGTGTTCCAATAATAAGAATGATAAAACACCCTAAGAAAAAAAGGGTGGCAAGGAGTGTGAAACACAAAAACAGTCCCACCATACTGTCGCTAAGAGTGATATATATCTTTCTTACCTAAACTATGTTACAGCACAGCATAATAAACCTAATCCACCCTTAAGGTTCCCCTCTGGGATGACATCATCCCCCATACGTGAGCAACATAACCTGTAGTCTAGAGAGACATTGTTCCCATATAGGCCAGGGATTCTGTAGTCTAAGCAAGCAGCTGCAGCGAAGGCAATCAGCAATCAGCATGCAGTTGTGATCATCTAGCTGGAATCTCTCTCTAACATGTATGGTACAAAGGAGTGTTTTTATATTAAAACAGATGACATTCTAAGAAAGGGCCCCCATATAGGAATTTTTATGTTAAGGTGAATGTTGGAGACACAGCGTACCACTTTTGCCTGCAATCCTATCTGACTGCAGCCTTGAGGAAAGCACAAAGTGAAATGAATGCCCGCTAAGAAACTAATGCTTTCCTAGGTGAAAGAACAACTAGATAGAGAAAAATAAAACAATACCTCAAATGTGGCTAATGCTAGAAAAATAAAGCAATGCTGAATAAAATGTAACTGGGCTAAATTGCACAACGGCAGGCCTAGTTTGCTAAAATAACGTGTCTAAAATATGGCTAAAATAGCTATACAACATCATGCTCTCACTGCTTCCATAGGGCTGCACCCCGTCTTCACTTCCTGAAACAGTACCACTCTCTCCTAACCTGCCCATTTTGTAAGGGTTTCCTTCTAATTATGTCCCAGAGGATTCATTGCTGCTTTCCATTTCATTTTAATTTTGTGCTTTTCCAGAATCGAAGCTAAGTCTGCAAATTTAGTTATTATCTTGTGTTTAGCTGGGAGAGGGAACCCCCAGTAAACAAGTCAGCGCAGAGTAGGGAAGAGTCCTATCTGTTACATCGTTAATGCAGTCCACCACTCCACTTTAATAGTCTCTCAGATAGGGGCAGTTCCACATCATGTATATCATTTCAGCCCCTCGCTGTCCACAACGTGGGCACCGCACATCCTGCAACCCATAAATTTGCATGGATTTGCCCGAAGTGAGATAGGCTCTTTGTAAACAGTAGTAGTTACTTAATTTGAAACTGGGGTTGCAGGACACTGTGCATATAATTGCCAGGGTTGTCGTCCATTGGGTTTCTGTAAATGAGATTCCCAAGTCATCCTACCACTTTTGTTGCAATTCTGTCGGTGCTGCAAGAACATCAGACCTAACTGCCTAGTACAACAGTGTGATTGCCCTCCTTTTGCCAGTTGCATTATAGAATATGTATTGATCTCTGTCCCCAATGGTTTCGCACTGTCAGCGTTATTATATGGAGGCAATTCATATGTCTCTATTATTGCTTGGAAAGACAGCAGTTCTCCATCTCTAAACAGGTTGCCCACTCGGGTAATGCTAAATGTTTCCCAGTTTGTTACCTCTCGTATCGTTCCTGTCCCAGTCAAAGACCCAAATCCATGAAACAGCAAAATCTGGTAAGTATGGTTTGAGGGTTCAGGCACGTTGTGAGCAACACAGCCAGCAGTGCCGGGCCTCCCTGAGGTCTCCCATGTTGTCAGTTAGAGGTCCTTTAGGTGTTAAGAGGATCTGAAACACTGAATGCAGGGTCGGTGTACCCCAGGAATCTCTCCCTCGGGGTTTAATTGTATGTGAAGCCATTGGTTAAACCACTGTATTTGGACCACTAGATAGCACAGTTTGAGGTCGGGGAAGCTAGTCCTCCATCAGTGGTAGGCGGGCATAATTAAGTCATGGCCACTCAACGTCTGCCCATGCCCTACGTAATCTCTACCATCAATGAGTTTACTAACACAATCTGCAGGGAACAACCACTGGTAATGTAGCGAAGGTTTCGGAGAGCCACATCTTCGCTACAACTATACAACCTGCTACTGATAGGGGGAGTGTCATCCAGAAGCCCACACTTGAGCGGAAGGCTCTAATGTCTGTGCCTACATTGCCCTCTAGGATACCCTTGGGATCGTGGTATATTCTAACTCTAAGAAATGTCATGCACATGCTCTCCCACATGAGACCATAAAGGTCCTGTGGCTTCTGCATGTAGTGGTTCAGAGGGTATACTAGTGACTTCTGCCAGTTTATGCAAAGGCCAGATATGGTGCTGAATCGGTCCATCAGCGATATAGCGCCAGGAAGATCCCTCTCTGCATTAGTCAGGAATAGGAGCATATCCACTGTGTGTATTACAATCTGTTGGGAAACACCAATGGAGGCCCAGCCCCTGGTAAGAGGGCCCTGTTCGTGCTCTGCTGGCCAATGGCTCAACCGCAAAGTCAAATAAGAGGGATGAGAGAGGGCAGCCCTGTCTGCTTCCTCTACCAACCACATGTGAATCAGATATTGTTAGACTTTTCATCCTGGCCGTGGTCTCCCTCAACTTTTTGCATCTGTTTCCCAGGTTGTTGATATGTGCTGGACTCTGTTTTTGCTGATTTGTTACTCTGGGAACTCTATCACTGCTAACCAGTGCTAAAGTGCAAGTGCTCCTATAAAAAAATGTGTATGTAATTGGTTCATCCATGATTGGCATATTTGATTCACTAGTAAGTCCCTAGTATAGTGTACTAGAGGTACCCAGGGCCTGTAAATCAAATGCTACTAGTGGGCCTGCAGCACTGGTTGTGCCACCCACATTAGTAGCTCTGTAAACATGGCTCAGACCTGCCACTGCAGTGTCTGTGTGTGCAGTTTTAAACTGTAAATTGGACTTGGCAAGTGTACCCACTTGCCAGGCCTAAACCTTCCCTTTTCTTACATGTAAGGGACACCTAAGGTAGGCCCTAGGTAGCCCCAAGGGCAGGGTGCAGTGTATGGTTAAGGTAGGATATAGTAATGTGCTTTATATGTCCTGACAGTGAAATCCTGCTAAATTCGTTTTTCACTGTTGCAAGGCCTGTCCCTCTCATACAGTAGGTTAACATGGGGGCTACATTGAAATATGATTAAAGTGTAGATTCCCTTTGGGAGCTGATAGACATGTGGAGTTTTGGATCTCTGAGCTCATAATTTAAAAATGCATCTTTTAGTAAAGTTGATTTTAAGATTGTGTGTTTGAAAATGCCACTTTTAGAAAGTGAGCATTTTCTTGCTTAAACCATTTCTGTGATTCTGCCTGTTTGTGGATTCCCTGTCTGAGTCAGTTTGACAGTTGGGCTTGTTGCACCTCTCAGTGACACAATGGGAGCTATGGTGTAGTCTGCATTTCCTGATGAGCCACCTGTGCAGGAGGGAGGGGAGAAGTGGTCACTCACACCTGAAAGGGCTGTGCCTGCCCTCACACAATGCAGTCTCCAACCCCCTGGTGTGTGTCTGGGGCCTGGCCTGGACAAGGCAGGATTTCACAACAAGAGAGACTTTCCTTTGAAGTAAGCCTACTTCAAAGGGCAAGGTTGGTATAAGA
This sequence comes from Pleurodeles waltl, assembly GCF_031143425.1. Classification (NCBI taxonomy): domain Eukaryota; kingdom Metazoa; phylum Chordata; class Amphibia; order Caudata; family Salamandridae; genus Pleurodeles; species Pleurodeles waltl. Next base: position 378,877,287 of record NC_090438.1, read on the forward strand.
AAGGCACCCAAAACCGCAGACTTTAGAAAACTTCTGAAAACTAAGAGGAACCTCTGCCTGGAGAAGAGCTGAAGAGCTGAGGAAGAAGAGCTGCCCTGCCTGTGACTGTGCTTTGTGGAGCTATCCTGCAGTTGCTGCTTCTGCCTGTGCTAGAGAACAAAGACTGGACTTTGTGTGCCTTCCTGCCTGTGAAGAACTCTCCAAGAGCTTGAATTAGAGCTTTCCTCCTGTTGTTGAAGTCTCAGGGAAAGCAAAGACTACTCTCTGCCAGCACCTGGAGCCTCTGCTGAGACTCCTACCCTGCCAAGTGGTGCCCATCCCGTTCCTGGGACCCAGAAAGGAGAAGCTGGCAGAAGAAGAGTGAGAAATCCACACGCAGACCGCCGTGCGGGGAGATTGATGCAACTCTGATCTGTGGCTGAAAAATCGACGCACCACCAGCTTCACGGCTGAAAATCGACACTCGTCTGCAGCACGACTGAAAGATCAACGCACACAGCTGGAGAAACGACACGCAGCATCGCTGACGGAGGCTGGTGAGATCGCAACCCGCGCTGCGTGGTTTTCAGATCATCGTGCGCCAGGATTTCTGACGCAAACATCGCTGGCCGGTTAAAAATGACGCTAGGCCTGCCCGGACCCAAGAGTGCTGTTCAGATCGACGCATCTCTCTACTGCAGAGAGAAGAACCGATGCACGCTGACCTGACTGAAGGACAAACAACACATGGTCTCGCTCATGAGTGATATCGACACATCGCAAGCCCCTTTTGACGCACACTCGCCTGTGCAGGGTTATTTTTTAGACACCCAGGTACATTTCCATGCTAACAGCATTAGCGCTGTGTTTAAAATTACATGAAGACTCTTTTTGGTTTTTAATTGATAACTTGACTTGTGTATTGTGGATTTTTGTAGTTTTGGTCTTGTTTTGTTAGATAAATATTTTCTATTTTACTAAACCGGTGTTGTGTCATTTTATAGTGTTGTCATTAAGTTACTGTGTGTGTTGGTACAAATACTTTACACCTAGCACTCTGGAGTTAAGCCTACTGCTCGTGCCAAGCTACCAAGGGGTGAGCGGGGGTTAGCTGAGGGTGATTCTCTTTTACCCTGACTAGAGTGAGGGTCCTTGCTTGGACAGGGGGTAAACTGACTGCCAACCAAAGACCCCATTTCTAACAGATATGTCCACACCTGCGTCAGGGTCCCAGAGCAGAGGAGTTCAGTCCAGTGGACAAATCCTGCCCCCAGTCACATTGCTTTGAAGACCTGATAGAGGTTGTCCCATGTCAGGCTATCAAAGGCCTTTTCTATGTCTATTAATACAGTTGTCACTCTGTCCTCCTCTGGGCGGGGAATTTTCAAAATAGAGAGCAGTCTGCATATGTTTAGAGCTGTGCTCCGTCCAAGGATGAAACTGCTCTGATTAGGGTGTACAAGCTATGTCATGTGTGGGAGGAGGCGATATGCCAATATACGGCTGAGGATTTTTTAATCCACATTAGGCATTGATAGCGGTTGGCATGATTTGACGACTTGGGGGGGGGTCGCCTCGGCGTCAGCAGAGGAATCGCCAATGCCTCCCCTGTGGTGGTGGGTAATCGGCCAGATTCCCGTGCAGCTGCATATCGACTAGTTTAGGAGCCAGCTCGTCTGCATATGAGGCATAAAATTAAGAGGGGAGGCCGTGGAATCCCTGCAGTTCCCCCATCTATATTCCTAATGGCCGATGTAATCTCTTGTATCGTAATGGGGCCTCCCAGCTATTCAGCATCTTCTGCATCTATGTGTGGCAGTGCTGCTGGTCCCAGTAATGCCTCAATGGTGTCCTGTAGGGCCTCAGGAGGAGGCGCATATAGGTTTGTATAGTAGACTTTGAATCTGCGGCCTCACCAATGGTCTGTCGGTATGCTGGGTCGTCTAGAGCTTCTAGGCAAAGTCTCCAGTCTGGAATTTTGGGTCATTAACTGTACTAGTCAGTATGGGATTGTGATCTGATATTGTGCAACAGAGGTACTCTGTGTGTCGTACTGTTTGGTGTACTCCTGGTGCGCAAAGGAAGGCATCTAATCTGACATCTAAATCATGCATGCTAGAAAAGAATGATTAATCCCTGTCCGCAGGGTGTAGTCTCCTCCAGGAGTCTATTAGCCCCCCTCTCAGTTCCCAGTCACAGAATGATTGCACCTGCCTTATCACAGGAGAATCATTCAAGGGCAGGTGCGATCAGTCATGGGTAGGGTTGGTGACACTATTAAAGTCTCCTCCCAAAATGATTGGTTGAGTCAGGTGTAGTGTTAATGGGTGGGACAGCGTGTCCAAGAATTTCCCCTGATCCGTGTTGGGTGCGTTAAGATCAATGATTGTCAAATCCTGACCCTCTAGCCTGCCTGATATAACAGCATAGCTCCCAATAGGGTATATGAATTCATACTTTTTTAAATGGGACCCCTGGTTGGATCCAGATCAGGACACCCCTTGCAAAGGCACATTGTGGCATATATCTGTCCCCTCCAGCATTTACGAAGCGCCTCCCTCTCTAGGCCCATCAAGTGGGTTCCCTGCAGTATTGCAATATGAACCCCGGGCTTTTTTTAAATGTGCCTGCACTTCGTGTCATTTAGTCATGCTGTTTAGGCCCCTGACGTTCCGACTAATTAATGTATGCATCTTGGGAGAGGCCATGGCAGGGTTGTAGAGAAGCGTTCCAGTACCTCTTTCCACAGGGGGAGAGCAATAGGAGAGTCAGCGTGTCTTGCTCATTTTCTACAGAGTGGGGTGGCAGAGGCAGGGGGCCCTGCAACAGCAGTCCTAATAAAAAACAACACTACATTATCCCAACTCCCCAGCCCCAGGATGAAAAGTAAACACATTCCCATCCAAACCAGCAGGCAACTAGGCAACATTTGCGCATTCATCTCACACACAACTAGAGGGTAGGGGGAGCATTCTCTCTGTAAGGAGTCCACCGGCCTTGCCATCTGCTGTCCATATATTAGGCAGAATCAAAGTGGTCTAATCTTGCCCTGGCTAGTTTTGTGAGGTATCATGTCATTGGAATTTTTTTCCATCCTCCCCTTCAGGGTTACTCTTTCCAACATTTGGTGGACAGGAGTTTGCATAACCAGCATTTTTCCCCCTCAGCACTGCAGAGTGTAGGCTACATTATTTTCCTCTCCCTGGAGCATACATTCAACTCCTTACTTCCTGCAGAAGGATATCAAATCAGTTCACCTGCTGTTCTGGGCGTAACCTGTGGAAGGGAAACATCTGTGGCACCTGATATGTTTGAGGCCATGTCTGAATCAGAGTCCACCAGTTCATCAACTTTCATCTCTGATGGGGGAGTGGACCTCATCCTGTTGATAGCTGCCACTTCCTCCACCACACGCTGACGCTCCTGTAAGGCCTGGGAGTGGGAGGGAGTCATCCCTGTGTCAGATCTCAATTGGCCTCTTGTTGCAAAGCAATTTTTTTGCCCTGTTCACCTCCACTTTTTGTTGCCGACTGGTGCTGATGATAAGTGACTTTGACCGTGCCCTGGGCTCTGTTAGCCAGACCCAGAACAGTGCTATATTTAAACACACATATGTAGCAAAGTACACTAGGTATTAGGGTATCCTTCCAATTGTCCTAAGAGACCCTGTAAGTCCCTAGTATATAATAGGGAAAGGGTGTACAATCTGCCTATAAGCCCCTAGTATATAATAGGGCATAGAGATTAGAGGGCCAGCAGAATGTCTGCACTTGCATGTGTGCACTGCTGTGTGCTGCCTGTCCTTTTAAATGCAGGCCTGCCTTGAAGACTGTCTTTAAAAGTTAAATTCCTACCATTTGCATGACAGTCCCTTTAAGTCCCTAGTAAATACTGTGGCAAGGGTGTGCCAACTACCTATAAGACCCTAGTGCATAATAGAGCAGGGAAGGAGAGGCCCTGCTGAATTGCTGCCCTTAGCATGTGGGCACTGCTAGAGGTTTTCTGTAATTTTTAAATGCAGCCTGACTCTGCAGACTGCATTTAAATGGAAATGGTGTCCCATTTCGAACTATTGCTGTGGGCACTTCAAATGTGATGATCTACCTTATTTTTGCATATTAGGTACCCCCAAGGCCTCCCCTAGGAGTCCCAGGAGCCGGGGGCGGGCATGTAACTGTAAGCAGGGGCATTATAAACCCTGGTTGGGAAAAAACTGATCATTTCATTTTCCCCCCATTATAGATACTGGCCTCTATAGGCTATCATTGCTAAATTGTATTTCATGGTAATATTAGTAATGAAAACCTCAGAAAAGTCATCCAAGGGCCTAAAAGATTTGTTTTTATAAATCCAGCAATTTGACATTGGTGAATTTATCACAACTTATACAGAAAATTAGTTATAAGGTTTTTCTTTCTGTAAGCCAAAATCCAGCCTTCTGAAGGTCCCCTCTGATTGGTCAGTGCTAACAGGATTAGCAGAGCTGCTTGATTAAGTGATAAGTGGCTGTCCAGGGGAGAGCCTATCTGTCGAAGGGCAGCTCGGGGGCTACACAGGAATGCCAGAGCAGAGGGAGGGGTAATGAAACATACAGCCTCAAAGGAGAGCAAGACAGGAGGGAATGACAGAACACCTAGCCCCCACATTCTGGACCCCACAGCCAGATACCAGGCGTAACCCCTTCGCTGCCAGGCCTTTTCCCCCTCAGGTGCCAGGCCTTTTATTGGCTATTTAGAGCAGTTCACGCTTAGGCCCTCATAACTTTTTGTCCACATAAGCTACCCACGCCAAATTTACATCCTTTCATTCCAACATTATAGGGATTCTATAGGTACCCACAGTTTGTGGGATCTCCTGAAGAAGACCAAGAAATTAGGCAAAATAAAGCAAAAATGTTGTTTCTTTAAAAATAAATGGGAAAAGAGGCTGCAGAAGAAAGCTTGTGTATTTTTCCCTGAAAATGGCATCAATAAAGGGTTTGTGGTGCTAAAATCACCACCTTCCCAGCTTTCAGGAACAGGAAGACTTGAATCAGGAAACCCAACTTTTCAACACAACTTTGCCATTTTACTGGGACATATCCCATTTTTACTATTTTTTGTGCTTTCAGCCTCCTTCCAGATAGTGACAGAAATGGGTGTGAAACCAACGCTGGATCCCAGAAAGCTAAGCATTTCGGAAAAGTAGACAACATTCTGAATTCAGCAAGGGGTATTGTGTGTAGATCCTATAAGGTTTTCCTACATAAGATAACAGCTGAAATAAAAAAAAAATTGAAATTGAGGTGAAAATAATAGCCATTTTTCTCAAGGTTTTACTCTGTAACTTTCTCCTGCAATGTCAGATTGTTTAAAGCAATATACCGTTACGTCTGCTTGACCTATGGCTGCGGGGATATATAGGGCTTGTAGGTTCATCAAGAACTCTAGGTACCCAGAGGCAATAAATGAGCTGCACCTTGCAAATCATTTGCTGAAATATAAAGAGTGAAAAATAGGTATCAAGAAAACCTTTGTATTTCCAACACGGGCACAAGATAAGGTGTTGAGAAGCAGTGGTTATTTGCACATCTCTGAATTCCGTGGTGCCCATACTAGCATGTACATTACAGGGCATTTCTCAAATAGACGTCTTTATTACACACTGTCTTACATTTGGAAGGGAAAAATGTAGAGAAAGACAAGGGGCAATAACACTTGTTTTGCTATTCTGTGTTCGTCCAAGTCTCCTGATAAAAATAGTACTTCACTTGCGTGGTAGGCCTAATGCTCGCGACAGGAAACACAACATGGACACATCACATTTTTACATTGAAATCTGACGTGTTTTTTACAAAGTGCCTTGCTGCAGATTTTGGCATCTAGCTCAGCCGGCACCTAGGGAAACCTACCAAACCTGTGCATTCATTAAAACTAGACACCTAGGGGAATGCGGGATGGGGTGACTTGTGGGGCTCTCGCCAGGTTCTGTTACCCAGAATCCTTTGCAAAACTCAGAATTTGGCCCAAAAAATACTTTTTCCTCACATTTAGGTGATAGAATGTTCTGGAATCTGAGAGGAACCACAAATGTCCTTCCACCCAGCATTCTTCCAAGTCTCCCAATAAAAAAAAGTACCTCACTTGTGGGGGTAGGCCTAGCGCCCGTGACAAGAAATTCCCCAAAACACAACGTGGACACATCACGTTTTCCCAAAGTAAACAGACCTGTTTTTTGCAAAGTGCCTAGCTGTCGATTTTGGCTTCTAGCTCAGCCGGCACCTAGGTAAACCTACCAACCCTGCACGTGTTTGAAAACTAGACATCTATGGGAATCCAAGATGGGGTGACTTGTGAGGCTCCCTCCAGGTTCTGTTACCCAGAATCCTTTGCAAACCTCAAAATTTGGCCAAAAAAACACTTTTTCCTCACATTTCGGTGACAGAAAGTTCTGGAATCTGAGAGCAGCCACTGATTTCCTTCCACCCTGGGGGGGAACCTGCGTTTTTGGTCTTGGGCTGAGCAGCCATATAGGGAAACCTACCAAACCCAAACATTTTGGAAAACTAGACACTCAAGGGAATCCAGGGAGGTGTGACTTGCGTGGATCCCCCAATATTTTCTTACCCAGAATCCTCAGCAAACCTCAAATTTGGCCACAAAATCACATTTTTCCCACATTTCTGTGTGGGATCACCGCACCGGGACAAATTTCCTACCACCCATCATTCCCCTCAGTCTCCCGGTAAAAATGATGCCTCACTTGTGTAGGTGGGCCAAGTGCCTGTGAAAGGGAAGAGCCAAAAACATGTTGAAATTGAGGGGGAGCCAAAGCGGACCCAAAAGGGCAGTTTGAAAAATAACATTTTTAGGCTGACAAGTGGGGCAGAATTATTATCGGTATAGATGAGACACTGCTGGGTGGTAGGAATTTTGTGGATTCCTGCAGATTCCGGGAGGTTCCATCACAAAAATGTGGAAAAAATGTGTGATTTCCAGCAAAGTTGGAGGTTTGCAGGACATTGTGGGTAAGAAAATGGTACGGGGTGCATGTGAAGCACACCACCCTGGACTCACCCAGATGTTTAGTTTACAGATGAGTCTAGGTCTTGTGGATTTTTCTACATGGCAGCGTCCCAAAGTCCAAAAAGTGTAGCCCTCACCATTCCTATTGGGACGATTTTGAGAGTTAGCCAAGCTCTCATGGCCCAAATGTAAAACCAAGGCCCAAAATAATCAAATGTCCTCTTGCTTGCCATGGGATAAGATGGTTTAGTGTGCGGGGGAGAGCTAAAAGGCTGTTACCCCCTTCAGTTGGGGTGGGGGCAAAACCATGTCCATACTGGTTGGTAGCCACCACCACACTTTTTTGTTTTTTTTTAATTCCCTGGCATCTAGTAGACTTTCTGCCCCCCCTCGGGTGTGGATCGGGGGTAATTGCTGCATCTGCCCAATGGTTGGCAGAACAACTTTGGCCCCATTTATTTGGGGTGGGGGTATGGCCATACCCCAACCTCTTATTATAGGAAAAAATTATTCCCTGGTCTCTGGTGGGCTTTCTGCCCCCCTTGGGGGCAGATAGGCCTTCCAAAAATAGGCTGATCTGCTCCCAAGGGGGGCAGATGTGGCCAACAGTAATGTGCCCCCATGCGGAGAGGCCCTTTCTTAAGGGACTGCCCCCCAAACACACACATACACACTCACCTAAGTGGTTTCTGACACCCCTGGGGGCAGATCGGCCTAATAGAAATAGGCTGATCTGTCCCCAAGCAGGGCAGAAATGGCCTAAAAACAATTTGTGCCCCACACCCTGGGAGCGACCCTTGCCTAAGGGGTCACCCCCCTTATCAATATAAACAGAAAGAAAAAATCCCTGGTGTCTAGTGGCTTCTGCCTCCTGGGGGCAGATCGGCCTAATTAATATAGGCCAATCTGCCCCTAGGGAGGGCAGAAAAGGCCTAATAAACTCCCCCCCCCCCAGGGAGCGACCACTGCCTAAGGGGTCGCCCCTCTTATCCATATAAGCACCGTGCCATCGGACGTAACCATTACGTCCGTGGCAGGGAAGCAGTTAAGCAGTTAAGGAAGGAATTTGCAGATGTTAGGAGGTGGAGAGCTATGGAAATGAGCCACACTGGAAAATGATTTAGTCAGCTCTTACTGCTCTGCTGGAATTTCAAACATCATGGATTTTGGAAGAATAGTGCTTTCTGGGCCAGGAATATGCCACACTTTGGAGGAAGTGGTCATGCATCTGGGCGTCATTCTGCATTCTATTGGTTGGGTGCTCCCCTTCCTGAAGCCCAGGAGCTGGGAATAACTATGTGGGAGTTGCATAGCCTCTCAGATCTGCTGCCTGAAACCACAAGAGAAAGAAGGACTGCCATGCAAGAATCTGGATCTGCATCTGGATCTGCATCCTTGGTATGTACTCATGAGTGAACTGTGCCTGATGCACAATCTGGTACTACAGCCCTGGGGATGGTGCCCTGCTTCAAGAAGGACTCAGGAGTAGACTCCCTGTAGCTATAGGTTAACAGAGCTTCACCTGCATCATCCCCAGCAAGAGTCGCCAGCCTGGAGTGCATCCAGTGCACTTTTAAGGATTTGGCCAGGTGCATTGTGGGAATTGTGATCCAAGTTTCCAAGGACCATCCAGGAGATTCCAGACCCTTGGATTTGTGTTTTGGATCCTCTGTACCTGCAAGGAGGACTTCAGAAAACGCCTTCTGAAGATTGGAGAAGTTTGGAGAATTTTTGTAAAGTTGGCACTTTGGCCCTCATTACGACCCTGGCAGTGAGTGATAAAGTGGCAGCAATACCGCCAACAGGCTGGCGGTAACTACTGCCATGGTGGTGATAACTCCATGGTGGTGATAACTCCAAATAGCCTGAATCAATCTCTGTTGGGCCGCCAATCTGCTGCGAATGCCCTCCAGGAATGCATTGCATTGCTGCATCTGGGATGCCAGCATCTGGATGGCATTCACAATGGTTGATTGCCCTACAGAAATAGATCTCAGGAGGTCAATAGCCTCCTCACTCAGGGCAGCAGGGCTCACTGGCGCAGGACCTGAGGTGCCTGGGGTGAAGGAGATGCCCACCCTCCTGGGTGAGCGAGCACAGGCAACGGGGGCTGGTGACTGTACCTGCAGCTGGGGTGGTCACAGAGGTGTCCGCCACCACCAGGGAGTTCCCATCGGAGGAGATATCTGAGTCAGTGTTGTCTCCTCCAGTCTTCGCCGTGGTGCCCCCCTCACCCTCCATCCCACTGGTTCCCTCAGCGTCGGTGGACTCTGCCTCCTGGGTCCTGTGGGATGCAGCTCCCTCTGTCGCCAGTGCCCCTGCTCCTCCGCCAGATGATGCTATTGCACACAAGGACAGGATGACAAAACAAGAAAAGGGGGAGAGGGACAAAGGATACACTGGGTCAATGACTGCACCAATACCACAATTGGCATACACATCACGTCACACACAGGGAACAGGCTTAATCACTATGCATTGCACTACCAGTGATATGGCTAGTCACTAAGGCAAGATGAGGACCACACACTGCCAACTGCAGCACTCCTGGGACCCACGATGCCCTGGCTGAAATGGACTGCTAACAAGCTAGGTTACCTGTATTTGCCATACACTCATTACCCTTCAGGTGACCTATGCTGCAATGTCTGGCCTGGACTTCGGGGCACCCACTAACACATCCACCACCCGGATACCACCCCACCAGCCAAAATATGTATTGATATGCACTGAACTCACCCCGTGTGGCTGCTGTGATTCCCTCAAGCGCCCATCCAGTTCAGGGTAGGCCACTGCCAGTATGCGGGCCATCAGGGGGGTCAGTGTCCGACGGGCACCCCTTCCTCATTGGGACGCCATCCCCAGCTCTGCCTCCGCGGTCTTCCATGCCCAGTGTCTCAGGTCCTCCCACTGTTTCGAAGGGGGTGCTCTGCCTGCCACAGACCCCCAGGGTCTGCACGTCCTTGGCGATGGCATGCCATATTCCCTTCTTTTGATGGGCGCTGACCTGCAGGGGCAATACAGACAAGAGAACACCATTAAACAGACAGACCAGCCTGTCACACAAATGGCCCACCATACCCGTTTCCATCACCACTGGCACACATAGCCCAGCGTACACAATATCTACACCGCCACAAGATATTCCACCCATCCCCACATACATGATGCATGCACACACATCTCCATGCATCCTTGCCACATGCATCGTGGACAAAGTGTCCTCACCTGTTGGTCTGGAGGCCCATACAGCTGTCTGTACTGGGGTAGGATCCCATCCACAGTCACTCCAACTCTTCCGAAGTGAAGGCAGGGGCCCTTTCCCCGGTCACACGGGCCATGGTAGGTTCCAGACACAGGTCACAGCAGCATACGCAGTGTAGGTGTTGAAGGTCAGGAAACACATGAGGATTCAGATAGAAAATGGCGGTCACATCCGCGGCGGTGTACACTCTCACCGCCGGCTTACATCCCCATTGGCCACTGTACTCCATAGAGCCCCATATTATCCAATGAGGAGTTGCACGGCGGTGCAAGACCGCCTTCCGCCACGACGCCCAACGTCAGCAGAGTTACCTGACTTCCACCTGTCCCTACATACAGAACAGGTGGTCTTCATTTCGGGGGGAGGGGACCAGGCATATCAACAATTTCTGCGTCACAGATTAGATTGGCACATTAACACTGTCCCAATACAAATGTGCACCATGTGGACTGCTGTTGTGGTTATTTTGTTCCAATTGTGACAGCCTACTCACTCTTGTGTCCCATAGATACATACTGCTACGGATGAATAGGAAGTGGAGACATTCCCCATGTACAGACCCCTGGTGGACTTAGCTACACTGGAGGACAGGCACAGTATACTCACCTATAGACTGGACAGGGCCACAATCACAGAGCTATGTGCCCAGTTGGAGCCTAACCTGATATCGGCTATCCGTCATCCGACTGGGATCCCCCTCTTGTGCAAGTACTATCAGTGCTCCATTTCCTGGTGAGAGGTTCTTTCCAAGTGACAGTGGGCTTGGCAGCAGTAATGTCACAGCCAATGTTCTCAATCGTGCTGGCTAGAGTGTTGTCTGCCCTTATAAAGCATATGTGCAGCTACATTGCTTTGCCCCGGGTGGAAGATTTGGCCACTGTGAAGTCAGGATTCTATGCAATGGGACATATCCCCAACATAATTGGGGCGATTGACGATACACATATTGTGATTGTCCCCCCTGCCAGAATGAACAGGTGTTCAGGAATCGTAAGAGTTTCCACTCACTGAATGTGCAGATGGTGTGCCTGGCGGATCAGTACATCTCCCACGTCAATACTAAGTATCCTGGGTCGATGCATGATGCCTTTGTCCTGAGGAATAGCAGCATCCCTAATGTGATGGCCCAACTACAGTGGCTAATAGGTGAGCCGTGGTCCCCACCCAGTGTATGTTAGTGTATGCCTCTGCTGTTGAACTCATTGAATTGTGTCTGGCTAAATGTTGTCCCTCAATACCTGCAGGTAACTCGTGCTATCCAAACCTATTGTGGCTGCTGACCCCTGTGAGGAATGCCAGGACAAGAGCTGAAGAAAGTTATAATGAGGCACATGGGTGAACCAGAAGGATCATCAAGAGGACCTTCGGCTTCCTGAAGGACAGGAGGTGCCTCCATATTACAGGTGGATCTCTGTACTACTCACCCGAAAAGGTCTGCCAGATAGTAGTGGCATGCTGCATGTTGCACAACCTGGCCCCCTGACGGCATGTACCCTTTCTACAGGAGGAGGAGACAGGAGATACCACTGTGTCAGCAGCAGACCCTGATGACAGTGAGGATGAAGAGGCTGAGGATGAGGATGTGGACAAGAGAACATCAGTTATCCGTCAGTACTTCCAATGACACAAAGGTGAGACAGTGCAACTTCACATTTCTATGACTATTGGTGTATTCTGTGTGGCTGTGGCATGAAGCCATTAACTTCCTTTTACCTCTACTTACTGTCACCTATGGTTTGTCATTTTATAGATGTTGGTGCTATGACAACTGTGTAGTGATGTGCTGACTGCAGCCAGCTACATGTCATTATTTCTATGCTCTCACAATGTACATTTCATTTGCAATGGATGTAACTGTTTACATAAATACATATTTTCAACAAATGACATACAAGTAGTCGAGTTGTTTTTAAAGGTGTTTATTTTAGTGCTAACAAATTTAGGGGAAGGTGAAATTGAATGGGGCGATGATGGAGGAAAGTCCAGGGTATTGTTCCAGTCTGTTTGTGACACAGGTGCAGTGTCCAAGTGGCCATAGAAAGGGGAGCAACTGCAGTTCAAGGTGGACAAGGTGACTGAGTGGGACACAAGGGGGACAATCAGGAGAGTCTCATTTCCTGGTGGTGGTCTTGGCAAGTGTCTCTGGCTTCTGTCTGGGTCGCAGGGAACGTTTGCGTGGTGGTTCACCTTCTACAGGGGGAGGGGTGCTGGTGGCCTGTTGGTTCTGTGGTGGAGCCATTTGCCCACTAGCGGCAGTGGAGGTGGAGGGTTGGTCAATGGACTAGCTAGTGGTAAGGCCCCACTGCTATGCTGTTGCTTCCCTCATGATGTTGGCCATGTCTGCCAGCACCCCTGTTATGGAGATCAGGGTGGTGTTAATGGCCTGCAAGTCCTCCCTGATTCCCTGATACTGTCCCTCCTGCAGCCGCCTGTTCTCCTGCATGTTGTCAAGGATCTAGCCCATCATGTCCTGGGAATGTTGGTAGGCTCCCAGGATCTCGGAAAGTGCCTCCTGGAGAGTTGGTTCCCCAGTCCTGTCCTCCCCCTGGCGCACAGCGATCCTCCCAGTGTCCCTGTTAGCCTGTGCCTCTGCCCCCTGAATGGTGTGCCCACTGCCACTGACCCCAGGTCCCTGATTGTCTTGAGGGCGAGGTGTGGCCTGGGGTCCCTGTACAGGTGGGCACACTGCTGATTAACCTGTCCTGAGGGCAGAGGTGTGGGTCCACTGGGTGGGTGCTGTGGTGTTGGTTACTGAAGGGGAGCCTTTGTGGTGGTCTGTGAGTGGGCTTGGTGACCAGCTGACCAGTGGTCCCTGATTGGCCAGGTAGGTCATCCAGATCCTGAAGTCCAGAGTTACTGTCATCACTGGGGCATCTTGTGTTGGGGGACTGTATAGTCGTGGCACCTCCCCTCCACTGACATTGGCTGGGGTACCTGTGAAGATGTAAGTGACGTATTTTGCTTCATGAGTGTGACATACTGTACATTCCTGGCTTCCCCTCTATCGTTGGTGTTGTCCTGCCACCTTTTGTTTGTGTATGGTGATGTATTGTTGTTAGTTTTCCTATGCTGTGCATCATTTGGTGATGGGTGTGCATGCAGGGCTGGGAGGGCTGTCCATGCATTGGTATAGCATGCAGGACTTGACATTGGGGTTAGTGATATGTGTAGGTGCAGTGTGTGGGTTGGAGTGGAGTGATGGGAGTGATGGTGAGGGGGTGTGATGGCATGCAGCTATGGGGGGTGGCAAGTGTCAAATGTTGACTTGCCAGTGTCCAGTCCTCCGGCTACTCCAGCAAGTCCCTCAGGATGTAGTAATGCCAAGACTTGCTCCTCCCATTCTGTGCGCTGTGGGGAAGGAGGTGGGGGTCCACTGCTGGTCCTCTGTATGGAGTACCTTCCCCCGTAGGTCATTTCACCCCTTCCTGATGTTGTCCCTTGTTCTTGGGTGCTGCCGCACGGCGTTCACCCTGTTCTTCTCCGCCATAGCTCCATCTTCCTGGCAATGGATATCTGCTGTACCTGTGCTCCAAACAGTTGTGGCTCTACCCTGACAATTTCCTCCACCATGACCCTTAACTCCTTCTCAATGAAACGGGGGTGTCTTTCTGGTGCCATGGGTGTTGTGTGGTGTGTGTAGGTGAGAGTTATGTGGTGGGGTGTATGATGTGGGGTGCGTGAGGGATGTATGGGTGTCAGTGGTGTGTGTCTAGTTATCACAGTGATCTTGGTGTCAGTCTGGTGGCTGTGATTTGTAATCGTAAAGGGTTGTGGGAAATGTGGGTGTGTGTTTTATAGGGGTGTCAGGTGTGTGGGTGTGGTGTGTGTATGAGTGTCAGGCGTGTGTTTTTTGTATTGGCCAATGTGGTGTTGTTTTGTATGTCGGTGTCCATTCTGAGCCCAGTGGTATGTACCGTCAATGGTTTACCGCCGTTGAATGTCCGCAGTGGTGATTCGTGGGTCATAATGTGGTGGGCGTTGTTCTGTTGGCATAACGGTATGGGTGTTGGTACCGCCACTTTAGCATTGACCTTTGGGCTGGCGGATTAGTGTATGTGGCGGTATTCTGTCAGATTTGTGTGTGTGTCATAATATGGCAAACGGATATTCGCCACCGCAGCAGTATGTTGGTGGTCGTCAGCGTGGCGGTAAGCTGCATTTACCACCAATGTCATAATGAGGGCCTTTGTGTTTCTAAGCACTAGGAAGTGTTCATTCTTTAAGAAATTCATATCTCCGGTTTCAAGGACCAACCAGGAAATTCCAGTTCCTTTGATTTGTATTTTGTTTCGTAATTCTTTTATTGAGGAGTAGACATAGAAAAGTAACATCCTACATGGCAGTTACAGTGCTAAGGAACAGCATGGACTTACATATACAATAATGTACACCCGTCGTTGTGACAGTCATGATCGTCAGATCCAAAAGGACAAGATTCCATGCAATACATGTACATATTTTTGGGTACATACTATTGGGTACTAAGAGCTTTCGTACATGTGTCTGTGTATCCAGTCGTTTTGCATTACCTCCTTCTGAAGTAAGGGGCAGGGCTGTACACAACAGCAGTTCTGGTCAAAAGTCGGAATAGAAGTTGGGGCACAACATGACGGCACGCTACTATAATAGTCGCAAGAGTATGGGCCCTGGGATATTATTGCCTAATAAGGGGGGCAAGCTTGATACGAAAGGGACCTGTGAGTGGGCGTGATGTTCGATGTTCTGCGAGCCACAGGAAGCGGGTCCAAGGTTGCTAAAACACCTCTGTCCGGTTCTGCATGGCATAAATAATGCGTTCATGGGTAGCAGTTTGGAACATTGAGGATAGCTACTCATAATGGGAGGGGGGATTTGCCACTCTCCAATGTTGTAGGATACAAGGTTTAGCTGTGGCCAATGCCATATATAGCAAACAGAGTTGCATGTGGGATATATCTCAAGCACCATCAGTGTCATGCAGTAGGAGCAAGGATGCTGGGAGAGTGGGTGGTAATGGCAGTACCTCTGTTAGCCAACTGCCTCCCAGTACGGCAGTATGGTTGGACAATCACATAGTATATGTATTAGGTCACAGCATGGGTGTGGGCAGCGCCAGCATTGCGTGTGGGGCAGGAGCCCAGATGATCTGAGCTTCAAGGGTGTCCAGTACCAGTCGTGTAGGGTTTTAAAGAGACTAAATTTCATTCTTGCTTCACGGAACCTCTATGAGGGTAGCCAATTCTTTTATATTATAGTCTACCCGTAAACGTGTTTGCCACTTGGCCTTGAGGGATAAAAGAAGAGGTAAAGAGAAAAGTTGTTGGTTCAGTAGTTTATGCACGCCTGACGTCACTCCACTAAAAGACTCCCAGATTCACAAATAATCAAGCACCAGTGAGTGGTGCAGAGTCAGCGGGCGAGTACCCATGCGGCTATAAAGACAATGTGAAAGCTGTTGGTATTGCCAGGAATAATGGGTAAGGAGGCTAGATTCGGCCCATAAAGACTGAAACGTTTTTAGTAGCCCGATCTCAAGGAGTTGGTAGATAGTTAGAATACCCTTAGTTCGGCAGCCTTCCCAGTCAACTATTTCTCCGCCTCTCATTAAGCCGATATTGCCCAAGAGTGGTGCATGTGTTTGTATCTGAGGGCCTACTCCTAAAAGGCGGTGGGCTCGACGCCATGAATGTAGCATGGCCTGCACCACTGGGTGGGCGGATTGTGACGTGGAGGCTTTAACGCCATTAAGTACGTCATGGCCTCCTGGTTTATTCAGGAGAGCGTGCTCCACCTGCACTTAAAGGGGCGGATCCAGTTTGCCCGGGAGCAGGAAGGTCAGCTGAGACAGGTGGAGCGCAATGCATAATGTTCCACGGAGGGCGAGCTCAGGACTCTCGACGTGCAAGGAACATGCATTTGGACAGCCCCGGCCTAATGGAACCCCAAACAAATTTTCGTATGCAGGTACCTACCTTCCGTAGCATTGGCAACTGTGCCTGTAAGTGGTAACATCCTAAGGATGTATGTGTAGCGGGGTAAAGTCACCATGTGGAGAGCATGTACTCTCCCCCAGAGGGAGAGTCCCATTTGGGACCATTTTGCAAAGTCTTGTTGGGTGCGGATGAGCAGGGATTCCAGGTTGTCTTGTACCATGTGGTCCAAGCCCTTATTGATGAGAATCCCTAGGTATTTAAGGCGCAACCTTTTCCAGGAGATGGGGAAGTCCACCATGGCTGTGCTTGTAGTCACCAGAGTCAAAGGAACGGCCTCACTTTTGTCCCACTTAATTCTGTATCCCTAAAGTGCTTCAAATTCTGTTAGAATTGCTCGCAGAGCTGGGAGGGAGTGAGTGAGATCTGTGAGCGTAAGTAATATGTCGTCAGCATATAGATAAATAATGGAACGCCCACCCGGGATATCGACGCTGGCTATGGCGAGATTCCTGCGTATAAGCGCTGGCAAAGGTTTTACAGCCAGAAGAAATAGAAGAGGCGATAGCGGACATCCCAGCTGTGTCCCCAGTTCACGGGGAACGCATCAGATAGGAAACCCCGCAGTTGACGCTGTAGGTGAATCATACAACGATCTGACTTTTCTGATAAAGCTATCTCCTATGTCGAAACGTTTTATAGTTTCGAAGAGGTACCACCATTCTATTCTATTGAAGGCTTTCTCGGCATCAAAGGAGATAGCCACTGCCCCCTCCCTGGAATCTCTAGCAGCCCAGAGTGTATGTGCTAGCCTGCGGAGGTGGTTCCTCGATGATCTCCTGGATACAAACCCTACTTTGGTATTATGAATAAGAGATGGGATGACTTTCTTGAGACGGGCCGCCAAGACGCCAGCCAATATTTTGACATCTTCATTGAGGAGGGAAATGGGAAGGTAGCTGATGCATATTAAGGGGTCTTTCCCGGGCTTTGGGAGAACCACTATGGATGCTCTATTAGAAAGAGGGTGCAAAGAGCCCATCCTTGCCGCACCCTGGAAGGCTTCATATAGGGAATCCACCGTTTCAGAACCCTTCCATTTATAGAACTCTGCCTCACCCGGGGCCTTGTATTAAGGTAAGTAAGAGATGGCCTGCTTAATTTCCTCTTTGCTGATCTCTCCTTCCAAGAGCCCTCTACCCTCCTCCATGAGGCAGGTTATGCGGGCCTCCTTAAAGAACGTAGTTAAATGGTCATGATTCTACACAGTTTCTGGGGTGTAGCGCAGTGGTCTCCAAACTTTTTAATGCTGCGCCCCCCCAGATGAAAAATAAAAATCATTGGGCCCCCGTTCAGAATTTTTCACAAATATTTTATAAATATGGCAACGTTAAATATGTCTAGATGTATTTAAACATTGCAGTTAAGTACTGTGACCTTTTGAAAAATGCAATAACGTGTTACTGCTTAAAACAAAACACTGTTATCTGTTTAATGGTTCTTTTGGCCAGAGCCTGGCACCCCCCTGGGATCACTTGAGGCCCCTCTAGGGGGTCTGCCCCCCAGTTTGAAGACCCCAGGTGTAGAGGGTCTGGTAGAAGTGCCCAAAGGCACCGGCTATGTCCTGTGTGTATGTGAGGAGGGTGCCATCAGTAGGTCGTATAGCAGGGATGGCTAACGCTGCCTCTTGTTGGAGCAATTGCGCTGCTAGTAGGCACCATGCCTTTCCCCCTGCTCATAATCTCTGCCTGTAATATGTGCATGCTTTTGTGTTTGCAATATACTGTTTCTTGTGGTTTTACTGTTCATTTACTGTGCTATTTACATTTGTATCTGGAAAGCAGTTATTGTAGTATTACTTCACCATGGAATAATCTTTTGAGGTTCTAGAGTCCTCGGTCGCGACTTGTATCCTGGTTCTCTATCTGAGCAGACGCTTGTGCCTGCCGTGGACCTGCGATAAAGGATTTTGTTTCTTTAAACCACCAGAGTGTGAAGAGCATATTCTTGGATTCCTGACTTTTACAAACCCGATCCTCTTCTCTACATTTTAAGGTAGCAGGAGTGGGGTACTGAAGAAACATTGATGGGTTCACTGACCGGCATATTTATCATGATAATTTTACCTGGTCGAGTGTCCGAAGGACTGCACCTGGTCACACTGTGACCGAAGTTTTGATTCAAGGAAATTACCCGGCTATACCGTAACCAAGGTACTGTTCATTTTTGTTTGCCTTGGGTGTTATGTGGCGGTCGTCCGTTATTTTCCTACATACGGAGCAAGGACATTCTGTTGCTGAGTGTGCAATCTCAAGCTGGAGGGAGGATCGCGCGTGTCATAAGTGCGACATATCTGACGCAGAGGGAGTTCTACAGTTACCAGGACTTAAGTGCGACATTTCCGACGCAGGAGTTCTACGGTTGCCAGGATACCCATTCTGTTGCGCGTTGTAGCTTTGTTGGTAGCCTTGATTCTAATGTTGTGATCTCATGATGTGCTGTGTCGTCAACTCAACTAGAGTGTTGGTTGCTTGGAGACACGCCGGAGGAGCCGCGCAATGCACCTGAAACATTTTGGTTGTCTGGAAATTCATTCAAGAAGAGACGCTTACCTAACGTGTGCACGCATTCTTCAGGCTGTGTGTTAAAATATATTTTTTTTAAATTAAAAGAGAGAGAATTTCCAACGAACGCTCTTTGTCAGGGCAGCTTAATTATTGAATGTCGAGGGAACTATGATTGTATGTAGTAGATGTAAATTGATCTTGTGGAATTGTCTATCTGCATACCTATTGGATGAGTGCATTGCTTCAAGGTGCAATCGCTGCTGAGTTTTAACATGGCAACAAACCATATGGTTGTTCAACCACCACCATTCTTACCAAGAGCTGGAAAGCCAGAGATTAGGTGGAGTGAGTGGTTGAGGAATTTTGAGAATTACCTCATTGCAATTGATGCCAATTAGTTTTCACCAGTTAGGAAGCTGGCTTTTCTTTTTAATCACCTGGGGGTTTCAGGGCTGCACGTGTTTGATAACTTGCCTACCATACGAACACCAATCTATGATAATATTGTTTGGAATGTGTATGTGGAGGGAAAGGAAAGGATCAGAAGGCAGTATTCTGATGAATTAAACGGGCTGTTGGAGAGGTTCAACTTTGCGATGTGCAAACAGTAGATGGATGAATCTGTAGATGAGTATCAAGCTACTTTACGTGTGCTTGCTGCGAAGTGTGATTTCGGTATTAATGTGGATGTGTATAGTAGGGATCAGTTTGTTTTCCATTGTCTCTCTAAGAAAATTCAAGAACGCCTCTTAGCATGTCGAAATCCTTCTTTAGATGAAGCTATCAACATAGCGAAGACCGTTGAGAGGTCTATTGTTACGTCAAGAGTAATGTGTGGTCCTAGTGAACAAACTGCTGTTAGTCAGATAATTGACGACTTTGAATTATATTACATTAAAGAAAAGTCCTCAGAACAGAGCAAAGACCAATCACATTGGTATCGGTGTGGTTCACGTAATCACATTGGCGATAGCCAGTCGTGACTGCATTGGGAAAAAAATACATGAAGTGTCAGAAGATTGGTCTCTTTCTAGCGGTGTGTAGATAATTTAGCCACAGCAATAAGCCCTCATACAGTGGAGCTAAAATGAAAATTAATAATGTTTATACTCTGAGCGCAGCCTGACTCAGGAGTGCACAAATAAATTATCCAGTGTTGTATTGACTGTAGAAATGCCTGTTGACGGTGATACTGATGTAGTCAAGAATATCAGGGGACCAATTTGTGAAGCATTCATTGATTTAAAAAAGGTTTTGGTTATGGCATATTCTGGAGCGCCTGTTACTATATTAGCAGACAAAACCTATTACAAACTTTGGCCGGCAACAAAGGTGTTACAGTGTGCTGACATCAATCCCAAAGCTTTTGGGGATCACAACATTGATTTGTTGGGTTTCTTTTCTACAACTGTGGTAATTTTGGGAAGGTGCATCGTTACAAAAGTTTATGTAGCTGTGAATGGAAGAGACATTGTGGGATGGAAAGATTTAGCCAGACTGGGTATTGTGCTTCGTCATGGATATGATATTCCCATAATATTAGGGGATATTCCTAAATGTGAGGCTGAAGCCCCGTACTGTCTGTAGTCTCCACTGATGCTGTGACAGAGTTCTTTACCACAAAGTTCCCAAGTGTTTTTGCGGCTAGAGTTGGGACAGTGAAAGGTTTTGAGCACTGCATCAGACTTAAGGAGGGAGCCATTCCTGTTTCACACAAAGTGAGACCAGTTCCTATTTCTGTCAGGGAACTGTTGAAAGTTTTGCTTGATAGGTTGGTTTTAGATGGCATTATAGCTCCCACTGACTCCTTAAAATGTGTTTCACCTATTGTTTTGACTGAAAACAAAATGGTGACCTAAGGCTATGTGTAGATCTTAGATCTCTAAATAAAACATATTAGTGGCTTGTCATCCACTTCCACACATCCAAGAACTGATTTCCACTCTAGGTAGTTGAAAAATGTTTTTTACAATAGATTTACTCAAGAACTTACTACATTTGTTACCCCATATGGTGCCTTTAAATATCTAAGATTACCTTTTGGTTTGGCTTCAGCAGCGAGTGTCTTCCAAAGGATGATGGATCCGTTATTTGATCATTTAGATAATGTTTGTGCTTTTCAGGAAGACATTTTGGTACATACTGAAAGCATAGATGAGCATAGACTAATTCTTGCTAATGTTTTTTCCATTCTTCAAAACTGTGGAATGACCATTACGAGTGAAAAATGCAAGTTCATGATTAGGAGTGTGGATTACTTAGGCCATACTATATCTGCTGAGGGTATAAAACCGAAGCAGTGCAATTTGGAGGCAATCAAAAATGTTCCTTCGCCTACTAATAAGGATGAATTGCGTTAATTTCTTGGGCTTTGTGAATACTATTAAAGGTTTGTCAATGGTTATGCTTTGATGGTACAACCAATTAGGTCAATATTGAAAAAAGATAACAAATTCACTTGGAATGAGCAAGCGATTGATGCTTTTAATTGCATCAAACAAGTTGTTTTGTCTGCCTCGGCTTTAAAGTCTTACATACCTTCAGCGAAGTCTTTTATAACTGTGATTGCTAGTCTTAAAGGTCTTGGAGCAGTTTTGGGGTAATGGGTTAATGGACAGGAAAACACCGTTGCATTTGCATTTAGAGCTCTTTCTGTGGCTGAAAGTAACTATAGCACCATAGAAAGAGAAGCTCTAGCTTGTTTTTGAACAGTCCAAAGATTCAAAACTTACATTTGGGATACTTGTTGGGTTATTTATACTGATCACAAGCCTCTTGTGTTTCTTTTGAGTGGCAATGGATTAGAGAAAGCGTCTGCCAGGCTTGTGCATTTACTCTCGAAGTTACAGGAGTATAATTTAGAAGTGAAGTATGTGTCTGGTCAGAAAAGTGTTTGTGCAGATTGTTTATCACGCTTGCCACTACCATACTCTTAAAATACTTGTGAGGATGAGAATACTGAGTGTGTGGTGGGAGTACTAGATGTTGTTTCTGTGTCTGAAGGTATCGTTTCTGAGCAAGACTGGAATTTAGCAAAGTCCAAGGATGTAACATTGTCACAAGTTTTGTATCACATCAAACATGGTTGGCGCAACAAAAAGAAATACAGTGGTGAACTAAGCACTTATTGTCAATTAGCTACTGAATTGTCCTGTGAAAATGGTATCTGTATGAAGGGTTCTGTTTGTATTCCTCCTTCTGATCTAAGACCTATTTTGAGTAAGGCTGCACATGAAGGTCACCTTGGTATTTCAGCCACTTGCAAGAGGCTAAAGGAAAAGTATTGGTGGTCAAATCTGGATAAGCATGTTTCAGATTTTGTTGATAATGTCCATACTGCATTGTGTTAGGCAAACCCTTACATACAGGGCCTTTTCTGAGTAAGGCTTGGGAAAGAATTGCCATTGCTTTCTCAGGACCTTTCCATTTATTACCTAGGAACATGAAATATTTAATAGTTACCATAGATTACTTTTCCAAATGGATTTATTGTTCATTTGTATAGAATGCTGATACATATGCTATACTTTCGTTCTTGACCAATGTTTTCTTATTGGAATGTCCACCATCAGTTATTGTCACTGACAATGGTTTACATTTTACTTTTGAAAAAATGGGAACCTTTATGGAAAAGTTCAATATTAAACATTCACGTGTAGCCTTATATAGTCCTACAGCTAATGGTTTTGTTGAAAGAGTCAACCGTATTTTGAAAGAAGGGATCCAAACTGCTTTGGTGGCTAATTTTAATGTTACTGATTTTCTCAAAGAGAAGATGTGGGCATACTTGAATACACCATGTTCTGCTACAGGAATTTCTCTTTTTCTACTCCTCAGAGGCAGAGAATCCAGATCCAAACTGCTACCAGCCTTGTTGGCTGATTCTTTAGTTGGCAAGTTTGAGAGTTCCGAGGTGAAATTGAAAGAGTTACAGCATAAAGTTTCTGAGAAGCAAATGATACAGAAGTGCGATTATGATGCCAGGAAGAAAGTGAAAAGTTCTGAAAGTAATGTACATCATTGGGTTTTTATTAAAAAACCACAGAGAATTTCCGAAGGAGAATCAACATTTTCTCTACCTGTGAAAGTGATTAAAGTAGCAAAAGCATCTGTGTTGTTAGAGGGTAAAGGATGGTGGAATAGGAACAGTGTTGTGCCTATTTCAACCTCATAGGCTGAGATTTTCATACAAGTTTATTCGGGAAGGGATAATGATTCCTGTTCCAATGGAATGCTTTTTGATGATTTGTCAACTAATCACAGGGAGCAATGAGCTGAACTTGGGGAATTGTACTACTCACGATGTGGAAAGATCTCATTGTAATGACAGAGTTGATGCTACGGTTCCAGAGCCTGTGCGCATGTGCAGTGACAGACTTGTTAAAATCCCATCCAAATTTGATGATTTTGTCATGGGTTGATTCTACTTTTCATGTATTGAAGTTTATTTTACTGTTATTCTTTGTTTTTAAAAGGGGAGAAGATGGTGTAATATGTGCATGCTTTTGTGTTTGCAATGTACTGTAATGTTTCTTGTGGTTTTACTGTTCATTTACTGTGCTATTTACATTTGTATCTGGAAAGCAGTTAGTGTATTATTACTTCACCATGGAATCCTCTTTGGAGGTTCTAGAGTCCTCAGTCACGACTTATACCCTGATTCTCTATCTGAGCGGACGCTTGTGCCTGCCATGGACCTGTAAAAAAGGATTTTGTTTCTTCAAACCGCCAGAGTGTGAAGAGCATATTCTTGTATTTCTGACTTTTACAAACCCGATCCTCCTCTCTACACTGCCCTTCAGCCATTGTAGCATGTACTCCGCCTGGGAGGTATAGAGGACATTAAGCTTCATCTGTGCCTTCTCAAGGTGGCAGCATGTGGCCGGAGAGGGGGTCGCAGTGTATGCACGAGTGCAAGATATTATTATTTTCTCTAGGTCCTGTTGTCAGAAGCAGTTCCGGGCGTTAGCACGGACAGCATGTCTCATAAGTTGTCCTTTGATTTTTGATTTCGCCACTGCCCAGAAATTTTGAGGGGAAGAAACCGAGCAGTTACATAAGTAGTGACATGATCGCAAAGTTGGTCCTTGCCCTGCGGTGTACGATACCAAGATGTGTTCAGACACCATGGCTTGTGACCTGGAGAGATAAGATCCAGTTCTAGGAATAAGAGCACAGGGGCGTGATCAGATAGCACCGCCTTTAGGTTCCGGGAGTCCCTAGCCACAGGAAGCAGTTTGTAAGAACCAAGGAAATAATCTAGCCGGGACTGTGTACCATGGACTGGTGACATGAATCTGTATTCCCGATCGATCGGGTGGGACAGGTGCCAGTGGAACACCAGACCATGATCCGTCAGTACATCTCCTCATAGGGCTCTGTGTGCATTGTTGTTGATATCTAATCTGCCTGTGCGGTCTAGGACTGCGTCACAAGCCAGGTTCCAATCTCCTCCCAAAAGGTACTGTGTGGCTCCAATCTCCGTGAGGATGCGGTTAAAATGCAGAAAAAATGAATGTGTGGAACCCATGGGGGCATATACGGACCTACACAAAGCGTGTGAACACCTAGTCTGACTTTGGTGAGGCTGTAGCGTCCGTCCGGGTCATACCATGATTTGAGTACCTTTCACTATAGGGAGCGGCTGATTAGTATTGCAATTCCGAATTTACACGCAGGGCTGAGGCCCCCCAATGTGGAGCATTGGGTTTCCGCTATAAAACACCCGGCCCACCCAGCCAGGTCGTAGTTTCTCGGACTCTGAGGGAGACAAGTGCATTTCCTGCAATAGGGCAATATCTGCACACTTAGATTGTAAGTAGGAGAGGACCTTATTTCTTTTGATATAATGCATGAGGCCATGAACATTCCACTACACTGCCGTCAATGGGAGGGTAGTTCCCATGCCTTGGATTGTCACCTGGGTTCGGTGGAAAAGGTGCGCTGTGGGTGTACCAGCTAACTATGTTGATATGGAATATACTGTGGGGATAACAGGAAGAGTGTTGAAGCGACGGGTGGGAGGGGAGCCACGATCGCACTCCAGAGGATAAAACCAAGCAACGATAAGGGTAGAAGTAGGAGGTGAGGGGGAAGGTGGGGAATGGGTAATGAGCAAGAGGGAAAGCAGGGGGCAAAATAGAGGAATGGGGGAAGGGTATAAGCAGAAGTGAGATACAAGTCTCAGAAAGAGATGAGAGAATGGACCTGGTTCTTCACAGGGTCTAGGAATATATCTCGCAGGAGCTTGGTGCCATTAAACTGCTGGTCTAATCCTGCAGAACCCGCAACCGGCAGCGTCCAAGGGAAGGTGAGAGGGCACAGAGAGCCAGTCGGAAGAGACTATGGTATATCATAGCTAGGTTGGTGATGGGGGAGGGAGGGTGAAGGGGACAGAGTGGGAAAAGGGATCCGTATCATGCGCAGGTGTATCTATTGGCCCTGGTGGGACTATGGGTTATAAAAGATCCAGCCAGAAGGGAACGGAGATGGCTATCTTAAGGTACCGTGAAGCACCCTCTAGACAATGGAGATGTGCTTAGAGAATCAGGGTGATGAGGATGAACAAGGAGAGCAACAACAGAGGCCTCTACATAAATTATCAGGGTGTCGGGAGAGATGTGGTGGAAGGGAAAGATGCTCGCCCCAGGATCACCATATCGGTCTTTGACGGGATACTTACAGATATGTTTACATATACACATATACTGCCAGGGGCAGTGGAGCGAGGGTCACGACCCCAAGCATCCTAGGCATGCCCGGTGCCTGGTGGTAGTACTCATTGTTTGGGGAGTGACTCTAAGCTCAGTAAAATAGTGACATCATCAAGAACAGCAGCAATAAGAAGAACAAAGATAACAATGTAGCAATAACGGCATATGGAAACATGTGTGGTACTTAGCGCTCAGCCAATGGTCATCCTATAGTCTCGTTGGCGGAAAGTATGAGGTCCATCAGGCATCCCCAGAGGACATGCCAGTGAAGCAGCCAGCAGAGAGCTAAGGCTTCAGGGGGGACCTTGACTTGTCTCTTTCTCTGAGTGGCCTGGGAACTCCAGAATTCTCTTCCCCTGAACATTAAATCTCTGCCTGATTTACTGACTGATAGAAGGGCTCTTAAAATCTGGTTCTTTAATTTCTAATGGGCAATCTCTCCTTCTAATCTTTGCAGCATTTAACATAACATAACATTTAACAAATAATAACGTTGCCCTTGAAACAATTTGATTGCTTTGTTTAGAAGTGTAATTAATAGTGTAGCTTAGCTTTGCCACATTTTCATGTGAGACACCATTTTTTTTTTAATGGACACAGTTGCTGGTGTTTGGTTTGTCTTGCTTCTATCATTCCCTCCTCCCAATCAGTATTCCACTGCAAGTCATCTCTCCCCAGAGTTTCCAAGGAGCACAGAATGTTATGACGTAAAAGGGGATATAGGCCCTCATTATGACATTGGCTGAAAGTACTGCTTACTGCCATGCTGATTGTCGCCAGCATACCGCCGCCGTGGCGGATCAACGCTACCCATATTATGACACACACATAGCAATCTGTCACTTTACAACCACACACACAAGTCCGCCAGCCTAAAGGTCAGTGATAAACTGGCGGTAGCACAATCCACACTGTTACGTCAACAGAACTATGCCCACAACATTATGACCCATGAATCACTGCGGCGGACATTCAATGGCAGTAAACCACTGGTGCTACATACTACCGCACTCAAAATACACACACACATACAAAACAACATCATATTGGACAATTCAAACTATACACACCTGACACACATACATACACCACACCCACTCACCCACACCACTATAAAACACACACCCACATTACCCACAACCCTTTACCACTACAAACAAGTGCCACTAGAGAGATAGCAAGATCACAGACAAGACCACAGCCACACACCACCATCACCTATACACCATCCATGCACCATACATCACACACACCAACACATCACCCCACACACCCTCACCCACTCACACTATACCCAGGGCACCACAACGACACCCCAGGTTCTCAGAGGAGGAGCTGAGGGTCATGGTAGAGGAAATAATCTGGGTAGAGACACAGATATTCGGATCACAGGTGCAGCAGACATCCATTGCTAGGAAGATGGAGCTATGGCGGAGAATCGTGGACAGGGTCAGCGCCGTGTGACAGCACCCCAGAACAAGGGATGACATCAGGAAGCGGTGGAACAACCTATGGGGTAAGGTGCGCTCCACAGCAGCAAGACACCAAATAGCTGTACAGAGGACTGGCGGTGGAACCCCACCTCCTCCCCCACAACTAACAACATGGGAGGAGCAAGTCTTGGCAATCATGCATCCGGAGGGCCTGGCAGGAGCAGGACGAGGACAGGACTCTGGTAAGTCAACTCTTTACTACTAGCACCCCCCCTACCTGCATGCCATCACAAAATCCCACCATTACCCACACTCCCATCACTCCACCATCTCCCACATATCCCACCATCACAACACACTCATCCCAATACCAAGCTCTGCATGTAACACCAATGCATGGACACCCATCACAGACCTGCATGGACACCTATCACTAAAGCATGCACACTAGAGGGAAACAGCAAGCCCACCAAATAACTATTCACACAAGGCAAAGCTGGCAGGGCAATAACAACGTTAGAGGGCAACACACCCATGCACAAGATGTCACATGCAGAAACAATAACACTGCATTTACATCCCCACAGGTTCCCCACCCAACATCACTGGAGAGGAGGTGCCAGCAACATCCAGTCCCCCCCAGAAGAGGCCAACAGTGATGACAGCAGCTTTGGACGCCTGAATCTGGATGACCAACCTGGCCCATTAGGGATCTCCAGACAGACGGTTACCCAGGCACAGTCCCATACCACCAAAGAGCCTCCCCCCTCAGGAAACACCACCAAAGTACCCACCCAGCGGGCCCACACCTCTGTCCCCAGGACACGTCAATCAGCAGTGTGTCCACCACTACAGGGACCCCAGGCCACCCCACAAACACAGGACGATCAGGGACCTGGGATCAGTGGCGGTGGGCACACGGTTCAGGGGACAGAGGCACAGGACAACAGGGAAGCTGGGAGGACTGCTGTGCGACAGGAGGAGGACAGGCCCAGGGAACCGACTCTCCAGGAGGCCCTCACCAAGATCCTGGGAGCATACCACCATTCCCAGGAGTCGATGGGCCAGATACTGAACAAGTCGCAGGAGAACAAGCGGCTGCAGGAGGGACAGTACCTGGGGATCAGGGAGGACTTGAAGTCCATTTAACACCACCCTGGTCTCCATTGCAGGGGTGCTGGCAGACATGGCCAACACTATGAGGGAGGCAGTGGCATCCCACCGGGCCCCTACCACTAGCCAAACTGATGAACAGCCCTCCACCTCCACTGCCGCTAGTGGACAGGAGGCCCGCCACAGGACCAACAGGCCACCACCACCCCTCCCTCTGCAGAAAGAGAACCACCCCGCAAATGGTCCCTGCGATCCAGGCTGAAGCCAGAGACTATTGCCAAGACCCCTGCCAGGAAATAAGACTCTCCTGATTGTCACCCTTGTGTTCCACTCTGTCAACCTGTCGACCTTGAACTGCCATTGCTCCACTCCCCATGCCCCCTCGGACAATGAACCAGTGATCCACATAGACTGGCTCTATCCTGGACTGTCCTCCACCATCACCCCAGCCCATTGCACATCCCCCTCTACTTATTAGCACTTAAATAAACACCATTTGAAAAAATACAAGTATGGAGTCTGTCAAATGATTGAACTATGTATTAGTTTAACAAGCTTTAAATACTGCAGTACAACTGTACAGTAATGTATATATAGGAATGACCTGTAGTTGGCTGCAGTCAACACACCAGGAGCTATAGTGGGGCACAAATATCTGTAAATAGAGATGCCAAAGGGTACATTGAGTGGCCATAGAAGTAGGAAAATCAGCCTGTCAAACACAAAACAGTCATTTATACGTGAAGTTACACTGTCTTAACTGTGTGTCATTGGAAGTATTGTCGAATTATTGCACTTCTGTTGTCCTCATCCTCTGCTTCCTCATCTTCACTGTCCACAGGGTCCACTGCTGCAACACGGCCATTTCCAGGCTCATCCTCCTGCAGAAAAGGCATCTGGCGACGTAAGGCAAGGTTGTGCAACATACAGCATGCCACGATGATCTGGCAGACATTCTTGGGTGAGTAGCACAGGGAACCTCCTGTCAGATGGAGGCAATGAAACCTAGCCTTTAGGAGGCCGAATGTCCTCTCTATGATTCTTCTTGTTCGGCCATGTGCCTCATTGTAACGTTCCTCTGCCCTTGTCCTGGGATTCCGCACAGGGGTCAGTAGCCATGAGGGGTTGGGGTAACCAGAGTCACCTGCAAATATCGAGGGACAACTGTTAGACACACACTAACCCTTAGGGCCCACACCATACCCATACACCAGCATATACTGGGTGGGAACCAGGGCTCATCTATTAGCCACACCCTGTGCCTCTGGGGTTGAGCCATCACATATGGGATGCTGGTATTCCTCAGGATAAGGGCATCATTCACAGACCCAGGATACTTTGCACTTACATGGGAGATGTACTGGTCCACCAAGCACACTATCTGCACATTCACAGAGTGAAAGCTCTTTTGATTTCTGAACACCTGTTCATTTCTCAGGGGGGGGACAAATGCAATATGTGTACCATCAATAGCCCCAATAATGTTGGGGATATGTCCCACTGCATAGAAATCAGCTTTCACTGTGGCCAAATCCTCCACCTGGGGGAAAATGATGTAGCTGCGCATGTGTTTAATCAGGGCAGACAAAACTCTTGTCAGCACTATTGAGAACATTGGCTGTGACATTCCTGCTGCCAAGCCGACTGTCACTTGGAAAGAACCAGTTGCCAAGAAATGGAGCACTGATAGCACTTGCACAAGAGGGCGGATCCCGGTGGGGTGATGGATAGCAGATATCAGGTCAGGCTCTAATTGGGCACACAGCTCTGTGATTGTGGCCCTGTCCAGTCTCTAGGTGAGGATAATGTGTCTGTCCTCCATTGTTGCCAAGTCCACCAGGGGCCTCCTCAAGGGGGATGTCTCCGTCTCCTATTCACCCGCAGTGGTTGCAATCTAGAGGGCAAAACGGTGAGCAGCTGGTCAGTATCCCATATTTCGAAACACTACACTTCATTGCATGTTGTCACTGTAACAGTATAATGTTGGATAGGCCCAAATGGTGCTTATGTGTACTGTGATGCAGTTAGGTGCCATGGCCTGCCCCCCCCCCACAGAAATGGAGTCTGCCTGTCCTATGAGGAGGGACATGTGGAAATTAGGTAATTCCGCAGATGTTGTGCGCCGTTGCGGGAGGCGGTCGAAAACGCCATGCAACTCCTCATTGGTTACCATTGGTGGTACGCACCACCATAGACGTGACCGCCATTTTCTATCCTACCACTCACTTGCTACCTGACCTTCAACATGAGAGGACCTACACTGCTTTTGCTGCTGTGACCTGTCTCTGGCACCTACCATGGCTCGTGTCACTGGGGAAAGGGCCCCTGCCTTCACCGCAGCGGAGATGGAGTGACTGGTGGATGGGGTCCTACCCTAGTACCGAATGCTGTATGGGCCTCCAGACCAACAGGTGAGTACACTGTGAGCACGATGCATGGGGCATGAATGCATGGAGTGGTGTGTGTGAAGGCCTCATGTGGGGGGGTTGGTGGAAGGGCACTGGGCAGCGTGCTGCATATATGGTGGGCCATGTGTGTGCTAATGGGGATGGGAAGGGGCATGGTGGGCCATGAGTGTAACAGGCAGGACGGTCTGACTGATACCTTTTCCTATGTGTATTTCTCTGCAGGTCAGCGCCCATCAGAAAAAGGGTATATGGCGTGCCATCGCCAAGGATGTGCAGACCCTGGGGATCTACGGCAGGTGGAGCACCCACTGTCGGAAATGAGTGTGAGGACCTGAGACGCTGGGCATGGAAGACTGCAGAGGCCCAGCTGGGGATGGCCTCCCAACGAGGAAGGGGTGCTCGTCAAACCCTGACCCACCTGTTGGCCTGCATACTGGCGGTGGCCTATCCAGAGCGGGATGGGTGCTTGGGGGCATCACAGCAGCCACAAGGGGGTGAGCACAGTGCCCCAATATACTACTTGCGTGTGGTGGGGTGGCCACCGGGTGGGGATGTGGGCCTGTTGGTGCCCCTAGGCCATGCCGGACATTGCAGTGTAGGTCCCAAGTTGGGCAGAGTCTGATGTAAACTTCCTCCAACCAAGCTAGTAGGCATCCACTACTGGGCAGGGGTCTGTGGGTCTCAGGTATGCTGCAATTGGCGTTAGGTGTCTCTGTCCATGGGCTAGTGACTAGAATTGTGACTAATAGTGCATTGCCTAGTGCTTAGGGCTGTTCCCTGTGTGAGTGTGCTGTGTACGCCAACAGTGGTGTTGTTGCCGCCATCGACCAAGTGTATCCTTTGTCTCTCTCTTCCCTTTTTGTTTTGACTCCCTGTCCTTATGTGCATTAGCAT
Organism: Pleurodeles waltl; assembly: GCF_031143425.1. Taxonomy (NCBI): domain Eukaryota; kingdom Metazoa; phylum Chordata; class Amphibia; order Caudata; family Salamandridae; genus Pleurodeles; species Pleurodeles waltl. Next base: position 378,908,572 of record NC_090438.1, read on the forward strand.
CATCTGGCGGAGGAGTAGAGGCACCAGCGACGGGGAGAGCTGCATCCCACCGGGCCCAAGAGGCCGAATCCACCGACGGTGAGGGCATCAGTGGGACGGAGGGCGAGGGGTGCACCACGGCGGAGACTGGAGGGGACAGTTTGGACAGTGATACCTCCTCCGATGGAAGCTCCCTGGTGGTGGCGGACACCTCTGTGCCCACCCCAACTACAGGTACAGCTGCCACCCCCATACCAGCACTGCCCTCCCAGCAGCCCCTCAGCGTGTTTCCCGTGCCCGCTCACCCAGGAGGGTGGGCATCTCCTTCGCCCCAGGCACCTCAGACCCTGCCCCAATTAGCCCTGCTGCCCTGAGTGAGGAGGCTAATGACCTGCTGCGATCAATCTCTGTTGGGCAGTCAACCATTGTGAATGCCATCCAGGGGCTGGCAGCCCATTTGCAACAGACTAATGCATTCCTGGAGGGCATTCACTCTGGCATGGCGGACCAACAGAGATCAATCCAGGCTCTGGCCTCCTCCCTGTTGGCAGCCATTGTCCCTGTTTCTAGCCTCCCCCCCTCCAACTTCCTCTACCCAATCCCATTCCCCTCAACCCCAACCTATCCCAAGCACCCAGGCAGACCAGCATGCACACAGGACAACACACAAGAGTGGTTCAGGCAAACACAAGCACCACACATCATCCCACAGGCAATCACACAAACACCATCCTTAATCAGACATACCAACATCCACTGCCTCCACTGTGTCCCCCTCCTCCTCCTCGTCCACCTCCCTCCCAGTAGCATCTACACTCAGACCTGCATGCACTACATCCTCATCTACTACCACTATCACACTTATCACTACACGCCCCACAATGCCAGTCACCTTCCCCACATTCATGCACACATCCCCTGTGTCCTCTCCCACTGTGTCTGTGCCCCCTCCTCCCAAAGTACACAAATACAAGCACTCAGACACCCAACAGCCACCCACCTCACAACAGCATCTAGCCCATGCACCTGCACCCAAAATCAGCAGACAGACACCTCCAACAACCACTTCCTCTTCCTCCACTCCGAACCTTCCCCCTCTTCCCACCCCAATGTCCCTAAGAAGCTTTTCCTCTCCACCGTTGACCTCTCCCTTACCGCCCCCCTCGCTCTTCACGTCGGGCCAGGATGGTCAGAACCCAGGCGAGCACCTCAACCACCCAGTCCACGGCCACAGTAGTGTTGACAGCTACTGCAGGTGGGAGAGGACCCCGGGCACCAGGCAGCCACACTGAAAGGGTACCTGCACCAGCAGCATCTAGGAAGGGCAAGGAGGCACCACCAGCTGTGTCTAGGAAGGGCAAGGAGGCACCCCAAACTGCTACAGGGAAGGGCCAGAAGGCACCACCAGCTGTGTGTAGGAAGGGCAAGGAGGCACCCCAAGCTGCTACAGGGAAGGGCAAGGAGGCACCCCCAGCTGCTACAGGGAAGGGCAAGGTGCCATCCCCGGCTGCTGACAGGAAGGACAAGGCACGTGCACCAGCAGGCAAAAAGGACAAGAGGCCTGGTGCTGGGACTCAGTCGGAGCCCCCACCAACAACCATGGTGGTTCAACCGTCCGATGCTGCAGGGCAAGGGTGGAGCCTCCCCCCACCACTGCCAGCACTGCCACCAGCACCGCCGCCAGCAGCAGCAGCCCCAATGGGCAGCCATCCGAGGCTGCAGGGGAAGGGCTGGAGCCTCCCCCCACCACTGCCAGCACCGACACCAGCACCACTACCAGCACCACCGCCAGCAGCAGCAGACCCAGTGGGCAGCCGTCCGAGGCTGCAGGGGAAGGGCTGAAGCCTCCCCCCACCACTGCCAGCACAGACACCTGCACCACCCCCAGCAGCACCACCAGCACCACTGCCAACAGCAGCAGCCCCAGTGGGCAGCCATCCGAGGCTACAGGGGAAGGAAGGGCTGGAGCCTACCCCCACCACTGCCAGCACCAATACCTGCACCGCCGCTAGCACTGCCGCCAGCACTGCCGCTAGCAGCAGCAGCAGCAGACCCAGTGGGAAGCCGTCTGAGGCTTCAGGGGAAGGGCTGGAGCCTCCCCCCACCACTGCCAGCACTGCCACCAGCACCGCTGCCAGCAGCAGCAGCCCCAGTGGGCATCCCTGCGAGGCTGCAGCGGAAGGGCTGGAGCCTCCCCCCACCACTGCCAGGACGACACCTGCACTGCCACCACTGAGCAGCCGTCACCGCCGGCGGACAGTGTGTAGTGCTGCATCCATTGGCTGTTGTGCGGCCTGGGCCCTGTAAATCCTGTGGGTCTGACACCCAGGTGAGAGACTGCGACCTTGCACTCCCCAAGATCTGAATCACTGGGCACAATGCCCCGTCCAGAACCAGTGGAGATGCCATCCACTCACCCCATCCTTCCCAGGATGAAGATCACTGGGTACAATGCCCCCTCAAGAACCAGTGGAAGAAGCCGTCCACTCACCCCATCCTTCCTAGGATGAAGATCACTGGGCACAATGCCTCCTACAGAACCAGTGGAAGAAGCCATCTGCTCATCCCATCCTCCACAGGATGAAGCACACTGGGCACAATGCCCCCTCCAGAACCAGTGGAAGAAGCCATCAACTCACCCCATCCTTCCCAGGATGAAGATTACTGGGCACAATACCCCCTCCAGAACCAGTGGAAGAAGCCGTCCACTCACCCCATCATCCACAGGATGATGCACACTGGGCACAATGCCCCCTCCAGAACCAGTGGAAGAAGCCATCCACTCACCCCATCCTTTCCAGGATGAAGATCACTGGGCACAATACCCCTTCTAGAACCAGTGGAAGAAGCCATCCACTCACCCCATCCTGCACAGGATGAAGCACACTGGGCACAATGCTCCCTCCAGAACCAGTGGAACAAGCCATCCACTCACCCCATTCTTCCCAGCATGAAGATCACTGGGCACAATGCCCCCTCCAGAACCAGTGGAAGAAGCCATCCACTCACCCCATCCTTCCCAGGATGAAGATCACTGGGCACAATGCCCCATCCAGAACCAGTGGAAGTAGACATCCACTTGAGAGACTGTGGCCTTGCACTCCCCAGGACCAAGTAGTGGGCAAACCACACACTTGGGAGACTGTGGCCTTGCACTCCCCAGGACCAGGCAGTGGGCAAACCACCCACTTGAGAGACTGTGGCCTTGCACTCCCCAGGACCAGGCAGTGGGCAAACTACCCACTTGAGAGACAGTGTCCTTGCACTCCCAAGGACCAGGCAGAGGGCAAACCATCCACTTGAGAGACTGTGGCACTGCACTCCCCAGGACCAAGCAGTGGGCAACCCACCCACTGAGAGACTGTGGCCCTGCACTCCCCAGGACCAAGCAGTAGGCAACCCACCCACTTGAGAGACTGTGGCCTTGCACTCACCAGGACCAAGCAGTGGGCAACCTACTCACTTGAGAGACTGTGGCCTTGCACTCACCAGGACCAAGCAGTGGGCATGTTGCCTCCTCCAGGACCAGTCGCGTTGTACCATCTTCTGGCTGAGGTGCCCCCCCATCGCCTGTCCCCCTGAGGTGTCTGTGTATTTTTGACCTGATGCCCCTGCAGTGTTCTCTCCGTGTTGTTGCAGGAGTGAGGTGGGGCCTTGGCCTATATGATGGTGCCCTGTGGCCCACGGACACTGAGGACTGGGCAGTGTCCCTACATTTGTAAATATGTATATACCTTTGGATTTTGATGCACTTATTCCTAGTATTTTTTCATATCACACTCACTTTCTTCAAATCATTTTGTCCTTGCATTATTCCTGAGGGGTACAGGGTGAATATGTAATGTTAGTGCATCTGCTTGTGTGTATGGTGTTGGGGGTGGGGGTGTTGCGTGTTGCGTCTGTGTGTCCCTCTCTTCTTCCTCCCCCCTCCCTTGTGTGCTAGGCAGCAGTACTCACCATGGTTGTCTGCGCCGGCATTGATGTTCATAATGCAGCAGAAGGTAGACGAGCATGGGGAATATGTGCAGCTCGGACTCCATGACGTCGTGGTTGTTCCCTGAGTCTCCACGGGTGAGTCCTTTGACTTCTGAGATCTGTTTTTGCCAGGCTTTTGATGTCATTGGTACCGCCCAGGAAAAGGTGGCGGATAGGCCGGTCATAAAAGTGTGGGTGGTACATTGTCTTCCGCCTAGCTGTCGGAGGTTACCGCCGTGGTGCTTGTTGATTCCGCCGTGGCGGTCGGTGTGTTAAAGTGGCTGTTTGTCTGAGCGGTCTCCGCTGTGGTCATAATTCAATTTTTGTTACTGCCGGCCTGTTGGCGGTATTACCGCCGCTTTATCACCGACCGCCAGGGTTGTAATGAGGGCCATAGTGTTGGACAGCACATACTGTGAATGAAACTTCTCATTGTGTACCTGATGTAAAGCTTTGAAGGACTTCCAACGTAAGTTCCGATGCAGACGTGCAGAAGAACATTATCCTATGAGCTATTGTTTGAGAAATGTTTTATATTATGCTGTACATCTCTGGAGTGCAGTCGTTGACTATGCTGAATTTGCAGTTTTATTAATTATTATGGATACTTTGTTTCTAAAAACCAATGGTTTGGGGTGACTTTCCATTTTTCTTCCAAGGCTCTGCCCAATTATTTTGAGACTTTTGTTTTTTTTCTTAGGATGCTGTCAGTTCTCTTTATGAGTTTGACATTTAGATTGCCCTAGATTTATTTGATTAAATATTGTTTTTGCTATGGTTTGTAATTCTGTATTTCTGAATTTGAAAATTCATGGCACATGGCATACTTAGGCATTCTTATGTATCATTTTCATTAACAATTCTATAATAAATCTATTTTTACCTAATTTGATCAAAAACTCAGTTATATAATGGTCCTGAGTTCTATTTTGATTTTACTGTACTCAATTAGTGTTTGTTGAAGAAGAGTCTCTTACTGCTAGATCATCAAGAGAAATCAGAGCCAAATGTAAAAATCGGGTACATAAAATATAGGAGTTAAGACAATTATTAGGGTTCGGCTTCCATAGTATCACCTTATGGCTCAAACACAATAAAACTGTTCAGGGACATAGCTTGGCCCCATAAAGTACTAGAATCTTATGGTCATTTGTGTTTATTATTTTTAACCACCCCATACTTGCTTCCAATATGTAAACAGGATCATGACTTGGAGTAGATAATGGAAATGGAAATTGCTCAGGTTTCAATACTAAATACAGACCAGAATACATTGGTGGAATGACCTCCTCTCATTCAAGCTATTCATTTGGCAGGATACATTTACAGGAGGAGTCTGCTCAAGATTTAGCTCCCATTCTTTTATGAAAGCTATAGATCTGACTAGACATTGAGTGTAGTGTCCATTATTGCTCTTTCATGTGCCATCTATTACTGTCTTCTGACATAAGCATTGCCTTTTGTGCATAGTTGTCTTTGCAATTTCGAGTGTACAAAGGGAATAATGTAATTATCCAGCTTGAGTGCCATAGTTCCTGTAACCCTGGGACACAACAACAATGCACTCCATAGATACCCATCCATGGATACAACCCACTAACCAAAGACTGTCATAGGTCTCAAACAAAAGCCCTAAGATTGGTGGGCAAGTGGTGGGAATTAATAGTTCAAGACAGCAGAAAATAAATATCCCCACTGAATACAGTACAGTATGTTTACACTAGAAGGTTAGTTAAGATTTGACTAACATTCAGGAGGTTGTAGAGCCAGTGATGTCCACAGTAGATGAATTCTACAGAATGTTAATGCTATAATAGTCATGGAAACATGCTTAAGGATTGGCTCATAGCTAGGATGCTCGTCTAGCAGCTAGCTAGAGATGCCATAGGTGAAGTGCATAGTGCTTTGACTTCTGAGCATGGGATCCATGAAAAGTTCCTCTGCCTTTGTCCTTAGTTTACTTATAACATACTCTATACTCTTCCGAGTGGCTGGAGTTAGCCTTCTTTGGATGAAGATGCTGGAACGAAGAACATTTTGGCAAGTTTGAGAAAGAGAACCTAAGGCTTCAACTTCAGAATGTGAACAAAATAAATGGGTGGAAAATGAGCGTGAATATGGGACAAAGCAGAAAAAACACAGTACTAGAAGGTAAGAAACTTGTCAATGACCTGATGCTAAAGGGGTAAGAGGTACCCCCACTGTAATTTTATTTGCAGGTAACCATCAGGTAATAATCATCTTGGTAGGTGTCAGAAATTGGGTTTCTGGTTGGCTGAGGTATGCACCCTGTTCAAGCAGGAACCACAATCCTAGTCAGCTTAAGTTAGATACACACTGAAAGGTAACCTGTGGTCACCCTCTGGTAGCTTGGCACAGAGCAGTCACAAGCTTAACATAAGAGGCAATACATGACGTATTTGTGCTACACTTCAAACAGTAAAACAAAAAGACACCAGGTTAGAAACATAAAGCTTAATTGTATGAGTAAAATAAGACCAAAAACAAAGAAAATCCAATAAGCAGAAATTATTTTTTAAATATATTTGTAGTATAGTGCTTAGAAGCATAAAGCATCAACTGGGGCTATCTGGTCACGCTACACCAGGTGAAATCCAAAAGTTCAAGCCGACCGGGATGGGGCGCGGGTTGGCTATAGTCCCAGGTAAGTCTCGTGTTTTGCCTTCTCAAAGTTGAACCAAGAGTCCAGACTCACTACAGGGGGGTATGAAGCTCTTTGTGGGGAGACAGGCCCACCCCTTTCAGGAGTAAGCATCAGCTCCTCCCTCCTATCCAGCCCAGGAAGACCCATCAGCCTTGTGATGGGTCATCAGGAAGTGAATGACCCATCGGCCCAAATAAGCTCCTTTTGTGTGTGGCTGTCTGAAGGGAATGCTCAAAGAGCAGCTTTCACCTATCCCAGACAGGAGGCACAGAATGGTTTAGAGAAGGAAAATGCCCACTTTCTAAAAGTGGCATTTTTAGTCTTGCAACTTAAAATCCGACTTCACCGTGAGTTGTGATTTTAAATTGTGTCTCTGGGAATACCAAACTTGATAAAAGTGTCTCTTCCAGATTGGGGATTACACAATACAGGAGTTTTCACTACCAGGGCATGCCAAACTTAGAAGTACATGTCCTGCCTTTTAAATCTTTTAAATACATTGCGCCGTCCCCTGTGGGTCATACAGGGCCTACCTTAGGGGTGACTTATATGTATAAAAAGGGACGTTTTAGCCCTGACAAGAGGTTTACCTTTCCAGGTCGACATGGCAGTGCAAAGCTGCACACACAGGCTCTGCAAAGGCAGGCCTGAGGCATGGTTAGAGGGCTACTTAAGTGGGTGGCACAATCAGTGCTGCAGGCCCACACGTAGCATTTAATTTACACCTGTAGTGCACTTTGCTAGAGGTTTAGAAGTACATTAACCCCTTCTGTGCTGAGGACGTAATGGTTACGTCCTGCGGCACAGTGCTCATGTGCCGAGGACGTAACCATTGCGTCCTGGGCACTGAGCTCAGAGGGAGCGCTAGTGCTCCCTCTGTGGGCTTCCCTCCTACCCCCCCAAGGCAGGGATGGAAGGGGAAGCCCTTCCCCTTCCACCCCGACTCCACCTGACCTCCCCAGTGACATCTGATGACGTCAGCATGCAATGCACGCCAAATCCGATAATGTGATGGGGCCTGAGAGGCTTCAAATGGAAGGAAAGGAATTTCAGAGCATTTCAAAAGCCGGATTGTAAAGCGATCCGGCTTTTGAAATGCCCACTAGACACCAGGGATTTATTTTTTATTTGAAATTGGCATGAGGGGAGCGACCCCTTGGGCAAGGGTCGCTCCCCAGGGGGGCAATATTTTTCAAGGCCTTTTGAATCCACTAGGCCCCAGGGATCATTTTTTTTTTTTTTTTTTTGTGTGTTTCTTTTGTTTTGTTTTTTTAGTTGGGGAGCGACCCCTTAGGCAAGGGTCAATCCCTAGGGGACAAATTATATTTAGGCCATTTCTGCCCCCGTTGGGGGCAGATTGGCCTATTTTTATGAGGCCAGTCTGCCCCCCAGGGAGGCAGAAACCACTAGACACCAGGGAGTTTTTTTTTTACGCCAAATTCACGGAAGGGGAGTGACCCCTTAGGCAAGGGCCGCTCCCCGGGGGCAAATTTATTTTAGGCCATTTCTGCCCCCCCCCCCCCCCCGGCGACAGATCGGCCTAATTTTTTGTGTGTGTTTTTTTTTTTTTTTTTTGTTTTTTTTAGAGATGGGGAGCGACTCCTTAGGCAAGGGTCGCTCCCCTGGGGGGCAAATTATATTTAGACCATTTCTGCCCCCTGGGGCAGATCGCCCGATTTTTGTTAGGTCAATCAAACCACTAGGCACCGGGAATCTTTTTTTTGGCGCCAATGTCACGCAAGGGGAGCGACCCCTTAGGCAAGGGTCGCTCCCTGGGAGGGGGGCAAATTTATTTTAGCCCATTTCTGCCCCCCCGGGGGCAGATCAGCCTATTGTTATTAGGCCGATCTGCCCCGGGAGGGCAGAAGCCTGTAGGCGCCAGGGATAAAAACAATTTGGGGGGGGGGGGGGTTGTTTTCTTTTAGAGGTGGGGAGCGACCCCTTAGTAAAGGGTCATTCTCCTGGGGGGCAAATTGTATTTAGACCCGTTTCTGCCCCCCTTAAGGGCAGATCGGCCAATTTTTGTTCGGCCAATCTGCCCCCAAGGGGGGCAGAAACCACTTAGGCACCAGGGATTGGTGTGTGTGTATTCGTGTGTTTTCTTTAGGGGGGCAGACCCTTGGGTAAGGGTCGCTCCCCATGGGGGCACATTACTGTTGGCCATATCTGCCCCCATTGGGGGCAGATGGGCCTATTTTTGGAAGACCCATCTGCCCCCAAGGAGGGGGGGGGGGCAGAAAGTCCACCAGAGGCCAGGGAAGTTTTTTTTTCAAAAATAAGAGGGTGGGGGTATGGCCATACCCCCACCCCAAATAAATGCGGCCAAAGTTGTTCTGCTCACCAGTGGGCAGATGGGGCAATTACCGCTGATCCACACCCCGGGGGGGCAGAAAGTCTACTAGATGCCAGGGAATTAAAAAAAAACAAAAAATATTGGGGTGGTGGCTACCAACCAGTATGGGCCTGGTTATGTCCCCACCCCAACTGAAGGGGTAACAGTCTTTCAGCTCTCCCCCGCACTCTAAAACATCTTATCCCACAGCAAGCAAGAAGACATTTGATTATTTGGGGTTTTAGTTTTACATTTGGGCCATGAGAGCTTGGCTAACTCTCAAAATCGTCCCACTTGGAATGGTGAGGGCTGCACTTTATGGACTTTGGGACGCTCCCATGTAGAAAAATCCACAAGACCTAGACACATCTGAAAACTAAACATCTGGGTGTTTCCAGGGTGGTGTGTTTCACATGCACCCCGCACCATTTTTGTACCCACAATCACCTGCAAACCTCCAACTTTGCTGGAAATCACACATTTTTCCCACGTTTTTGTGATGGAACCTTCCGAAATCTGCAGGAATCCACAAAATTCCTACCACCCAGCATTGTCTCATCTATACCGATAAAAATTCTGTTGCACTTGTCAGCAAAAATGTGTTTTTCCAAACTGCCCTTTTGGTCCCCTTTTGGTTCCCCCTCAATATCGACATGTTTTTGGCTCTTTCCTTTCACAAGCACTTGGCCCACCTACACAAATGAGGTATCGTTTTTACCGGGAGACTGAGGGGAACATTGGGTGGGATGAAATGTGTCCCAGTGCGGTGATCCCACACAGAAATGTGGGAAATTTTTTATTTTTTAGCTAAATTTGAGGTTTGCTGAGGATTCTGGGTAAGAAAACTTTGGGGGATCCACGCAAATCACACCTCACTGGACTCCCTCGGGTGTCTACTTTTCAAAAATGTCTGGGTTTGGTAGGATTCCCTAGAAGGCTGCTGAGCCCAGGACCAAAAATGCAGGTGCCCCCTGCCCGCAAAAGCAGGTAGTTTTGTATTTGATCATTTTGATGTGTCCAGATAGTGTTTTGGGGCATTTCCTTTTGCAGGCAGTAGGCCCACCCACAAAAGTGAGGTACCATTTTTATCGGGAGACTTGGGGGAACGCTGGGTGGAAGGAAATTTGTGGCTCCTCTCTGATTCCAGATCTTTCTGTCACCGAAATGAGAGGAAAAACTGTTTTTTTGGCCAAATTTTGAGGTTTGCAAAGGATTCCGGGTAACAGAACCTGGTCAGAGCACCACAAGTCACCCCATCTTGGATTTCCCTAGGTGTCTAGTTTTCAAAACTGTGCAGGTTTGCTAGGTTTCCCTAGGTGCCGGCTGAGCTAGAGGCCAAAATCCACAGCTAGGCACTTTGCAAAAAACAGCTCTGTTTTCTTTGTGAAAATGTGATATGTGTCCACGTTGTGTTTTGGGGCTTTTCCTGTCGCGGGCGCTATGCCTACCCCCACAAGTGAGGTACCATTGTTATCGGGAGACTTGGGGGAACGCTGGGTGGAAGGACATTTGTGGCTCCTCTCTGATTCCAGAACTTTCTGTCACCGAAATGAGAGGTAAAAGTGTTTTTTGGCCAAATTATGAGGTTAGCAAAGGATTCTGTGTAACAGAATCTGGTCAGAGCCCCACAAGTCACCCCATCTTGGATTCCCCTAGGTGTCTAGTTTTCAAAACTGCGCAGGTTTGCTAGGTTTCCCTAGGTGCCGGCTGGGATGGAGGCCAAAATCCACAGCTAGCCACTTTGCAAAAAACAGCTCTGTTTTCTTTGTGAAAATGTGATGTGTCCATGTTGTGTTTTGGGGCAGTTCCTGTCGCGGGCGCTAGGCCTACCCACGCATGTGAGGTACAATTTTTATCGGCAGACATGGGGGAACATAGAATAGCAAAACAAGTTTTATTGCCCCTTGTTTTTCTCTACATTTTTTCCTTCAAATGTAAGACAGAGTGTAAAAAAGACATCTATTTGAGAAATGCCCTGTAATTCACATGCTAGTATGGGCACCCCGGAATTCAGAGATGTGCAAATAACCACTGGTTCTCAACACCTTATCTTGTGGCCATTTTGGAAATACAAAGGTTTTCTTGATACCTATTTTTCATTTTTTATATTTCAGCAAATGAATTGCTGTATACCCGGTATAGAATGAAAACCCATTGCAAGGTGTAGCTTATTTATTGGTTCTGGGTACCTAGGGTTCTTGATGAACCTACAAGCCCTATTTATCCCCGCAACCAGAAGAGTCCATCTGACGTAACGGTATATTGCTTTCAAAATTCTGACATCGCAGGAAAAAGTTACAGAGTAAAACGTGGAGAAAATTCGCTGTTTTTTTCACCTCAATTTCAATATTCTTTCATTTCAGCTGTTATTTTCTGTCTACACAAATGACCCCTTGCTGAATTCAGAATGTTGTCTACTTTTCAGAAATGTTTAGCTTTCTGGGATCCAGCATTGGTTTCTCACCCATTTCTGTCACTAGCTGGAAGGAAGCTGAAAGCACAAAAATAGTAAAAATGGGGTATGTCCCAGTAAAATGTCAAAATTGTGTTGAAAAAGGGTTTTTTTCTAATTCAAGTCTGCCTGTTCCTGAAAGCTGGGAAGATGGTGATTTTACTACCGCAAACCCTTTGTTGATGCCATTTTCAGGAAAAAAAACACGAGCCTTCTTCTGCAGCCCTTTTTCCCCATTTAAAAAAAAAAAAATTGCTGTATTTTGGCTAATTTCTTGGTCTCCTTCAGGGGAACCCACAAAGTCTGGGTACCTCTAGAATTCCTAGGATGTTGGAAAAAAAGGACGCAAATTTGGTGTGGGTAGCTTATGTGAACAAAAAGTTATGAGGGCGTAAGCGCCAACTGCCCCAAATAGCCAAAAAAAGGCTCGGCACAGGAGGGGAAAAGGCCTGGCAGCAAAGGGGTTAAATATGCCATTTGGGGTTAAACCAATGTTACCATGATTTAAGGGAGAGAGCACATGCACCTTAACACTGGTTAGCAGTAGTAAAGTCCAGAGAGTCCTAACACCAGCGAAACTGAGGTCAGAAAATAGAGGGAGGCTGGCAAAAGGTTTGGGGGAAGACCACGCTCAGGCTGTCAGGGCTAACAGTGGTGCAACTACTACAGTGGAGCAGACGTGCTTGGTTGTCTACCTTTAACTTAGCAGGTGAGACTGTAAGAGAGCGAAAGAGAGTATTGATGGGAAGACAGTAATGAGTAATTAAATTATGTGAGGAAAGGGACAACCTATGGGGTTCAATGGTAATTGTTCATGAGATATTTTCTGTTATGATTATCCTGTGGAGCTGTAAGATCACTGGGCTGATTCGCAAATAGCGGACACTAAAGCAACAGCTGCAGCTTAATGGATAATGAACACGGTCAGACTGACCTGCGGGGCAATCAGACAGTGTCCAAGGGGCTATTCTGATAGGTCAGTGTTTGGGGCATTTTTTAAGGGGTTTGAGGGTTGTACTTTATGATCTGGTGTGCCGGTTTTTACTGATTTCCCTTATATTACCACAAACATTGCCTGCAGACAGCTTAGATGCATGCAGTTATCCATATCTTGCAAACCACTTGTACATCGTGTCTTTACAAGCAAAAAACTGTAAACTTAGGCCACTTTTTTAGCTATATAACTCGCTAATTGGGTCTTATTTTCTGTCCCAGTCCGACCTTAGTAATGAACCTTGTAGAACAGAATGGGCAAGAATTCTCCTTAATGGACTAAAAAGAGCGACGAATCCCCAACAAAAAGAGCCATGGGCTTTCACAGAATGACCTCTGCAATGGTATTAGCATGGGTGCTGAGCAAGGGCAGAGCCCCAAGGGGGCTAGGCCATCGTTTCAAGGCCAAAAAACACATCTGGGCAGCAGCGGCAGGAAGGCAACCTAGACTAAGCCCAGAGAGCATGCTGCAGTGGTATAGGCCTTGGCATCAAGTGCCTCAGCGCTTTTGGCGTCTCAGTGGTCTCCTTTGAATGGACGGGGCCAGAGCCAAACAATCCTAGTGCCCATGAAACAGCTGTCTTGTGGAGATGATGGTGTGACGTAGAGACAGGACCAGATGGAACCAGCAAAGGAAGGGGTTTCAGCCCCCACAGGGTGGTAGTGCACCACATGTACACAGCTTATTATTGTTAACTCGAATTTGGGAATTCAGTTACAAAAACATCAACCTTCGTTTGATGGAGACTACCAGGACGTTTGGCAAGTTAAACAAAAACACATTTTTTAGTAGAGCATTTTTGGAGCAAAACACAAGTAGACGAATGAGGAGATTCCTTTCAGTCTGCAGCGAGTTAAAGAGAGACGTCAAACGGACACATAATTAGTCCAGTCAGCGGGCAGAGGAGAATAATATAAGATGAATAACGGCATTCCACGGGCATGGCATCATGTCCTGCGTCTTTATCACTTCCCATATGGTTTTAGTCTTCCCTCTCTCTTCTTTGTCACAGATCTTTTTTCTAACCTTGATAGAAATGCCAGATGTCTCTAACTGTCTGTCTTGATATATAGTCAGCTGTTTTTGGTTCCACTCAAGTAAAACTTACATCAGTTACGCAGATTTTGAGAACTCTCAAAATTTAGTGGGTCCACAGATTGGTTTCCTTTCTCCTTCCCTCCATTTCATACTAAAACATCTCAGTAATTTGGTAAAATATGTAATGGAAAAAATACCTTCTGCAATCTGTACCTCAACCACAACATTCCGCACACACCAAAATGGACGCCCAGGAGAGAAATTTTGTAAATGCAAATCTTCCATTGTAAACACTGACTTCTAGCTGGAATGAATCAAAACAAAGCTATAGAAAATGTCACGATCTGAAGACATAATCAATTTAATTGTGACTTTGTTAGCAATTACATGTCTCAAACGTGTTAAACAATCGGGGATGTCCCCCTAGAACTATATTCACTCGCCTGCTGAATTTTAGGGACCGAGACATAGCACTACGACTTTCCAGGGAGCAAGCCCACTGCACTGGGAGGGCTCTTCCGTCTTCCTATTCCCGTATTTCACCGTCATGGTTCAAGAAGCGCGCCTCAAATTCACTGATGTCAAAACTACACTCTGAAACGTGGGGTTTACCCAGGGCACCTCCGAGTTGCTTCCCGCCATGCTACTCCGGACAGATCGCCGCCGGAGATCTACTCCAGTGAAAGTAACAATCTCTTTCCTACTGGATGAGGATATTGAATTCTTGCAATTCTATACCCTCATTGTTCGTAGACATGGGACCCTATTGGTATTCTGCTCTTTTGAACACTTCTGTAACTTACCTTACTGAAACGACTACTGATTTGAAAGCCACTCTGACACTTGCTCCTTGCAAGGCTGGGGGTCCGCCGTGGTGCAGCCACCTCCAAGTGGTATACACACAAGTGATCACTATGGTGTGTCTTTTGCTCCATAGGTTTTTCTGTTAAGGGATGGTACTGGGCCCTCTTTGGCCTGGATTGGGAAGCGGGGGAGGGGCGATGTGCTGCTATCAGCATTTATCTCAATGACTGATGTGTCCTTTAATACCACTGTGAGATTAAAGGTCGCCTCATGTCATTTTTACATGCAAACCACTGAAATAGATGGTCCGTATACATTCTCATGAGACTCAAGAACTCTCCTTTATGCTTATGTCATGGAATAGCAAAGGTCTTAATGACCGCAGCAAAGGTAAACAATTTTTAAAATACATTGCCCGACACAGTGCACAAATAGCGTTTCTCCAGGAAACTCACTTACCCCAATGAGAACATTTTGCCTTAACATGTGGGATGCATAGGTTCTTTGCCAACCACAGCTCATACTCCAGATGGGTATGTACACTCATCCATAAAAACACTCAGTTTAAGCATACTGGTATTGTTGCAGATGCAGACGGTGGGTACATGCTGGTGGCTGGCACTCTGGTGGGACACTCAATACTTATGGCCAACATCGATGGCCCCAACACCGACTCCCCTGACTTCTTTTTATCACTATCAACCCAAATTGGGTGCCTGGAAATCGAGCATCTTATAATAGCTGGGGATTACAATTTACTTATGGACCCTACCACCGACACTACTGCTTCGAATTCATCCACCAAAACCAAATCGCTTGCTATCCTCAAAGACATTTACAATATTTACGATGTGACACATGAACATGACTTAAACTTATGCTACACACATTACTCGACTCCTCACAATAAGTGGTCCCAAATTGACTATTGCCTTCTTACTACCACACTCTGCCCATGGTTGACCTCCACACACCATCTTTCCCGCACACGCAATCTGACCATTCTCCTTTATTGATCACACTTGACATTCCCTGATGGGGGAACTGAGAGAGGAGGTGGAGATTCTCTACACTAACGATGCAGGACGCATTGCTCTGTTCGGAGATACGCACAGCCTTTTTAGAATTTTTCTAGCTAAATGGAGATATAGTAGACTCACACACAACCCTGTGGGAGGCATTAAAATCATACATAAGGGGTGTTTGCATCGCCAAACACTTGGGGGTCCTTAAAGATATCTGAGGAAGTCTCTGACGTCTAGATGAAGGGCTGGCAGAACTCAACACTCAGGTGTCCCTGGGTTTTGGCCCACTTGCCGACCAGGAGCCTGAGATTTCTCTTACTGAATACAGAGACAGAACCGAGAGAGAAGTCCTTTACCTGGACAGGCATGCGAGAGCCCGTAGGTACGGAGAGGGTGAGCACCCTGGGCAGTCTCTGTCTTGCTTATTACGCCCCCTGAAGGACAACTCCTACATTACAGAACTGTTTAACAGTGAAAACAAACATATCACATCCAATAACAATATACTTGACACTATACTCCTTTACTACACTCAATTATACATCACTCATTCAGTGAGCAACCCCGTCGGACTACCTGTAGGAGGTAGCAATGGTATGGCTTCAAAACCACAGCAGCAATTCCTTAATTAACCCATTTCCTGCGATGAGATCATTCAGGCAATAGAATCTCTTGATAGGGCCAAAGCTCCAAGCCTCAATGGCTACACCAGGGAGTTCTACAAATGCTTTAAGCACCTTCTGGCACCACGGTTACTTGCGGCAAATGAGGAATTGCTAAAAACAGGATTCCTTCCCCATCCACCTATCCATGAATGAAGCAGCAATAACGCTCCTTCCTAAACCCGACAAGGACCCCATATTCTGTGGTTCTTATAGGCCATTATCACTGCTAAATTTTGATAATAAAATACTAGCGAAGATCTTCTCATCTTGGTTTTTTTTAATAATGGATCAAATAATATCACCTGCACAATCGGGTTTTATGTCCCACCGCTCAACATCGCTTAATCTGCAAGCCGTTTTCTCGGTGCTAAATAGAATCTCACCGGATGTACCTGCAGCCATTGCCCTACAAGATGCTGAAAAGGCATTCCACACCTTGGAGTGACCTTTTCTACACGCCGTAATTCATAAATTGGGCATACCCCACAGATTCTCCTCCCTGATAGAACTCTTATATGCGCAACCTATGGTGCGCATCAGAGTCAATGGTTCTATTACGATCCCCTTTCCTATATGGAGACCTACCTACCACAGTTGCCCCTTGCCACCATTGCTTTTTGTCATAGCGCTAGATGCCTTAGTTCAACACCTTACTCTTAGCCATTCCCATCATGGCCCATTACTTATTTCCCTATATGCAGACAATATCCTACTTTATATCCTCAAACCAGAGGAAAACCTTACCCCTTTCCTGCATGAGATAACAAGGTTTGGGACACTATCAGCCATTCAGATCAACTGGTCTAGGTCTGAATTGTTTCCTATTACACTGTTACACAACGAGCCCAATGTGACTACCCATTGACCTGTTGTGATGACTCAGTGAAATATGTAGATATCACAATACATAAAGACAAAGACAAGGTTCTACAATTAAACTTTGGCCCTGCATTTGACATACTATCTGCGCAAATTGATAGATGTATCAAACTACCTTTCTCAATGGCAGGATCACCATTTTCAAGATGGTGGTTCTTCCACAATTTCTTTACTTATTCCTTAACTTTCCAATCTCTCTCAATAACTCATTTGTTCTTACTCTTTGTGGTCTACTTACCAAACTTATCTGGGCTGGCCAGAGACTGGAGCGAATATGTGATTGAACAACTAGGTCCTAAACAACTACTTGCCTAAACCACTACTGCTAAACAACTAAAAAGTCTCAACAACTAATAAACCATTAAAAAAAAGAAAAACTTACTTTAAAATTAGTTGATCAGACAATCGTTATTCAGGCAAAATCGTTGTTTAGACAATAGTTGTTCAGTACTTCGTTGTAGAGACTTTTTAGTTGTTTAGCAGTAGTGGTTTAGGCAAGTAGTTGTTTAGGACCTAGTTGTTCAGGATGTTTTCCGACTGGAGCACCTTAGTACTCCCCTATGAAAGGAGTGTATTCAGAGTTCCACACTTTCAGCTATGCTATTTAGCTGCCCAATTCCAATATGCTAATTATTGGTATCACCCCAATGCTTGGATGATATACGCCAAATAGATCTCACTGCACCATTGCCCCTTGCATCTTTTCTTCCACTAGGGATCCCCCTGGACCCTAGAGACATTCAAAGTTTGTCCACTACCTGTTGAGCATGGAGAGGACTCCTACATCTCCTGAGCGGATCTCTCCTTTGCTCACCTGCGTTGGCACTTGCGGATAAACTATGGCTCCTGATTATGTTCAAGACTTTAGTGAAATGCGCCCTCTCACAGCACGGCCTTTTTACGTTTGATGACCTTTTCCCAGATGGCCATGCCCTCTCCCACTCAACAGAGGCACATTTCAGAGATGCCACACAAATGGACCGCTTTATTCTTTATCACTTTCACATTGCGTTAAAAGCCACCATGCCTACCTACTCAATCGGCCCGGACAACTTCCCACTATTAATGCTCATTATCACAGCCCTCGATGGTACACAATTGATTTCCCACTTATATACAACCAGCATCATGATGCTTCCAGGGCATGATAACAAACTCAGATCAAACTAGGAATGGGACCTAGGATGGCCCATAACAGATTAAGTATAGACAGCAGGCTGTGCACAAACCAGAGTGGTTTGGCCCAACCATTGTCTTGAACTGCTTCACTTTAAATTTCTACAGTGGGCCTATTTATCCCTGGCAGACCAACATAAATATGATCAAAATCACACCTGAAACTGTCCTAAATATAATACCCCTGGAGAAGACATTATTCATATGGGCTGGTACTGTAGGCTTGTTTGCACATACTGGAGTAATATTTTTTCTAAAACTATCTTGTATGCTTGAATTTGAACTCGATCCAGACCCACTCCTTGCCCTTATCGATTATACACTGGATCTTCCCTAGAGCTGCCATTGCCCTCCTACTGGCTAAACAAGAATTTGTGATCTACTGGGTTGGACGTTTCTCCCCCACTGGGGCCAAATGGCTAACCAGCATGACATACTGTGCTGCCACTAGCAAACTATATGCATCCCTGTAACCCCGACATCCAGGCCTAAGGATATCTGGCACCCATTGCGCTCCTATTTACTAACAATCACTGCTCAGTTCCAAGAGTCCTGTTCTAACATGGCAGAATCCCCTCCACCTCCTTAAGATACTCGATTCTCATCTGTCTTGTATCTGAGGCTAATTTTTCCATTCTTAATCCACCTCTAGGACCTACACTTGGAATATAATGATGGACCTAATCTTTAGGACATCTACTTGAATTACCCCTGGTCCTGGTTCACAATTAGGTGAGAGTGACACCACCTCTCTTATTCACGTACACAATGTTATGGACGTTAAAGGAATGCAACCCTTTTATCCACCAATTAGAATTGTGATTTGCATTTTTTGGATGATTTTATTATATTGTTGTTGTTATATTTTTTTTATTCCACTGGGCAGATTCTTCATATGGACCACACCATACTCCTTTGTCTCTGCATCTGATTGGATTTATGCTGTTGACTATTTGTACAAATGAGGATAATACTCCATTGTATACATCTGCACCTCCTCATTTATGGGTACTGAATAAAAACAGTTATAAAAAACAATCACAGTTCACAGTTGTGTTTCACCCTGGCTGGAGCTAATCAATGGGAGAAAGTCAGCATGCTCAGGTACACTGAAGCTGGACAGCTGGTTAATAAGAAAAGTCCCAGTGACTATGTATGTGATAAATATAGGGGGAAATATCAACTCTATTAGTCAGTAGAAACTATACACTGCCCAATATAATCAGGTCCTGCAACACAGCCCACTGGGGCTCTTTATCAAGCGCTTTCCCTCTATGATAGGTTAGAAGTGAACAATAAGCCTTAGAAGACTAGCTGCCTTTCAGCTTATATGTGATTTTATATAGTTGCCCTGCACATGATTTTACTTTTAGCTGTTCTTGTATTGGCAGAAACAAGTTATAACCTGTCAATTGAACGCTATGTTATTAGTATTTGTGTAGCACACGCCTGATGGGGCAACTGTGAGCTGTCCAGGTTGTGGGGTGACGCAAGTTTTGGGCTGTGGGTGAGAGCACAACATGAGTGAGAAAATGTTGACAGTGAGAGGTAAGCCTTACCTTGATCCCTCACCCACCATTATTTCATGTTCATTGATTATCCTTCTATTTATTAATGTTGACTCAAACCTAGCACCAATCGTAAAAAGATTCCATGTTTCTAACTATTTTGCACACATACCAACCTCATTTCCAGTTTCCAAATGTGATGATAATTGTGTTTACATACTGTCACAGACATTGTATGAATGCACGAGTGGAGTCTGTACTTCATAACACAATCAATAATTACGTTTATACATACAAATATAAAAAAAACGTGTCTCTAGGGAGCCCTGCAGCATTGGTGCATAAGCGTAGCTGGTTAACACTTGTGCAGTTGGGCATGTAAGGCAAGCAATTGCGGGCACAGTTGTTAGGGGCTTCATCGACAATAGAAGGGAAAGGTGAATGGAGTAGACAGGCCTATGGCAACTGGAATTATAAGCGTGTGGTGGAGTGTCACATTGACAGTGGCATGGTTCTTTATACTAAATTGGTTGCATGTGAGCATGGTGTTGGTGAACCTACTGGTTTCTGATGTACTGGTGGAATTGGCTGAAACTTTTACATAGGAATTTGGATGGGTGGATGCTGGATCTAATCAGTGCTGGTTCAAAGCAACACATTGCTGTATCTATGGCCTCTGCGGCTTAATGGGTTCCCAACATACTGATATTTTTGCAGTCTAGTATGTTATGTTGTGTTGGGTGCTAACTGCACTGTGTGATGAAATAAGGCTCCAGTGATGTGTTTTGTATCGTCAACGATGTTATAGGAATTGAGGTGATGCGGTTGTTTTTAATGATGTTGAAGAGCATTATGCCAACAAAGGTACGGCCCATGTTCTAGGATGCCTTCATTACAGTCATTTCATTACTTTATATTCCAGTCATGCATTACATTCAAGTGGATTGACGTATTAAAGTTTAACTCATTATTACATTACTAGAATTTTATATGCAAACAAGTTCTTAGGTACTGGCAAACACAACGTTCCACAGCAACTGGTTCGGAACAAAATGGCCCCGGGAAAGTTTATAGCAGTATCTGATGCACAGGCATTGAAGCATCTGGTATATTATAACAGTAAATTGTTTAAGTGGCTCTATTGTATTCATTGGTTGCTGGGAGAGAGGGGAGCTAGAAGTACCTTAAAAGTAGGATACTGGTAGCAATATAGGAACAACCTTCCTGCCACCACTAGAACCTTGTATGGGCTAGTAGGACCTTAAATGTAGGATACTGGCAGCAATATACTGTAGATACATCACTCCTTCCACAGTGGCACTAGTATTAACATAAGGACGCTGACACAAATGAAACTGGAACACTGTTAGAGGGACAGTAAAGTGCTTGGAGTCAAAAGACTTGCCCCTCTGTCTAGCTTCAAGGATCTAGAACTCTTCTTCTATCAAATACACACATCAGGTGTTCAGTTGTCACCTATTCTGTGAGATGTAAATCTTCCTATGGCCTTTGCTCCATTATGTTGCTGGTAAATGGGCATTCAATTGTGTTGAAGTGCTGCTACTTATCAGATTGATGATAAGGATTTATTATACTGGACTACACAGGTTTCTTGATTTTACTATTAGAAATGCCAGGGCATACACGTTTACCCCATGAACTGGGCATACAGGCATATCTATTAATTCAGGGGAAAGAAAGGTTCATGGAACAGAATACATAATTCACCAGAGAATCTTACAGGTGTTTTAGGTCGAGCCTACCACACAGTGCAAGCAGTCTGGTTGCAAAAATACATTCTGTGAGCTTGACAAGAACAAATAGCGGCTTGCAGCCCACCCATTTCTCACCACTGGTTGGCTTTACTGTGACTCTTATGTGCTTGCTTTCCATTTGGATGGCTTTCCCTGATCCAGCTTGTTGGTCGTCTGTCTGTCCCCCCATCACATTTCTCTCGCTCGCCCATCCGCTTCCCTCTCACCACTCGCACTTGTGTTGCTCTCTCTTGCCCGTATGCTTGTCCACCCGCACTCCAAGTTGCTCTGTTTGTGCACAACCTGGATGGTACTTAAGGGTAATTATTCCTCTATCAATAAATCTATGTTTCAATTTTGTATAGTTTAAAACCCATTCCTGCTAAATACTCATTTCCAATGTTCTTTATTTCAGTTCATCATGCATAGGTATCTCCGTTCAATCTTATAGTAGATATTTCATTATGTTCGTGTGCTCTGATGGTTATTTTCTCAGTGCATTTCGTGCACGAAACAAGCCATTCTCCAGGGAATTATGTTTCATGTAATTTGTTCTTCCTTGGCTGGGGCTCAAGTGTGCGAATGATGCCTGTTCTCAAGGATTACGCAGCAGCGAGTGCTCTCATATTTGTTGTTAGACCTGTTTTTATAGTATGTTGAACAGCACTATTACCAACAGGTGCACCCTTGCACACACCATGAGTTCGCGGGTTGCTTCACTCAGCTCTGCACTGTTTGGCTTACCTATTTCTTCTTACAAAACACTGACATGCTGCAGATGTCTGCGAGGGCAAGTGGTAACGCAGCAAGAATGTTTTCTTTTGGAAAAGGTGTCTTTGCTTTTCTTGTCTTGGGCAAAATGTCAGCTAAGAAGTGTAGCCTGACACTCATTTCATCATCTATGCTGGCCCCACAAGGATTTGAAACAGCCACCTTACGCTGGCAAAACTTCCATTACACTTCAGACACAATGCAACGAACGAAGAAATGCAGCTAGCGGCAATGACTGAGGTACACAGCCCCCCCTTTCTTCCTCCGGCCTGGGGTAAAGAGTATGTTGTCAAGTATTCTGCCTCTGGTCTCAGTCTTCCTCTACACAAATGCACAAAGCTTCTGTAAGCAAATGTGAACACTGGATACGCAACTAAGGGTTTATACCTATTAGGGTTGGCAGCAAGACCAACTGACCATTCAGAACGAAAGCTCACCCAGCCTTTCGCAATCAGCCAATCATATGCAAGGCCACAGCCTCACAGCAACCACGGACATTGTTACTCTCATGTGTTTGTTGAATTCCAGATAACCATGGGAAACCCAGTTGTTGCTGGGCTCTTGCCTGTCCAGCAGAACAGGGCACAAATTACAGGGGTTGTGACGCTTTGCCCACGCCCTTCCTCAGATTATAGGCTGTCCTGTTGTTATCGCCCACTGAGCACATGGAATCTCTCCTGTTCCAATTAAAGGATGTGTTTTGGCCTCTTTCTATCTTATGCATTCTCCCTACTACCTTAATGTTCCCTGCTACTCAGCCAGTGAGTGAGGTCATAGTATGGTTGGAATGTTGACAGTGTTTGTGCTTGGATGAGTGGACAGTTGGAGTGAGAAGGGCTGAGCGGCAGGATGCTGCTCCTGGTGGGGCTTTATCTGTAACCTTCAACTAAGTTAATAAACCTACTTCTTTTATAATCTACGAGCATCCATCTTTGATTACAACACTGGCGACGATTTAAGGAAGAACCAACGCGTAAAAAAAAGAAAGAAACTAAACCTACAGAAAATCAAAGGAGGAACTAGATTACAGAGGAAAACCAAGAGAAGAGAGATTGAAAACCTAAGAGAAAAATGGAAAACAAAAGAGACTGAAGTGAAGAAGAATGCCCTGGAAGCCCCACCAGTGTCTTTTCTACCAGACAGCCTGTACTCAACAGAAGTTAGAGGGCGAGTGACCTGTTTAACTTCAAGGCAAGCTGTTTAGTCTACTAGGTATGCAGCAAACAGGGAGTGCAGTGGCCTGAAGATTGAGAAGGTGGGCTGCTCAGCTGTGTATGGAGCCAGACCTGTTGTCTGGACTGGGCATATTGAGGAAATGGTCTGCTGAACTGCCTGTGTACAGACTTAAAAATGTATGGCACTAAACATTTGGTAACCTAGTAGAAAGTCAGATGGAGGAACAACTGGTGTCAGCTTCTAAACACTATCTGAAGAGTGATCAGTGAACCTGCGCAGCAGCCGCTTGAAGCACTGTCCTTAGGGCACACATTGTGAGTAACATTTACAGTCTACCTGTTGACTGGGTTGCTGAGTTTCCCCATCTCCTATTCTACAAGAGAGATCATTGGGTACCTGATCTGTTTCCAGGAAGCTTTCTGAGAGGAAGACTACAGCGCCGACCTGGCACATGGGAACAGCTCATGTGCAGTGAAGAACATGTGTGCCAATTTTTCGTATGAGGATAAAGAACTGTGCGTTCATTTAAATGGGATAAACTGTACAGTGGCAATGTATTCGGGTGAGAAGTCGCTCACCGGCGTGGAGTATTTGAATATTTTCCTGGAATAATTTAACTTTAGGTTTACTGTCATGTGCATTTTACTCAACACCATACATTGCTTGAGTGTATTTTTCAATACTGCTACCCGCTATTTTAAAGATGCATTGGGTTGAATTGAGTAATGTAATTTTTATGCTGACATTGTTTGCTACTGCTGAAATTAATTTTTATTGCTGTATTGAATTGAGAAATGTTATGCCGTTACTGACATGTTTTAAAGTTGCTGAGCCGTGGCATGTATGTTACGCATGGGAGGTGCACCCTAATGCTATTTTAGCATGGAATTTTGCTTACCATATTTTGCGTGTGCATATTGGCCTGAAGTTTTAATGCCATGCTTGATTTTAGAGATGTATAATTTGAGGTTGGATGCTAGAGTCATGTGCAGAGTGACATTCTTATGTTGTGATATTAGTATTTTGATCCATATTTGGGATTGTGTTTTTGACCATCCTTCCTATGGGGTTAAGGATGTGGGGGCAGTGTGTTAAGCCCAATGTTAAGGGGGATACACCCCAGTGATATGTGTCAATCCTTCCTATGGGGTTAAGGATGTGGGGGCAGTGTGTTAAGCCCAATGTTAAGGGAGGTACACCCCAATGATGCGTGTCAATCCTTCCTATGGGGTTAAGGATGTGGGGGCAGTGTGTTAAGCCCAATGTCAAGGGGGGGTACACCCCAGTGATATGTGTCAATCCTTCCTATGGGGTTAAGGATGTGGGGGCAGTGTGTTAAGCCCAATGTTAAGGGAGGTACACCCCAATGATGCGTGTCAATCCTTCCTATGGGGTTAAGGATGTGGGGGCAGTGTGTTAAGCCCAATGTCAAGGGGGGGTACACCCCAGTGATATTTGTCAATCCTTCCTATAGGATTAAGGATGTGGGGGCGGGCAGTGTGTTAAGCCCAATGTCAAGGGGCGGTAAACCCCAGTGATATTTGTCAATCCTTCCTATGGGATTAAGGATGCGGCGCAGTGTTTTAGGACCAATGTTAAGGGGGTAGGTAGTTACATCCCAATGCAGTAGAGGGTAGGTGAAACCCTGGTCCTGTTCGAGTATAGGGTGATGGGAGTATGTGATTACACCCCAGTGCAGTAGAGAGTAGGTAAAACCCTGGTTCTGTTTAAGTGAATGGTGATAGGGGCACATGTTTACACCCCAATGCAGTGGAGGGTAGGTGAGACCCTGGTTCTCTTTAAGTGAATGGTGATGGGGTAGGTGGTTACACCCCAATGCAGTAGAGGTGAAATAAACTCTAGTCCTGTTGAGTGTTGAGTTGTGGAAGGCAACAGGTTGGTCCTGATATAGTGTGCATGATGTGGAGGGGAACAGGTAGTTAGTGTTCTCTGTTGGGTGAGCAGGGAAGTTTTGTGTTATTTGTACACTTGTATTGTAAATTTGTGGAACGTATTGATTAACTGTTTTTTACCTTCTTACATCCCATTGGAGTATTGAAGTTATGCAGAGTGAGCGTTTGTTAACCTGTACTGTTTGTTTCGATGGGGTGGTACTCAGTTTTGGAGGAAGGTTGATGAAGGGTGTTTTGCCGTTTTCCGTTCTGTTGAATATTTCATTGTTTTGTTAAGGGGGGAGATGTGTTGTGGCCTCTTTCTATCTTATGAATTCTCCCTACTACCTTAATGTTCCCTGCTACTCAGCCAGTGAGTGAGGTCATAGTATGGTTGAAATGTTGACAGTGTTTGTGCTTGGATGAGTGGACAGTTGGAGTGAGAAGGGCTGAGCTGCAGGATGCTGCTCCTGGTGGGGCTTTATCTGTAACCTTCAACTAAGTTAATAAACCTACTTCTTTTATAATCTACGAGCATCCATCTTTGATTACAACAGGATGTTAATTCAAATTCTGTATAATTAACTCTATTGGAGGGATCAGAACAGCATCGCAGACAGAACAGGTTGAAAGAAGGGAAGACAGCAGTTCTGACTACCCTGAATCCCTATGGAGCCCGCTACAAACATAGGGGCAACATACAAGTGGGGAGACCCCAACCATTGGTATTCCACCTCTCATGTATTCAAGCAGTATTGTGCACACCACAAACGATCAGGGCTTATCAGTGGACCTAGTCATTAATATTTACTGCACTGCACTGGTCATTTGTACCGCACTTCATACCCTATTGAGGCTCTAAACTGCTGTCCATGTGGATGCGTACATAGCAACTACCTTGATTGTGTATGGTTGATAGAGTATGGTTTGGGGTTTACAGTGTAGTTCATTAAAAATGGGTTGGCGTTTTCCCTTCCAATTCCATGTGGTAATGTGTGCCTAATGTTAGGGAAGATTGAACCTATTACAAGTTGGACCCTAAAAGTCTGCTAAGAAATGGGGAATTACTGGGAGAATTTGGAATTCTGACTGATTCCTCCTAGTAATTCCTCATTCTGCCCAGGACTTTCACTCTGAGATGTCTGCTGTTTTCAACAGAGGAACTTGACTGAGGTACATCTGGCAACAGGCAGCCACTGCAGAGTTTGGAGGGCAATGGGTAATGAAGTTAGAACAGACGAACTGGGAGTAGTTGTCTGGCCAGGCATTTTGAATTAGTTATTGCCTTCAGAGTGGGTGAGAGGACCTAATGTAGAAGCCATTGGCGAATCCAGGCATGACAGTGCAAGAGCAATTGAAACCTCTACCCTATGAAGAAAACCCAAACTTGGAAAGGTCTGCGCTTAATTTGAGCCTGTGGTTTCAACACCAGCACTTATGACAGGGTGCCACATGGTAACACTACTTGTCTAATTTAGGCACAAACAGTATAAAAGTTGCATATTCATTTAATAGACATTCAAATTAACTTATACCTGCTAACCAACCACTCATAACTTTGAGGACTTGGAATAGTCTGAACTGTCCTACTTGTAGGAGTGTGGTGGTTATAGAAGGTGTTGATACTGTTATTGGCAACGCTTGCAGGTGCAATAAGTGGCGCAAGCTGCAGTGGCCTCATGACGAGGACCCTGGCACTTAATTTGTTTTTTACAAATTAAGCACTGGGAAAGATGCTGTGCACCTTTCTCACGGTATAGGAGGCACCTTGGGTCACTCTGTTAACCTAAGGTCAGATGGAAATTTTGGAAGTTCTTCACTTCGGTCATAGGGTTTGGTGGCAGCGTGAGGTCCTGTGAACATACAGCAGAAGCATTATAGTTAGGTAAGCATCTCCAGCTTGGAGGTATCCTTCAGAACGCCCTGCAGCATCCGGTGGTCGACTGTTGATAGCATTGGCTGAGGATTTGAATACAGTTGTTTTCTCCAATTTGAGAATGATCTGTGTATCGACCCTTTAATGATAGCAGGTTAAGCTGAAAAACGAATGAGCTTCGGAAGAGGGTTGAAGAGAAAAGAGGCGATGGTGAAGCCATGAGTATGAAAAGAGAGAGGTGCTGAACAGAAAGGGGGAATACTGGTGAAATGGACTGTATCAGCAAGATAAGAAGTTATTCAGTCTAGAACAGTACTCTGAAGTTCAATGTTACTTAGTATCTAAAAAAAAGATTTTTCTGTGTTTTCAAATGCAGAGTAATATTTATCAAAAGGATTGCTTATCTGCACCTTGATGTTGTTTTCTGTGTAAAAAGAAGCGGGTAGGCCAGACCACAGATTGCTATTAAGGCATTTTTTGTTCCTTAGATCAGAATACTGTTTGTCTATCAGATATTAGGCTATTTTCATCTAGGAATGCGATCTAGGAAAAGCTACTTTTTCAATAAGATGGCCCATGAATTTTCCTGCAGTTTACTGAGTCTGGAGGGGGAGCCCTTGATTCGTTAGGATAGGTTGGACGTGTGAGGTTTTTAGGCGAGTGGAGAATTTTGTGGCGGAAAAGGAGAAATAAATGACTGCTTTGGCCGGGGTGGCAGCTGAGGCTCTGAGAAGGAAGAGGTGTACCAGGAGTGTGCTGATAGCCAGTTTACCCAGTGGGGTGTGGGCAATAGGCCTCTACTCTACTGCTATAGTCTGCTGCCATTAACCATTATTAGTGTTGTCTTCTAGCCATGGTCATGGTAGCCATACTTTGAAAAGAAATACCAGTTTGGGTGAAACTTGATCGCTCATCAGAATCTACCATTTTGTTGATTTCTACACAAGGAACACAGGTGGTCTTTCAGAATTAGAAAATGTATGTATGTATGTTTATGGGATTTATATAATGTGGATTTAGTCAAAAAGCAGTGGAGCACTGTATTGGGTCAAGGGAAAAGACACAATCAATATGTGACAGGAAGGGTAACTTGTTTGGGGACTGCTTCTGCATCATGATGTATTGTTTTTTTAAAAGGTGATTATTCCTCTCTTTCCTAAATTGCAGCAGAGTTGGGGCAGTCCTCCTAGATATGAAGTATTTGTTCTAACTGCAGCTTGTCACAAGGTTGACAAATGTATTTGAGATGAAAAACATAATCACTTCCTTTCATGAAGCTTTTCTTGATTACAAGAGAATGGCTGTGATCATTTATCAGACCAAAGATGTGGCTGAACTAGAGCGAGTTCTTTTAATGCTCCTATTTCATTGGAGGAGGATCAAAAAACTATATTCAACGAGGGCTGAATTGATTCAAGATTGATTACCAGGCTATCAGCCAATCAGCAGCCGTATATTATCAACAGAAAAAAATGCATCATCTGTGCATTCTAATAAAAGATGAGACAGCTTTGAAATGAGTTAAGAGTGAAAGGGTATCCAAGAATGTTAATATTGGCTGTTTTTTTACTAGCATGCATATTACTATGGCTTCATTCTAATAAGATGCAATCTGTGTGTTGACCCTATTCAGGTACATGATTTTATTTTGTGGGATCCACAGAATACATAGTCCTACTTTTCCAATAATTTACAACAGACAATCATTTAATAATGCATCCACCTATTTTTCTTTTACGGTTTTAGGCACATCAGTAACCACTAAGTTAGTTCCTAACTCCACCAAGGACAGTATTTTGATATCTGGAATCAGTGACATAACTTAGATTATGCAAAGCTGCCCTCTGAGAATTCTGGGGACATAGTGGCATAACGAAACTAAAGGGGGGCCCTCTGGGATCACTCAGGGCAGGTGCTGTGCTGTTGGGGACCCCTGGAGCTCAGGCCTTTGTTATGCCATTGTGGGAACAGTGGTTCTCTAGATGAGCTCAGGGCAGAAAATTGGCCTTCCTGCAAGTTTCTCAAGTTGCATGCCACAGTCTCTAAATGCTCAGTACATATCACACTATCACTGCAGAACCAGTTTGGGTGGTATTTGTATTGAAAACCATCACAGCAGGCTTGCTACTGGATGCTTTAAAAAAGGTCTTAAAGAATTATGGGTGGGTTTGGATCTTGGGTCACTTGGTCAGTTTTGAGCGCAATCTGTTCAGTGATTCATATTATGACATTAGTTTGGGTTGTATTTTTGTACTGAATAGGAGATCCAGTTTTGACTTCTCTGATCCTTACCATTGTTCTTGTGTCATCCTGTAAGCACCCTAGAGGCTGCATGTGGATCTTACTGAAGTATCTTAGGCAAAGGAGCTTGATCTTCTGAAATAGCTTTCTGCTTCTCATTCTTTCCTGGACCCTGTGCATGCCCAAGCCCTGCTAAGGGCTTGCTAGGGTTCTCTCTTGAGACCACATATTGACTTGTTCATCTGCCTTTAAGAGAATTAATAAACTGTCCAAAATACCAGCTGTCCCTATGGCCATGGAGGAACTCTTAAAACATTTTGAGAGAGGCTATGACTATCCTGTGTCATTAACTAGTATATGATCACTGCAGACAGATAACTGTTGATGTGTAATCCTACTGAGGTCATATGTCAAGGCATCCCTTTGCTGATTCATCAGATAGAGACTTGCTGTCTAACTGTCAGTTGTATTTCAACATAATAAGACGTGCTGTAGGATGCCCGTCGAACTCTATCTTGGTCACCTTTTTCGTGTATTCCACTTGTTCTAGCTTCACCTCCTCCTCCTCGCACACAATGTGGATCGAAGTAGGGGGTCTGCAAGGAGTGAGGAAATTCATATTAGAAATATGGACATTAGGACCCAAGTTACAAGTGGCCTCTTAATTCAAAATAGGCTAGTCATGGCAGTTACCATTTTGCTCGGAATTATGAGATCCACAGGAACACCGTAGATCTCTTTACTTTCACCCAAAGATTCTGGCTCCTGAGAACAAACAAAATGTCAGTGAAAGCGTAACGGGGAAATGAAGAATTAGCAGGTGAATTGGATCCACAACTACCAGTTCCCCTAGTAATTCCTCATTTCTCAGTCGAGTGAGCTTACTTGAGCATTCAGTCTGTCTGTCAAATAGTTGACCCCTCAGTGGGGTGACCAACTCTGGGGAGTGGAAAGCAAGCTCAGCCTCATCTTCTGCCCATCAGTCCCTTAACTCCTAGGAAGCATGATCCCGTCCTGAGAGTGAGTAGGGGGCTCTGTCTCACTGCCTATCTGAATTGTGAGATGGAGGAAGCATGCAATTCATCTTAAATGAACTTTCTGTAGATTCCCGAATGTAGGATGTCATGAGGCACTTAATGACTGCTTTATGGGCCTGGTTTAGCGTTTGATGGAGAGGTTACTCTGTCTCAAACCGTGGTGAATATCCACCCGCCTTGTTACCAGTGCCATAGGTAGGTAGGCTATAGGGCACTTATAATATGGTGGCAAGGATATCCGTTACGTTTGTAATGGAATACCCGCCAGCCAAAGTATAAATCAGTCTCTTTGTCATCTCGACATATGCCGGGAATTTGTAACTCTATGGGGGTCATTCCGACCCCGGCGGGCGGCGGGCACCGCCCACCGGGCGGAAACCGCCCAAAGACCGCACCGCGGTCAAATGACCGCGGGGGTCATTTCAACTTTCCTGCTGGGCCGGCGGGCGATCTCCAAAAGATCGCCCGCCGGCCCAGCGGGAAAGCCCCTGCAAAGTGGAAGCCAGCTCCGAATGGAGCTGGCGGATTTGCAGGGGTGCGACGGGTGCAGTGGCACCCGTCGCGATTTTCACTGTCTGCTAAGCAGACAGTGAAAATCTTTGTGGGGCCCTGTTAGGGGGCCCCTGCACTGCCCATGCCAGTGGCATGGGCAGTGCAGGGCCCCCCAGGGGCCCCACGACACCCGTTCCCGCCACCCTCTTCCTGGCGGTGTAAACCGCCAGGAACAGGCTGGCGGGAAGGGGGTCGGAATCCCCATGGCGGCACTGCAAGCAGCGCCGCCATGGAGGATTCCCTGGGCCAGGGGAAAACCGGCGGGAAACCGCCGGTTCCCCTTTTCAACCGCGGCTTTACCGCCGCGGTCAGAATGGCCTGGGAAGCACCGCCAGCCTGTTGGCGGTGCTTCCTCTGCCCTCCACCCTGGCGGTTTGAAACCGCCAGGGTCGGAATGAGGGCCTATATGGTTATTTACATTTTGTAGCAATATTACACATTTATCTGAAATTGTAAACACCCCTTTCCCAGAAGATCGGGAGCATTTCGTGGCGTATTGCCTTGTGGGCAAATTGCCTCGTGCGCAGTTGATCATTTATTTTTACACTAAATAGTCAACACGTTTTTGAAAAAGGCTGCATTTTGATGCAAGCTTACTATAAATGTTCAATGCATTAGACTCAACCTCAAACAGTTTTGTCTCTCAAATATATCTGTTTTCGTCAGAAAACATGCCAGCTATTCTTTAAATATGTACTAACGGCCCAACTTTCGCTCACTCTATAAAGGAAAAATAACGATATTTTATTGATCTTGTTTTGTCAGGAAACATGACTTTAAAAGCGCCATTGTGTTACTACTTTGTGAAAAGTCTTTTATGGAAAACCCCAGATAGTGGTTCCTGTATACTGTTAATGTACGAAATATGTTTAAATGCAGCATTTTGTTACAGCTTTGTAAATTATTTCTCGAGAAACACTTGAAACCTTCCATTTACAGTAGTTGCTTCAAAATGTGTCTTGTGTTGAATCGAACAATTGAGCTCTAATTTTGTGAAAAAAAACTCAGGCGAAACTTTATAAAATATCCCTTTGCAATTCGTTCTTGAAAAACTATTGTTTTGAAAGGAAGTGATTTAACATTAACATTCATGCTGCCATTTCGTGCGTTGAAAAGGAATGTGGAGTGGATCCCATCGACAGGCTATGGTTTTGTGAACAATGTTTGAGTGCAAATCTCCTTACCAACTGCTTGTAAATGTGATCCGTGGTGACTGTAGGACACCAAACTTCACTTAAGTACAATTCTTATTTGAAAGAATAGGATGACACAACTCCTACCCCCAGACTTTATTGCCAGTGATAGTTAAAAGTTCCAGAATGCTATTACTCCCTCTGTTGCCTGCATCTTCTTCGTTCCTTTCTCTGCTGGTACTGCCCTACAATAACCACACTGTGCTGGGTTCCTTCAGGGGAAAGCAATTCAACAGGTCTGGGAACAGCAAGTTCAAGTTCTACATCTAATTAACAATAAGTACGTTTGTAGGAAAATAGCAGCCTATGCCTTGCTAAAGGAATATAATTCTCTAGAGTTTCTTTCTACAACCCTGTAATTTAGTAAGAAATAAAAAGTCAACTGAAACTTTGATCATTGCCACCCGAAGATGAAAAGGCTCCCTTTCTAGGCCTGTGTCACCAGGGTTTCAATTGCCACAGGGGAAATAACTAATGAAAATAAAATGGGGCATCACAAATGAAGTGCAAAACAACAATAAGCTATTACATTAGTAGGTCGCATACATTACCAGGAGGACGCAAAATGACCTACCTCATGAACATTAATGAGGCTGGCTGTAATTTGCAATTGTTTATAAATGCAGGGATTGTGACTTGCAAGAGACAGCAGACAGCCATCCTTGTATTTGCTTACAGAAACGTAAAGCGTTTAAAAGCAGCCCATGTCCTTTAAGTTGAGACGTGGGACATTTAAAAACAATCTTTCTCGTTTATGAACACATTGCGTGGAGTATGCAACTGCACCATGTGCCATTGCCTGCCCTCCTTCTACCCCCTGAAGGCTGCCCAACACGATTCCTAGGGCGAAGCTGTCCCTGGAAGACAGCTTTGCTTTTGCGAATCAGTTGCCCCCTCCTTTGAAGTGTTGCTATTTGATCAGTGGTTTATGACCGCTGTTACACCTACAAAGCATTGATACATTTCACAGCATCTCCCAAACAGGAGGAGGATGCCGGTCTCACACCCCTCCTATCTAGGTAATGGGTGGCAAAACCTAGTTTTCGATGTTTCTATAAAGGAGATGGTTTTTGCAGTCACAAAAATCTGTCATTTTGCAATTCTCTTTGCGATAACACGTGTTGTACATGACGAGATAAAAAACTGATTGTGAAGCCTGTATATAAGGCTTGATTCAATTTACTGTTCAGATCAGTTTGACTTTCCTACAGATTAACAAAAAGTATTGACTAACTGAAAGAAAATATATGTCAAAATATGGTTGTAGGAAGACTTACAGTAATATATATGGATAGAATAAAAGAAATAGAAATAAACAGGTTTTAAAAAATAAATATCTTAACAATAAAATACACATCTATTAAGAAAGCACACTATATGGAGGTGTGTCTGCAGAGATCTGTGAGCATTTTGGAGGAAAGTGCAGTCTCAAGATCAAAACTTTCCATAGTACAATCAGCCTTTACTCCTTCTGAGTACAGTAAATGACCCTTTGAATAATACAATAACCATCTATCCTTTACACGTTATGGCTTTCTCTACACTACTTCGGGCTCCATTAGTAAAGTAGACATAGCTAAAGAGAGTCCAGTTTGCCAAGTAATCTATATGAAATATCATTGGTATTGAACAGAGTTAATCCTAGTACTCTGCTTAACATTTTGATTTCTGTCCTTTGCTTATTTATGCACTAATGTGCCAATTGTCTTTGTGGCTTGTAGCAACTATATATTATTAAACCGGTTAGCACATATCATTCATATTTCCTATAATTCAGAAATAAAATCCGGAATGTTTGAGTTTTGTTTCTAGTTTATCCTAAACCTTATGGATATGTGCCAACCTGTTTGGTGATATAATGTACATTATCTCTGAAAATAACTATTGTAAACTGATTTATGTGGATTTCAGTTGACTGGAATACTTGGAAAAGTGGGGAGTTGGTGCAAGGAGTGGCTGAAAGCCACAGCTTGCAGCAAGCGGGTACTGAGGGACGAATGATTTGGTGATTGAATGAAGGGTATTTCTGAAGATTACGCTCTGAAAGTTGAAAGATATTCCCAGCACGTAATGGGGCAAGGGAACAGACCATAGCCAAAGGCCTACCCTTGAATTGCTGAGGTTCGGGTTTAACGTCGCATGACTTGTTCCATCAGGTTTGCACTTGAGGCAGTATTCACTTCTGGGCAGTTTGTTATTGATGCACCAGTTTTTGTGCACTTATCAGTGACTTTATTCACATCACTTGAAGATATGTTACTTTGTTAGTTTTAATTCTAGACGGTGGTACATGCTTATTTTGCTACATATTCGATGAATGTAGCAGAAAAAAGATCCAGCAAAGAAAATG
Source organism: Pleurodeles waltl (assembly GCF_031143425.1). Lineage (NCBI taxonomy): Eukaryota > Metazoa > Chordata > Amphibia > Caudata > Salamandridae > Pleurodeles > Pleurodeles waltl. The sequence goes on from NC_090438.1 coordinate 378,942,906, forward strand.
GGACTCTAATGGACTTACGAAACAAAAGCACTTTTGTACCACCAGTAAATCATAAAGTGTTGGATGTTTGAAACAACTGTCCAGAAAGGATTTCAACAGGTGTTCAAATCTAAGACCCTGAAAATTTCCAATTTGACTATGAAAGAAAAGAGTGCCAACAGACAGATTGCTAATAATTCCTACCTAAATTGTTGCAAAGCAGATAAAGGGGGTCATCTTAGATAGTTCTTTCTACATTCAAAAAGTCAACCGTCATGTTAACAACGTCTCTACTTACATGAAATTAGAGTCCCACCCCACAAGTGAATTTGCTAATGTGTTATCTGACATTCCCAACAAAGCTATCACCATGGGTACCATCACTGAGGATGACAAAAGATACCTGAACCAAAAACAATCCAAGAGTTCCAAGCATTTACATGTTACTGAAAATTCATAGGAGAGACTCACAACCCACTAGTCAGACCTATCAAGTCAATACAGAATTCCAGCCATGAACCAGTTGGTAAATACTTGGTTAGCCACTTTCAACCTCTGGTACTTAGCACGAGTGCTTATCTAAGAGACACAACTAACTTTTTGATTAAGATTGCTTCCATCAAACTTGAAGGAAATGACAACCCTATTTGATGTACTTTGAACGTCAAATCTCTGTACATATCCATTCCACATAACTTAGGAATGGAGGCCGTTGAGTCCTTTTGAGTAAATTTGGAGATGAAGGAGGATCTTAAAGTCTTTTTACTTGACCTGATGCATTTTACTTTATACCACAGCTATTTCACTTGGAATAATGAGTACTATCTTCAGAAAACCGGAACTTCCATAGGAAATTGTGCTGCTCCTTGTTATGCAAATTTGTTTATGCACAGGTTTGAAATGGACAACATTATGCACAATCCAGAGTGACAACGCTATTTACTCACATACTGGAGATACATTGATGACATTTTCCTAATTTGGATTGGTCCTAAAGTCAAACTAATAGCAGCCATTGACAAACTAAATATCATAGATGACCGCTTAGGTTTTACAGACACCATCAGCGAAAACACAATACATTTTTTGGTTGTGAATGTGACAAGAACGGGTTATTCCTTGGTAACAAGTATACATGTCAAACCCACAGATCGTAATACTTTTTTACATTTCTGCAGTTTTCATCAGAATTTTTTAAATAAACATCTCCCCTATTCTCAGTTATTAAGGATAAAGTGCATTACTTCTGACCTTGGAGATTACAACACAGGAAAGAACATAATGGTCAACAAATGTAAACAACAAGGGTACCCTGGCACAGTGATTCAGGCAGCAATTAAACAGGTTGACAGTAAGGATAGAACCCAATTGCTTACATTTAAAAGCAGACGTAAGATTTCTGGAAGAATGGTATTCATGTCCAAATACGCAACCAGGAGCATCAGACTCAGAAATATTATTTTGAAATATTGGCCGATGCTCCAGACTGAGAATAATTTTCAAGAAATCTTTAATTTCCCTACTCTGTTTGCCTATCAAAGAACCAGGAATCTGAAGAAAATGTTGTACATTAAAGATACTCCCAAGGATAACACAAGACATAAAGGCCTGTTTTAATTGTGGTAGTTGCAATAACATCATAAAGGGTACTATGATAACTTGCCCTTCTCAAGGAACCAACATCAAGTTACATACAACACCTACCTGTGACTTCAAGAACATGATTTACGTTCTTAAATCCCCATGTGGGCTAGCTTACGTGGGAAAAATGGAACACAAGATCAAAACTAGATTGATTGAACACAAAGGTAGGATTCAAAATAAAAATGACAAGTCCATGGTGGCTACTCACTTTAATACCCATGGTCACAATGTGAGTCAATTGAGATTTTTGTTTTTAGAACTCGTCCCTATACAGATGAATAGGACAACAGAAAAAACTTACTTAGGAAAGAACTGTATTGGATTAAAAAACTTCATACATTCCGATCAAAGTGATCGAATGGAGTTCAGTTGTTTTCTTTGAAGATTTCCCTATCATTTAATTTATTTTGTCACTGGAGCTGTTTGATGTTTTCTTCTTGATACAAGCATTTTGTTTAACTTAAATGTTTTACCTTCAGTGATGAACGGGGTTGCTAACTATTGCCTTCATAAGTTTAAACATGTTATGTAATTAATTATCATGCGCAGAGTGAGCTGAATGTAACTTCAGGATGGGGGCTACACTTCAGGGCTAGTTAGATTTTTACAGTGGCCAGACATGAGAGGTAGTTCGGGTTTAACAGTATTATAGGCATGCAGGCTTTAAAACATTGTATTCTTACTCTGTCTTAAAATGGCGGCCTTAAAACACAGCGTTCTTGGGTTGTGTTATACATTGTGTGAATGTTTCAATATGGCGGGTATTATAATGTTGAGTTGTTCGTGCTTTATGTTTACCACTTTGTTTAGAATGTAAATAAGATGGCGACCAACACGGACGCCGACATGATCTGCACATTAGCAATTGTATATTTCGCTCGACCTGAGAGTACCTTGTGTTAACATCTTCGAGTCAGACTATGAGATATGTCACTTTGTTAGATTTAATTCTGGACGGGGGTACATGCTCATTTTTCTAAATTTTCAATGTTCATGTACAAATTTTTTTCAGGAAATCATTCCCCTGATGAAAGGCTAGGCCCGAAATGCATTGGGACTAGTAAACACATGGAAAGTGATGATTTGGAAAATATTACTTATTCCATGTCATGATGGTCTATTGGTTTTGTTGAAAGAGGATGATATTATGAAGATGGAATAAATACGTACTTGATTTGAAGTTCCAATCTGAATTGTTGAATACTTATTTGCACAATTACAGAAGAAAAGACTTTGGCCCTCATTACAACCCTGGCGATCTGTGTTAAAGCGGCGGTAATACCGCCAACAGGCCAACGGTAACAAAAATGGGATCATGACCACGGCGGAAACCGCCAACACAGACAGCCACTTTAACACTCCGACCGCCACGGCGGTAGCAACAAACACCACGGCGGTAACCGCCAACAGCCAGGTGGAAGACAATGTTGCCGCCCGCCAAGGTTGAACCGCCAATGCGGCCGCACTCCAGCGGGGTCTATTATGAGACCCCGCTGGGCCGGCGGGCTGAAACCTGGTTTCCGCCCGCCGGCCCAGCAGGGATCTCGGCGGCAACACGGGAGCCGGCTCCAAATGGAGCCGGCGGTGTTGCGGCTGTGCGACAGGTGCAGTTGCACCCGTCACGCTTTTCACTGTCTGCATAGAAGACAGTGAAAAGCTCCATGGGGCCCCCAGGGGCCCCATGACTCCCCTTTCCGCCAGCCTTTTCATGGCGGTTCTTACCGCCATGAAAAGGCTGGCGGGAGGGGGACTCGTAATCCCCTGGGCAGCGCTGCCCTGGGGGATTTAAACCGCTGGGACCAATGTGGCGGGAAACCGCCGGTCCCGGAGGTGCGACTGCGGTGCTTCCGCTACGGTCGTAATGCCCCTGGAAGCACTGCCAGCCTGTTGGCGGTGCTTCCTCCAAAACAGCCCTGGCGGTCAAAGACCGCCAGGGTTGTAATGACCCCCAATGTACCGCCCACCCCATTACAACACGCCCATCAGCAAGCTTTTCCGGGGCAGTCCCAACGCCATCAAAAGCACGGCGGAAACAGTACTTGGAAGGGAAACCACTCACCTCTCGACTCTCAAGGAAGAACCAGACCGCCATGGAACCCGAGCTGCACGTCCTGCCCATGCTGGTGTATCTGCTCATATATCAGGAGCACCAACGGTGGAAACGACAACCACGGTGAGTACAGCACCTAGTAGACAGGGGAGGGTGGGAGGAAAAAGAGAGTGACACACACACGCAACAAGCAACATCTCCACCCCCACTCTCACCCCCAACACCATACACACAAACACATGAAACAACATTACATATGCACCCCGTAACCCTCTGGAAGGACGCCAGGACATAAGGAATTGAGTCAAATTAGTGTAATATTAGAATTCTAGAGAAATACATTC